>NC_134357.1:521623304-522345126 GCF_048569485.1 Anomaloglossus baeobatrachus
TGTCTGTTTTCCCGCCTCCAGGACTGTGAACTCCTCGGTGGGCAGGACCAACCGCCTGGCCCACCCCCTGGTGTGAACATCAGCCCCTGGAGGAAGGCAACAAGGGTTTTATGTTCTGGCTTCGGTGTGCCTGCTGGGAGTGTGGGGTGTGTTGATGTTGTACTCTGTGGTCCCTGGCTTGTCCAGGGCGCCACACTGCCACTCAGGATGGGGGCATGTCTAGCTGCAACCAACACACGCCAGTGGGCGGGGAAAACCATGAATATTGAATTGTCGGCTCCGGAAGGTAACAGCGTGACCCGGAAGGAGTGTGCCGCCATGACAGCGCCTGTGAGTATGCCGCGCTCGCTGCTAGCCCCTCCACAAACGTTTTAACCCTCCGGATTCCGGTCCCCATTGACTTATATGGGCACCGGATTCCGGAGCGGATCGGACTTATTTTTAAGTCTGTTAACGACCCGCCGGCCCCGGATTATTGCCATCCCGCTCAACTCTACTCATATGTATTATTGATACACTCACATTAGTTAATTTGTATGCCCCTAATAGCGATCAGATATCTTTTCTTAATACATTTGTGAAATAAATCCAGAAACACCAAAAAGGAAATTTAATCATATGTGGCAATTTCAACATCATCCCCGACCAAGATATACAGTGTGTCCACCCATATCCTGTCCACCGCCATTAACTTGAGAATGGCAGCAGCTATAGGCATAGAAGTGGTGTCTAGGTATAGTAAAGTAGCCATGCGCTATGCAATGAAACCACCTATAGCGCCACCTGGTGGAAAACGGAGTTAGCATTTTTATCTCGAAAACGGAACGAGATAAAGAAAAAAGTGAATTACAAAGTTGTAGGGCATCATCAATTCAATACGAATCGACACCTTGCATACAGAAATGCTATGATATGAAACCCATGACCCTACCAAAACATTGAATGCTGGTCACGCATTCATATTTGGAAATTCTTCTTTGCCTCCTTAACAAAGACTGGATTTCAAGGACAAAGTTCAAATTCAATATCTTCTTTATACTCTCATCCATTAGAAAATGTTTCAGTTAACGGGAACCTGTCAGGTGCAATATGCACCCAGAACCACAAGCAGTTGTGGCTGCATATTGCTAATCCCTGCCTAACTGTCCCTGTATACGCTAGCATAGATAAAGAGATCTTTAGAAAAAGTATTTCTAAAGATATTATATCATATGCTAATGAGCGTGTTGACTAGTCACCTGTGCGTTGCTTCCCTTGGCTATTTGGCCCCATTAGCAATATGTTACTGTGTTATTCCAAAAATAAGACACTGTCTTATATTTTTTTTGCCCCCCCCCCCCCCAAAAAAAAAAACCCACTAGGGCATATTTTTAGAGGAGGTCTTATTCTTGAAGAAACACAGTTTGGGGGTAAGTTTACCCTCCAAAAAAGCAGACCCCCCACTTCCCAGGAGACTCATATTTTTCAGACCCGGACGTATGCGTGGCTCCCAGGTGCTTCCTGTGATCTCTGGTGGGTGCTGCACGCCATCTTCCCCTGCTTCTGGCCGACACGCTAACACACTCACACACGGCAGATCGCGCGCATACACACACACACAGACGTATCGCTGATCACACACACGCGTGACACACCCATCACATCCAGCGCTTTCGGCCGGAAGTCACGTGTCCTGTTCTGCAGGTCCTTGCGCTCCACCGCACTGCCTCTCAGGATTCTGAGATTGGTGTCGCTGAATGTGGTGAGTATGTGTGCGATCCGATGTGTGTGTGATGCGATGTTTGTGTGTGATTTGATGTTTATGTGTGTGATCTGATTGTGTGTGCGATCCAATGTTAGTGTGTGAGATCGGATGTGTGTGTGTGAGATCAGATGTTTGTGTGTGAGAGCGGATATGTGTGTGTGAGAGCTGATGTGTGATCACTGCAGGTCCTGCCGTTCAGCGTCAGGTGAATGTGAGTGTGATTTCGGGGTGCCCGCTGTTTATAATAAAGTGTCATGCAGTATCTGTAACCCTTTTAGCTGCATGGACACTTCATCATTAAACTGCGACTAGGTTTTATTTTCGGGGGAGGGCTTATATTTAAGCCTTGCTTTGAAAATGCTGAAAATCCCTGCTATGGCTTATTTTTAAGGGAGGGCTTATTTTTGGAAAAACACGGTAGCACACCCACAGGGGCATACTAACATGCTAATGAATGCGCAGCATCAGAGGATGATCTCACTCACCTCTCCGCTGCAATCACCGCCCGATGCCGGATTTCGGCTCAGTGCGCATGACCCCGGAGTCTCAGTCATGCGCACTACTTCAGTTTGAAGCAGGAATGAGTACACCCGGCTTCATAGTGCGCACTGAGCCGAAATCTGGCGTTGGGTGGCGATTGTAGCAGAGAGGTGACTGAGATCATCTTCTGACACTGCACATTCATTAGCATGTTAGCACACCTCTGTAGGCCCCTGTGGGTGTGCTAACATGCTAATGTGGCCAACTAGCAAGGGAAGCAACGCCCAGGTGACTAGTCACCACGCTCATTAGCATATGATAAAATATCTTTATAAATACTCTTTCTAAAGATCCCTTTATCTATGTTAGTGTATATAGGTACAATCAGGCAGGGATTAGCAATATGTACAAAGAACTGCTCATGGTTCTGGGTACATATTGCACCTGACAGGTTCCCTTTAACAACCAATTATCTAACCGGGTGACCGGGTCTCGCAGCAGTGCCGTCACGGGGTCATGTGAGTCCATTGTGAACTTACCTCACCTGACCCCTGATGTCGCTGGCAGGCTGCTGTCGGTTTTTTCCTGTGGCGTCCCGGTGTCCTAGGCGGCTGCTGTGCTGGCACGGTGTCCTGGGGCGGCACGATATCGTAGCTGCAGGTAATACTAGCTACTGCGGGCTTTAGAAACATGGCGCCGGAGATAAGCGCTATGCGCAGGTGCCAACTCCGGCGCCATGTTTCTGAAGAGAGAAATTTGAATACAGCCAGAGAGAGGGAGGAACAGGCGGGGGGCGGGGATACACGTGCATAACCCGCCCGGACATTAGGAGGGTGGTGCACACGTCAATCAAAAAGTGCTTGATTTTTCAAACTTTATAAAGTTGGATTTCACTGCCTAAACACCCGAGCTGCCCCCTGATGGTATGTACAGCCTGTGCCTGATAGTGCCAGTACTGCACTGGCTGCACCTTATACATGAAAATCCTGATGTTTGGTTCCCTTTAAAGGGAACCTGTCACCACTTTTTTGGCCGGTGCCGGCGCCTCCTCTTTCGGCCATCTTCGTCCTCTTTCTGAAGCCTGGGTGCATGACGCGGCTACGTCATACACACTCGCCGGTCCTGCGCAGGTGCACTACAATACTTTGATCTGCCATACTCAGGGCAAATCAAAGTGTTCCTGCTCAGGACCTGAATGCCGGGGAGTGTGTATGACGTTGGTCCCGTCATGCACCACGGCCAGAGAAGAAGGAGCACAAAGATGGCCAAAAGAGGCAGCACCGGACAACGGAGACGCCCATAAGGCCCACCGCACGACTGTTAGGTAAGTATTATAAAGTGTTTTTCATGTTATACCCCCGGCTTGGGCTCTTATATGCAGCATGTTAGAATGCTGTATTTAAGAGCCCGGTGGTGGTGGCCGCAGCTTATAGCCAAAAAAGTGGTGACAGGTTCCCTTTAAATCGATCCAAAAAACTAATGACAAATTTGACAGAAATAATACTTTGTGGCTGGGCACAACCATTCTTTACAAAATGATGATCCTACCCAAACTACAATACATATTGAGAATTATTCCTTTCCAGATGTCAGTTCAATAGAACAGAATAGGTTTACCAAACATTTCTACTACTACTCTCCTGGGCCTCACTTTCGGAGCTTGGATGCTTTAAAAACTGACACCTCCTTTGAACCAGCACCGGCTATAAGCTTAGCGCTGCTTTGTCTGTGATTGCTGGTCCTGTAAGTGTTATCCTGATCCGTCTGTTCATGTGCCCCCGTGCCCTGTCTGTGTTCCGTCGCCTAGTTGTCCCCCCATTCCTCGGTCCCCTCTCCTACCTCCCCACTCAGTTGCTTCCTCTTGTACTGACCTCAGCCCGACCTCGACTCCACTTCTGCTTTTTCCCCCGGTCCTCTTTCTGCCCGTACTGTGCTTGACCTGGCTCTCCTGACCATTCCTCGCACGCCCCTCAGCTCTGCTCCCTAGCTGTGCTGTGAGGCAGTATATGAGCACACAATGTGTATCTACTTCCTGGTTCTTGTTGCTCTGTGTAGTTTCTGCTGCAGAGCTCCGGCTCCCCCTGGTGGCAGCTTGACACTTATCAAATAATGTGAAGTACCTGTTGATTTAAAATGCTCACCATACTTCTAGATTAATTTCTTCAGGAGTTTAGTTTCCAAAATGGGGTTATTTGTGGGACATTTCTGCTGTTTTTGCGTCAAATTTATGTTTCAAAAATCAAACTTCGCTCCTTCCCTTTTAAAGCCCCACCGTGTGCCATAACTGTTGTTTTGACCACACAGGGTAACACCGATTTTGGGAAAATTGTGTAACATATTATGAGTTAAATTGTCTCCTGGTATTCCTTGAAAAAATGAAAATTTGGGGCCAAAGAAACATTTTAGCTGAAAAAATTGTATTATCCATCTCATTCATTCCACAGTGTGTAAATTCCTGTAAAGCACTTGAAGGTTTAAAAAATTTAATAAATGCGGTTTTAAATACTTTTGAAGTACGCTATTTGTAATAAAGTATCACTTTCGGGGTGTTACAATATAGGCCCCTCAAAGTCACTTCAAAACTGAAATATGCAAATTGTCTCTTTAGAAAGGAAGAGGATTTGACCCCTACTGCTATCTGTTGGACGTAGCAATCCTAAAAGTCAATATCAATCTTTTAAAGGGAACTTGTCACCACTTTTTGGCGTATAAGCTGTGGCCACCACCACCGGGCACTTATATACAGCATTCTAACATGGTGTATATAAGAGCCCAGGCTGCTGTGAGAACATAAAAAATACTTTATAATACTTACCTAATGGTCGCGCAGTTGGCCATATGGGCGTCTCCGGTGCCGCCTCTTTTGGCCATCTTTGTTCTCCTTCTCTAGCTGCGGTGCATGATGCGTCCGACGTCATACACACTCGCCGGCATTCAGGTCCTGAGCAGGGCAGATCAAAGTATTGTAGTGCGCCTGCGCAGGACCGGCGAGTGTGTTTGATGTAGACGCGTCATGCACACAGGCTTCAGAAAGAGGACGAAGATGGCCAAAAGAGGAGGCGCCGGACAACAGACGCCCATATGGCCAACCGCGCGACCGTTAGGTAAGTATTCTAAAGTGTTTTGTATGGTCTCACAGCAGCCTAGGCTCTTATATACAGCATGTTAGAATGCTGTATATAAGAGCCCGGTGGTGGTGGTTGCAGCTAATATGCCAAAAAAGTGGTGACAGGTTCCTTTTAACGAGGTTTGCCACATTACTCAGGATAAAAACCAAGCCTGAATCTCTATTTGCAGACACGTGTTTTGGGTTGTTGCCCCTTCTAATTGGGGTATGAGGCATACCATTTCACCTTGTGGAGAGTGACATGCCTTACATGCCAGTGTAAGAAAACTTATAGGCCATGCAATGCTCCCCTAGGAAATTAAATATGCAAATAGCCTCTTTTGAAGGAAAAGGATTGATTTATATATTTATTATGCATTGGTTATATACCACCAACATTTTCCACAGCGCTTTACAGAGATTATCCTCACTGTCCTAAAAATCTAAATTCCCTATCAGTATGTATTTGGAGTGTGTGAGGAAACCGGAGTACCCGTGGGAAACCCACACAAACACAGGGAGAACATACAAATTCTTTGTACTTGGTGAGATTTGAACCCAGGACCCCAATGCTGCAAAGCAACAGTGCTGAGCACTGATCCACTGTGCTTGAACTCTAGTCCTATCTATAGGAAGTGGCAATTCTAAACATCACTATAGACCCTTTAACAATCTTTGCCACATGACTTAGGATAAGAGGCGAAACCAGAATTGAAGATGCAGCGTTGTTCCTCATCAATGCAAAGTAATCCAAAGATAATAAAGTGACGTCAGACTGGAAATACAGGTCTTCAATAGTAATGGGTTATAGAAAAAAAATCATGTAAATGCACCCTTTTGTATCCAATTTCCTAAAGGAAATGTGATTGTCTTATTTATGGAGTACCTATTCCCTGAACAACTCATGCACAGCCATTCATCAGCAGGATCTGAGGCAGCTTCTAAACTGTGCTCCTATTGCACGTATACCAACCTATGCCATGGCTCTTTTTTTTTTTCTAGTACGCAATTTACAGAGCCCGACTCAACAGCCCTGTATACCGTGTAGTGGCTGTTCTTGAGCACTGCAGCTCAGATCACATTCACTTCAATGTGGAAAAATTAAATTAAAAAAGTATATGTAATACTAAGCCCTCCCTTATGTATGATAGGTGTATGAGTGGTGACTTAAGTATTTTGCACCTTTGCTTACCCCTGCATTTTATCATGGGGGTCTGTCTGCATACTTCAGTATATTGATATTGTGACCAGATATGGCTAAGTATGGCCGCTTCTTTCTGTGATGTGTTTGAATCTAATGTCTCACAAGCCGTAAAACAGCTTGGCAGCACATAAGCTTTCGAGAATGATAAGAATGACAGCAGGATGTGGATGCAAAGCTGCACCTTATTGCTCTTGGGCATGGGGTCATGTCCATTGAGGAAGATGCAAAGGAGGTGATAACTGTCTCCTGGCGATAGAACCAGCAATTGTGGCTAAGCATAGATGCTTCACCGACACCATCAAAATATTCACCCAGTGGACCATACAAGACGTTTACTGTCCTTGACCAAAGTTGCAGCTCCACATATCTCTGCTGCCTTTGCTCCACTGCTAGTTTACCTACCACCATGGATGACAGAGGTACCAATATACATTATCTTACATAGTTACATAGTTACTTAGGTTGAAAAAAGACCTAGGTCCATCTAGTTCAACCTTCCTCCACCAGTTCAACATTTAGTCACAAAGTCATTTATAACCAACAATGTTTTGTGTACTGAGGAAATCATCCAGCCCTTTTTTAAAAGCTGTTATAGTATCTGCCATTACTACCTCTTGTGGTAGGGCATTCCACAGTCTGACTGCTCTAACTGTAAAGAACCCTTTCCTATTTAGCTGTCGGAATCGCTTTTCTTCCACTCGCAGTGAGTGCCTCCTGGTCCTTAGTACTGTCTTTGGAAGAAATAAGTCATGTGCCAGTCCTTTATATTGACCACACATGTATTTATACATATAAATGAGATCTCCTCTGAGACGTCTTTTTTCTAAGCTAAACATATCTAACTTTTTCAACCTGTCATCATATGGGAGGCCTTCCATTCCTTGTAATAGTCTAGTTTCCCGCCTTTGAACTGACTCTAACTTCTGAATGTCCTTTTTAAAATGTGGAGCCCAAAACTGGATCCCGTATTCCAGATGTGGCCTTACAAGTGATTTATAGAGGGGTAACAATACGTTGGGATCACGGGATCTAATCTCTCTTTTTATACACCCTAAAATCTTGTTTGCTTTAGCAGCTGCTGCTTGACATTGAGTGCTGCTGCTCAGCTTATTTGTAATGAGAATACCCAAGTCCTTCTCCTGTTCTGTAGTCCCGAGTTTACTTCCATTTAATGTATACGCAGCTATAGGATTACTCCGTCCTAGGTGCATTACTTTACATTTATCAACATTAAATCTCATTTGCCAAGTATCTGCCCATTCTGACATCTTATCCAGATCTTTTTGTAATATTGTACTATCCAGGTCAGTTTTTAATATCCTACATAGTTTGGTGTCATCGGAAAGACTGACACCGTACTATCAATCCCATCCACAAGGTCATTAATAAAGAGATTAAAAAGAATCGGTCCTAGCACAGATCCCTGTGGCACCCCACTGCTGACTATGGCCCATTTAGAGAATGTACCATTTATGACTACTCTTTGTTTCCTATCTTTTAGCCAATTCCTTACCCAGTTGCATATAGTTTCCCCTAGTCCTTGCTTCTGGAGCTTTAGTATAAGGCTATTATGTGGTACAGTATCAAATGCCTTGACTAAGTACACTTGAAACGCTTTGATCGCGCTACTTATGCGCTCATTGTGTGCCATGCGATGCACTGTACTTGAACCAAATAAAGAGAATTTGCATGTTTAGAGCAGGATTTCTTTCGTTTTTACCAACATCGCTATGGATTTAAATTGTGTGACACAGTGTTGGCTTGCTGCTTTCTCATGCATGAAGATTTTAGTAAAAATGTGTAACTTAAATGCAGCAGGATAAGCTGCAAGTCCAGCTAAACTAAAATATATCTCTAATTAACCCCAGTTGTACTGATACTGGCACCCGCCTATCTCTCTCCCCTTATTAAGTGAATCTCTGTATTAGTCGCAGACTTCTTCAGTGGTATCATTGTACACTGAACACTCACTGTCTGTAGTATTTGTCCAATTTTTTTATGGCTTTATCTCCCTATCTTTATTGCTGAGTTGTGCACTCTGATATTCTCTCACTATCATGAATAACCTTGAAATGGCCGCTGTCTTCCCTTTCCTGAAATGCGTAAAATAAAAGCATGCATTTTTAGGGCAATTTGTGTGAATCAAATTGCAAATTGTTTGAATTCGCTGGATCTGGCAAATTTAATAAAAATAAGATTTTTTTTATTAAATTGACTTGCTCACCTGTAGTGTAAGGTTTGTGGCCAGATGGCCTAAGACAGTGTTCCTCAACTCCAGTCCTCCAGACACACCAACAGTGCATGTTTTCATGATTGCATTGCACGACTGTTGGAATCTTCACCTTTGCAGGTAATTAAATGATAACCCGTGCAATATTGAGGAAATCCTGAAAACACACATTGTTGATGAGCCTTGAGGACTGGAGTTGAGGAACACAGGCCTAGGACTTTTTTTTTCTACTATGTGACTTCTTTAGCAACTATCTGATCCAGTAGATTATTATCACAATTAATTTACCTCCATGTTGTCAGAATATGAAGATAAAACACATTCTGGAATAAGATTGAAACCTTTATTATGTTTTAAAGGAAGCAAGATGGTGTCATCTTGAAGGATGAACTTGTAGGATGGGTAAAAAGAGCAGTTTTCAGTGTAGGATAGGGCCAGGAAAGCAAATCCGTATCTTCTCAGCATGGAATTACAAATGTATTCCAAATTAAGAATGTGAAACAAATATCCCCTTTTACATGTATTTCCACCATCCTTGGTAACATTTGAGGTGGATTTTTGTGCTCAAATCATATCAATTTTCAATAAAATTGAAATTATATGCAATCTATTAGGATTTTTAATACACCTGGTTAAAAACCAGTGGATTCAGATTTTTTCCAAAGAGAATAGAACATCTATAAGTTATATCTCCTCACATGTTTCCATTAAGATCACCAGTGGTTTTATTTTTAACATGGGATTCTAAATTGTTGTACTATATTAAATCAGCTCTTCTTTTACCAATTCAGGTCCCTACCATTTCAGCTCCTCTGTTAAAATTTTCTATATTAGAGAATTTTCCTGCCTGACTATCAAGAATGGACAGGGACAAGATGGTGGAGAGGATATTACACCTCACCCTAGAGATCCTCTTCCGGCTTACTGGAGAGGTGAGAGATTCTGATGACGTCACATTACATCATTCTTATCTATGGGAATAACAGATGGACAGAACTGGGGAGGTGAGGACTCTGGAAATGTCTGTAGTGAGATTAATGTGTCTCTCCATAACCAGGATTACACAGTAGTTAAGAAGACCTCTAGTGAGCGCTGTCAAGACCTTGTGTCTGAGGGATGGGAAACACCACTGAGCCCAATCACGGGGCCTCCACCGCACCCCCTGATACATGAAGACATCGATGACCAGAAGATCCTAGAACTTACCTACAGGATGATTGAGCTGCTGACTGGAGAGGTGACACTGCTGGGACATTATACAGTAACGCTATGAAGGGATCGGGGGGATGACGGTATCATTGTATGTGTCAGGTTCCTATGAGGTGTCAGGATGTCGCCGTCTATTTTTCCATGGAGGAGTGGGAGTATTTAGAAGGACACAAAGCTCTGTACAAGGACGTCATGTTGGAGGATCCCCAGCCCCTCACATCACCAGGTAATAGACAGGGCTAAATACACACGGCCTATAATTATCTGCATGTAAGGAATGAATTCAGTCCCTGTATGTGTTTCCTCCAGTTCTATCCAGTAAAATGACAACACCAGAGAGATGTCCACATCCACTTCTCCCACGTGACTGGTTAGAAGAAAATTACCCCGTTCCTCAGGATCATGAGGTAGATGGAGAAAAGGTGTGATGAAATCTCCCTATGATGTGTAGACGGCTGTGAAGGTCTTGTGTTTAGTCTTGTATGCACCAGTATTACACACTGAAGTGCTAAATTATTAGACTGGTCTTTCATGATTTCTGGGTACAGAAATTAGTCCAGTAAACCCTGAATATTACATAACATAACATGGGATTAAGCTTTCTGTTGATCAGCTTCAGTGTGAATCCATATTAGATTGTGAAAATTGAATGATCTGAGTGATTTCAGTGCTAGATTACATGTGGTTTGTATTTCAAAAATTGCCAACCTTGTGGAGTTTTACATATGTGGAGAGTATACCATGAATGCTGTGATGAGGAAAAACACCCAGTGAAAGGGAATCCTATGGATGTATGCAAGTTGTTGCCAAAATACGTCTGATGAGATAAAAAAATCATTCTGAGGAACAGCTGGTGGACATTTACATAAATTACAGCAGAATGTCGAGAATTTATGAGAATTCTGTACAATCAGCAGTTCTGAAACCAAAGTAGGTCCAACAAGCTACTAGATAGGTGTCTCTAACAAAATGGCCATTCAGTGTATGGTTTATACTTGGTGGAGATCACAGGTTAAAGCTAATCAGAGACATTAGATGTTGTCTGGGTCTTCTCACAACTTTCTGGCTATGCAGTGAACTGGAGAAAATAAATAGCGCAATCTGGGGTTTTATCCGAGAAAGATAATTGAAAAAATGTTGGAAATGCTCACCTTGGCAGGTTGTGTGAGTTACCACCAACTGGAAATGACCAAAATGACGGCTGCAGCAGTCTCACGAATGTAACAGTAAACACTTGGAGAAGAAGAATAGGTATGATTACCACGCTGCCATAGTCATAGAAACATCCAGGAGTAGGTCAATAGTGATTTAAATCATTATTGACCTACTCCTGGATGTGTCTCTCACTACGGCAGCGCGGCAATCATACCCATTCTTCTTCTCCTGGTGCTAACTTTCTGGCTATGGAGACTGCTGGTTAGAAATATGAGCCGACAGTTTGGATTTATTCAGGAGACCTGTAGTTACTCTATGATAAATACTGCTGTCAGATATGGCCGGCATTCTCATTAATAATCTTTTCTGTTCTTCAAAATCACTTCACACGACTTCTCCATCTGACTGTGACTTTTACAATTATTGTTTCAGGTTGAAGATCTGACCCATATCAATACTACAGAGACCTATGTGATGGGTGATGAGTGGTGTAAAGAGGAGATTCCTACAGATGACTACCCAGGTAAGTAGTATCCACTAGGATCATATACAGTGGAACCTTAGATTACGAGCATAATTGGTTCCGGGAGTGTGCTCTTAAACCAAGTTACTCTTATATCAAAGCGAATTTTCCCATAGGAAATAATTGAAACGCAGACAATTCGTTCCACACCCCAAAAATATTTACTGTATTTATACAAACTTATTACAGTAATACAAAATAATGTACTGTATTCATATAAATTATTACAGTACACTAATACAAAATACTGTACAGTAAAAACATATAAGGCAAATTAAACTTCTCATTAGCTTACAATAGAATTGTTGGTGTGCAGGACGTGCACTATAGAGAGAAAAAATGATGTACAAATATGACAACTTTTATTCTAGTACAATACACAAAAAAAACAGACCCTAAATCTATTCTCCCCAAAATAAGAGCTGAACTAAGCCAAATGTGGGGTAGGAATACTGCATAGGCAAATACTGTAGATTACAGTACAAGCAATGTGCTGGCTGTACTGGTTAACAGAAAGTAAAATACTATATCCACAAATGCAAATTGATAGACATGCTATATAGTATATACTATACTGTACATTGGTGTACTGTATACAATACATATGTACAGAAAGTTACCTCCAGAGCAGGTCAGAGCGTGGTGAAAAGACAGAACCGGAGTGTGCACAGTGAGTATTTGCTCTTATTGCAAAGCATTGCTCTTAAATCAAGTTACAATTTTTTAAAAAGCTTTGCTTATCTTACAAAACGCTCTCAAACCAAAGTTACTCTTAAACCAAGGTTCCACTGTATTCTACTCCATAACTGGCTGGTGCAATTACTTGACGTTTTTAGGGTATGTAACAGTCATTTTACATTTTTTTATTTGTAAACTTTCAGTGCGTAAAACTGAAGTAGTGCATTTTTCCACAGAGAAAAATAAACACATGACGATTTTCATACATTCTGTTCTTATTGCCACACACACAGATGTGATTTCAGAAGTTAATGACTAACCATAGCAGAGACACATTGGTCATTGCTATGGTTAGGGATTGGTCACATGTCCGTATAGCTGGAAGAGCAAGTATAAAGACTGGTGAAGGACCAAGGGCAGCATTGGATGATGAATGTTAGGAGATCAGTTATAATCCCCCTTCCGAGAGGATTTTCCTGACGAGTTGTAGTTTTGAACGACACTATTCATTTTAACAAACAATGTACTGGAAACACAGGAATGAAATGCTAAGTGTAGTGAGATTGCAACAAGAAACAATCCCACAATTGTTTTTTGGGATAGTTTTAAGAAGTTCATTTCGAAGTAATAATGATATGACAATATTATTCTCCAGGTTGGCACAATTACCAATATACCAAGGTTGTAAAGGTTTCTTTTATTTAAGTAGTGACAAGATATTTTTAAAATTGAAAAAAAATTTGGTTTATGTCATTTTCCCAGACCCTTGTGCATGGTGAGCTGCCATTGTTTTTATTGATTTACATGTGATTTATATTAATAGATACATCTTTATATTGTTACAGTAACAGATATACTGCAACTCTGGTATTTTCATAGTTACATAGGTTGAAAAAAGACCTAGGTCCATCTAGTTCAACCTTCCTCCACCAATTAAACTTTTTGTCATTAAGTAATTTATAACCAACAATGTTGTATGTACTGGGGAAATCATCCAGCCCTTTTTTAAAAAGCTGTTATAGTATCTGCCATTACTACCTCTTGTGGTAGGGCATTCCACAGTCTGACTGCTCTAACTGTAAAGAACCCTTTACTATTTAGCTGCTGAAATTGCCTTTCACTCGCAGTGAATGCCTCCTGGTCCTTAGTATTGTCTTTTGAAGGAATACACGTAATTACTTACCGTTAATGTGCTTTTTCGGAATCCATGATGGCACGACGAGCGCCCTTCAAGGACAGGAAACCTACAGGATAAAGAAGGGCGGTATCTCTCCCCGGATTAGTTGATTAGAGGGCATGAAAGGACCTCCAATAGAAAAGGTTAATACAACACATAGCCACCACCATAACACTTCTTTGTGAAAAAAACCCAGGGTTATAATTGAATAATAAGAAAACACCCCAGTGCAGAGAGGGAATATATGGGTGCTGCATGGATTCCGAAAAAACACATTACAGTAAGTAATTACGTATTTTCCCTTCAACCTATGACGGTATCACGAGAGAATTACAGAAAAAAAGAAAACTCTAGGGAGGGACTATAGTCTGCAAAACTCTTCTCCCAAAGGTGAGGTTAGAAAAGGATAGATCTAACCTAAATTGTCTGTAGAAGGTCGAGGGCAACGATGAAGAGCCGCCTTGCAGATTTGCTCATTGGAGACTTCAGCTTTTTCTGCCAATGAAGATGCCATCGCCCTCATGGAGTGAGCCTTCAGGCCTGCCGGTACTTACCACTAGCTGAATAAGCCAAGGCTATGGCTTCCCTGATCCATCTCGCTAGAGTGGATTTTGAGGCCCAAACCCCTTTTTGACTACCCTGAAAGGAAATGCATAAAGACTTATCCTTCCTCCAAGCACTAGAGACTGATAGGTACTCCATCAAACACAGTTGAACATCTAGACAATGCCACCTCTCCTCCTCATCATTTTCACAGAATGATGGAAGCGCAATCTCCTGGTATGTATGATATTTAGACACTACTTTAGGGAGATACTCCAGCTCAGGTCTTAATACTACCCTGTCTTCAAAAAACTGAGTGAAGGGATTGACATTACCTGAATGTCACTAACCCTAAGCGACGATGTTAGGGCTGTCAGGAAGACCATCTTTAGAGATAGGCATTTAACTGAAATCAAATCTAAAGGCTTGAAAGGGTGACCTGTCAAGGCTGCTAAGACAATGTTAAGATCCCAATGGGGGAGGGCTGCCATACGATTAGGTTTTAGCCTAGAACTTACTCTAATAAATCTGGAAACCCAGCGGTCCCCTACCAGATCATAATTAAACAGGGCCACCAATGCTGAAACTTGAACTTTAAGAGTTTTGACCGACAAGCCCTGCTCTAAACCTTTTTTCAGAAACTCCAGAACTGATGGTATTGGTATCTGCCCGTGAGATTAGCACCTGTAGACAGTAAGTTCTTCCAGGTCCTACAATAAAATTTTGTGGTCACCAGCTTTCAACTCTGCAACAAGGTGGAAATTAAATTGGGGGAAAAACCCCTGCTACTCAGTAGTACTCTCTCAAACTCCAGGCTGTCAAGTGTAATCTGCCTGTCAGAGGATGGAAAACCGGCACCTGAGAGAAGAGATCCAGGAATTCCAGAAGTACCCATGGTCTGGTGACTGATATTTGATTCAGCCAAAAAATCATGGCCTCTTTCGCCAGAAGGGAGCTATCAGAATCACCCTCGTTCTGTCATCCCTGATTTTCTTCAGGACTGTCGGAATTAGTGCTATGGATGAAAAGCGTAAGTTAGGTCGAAGTCCCATTTTGTCAATAGAGCAACTACACTGTACGGTTGCTCCCTGGGGTTTAGGTAACAAAATTGCTGGACCTTCCTGTTCTATCACGAAAATGGACTGCTTGAGGGCAGACTCCCCCTGTCCAGGCTGGGTGCAACTCAGCAAATCTGCCATTTGTCTTTTCTTCTTTTGTGTTATGTCAGTTCGCCCGCGCAGAGCGTAGGCTTGAAACGCCACTCACAAGATGGCGCTGCCTGGTTGCTCCCGTGCATGTAGATCGGAACATGCGACGCCACATCTAAGATGGCGCCACCCCACACGTGCAGCTGGAGACGCGCAGCGGTGGCTAACTCCTCCCAGAGTTAGCCCAAGGCTCCCGTGAACCCACTGTGGCGCTTCCAGGGGACTTGTGTCAGCCGAGTCAGGACCCATGCTGCTGCCAGATCTAACCACTGGGGCTGGGTAAGAATGTTTTTCTTTCATGGCCTTCCAGGGCTACCGCTATCCTGAGGTTTCCCATTCAAGGACAGGAAACCAACTGATGTGGTGAGAGGTACCGCCCTTTTTTCATACTGTAGGTTTCCTGTCCTTCAAGGGCGGATCCCTCTCTCGTGGTACTGTCATAGGGTGAAGGTTAATGTGCCAATCCTTTATATTGAAAACACATGTATTTATACATATAAATGAGATCTCCTCTGAGATATTTTCTTCTAAGCTAAACAAATCCAACATTTTCAACTTATCATATAGGAAGCCTTCCATTCCTTGTAGTAGTCTAGTTGCCCACCTTTGAACTGACTAACTTCTGAATATTCTTTTTAAAATGTGTAGCCCAAAACTGGATCTAATATTCTAGATATGGCCTTACAAGTGATTTATAGAAGGGTAACAATCAGGATCACAGGATATAATCTCTCTTTTTATACACCCTAAAATCTTGTTTACTTTTACAGCTGCTCAGCTTACTTGTAACCAGAATACCAAAGTTCTTCTCCTGTTCTGTAGTCCAGAGTTTACTTCCATTTAATGTATATGCAGCAATAGGATTACTCCATCCTAGGTGTATTACTTTACATTTATCAACATTAAATCTCATTTTCCAAGTGTTATCCCATTCCGACATCTTATCCAGATCGTTTTATAATATTGTACTATCAAGATCAGTTTTTAATACCCTACATAGTTTGGTGTCGTTAGCAAAAACTGACACTTTACTCTCAAGCTTATCCACAAGGTCATTAATAAAAGAGATTAAAAAGAATCGGTCCTAGCACAGATCCCTGCGGCACCCCACTGCTGACTATAGCCCATTTAGAGAATATACCATTTATGACTACTCTTGGTTTCCTATCTTTTAGCCAATTCCTTACCCATCTGCTTATAATTTCCTCTAGTCCCTGCTTCTGGAGCTTCAGTATAAAGCTATTATGTGGTAGTATCAAATGCCTTTGCAAAGTTGAAATAAATCACATTAGGTGCATTACCAATATCCAGATTTGCACTTACCTCCTATAAAATCCCAACATGTTGGTTAGACACAACTTATCTTTCATGAATCCGTTGTGTGAGTTATATTATTTTCTGCAACATATTTTTGCATGTCATCTTTTAAAAAGCCCTCAAAAACTTTGCACACTACTGAAGTCAGACTTATTGGATGGTAGTTGCCTGTATCCACCCTCTTACCTTTCTTAAATATCGGTACAACGTCAGCAATCCTCCAATCTTAAGGCACTAACCCTGTTATAAGAGAGTCTAAAAAGATGAGATACAGCGGTCTGTCAATTACTGGGTTCAATTCCCTCAATATTTGTGGATGAATGCCATCTGGTCCGGGAGATTTGTGAATGTTTAATTTCATCACACGCAGGCGTACTTCTTCTTGTATAAAATTAGTTATATCAGGTGTTGAACTTTGATTTTTGACTTATTGAATGATCCCTGGAACAGTCAGTTCCTTGGTAAACATGGATGAGAAGTGCCTGTTCAATATCTCAGCCTTTTCTTGTAATCTATAATTAACTTATTCTATTTTAAGGAGCTGATACCATCCTTTGTTTTCCTTTTGGCATTAATGTATTTACAAACATTTTTGGGATTTATTTTTATGTCCTTGGCGATTTTTTATTTTTTTTTAATCTTGACGGCTTTTACTGTATGGGTTAATTTATTATATATTTGGATAGATCAGACTTTTACGGATGCAGCAGTACCAAATTAGGGGTTTTTTAAGTTTTTATTTTTATATATTTATTGGGGAAAGTGTTCATTAAAAATTTTGTATATTTTTATATTTTTTAAAGGGCAAAACAGAAACTTTTAGAGAAAGCAATTTAGCATTAGTGGTTTAAGAAAGAACATGTGAAAAAAAATTGAAAATCTGAAAAGATGTTTGAATGTGCAGCTTGTAGCATCCACATTGACCTGCTATATCTTGAGTAGAGCCAGCACTTATCCCAGACAGACTTGTTTAACTTAAAACTCAGACTGTGGTTGATAGGACAAAAATAAACCTTACTTAATTTACAATAATCCACACAACACATAGTAAAACATTTAAGAAAAGTGTGCATCTTTGTCAGAAACTATATGTAAATTTAATCCATGGGGACAGACTTAGGGGTACTTTACACTCTGCGACATCGCTGCCGATATATCGTCAGGGTCACGTCGTTAGTGACGCACATCCGGTGCCGGTAGCGACATCGCAGCGTGTAAAACAAATGAGCGGCGATCAACGAGTGCAAAAACGTGCAAAATCGTTGCTCGTTGACACGTCGTTCATTTCCATAATATCGGTGCTGCTGCAGGTACGATGTTGTTTGTCGTTCCTGCGGCAGCACACATCGCTATGTGTGACGCCGCTGGAACGACAAACATCTCCTTACCTCCGTCCACCAGAAAAGGAGGAAGGAAGGAGGTGGGCTGCATGTTCCGGCCGCTCATCTCCTCCCCTCCTTTTCTATTGGGCGACGGTTCAGTGATGGTGCTGTGACGTCGAACGAACCGCCCCCTTAGAAAGGAGGTGGTTCGCCGGTCACAGTGACGTCGCAGAGCAGGTATGTGCGTGTGATGCTGCCGTAGCGATAATGTTCGCAACTGCAGCGATCACCACATATCGGCCTTGCGACTGGGGCGGGTGCAATCGCGCTCGACATCGCTAGCAAATGCTAGTGATGTCGCAGCGTGTAAAGTACCCCTTACTGTACTTGCAAGACCATTTAGAAGAAGAAAGTGCACAATTTAGGAAAGTTGATGCATAATTACTCAAATAACTAAGCAATCAGATGAGCTTAGTAAATCTGTTATAAAAATCCATAGTGATATGGGTCAATGGAAAATCAGCAAAAGGTATAGTAACAACAAGCCAGCCGGTATTTGGTGAGAATTTGTTCTGTACCCAAATAGAACATATCAGCACAAAGTTCCAAACATCTTGCCCTAAAATAGCTTATCAAAAAGAAATAAATCTTAAAAAAAAAACAGAAAAAATAAAATTTAATTTTTTGTGCACATCCGGTCATCATCTAAATTGTAAAAATGTCTTGAGAATCTCATTTATTCAATTTTGGATTGGGGACAATAATAAACTGACGCTTACCAGCTTGGTTGTTTTAGGCAAAAGAACATGATGTCTGTTTTAAAATTTTTATCTGCAAGATAAAAGTGTACAATTCAAATTAGGAGAAAAACCAGGCCCAGTAAACTTATTGAGTAGTGATGAGCGAGTACTAAAAAGCTCGGGTGCTCGAACCTCGGGCCGAGCCTCCCAAGATACTCGTGTACTCGGGCCGAGCAACGAGCCCAATGTTATCCTATGGGAGACCCGAGTATTTTTGTGAAATGACCCCCCGGCAGCATGGAGAAACCCTAAAAATGGCACAAAAGTCTCAGAAGAGTGCTCAAATGACATGGCAACAGCATGGGGAAGACCCCTTGAAGCATTTATCACTCAAAAGTCACAGCTGTGAACAATTTTGTCCGCGTTTTACGCCATTTTTACGGACTCACCAGAAAACCTTCCAAAATGACCCCAAAATGATTTTTCATGGCGGAAATGTTAAGGGCACATACCCAATAGTGAGATAGAGCTGGTGTATGTTACTTTTTGAGATTAATACATGAAAGATTTTACGTGAAAACATTGTGTGGCACTCCGATGTCCCTGAGAAGAGACGTACATGAAGGCCTCTTGAGTCTAATGTGCCCATTTTGAGGAAGTGAGTCTTTGTAGTATTTTCCTTTGCCAGGGCAGCCAAAAATTGGGAGGCTCCACGTTGTCCCTGGATAGAGACGTGCATGAGGGCCTGTAAACCTGAAGTGCCCATTGTAAGGAAGTGGGTGTATTATATTATAGCCCTTAGGCAAGGCAGCCAAAAATTGGGAGGCTCCACATTGTCCCTGGATAGAGACGTGCATGATGGCCTGTAAACCTGAAGTGCCCATTGTAAGGAAGTGGGTGTATTATAGTATAGCCCTTAGGCAGGGCAGCCAAAAATTGGGAGGCTCCACGTTGTCCCTGGATAGAGACGTGCATGAGGGCCTGTAAACCTGAAGTGCCCATTGTAAGGAAGTGGGTCTATTGTAGTATAGCCCTTAGGCAGGGCAGCCAAAAATTGGGAGGCTCCACGTTGTCCCTGGATAGAGACGTGCATGAGGGCCTGTAAACCTGAAGTGCCCATTGTAAGGAAGTGGGTCTATTGTAGTATAGCCCTTAGGCAGGGCAGCCAAAAATTGGGAGGCTCCACGTTGTCCCTGGATAGAGACGTGCATGAGGGCCTGTAAACCTGAAGTGCCCATTGTAAGGAAGTGGGTCTATTGTAGTATAGCCCTTAGGCAGGGCAGCCAAAAATTGGGAGGCTCCACGTTGTCCCTGGATAGAGACGTGCATGAGGGCCTGTAAACCTGAAGTGCCCATTGTAAGGAAGTGGGTGTATTATAGTATAGCCCTTAGGCAGGGCAGCCAAAAATTGGGAGGCTCCACGTTGTCCCTGGATAGAGACGTGCATGAGGGCCTGTAAACCTGAAGTGCCCATTGTAAGGAAGTGGGTCTATTGTAGTATAGCCCTTAGGCAGGGCAGCCAAAAATTGGGAGGCTCCACGTTGTCCCTGGATAGAGACGTGCATGAGGGCCTGTAAACCTGAAGTGCCCATTGTAAGGAAGTGGGTGTATTATAGTATAGCCCTTAGGCAGGGCAGCCAAAAATTGGGAGGCTCCACGTTGTCCCTGGATAGAGACGTGCATGAGGGCCTGTAAACCTGAAGTGCCCATTGTAAGGAAGTGGGTCTATTGTAGTATAGCCCTTAGGCAGGGCAGCCAAAAATTGGGAGGCTCCACGTTGTCCCTGGATAGAGACGTGCATGAGGGCCTGTAAACCTGAAGTGCCCATTGTAAGGAAGTGGGTCTATTGTAGTATAGCCCTTAGGCAGGGCAGCCAAAAATTGGGAGGCTCCACGTTGTCCCTGGATAGAGACGTGCATGAGGGCCTGTAAACCTGAAGTGCCCATTGTAAGGAAGTGGGTCTATTGTAGTATAGCCCTTAGGCAGGGCAGCCAAAAATTGGGAGGCTCCACGTTGTCCCTGGATAGAGACGTGCATGAGGGCCTGTAAACCTGAAGTGCCCATTGTAAGGAAGTGGGTGTATTATAGTATAGCCCTTAGGCAGGGCAGCCAAAAATTGGGAGGCTCCACGTTGTCCCTGGATAGAGACGTGCATGAGGGCCTGTAAACCTGAAGTGCCCATTGTAAGGAAGTGGGTCTATTGTAGTATAGCCCTTAGGCAGGGCAGCCAAAAATTGGGAGGCTCCACATTGTCCCTGGATAGAGACGTGCATGATGGCCTGTAAACCTGAAGTGCCCATTGTAAGGAAGTGGGTCTATTGTAGTATAGCCCTTAGGCAGGGCAGCCAAAAATTGGGAGGCTCCACGTTGTCCCTGGATAGAGACGTGCATGAGGGCCTGTAAACCTGAAGTGCCCATTGTAAGGAAGTGGGTCTATTGTAGTATAGCCCTTAGGCAGGGCAGCCAAAAATTGGGAGGCTCCACATTGTCCCTGGATAGAGACGTGCATCATGGCCTGTAAACCTGAAGTGCCCATTGTAAGGAAGTGGGTCTATTGTAGTATAGCCCTTAGGCAGGGCAGCCAAAAATTGGGAGGCTCCACGTTGTCCCTGGATAGAGACCTGTTAGGTTCTTAGTGCCTCCGTGCTTGCATTTAAAAACCGCACGTGTGTGCCTGTTGGTGGCAGCTTTCCGCTGCATTTGTGTGAGTTTTGCAAAAACTTGGATATAACGCACAAGTCTAGTGAATACACATCAGCACAGCATTGCAAAATGCGCAAGGGCGTTGTCAACGAACAAGGAAGTGGACGTGATGGTGGTGCAGGCAGAGACCGAGGTTGTGTGCAAGCTCTAATTTCGCCACAACAAAGGGCCACATCTAGTCGCTCGCACGTCCTGTCCCAAATTCTTGGGGACCGCAGCAGTACACCGCTCTTGAACCAAGACCAGTGTCAACAGGTTGTTAGTTGGATAGCGGATAATGCTTCCAGTCAGATTGGCACCACCACTAACACTCTGTCTTCCACACGGTCAAGTGTCAGTAGCCGTGATACTGCACCGCACATTTCAGAACCTGATCCTCCTTCCTACCACCAGGCCGAGTACACGTCCACGGACATTACTGATCCCACACTTGGACACTCGGAAGAGCTGTTCGTTCATGTTTCCATTCACAAATTCTGGCCTCTCGCCAGCTCCTGTTGAAGTGGGCCATGACGAGATTGTATGTACAGATGCCCAAATATTTGAGCAGCCACGTTCTCACGAAGTTGGCAACGTGTCTCAACAAGGGGTGGACGATGATGAGACACAATTGTCAGGAAGTCAGGAGGAGGAGCAGGGTGCGGAAGAGGAAGACGACGTGGTGGATGATCCAGTAACTGACCCAACCTGGCAGGAGGATATGCAGAGCGAGGACAGCAGTGCACAGGGGGAGGGAGGCGTAGCATCACAACAGGCAGTAAGAAGCAGAGTGGTGGCCCCAGGCAGACGTCAGGCAACTGTTCCCCGGAACAACACGACACAAGGTGCCTGTACAAATGTTAGGTCTTCCCGAGTCTGGCTGTAATACTATTGTATGTATTGAGGATTTCGATTGCGTTAGGGCAATGACAACCAGAGACGAGTTCTTGGTGCAAGACATTTATAATATGCAACCAGCAAATATGTACATAAACGGAACAAAAACACAGTAGAACATAAATACAGGAAATACCTTCCAGGGACTGAGCGAAAGGGAATTCCCGGGACCGCGCACCGGACTCCCCCAGGGAGACCACCAAGAGCGAACCCCTATACAGGGACTGTCTGGCAATCACCCCAGAAGCCCTAAATGCGCAGCAGCCGGGACACAAAAGGGCAATAGGTAAGTCGAAAAATGTCCGTACGTGATGTGAGTCCAGAGTGGTATTAAACGGAAGGAACCGGGCAGAAGTGCCGACCAAAGACGGCAAACGGAGTCCAGGCACAGCTAGATGATACCAGATGAAGTCCAGAGTCGGTGTCGGTTGTTTTCCAAGAGGATCCGAATAACAATCAGGAACCAAAAGCAGCAGGGCAGGAGCACACAGGAAGCAGTATACTCAGGCACTGGACTAAGCTTTAGGGGCGGCTTTTAAACAGATGGACAGGAAGTAGGGCAACAGAACAGAAAACTCCATGTTAACAAAGGGCAAGCTCTTTCAAAAGAAAACTGGAAAACCCGGAACTCTGACACTGGCAGTTTTTTAAGTTGGCTCCAGATGATTCTAAAAAGGCCATTTGCAACACCTGCCATGCCAGCATCAGCAGGGGTACCAAAACTAGCAGCCTGACCACCACCAGCATGATCAGGCACATGTCAGCCAAGCACCCGACTTTGTGGGAAGTACAACAGAGTCGAGGAGCAGTGCTTGCTGATGTCACTGCTACGTCTTCGCTGGTTGTGCATGCGAGCCAATCCCCTGTCCATGCTGCCTGCGAACAAGCCTCCTCCACTCCTGCACCTGCAGTTGCCTACGCAGAAAGAACACCATCATCAAGCACGTCCTTGTCCCAGCGCAACGTTCAGTTATCCATTCAGCAAACCTTTGAACGCAGGCGCAAATACACTGCCAACACCCCACATGCCACAGTTCTAAATGCTAACATTTCGCGACTGCTTGCGCTGGAAATGTTGCCTTTTAGGCTGGTTGAGACAGAAGCATTCCGCGACCTGATGGTGGCAGCTGTCCCACGTTACTCGGTCCACAGCCGCCACTATTTCTCCCGGTGTGCCGTCCCCGCATTGCATAACTAACCACGTGTCACAAAACATCACACGTGCCCTGAACAACGCTGTTTCAGCCAAAGTCCACCTAACCACAGACACGTGGACAAGTGCATGTGGGCAAGGCCGCTACATCTCGTTGACGTCACACTGGGTTAATATTGTGCAAGCTGGGACCCAGTCTGAGCGAGGGACGGAACACGTCCTTCACACACCAAGTTTTGCAGGCCCTACCTCAGTCAGGGTTTCACACACACTCTACAGCTCCGGAATGTCATGCTCCTCAGCCTTCTCCTCCTCCTGCGCATCCTGATCCACTTTACCCTCCACACCAGTCCTAAGCTGGAAGTGTCGCGGGCGGAGGAGGGGACGGTGCGCTCTCCCACTGCTCGGGTCCGGCTGACGCAGCTCTACGGCTGCTGCTGCTCGTTGGCTCGAGCGATGGCCGGATCCCGGGGACTCGAGCGGCGCTACTCGCCCGTGAGTGAAAAGGGGTGGTTTGGGTTTTGGGGATATTGTCCGTGACGCCACCCACGGTTGTGGTGATTGTGTGGACACCACCGCTGCTCTGGACGGGGATCCCGGGAGCCTGTGACAGGGAGCAGCTTTGTTGTTATTTCTCCCCTCCGTGGGTAGGGGGGTTGGTTGTCCCGGGGCCTGGTGATGGGGTAGAGATGGATGACAGGCGGGTTGCGGGGCCTGATGAAGTGCAGGGTCGCAGGGGCAGCGCTGTGCCGCACGGCACGGAGGTACTCACTCAGCCCAATGATGATGACACAGTTCACGGTAAAACAAGTGGCTGGATGGATGGGTCACTCGGACGGCTGCGGTTGTTCCTCCCTGCAGGTTAGTGATGACTGTCTCTCCCTGCACCTAAGTTAAGTGTTGGTAGTGATGGTTTCCCAACGGTAACCCGCTCCCTGACCTGGATATGGGCCGGAGGAGCCCCTTTTGCCCACAGGCGATGGCACTGGGAGACGGTTGCCCTTGGCGGTGGCTGTGTCTCCCCTTCACGGTTGTACGGTTGCCTTCTATCTGGACTTGGCTGTTTGGAAACCCTGAGGTCCCCTTCACTAACGGATTTGGCAAATTCACGGCGACACCAAGCCTTGCCGGGATCCGAAAGTCCTCTGCCAATGGTGCTGGCTTCTCTTTGTATACCGGTCCGGTACGGCCGGGTCACCACCCGTCCACGGTCCTTACGGCAGACTCCAATCGGCCTCCACTGCAGACGGTCACCACATCCTGCCAACCTTGCTGTCCTGTCCAGGCCACACACCCGGACCAACTTCAGGCTCTTTGCTGTCACTTTTCTCCTCTCTACTACTTTCCTCCTTCCACTTCCTTAGCTTAACTCTCACTGCCTGTGTTTTCCCTCCTCCTCGGTGGGTGGAGACCAACCGCCTGGCTCCACACCCTGGTGTGGACAACAGCCCCTGGGGAAGGCAACAAGGATTTTGTGTTTTGACTATGATATGCCTGCAGGGAGTGTGGGGTGTTTAAGTGTTGTGCTCTGTGGCCCCTGGCTTGTCCAGGGCGACACAGAAGCACTGCAGCACTGCCTCGGCGAAGCGGCAACAGGCAGTGCTGAAGCTAATCTGCATAGGTGACAAACCCCACAATGCAGAAGAGGTGTGGACAGCTCTGAAACAGCAGGCAGATCACTGGCTCACAACTCTGAACCTAAAGCCAGGAAAGGTCGTGTGTGACAATGGCCGGAACCTGGTGGCGGCTTTGAGGCGAGGCCAGCTGACACATGTTCCATGCGTGGCCCATGTGCTCAACCTCGTGGTTCAGCGGTTTCTAAAGTCATACTCAGAGCTGTCTGATCTGCTGGTAAAAGTTCGCCGCCTGTCTGCACATTTTCGAAAGTCACCTACTGCTTCAGCCGGCCTTGCCGGCTTAAGACGCCGTTTGCATCTTCCGGCACACAGACTGGTGTGTGATGTCCCCACGCGTTGGAATTCAACTCTGCACAAGTTGGTCAGGATATGTGAGCAGAAGAGGGCAGTTGTTGAGTACCTGCATCACCTAAGCCGTCGGGAAATGGGTCAAACTCCACACATAACACCTGAGGAGTGGAGATGGATGTCCGACCTATGCACCATCCGCCAAAACTTTGAGGACTCCACCAAGATGGTGAGCGGCGATGACGACATTATTAGCGTCACCATACCGCTTCTCTGCCTTCTAAAATGGTCTCTGCTCAAAAAACAACCATGATGCATTGCAGGCGGAGCGCGATGAGTTTGAGCAAGAAACAGTAGTGGGTGTGGGTGATGATAACACACAGCCCAGCCTCGTCTCATCACAACGTGCAGTGGAGGACTATGACGAGGAGGAGGATGAAGACATGGAGCAACTGTCTGGCCAAATTGAGGATGTGACATGCAGTCATATCCTCGGTTCAGCGTGGCTGGCCAGAGGACAGGGTAGATGATGAGGAGGAGGAGGAGGAGGACAGCATGTTCAGTCATCGTGTTGGTCAGGATACTGAAGTGATGGCTGTTAAGAGTCTGGCACACATGGCTGACTTTATGGTAAGCTGCCTGTCTCGTGACCCTCGCGTTAAGAACATCTTGGCCGACAATCATTACTGGTTGGTAACACTGTTAGACCCACGCTAAAAGGAGAACTTTATGTCTCTTATTCCCGAGGCGGAGAGGTCAGGCAAAATGCAGCAGTTCCAGAAGGCCATAGTCACGGAAGTAGGCAAAGCATTCCCCTCACAAAACGCTAGCGGCATAGGTCATGAATCAGTGGACAACCGAGGCGTACAGCCGAGAGAGGCACAAGTCCAATCCGCCAGAGGTTGGGGAACAGTCTTTAAGATGTGGGACAGTTTTCTCAGCCCCTCACGTACCACAGCCCCTGAGGTGCGGGGTAGTGCCACAAGAAATCCTAAGTTTGCCCAGATGCTGAAGGAGTACCTTGCAGATCGAACAACTGTACTCCGACATTCCTCTGTGCCTTACAATTATTGGGTATCCAAGCTGGACACGTGGCATGAATTGGCTCTCTACGCCTTGGAAGGCCTGGCCTGCCCTGCTGCTAGCGTTTTGTCAGAGCGTGTTTTTAGTGCCGCAGGTGGAATCATTACAGATAAACGCACCCGCCTGTCAACTGAAAATGCGGACAGGCTGACTCTGATCAAGATGAACAAGGGTTGGATTGGGCCAGACTTCACCACACCACCAGCAAATGAGAGCGGAATTTAAAGTTTGCCATGTACCTCCACTCACCCATGGGTACACACTTCTGGACTTTGGATAATCGCTGGACTGCTCCTCCTTCTCCTCATGCGCCACCATGATGATGACCGTTACAAATTGCAATACTTAGGCCTTTGTTTCAGGTATACCCCCAGTGGTAAATTTTTTCGCCCATTCTTTGCAGAATGGACATTACAACGACAGGAGACCCGCTCCTTTGCAATGGGAACAATGTTTTGAGGCCCTCATGCACGTCTCTACCCAGGGACAACGTGGAGCCTCCCAATTTTTGGCTGCCCTGCCTAAGGGCTATACTACAATAGACCCACTTCCTTCCAATGGGCACTTCAGGTTTACAGGCCCTCATGCACGTCTCTATCCAGGGACAACGTGGAGCCTCCCAATTTTTGGCTGCCCTGCCTAAGGGCTATACTACAATAGACCCACTTACTTACAATGGGCACTTCATGTTTACAGGCCATCATGCACGTCTCTATCCAGGGACAATATGGAGCCTGACGCTGCCACCGACTGCCACACACGTGCTGTTTTTAAATGCAAGCACGGACGCAATAAGAACCTAACTGGTTTTTAGGAGCGACAATTACTGAGAAGTCTGACACTATCAGACACTGCTGACTGACGTGTATTATACACTAGACTTGTGCGTTATATAATAGTTTGTGCAAAACGCGCACCTGTACCCTGCCACCGACTGCCACACACGTGCTGTTTTTAAATGCAAGCACGGACGCAATAAGAACCTAACTGGTTTTTAGGAGCGACAATTACTGAGAAGTCTGACACTATCAGACACTGCTGACTGACGTGTATTATACACTAGACTTGTGCGTTATATAATAGTTTGTGCAAAACGCGCACCTGTACCCTGCCACCGACTGCCACACACGTGCTGTTTTTAAATGCAAGCACGGACGCAATAAGAACCTAACTGGTTTTTAGGAGCGACAATTACTGAGAAGTCTGACACTATCAGACACTGCTGACTGACGTGTATTATACACTAGATTTGTGCGTTATATAATAGTTTGTGCAAAACGCGCACCTGTACCCTGCCACCGACTGCCACACACGTGCTGTTTTTAAATGCAAGCACGGACGCAATAAGAACCTAACTGGTTTTTAGGAGCGACAATTACTGAGAAGTCTGACACTATCAGACACTGCTGACTGACGTGTATTATACACTAGACTTGTGCGTTATATAATAGTTTGTGCAAAACGCGCACCTGTACGCTGCCACTGACTGCCACACACGTGCTGTTTTTAAATGCAAGCACGGACGCAATAAGAACCTAACTGGTTTTTAGGAGCGACAATTACTGAGAAGTCTGACACTATCAGACACTGCTGACTGACGTGTATTATACACTAGACTTGTGCGTTATATAATAGTTTGTGCAAAACGCGCACCTGTACGCTGCCACCGACTGCCACACACGTGCTGTTTTTAAATGCAAGCACGGACGCAATAAGAACCTAACTGGTTTTTAGGAGCGACAATTACTGAGAAGTCTGACACTATCAGACACTGCTGACTGACGTCTATTATACACTAGACTTGTGCGCTATATAATAGTTTGTGCAAAACGCGCACCTGTACCCTGCCACCGACTGCCACACACGTGCTGTTTTTAAATGCAAGCACGGACGCAATAAGAACCTAACTGGTTTTTAGGAGCGACAATTACTGAGAAGTCTGACACTATCAGACACTGCTGACTGACGTGTATTATACACTAGACTTGTGCGTTATATAATAGTTTGTGCAAAACGCGCACCTGTACGCTGCCACCGACTGCCACACACGTGCTGTTTTTAAATGCAAGCACGGACGCAATAAGAACCTAACTGGTTTTTAGGAGCGACAATTACTGAGAAGTCTGACACTATCAGACACTGCTGACTGACGTGTATTATACACTAGACTTGTGCGTTATATAATAGTTTGTGCAAAACGCGCACCTGTACCCTGCCACCGACTGCCACACACGTGCTGTTTTTAAATGCAAGCACGGACGCAATAAGAACCTAACTGGTTTTTAGGAGCGACAATTACTGAGAAGTCTGACACTATCAGACACTGCTGACTGACGTGTATTATACACTAGACTTGTGCGTTATATAATAGTTTGTGCAAAACGCGCACCTGTACCCTGCCACCGACTGCCACACACGTGCTGTTTTTAAATGCAAGCACGGACGCAATAAGAACCTAACTGGTTTTTAGGAGCGACAATTACTGAGAAGTCTGACACTATCAGACACTGCTGACTGACGTGTATTATACACTAGACTTGTGCGTTATATAATAGTTTGTGCAAAACGCGCACCTGTACCCTGCCACCGACTGCCACACACGTGCTGTTTTTAAATGCAAGCACGGACGCAATAAGAACCTAACTGGTTTTTAGGAGCGACAATTACTGAGAAGTCTGACACTATCAGACACTGCTGACTGACGTGTATTATACACTAGACTTGTGCGTTATATAATAGTTTGTGCAAAACGCGCACCTGTACCCTGCCACCGACTGCCACACACGTGCTGTTTTTAAATGCAAGCACGGACGCAATAAGAACCTAACTGGTTTTTAGGAGCGACAATTACTGAGAAGTCTGACACTATCTGGACTGTTTTACACTGTGTACACCAGCCCCAGATATGATGAAGGCTGGTATACGGTCACCACTACCCTGCCTGCCTGCCTGTATACTGCTACAATAGTCCTGACAAGGACTCTTCTGGTCACTAGCCTGTATTCCGACCTGGCTATACCCTGCCTGTATATAGCAACAATAGTCCTGAGAAGGACTCTGCTACTGTACTCCGACCTGGCTATACCCTGCCTGCCTGTATACAACTAGAATAGTCCTGAGAAGGACTTCTGGTCACACTGTTTGCAGCCCTGCTCCGGAACTAACTATAAAGGGCCGCAAAGCTTTCCCTGAATCAGCGACACTCTCCCTGCACTGACTGTCTGGATAGTTGTGAGCAGAGCACAGCGCGCCGGCCGATATAAAGGCTCGGTCACGCTGTGCAGGCCGGCCAATCACTGCAATTCCACAACTAACAGGGCTGTGGCATTGCAGTGGTCTGCCAGCCAATCCCTGCATGAGGGCTGGCTCTCAAAAGAGCGCCAACATGCAGAAATGAAGACCACGAGTACAGCACGAGTATCGCGAGATTACTCGGTCCCCGCCGAGCAGCCCGAGTACAGCGATACTCGTGCGAGTACCGAGTAGTGACAAGCATGCTCGCTCATCACTATTATTGAGCATTCAAGTGGAGAGTAGATATGGTTAGTATCGAAAGTCGCCAGGTGAAAAACCTCTCCAGTAGGTGTCTCCACCTCTCTTAAACCAGTTAGATAGTGAAAAAGTAGAGGTCTAGGCTGTAAACAACAATACACAGGTTGTTATAACTTCATAAAAACTGAATTAGCAGCCATTTCAAGTAAAAAGGTCAAGGTGAAAAACTGCAGCAGAGCCACCGAGCTCAGCACTATCGTGATGTCAGTCGTCAGCACTGCAGAGATCAACACATTCAATGTCAGCTGCAGGCAAACAGAGGCAGATCTGAGAGAATAAGTAAAGGGGGCTTTACACGCAACGACATCGCTAACGAGCTGTCGTTGAGGGGTTACGGGATTCGTGACGCACATCCAGCCTCGTTAGCAACGTTGTTGCATGTGAAACGCAGGAACGACCGTTAACTATCAAAAGTACTCACCTAATCGTTGACACGTCGTTCTAATCCCAAATGTTGTTGCTGTTGCAGGACGCAGGTTGTTTGTCGTTCCTGCGGCACCACACATCGCTGTGTGACACCGCAGGAACGAGGAACAACATCGTACCTGCGGCCGCCGGCAATGAGGAAGGAAGGAAGTGGGCGGGATGTTATGGCCACTCATCTCCGCCCCTCAGCTTCTATTGGGCGGCCGCTTAGTGACGCCGCACGAACCGCCCCGTTAGAAAGGAGGCGGTTCGCCGGCCACAGCGACGTCGCTAGGAAGGTAAGTACGTGTGACGGGTTTTAGCGATATTGTGCGCCATGGGCAGCGATTTGCCCGTGACGCACAAATGACGGGGGCGGGTGCTTTCACGAGCGACATCGCTAGCGATGTCACTGCGTGTAAAGCCCCCTTTTAAGCTCGGGTGGGCATGGGTTTACACCTAACTAGGCCTATGGGTAAAAGTTTGTTTAAATCTGAAAGCCAGCCTTAAAACAGTGTTCTAAAAAATTAACAAAATTATTTTTATTTTTGGCAGATAACTGTACCGGGAATTCAGAGGAAGATATGATATTTTCAGATTTTAAAGCAGAGGATGATGGTATTATACCATATATTTATGAAGAGCATGCCATTATCCCAGATATGCCTACAGCCCTTGACAGCAAAAATCTATCGTTTGATCCTTATCTACAGTTCCTATTTTCTGATTCATCACAGACTGTTAAGCAAAACATAAATAACACACGTTACGGTGAACACCAAGGAACTTGTTCAAGAAAGAAAAAATTTTCCTGTTCAGAATGTGGAAAATGTTTAAAGGATAAGTTTGCTTTAGTAATACATGAGAGAATTCATACAGGAGAGAAGCCTTTCTCATGTTCAGAATGTGGGAAATGTTTTAGGACTAAAGACAAACTTGTTAGACATCAGAAAATTCACACAGGGGAAAAGCCACATTTATGTTCAGAATGTGGGAAATGTTTTAGGACTAAAGCAAAACTAGATAGACATCAGAAAATTCACACAGGGGAAAGGCCATATTTATGTTTAGAATGTGGGAAACGTTTTAGAGAAAAATTCAGACTTGTTACACATCAGAGAACTCACACAGGTGAGAAGCCGTTTTCATGTTCAGAATGTGGAAGATGTTTTAACTATAAATCAGTTTTAGTTGCACATCAAAGAATTCACACAGGGGAGAAGCCATATTCATGTTCAGAATGTGGAAAGTGTTTTGCCCAAAACTCTTCTCTGTTTGCACATCAAAAATCTCACAAAAGAAAGAAGTCGTTTTCATGTATAGAATACGGGAAATATTTCACAGGGAAATCTCATGTTCTTAAAAATCAGCGTAATCACTCAAAGAAGTAGCCATTCCTTGTGTAATAGATCTTATTACATGCTGAAATCATTCTGCAGGAATATTAGGCTATGTAGACTGAATAGCTTCTCATAGTTTTCCCCAAAAATTGGTTCTCTGTATCACTGCCAACTGTAGTCTTTTACTTTTTTTTTTTTGAGACAACAATGAGACTCAAACTATTGATTGCTATGAAAGTCCATCCATACGAAGAATCATGAGTTGTGTGTTCTGACCCAATAGAGCAGCACTGGAGTAATTTTCATTGTGTACGACTGTGCTGCCTTTTTATTGTTCTATGACCCCTTTCGTCAACAAGTTGTTAACATACACAAAATCCTCTTACACTGAATGGTCTTTTCATTCACAAAGTTCTTGGTAAACGTTGTACCATTGCATGAGAAAATCCTATAAGGTTGACAGATTCTTTTTAAATAAAATTCAAAATCACACAAATAGTTTGATTTTTTTATTTTTTTAATGTGTATTCATTCTGACACTGATTTTAATCACTCGATTTTATGCCGTCATCCAGGGTTACGTACTTTAAAATTTTCATACAGGGAGCCTCCAATCACGAAAGGGCAGATGTTGCTACTAAAGTGGCAATTTAGTGTATAGCAACCACGCACAAAGAATATTTCACGTTTATATACTTCACATAACTGCATCTTAAAGGGTCTGATGTCTCTCAACCACCTTATTTGATATCAGTTATGAAGAGATGCAGCTATACAAGATAGTTGTCCTAAAAACTATCTGATGCCAAGCTTGTATAATAGGGTGTCCTATTAAATCAATGAGACCAGATGGGCATTGGATGATCAAATGTTCTCATTGTGTACAACAGCATATCCCCATGCCTAATGTCTGTTTACAGGGTATAGAAAGGTGAGGGACAATAAATTAAAAATTGTTATGAATTATTACTAAATGTCTTCTTTTAAAACTTTTCCTTGTATTTACATCAACAAAATTAATTTGTAGGTTTTAAGCTATTGTCTTAAAACCTATGGAGTTAAGGGAGAGCTGATAAATATTCTGTCAATAACTATAATAAATAAAAAGGGAGGATAAGATACTGGATCCCTAAGTGAACTTCTGCTTTTTGCCTTCAAAGGAGTAAATGTCTTTTAGGCAGCAAATGAAAAGTAATTTCTTGACATTAACGTGTTGGAAGCAAGAAAAATGAGAAAGTGAAGGGATGTGAAGGACAGTTTGAGATGACTAGAAGACAATAACTTGTACTGAAAATGTTGATCTCAGTTAACAAGTAAAAGGTGATAAAAAAAGACCAATCTGAAACAATGTAGTTAAGGAAAAAGTAAAAAATAGTAGATTTTTGGTACTCACTGTAAAATATGTTTCTCTTTAGTCTTCATTGGGGAAGCAGAACCCTGGGATAGTCTGCTGACACATATAGCCTGAAACAGATATTACACAGAACTAAAAATTATCTCTTCTTCAGCAGACTACACCTTGCCTAACCGGGTAAAGATGTGTCCCACAATGAAGAGGTCTAAAGGGTGCTTTACATGCTGCGATATCGTTACCAATATCGCTAGCGAGCGTACCCGCCCCCGTCGGTTGTGCGTCACGGGAAAATCGCTGCCTATGGTGCACAACATAGCTAACACCCGTCACACAGACTTACCTTCACTGCGACGTCGCTGTTGCTGGCGAACCACCTCCTTTCTAAGGGGGTGGTTCATGCGGCGTCACAGCGACGTCACACGGCAGCCGTCCAATAACAGAGGAGGGGCAGAGATGAGCGGCTGGAACATGCCGCCCACCTCCTTCCTTCCTCATTGCCGGTAGACGGAGGTAAGCAGATGTTCGTCGCTCCTGCGGTGTCACACATACCGATGTCTACTCACCAGACAACGATATTTGGTGTTTGAACGACCTCTCCAAAACCAACGATTTTTACCTCTTTTGCGATCGTTGAAGGTCGCTCGAAGGTGTCACACGCTGCGATGTCGCTAACGACGCTGGATGTCCATCACAAACACTGTGACCCCGACGATAAATCATTAGCGATGTCGCAGCGTGTAAAGCACCCTTTAGGGGAAAACATTTCCCCTTGCGGAGACTGACACACCAATCTGGCATGCTAGTGAGAAGACTTATGCTCCTCTGGAAAATATGCAAATTGTCTCTTCAGGGAGGAAGGAGACAAACTTTAGTGCCAACTATTGGAAGCAGCAATCCTAAAAGTCAAAATCGACCCCTTAACGAGCCTTGTGATAAGACTTAAGATTTAACCAGAGCAAAACCTCAATTTGCAGACATGGTGTTTTGAGGTGATTGCCCTTCGTCAGTGCAAAGTATGAGATCTGATCTGGCTGTATGAGAAGCTAAGACGGGGTCTAAGGGGAAAACTTTTCTCCTTGCCGAGACTGACAATGAAGACAATGAAGACTAACAAGAAACAGATTTTACAGTGAGTAACAAAAATCTACTTTTCTCGGTCGCTTTATTGAAGGACACAGGACCCTGGGACACCCAAAAGCTGTCCCTGGCGCGGGAAAGGAAACAAAATAATAAATATTCTGTTAATATCACAAAACTTACTAGTGTAGCTCAAGCGGAAGCTTGATTAACTGCTACCTGCAAAATCATCCTGCCCAAACTTGCATCAGCCAAAGCAAGGGTAGGGACCCTGTAAAATTAGGAAAAGATATGTACTGATGCCCAGGGAGCTGCCTTACAGAGCTGCAGGGCTGAGGCCTGATGACGAACTACCCAGGAAGCCCCTACTGCTTTATTAGAATGCGCCCTGCCATTAAATGCGGGAACCCTGTCCTTTGATTTATAAGCCTGAACAATTGTTTTTTTAAGCCAGTGAGAGATAGTTGCTTTGGAAGCGGCTTGATCCTTGCGGGGTTCCATTTGGTAGAACGAATAAGGAATTGGACCACCTAAACGTGGCGGTGGCTGACAAACGTATGACCCTAATAACATCCAGACAGTGTAGTTTTTTTTCCATAGGATGAGATGGAGAAAATAAAAGAAAAGCAAGATAATGTCCTCATTAAGGTGGAAAGCGTAAAGAACCTAGGGGAAAAAAGTCGGAGCCCGTCCTCAAAACCACCTTGTCTCGATGAAGAACAAGGTAGGGAGCTTGTCAGGAGAGCTCAGCCAATTCAGAAACCCTTCTAATAGAAGCTATTGCTGTAAGAAAAGTCACCTATTTCAGACAGAGAGGTGGGATGTCCCTAGTAGGCTCAAAGGGAGGAGCCTGAAGCACCTCTAAATATAGATTAAGGTCTCAGGATTCTAGGGGTGGCTGGTAAGGAGGTCTGATCTGCACCACTCAGAGAAAAGTTCTGAACAATGGTTCCATGGTCAAATACTGTAGCTCTGGAATAAATTAGCCGGGGCTTAAGCGCTAGCCCTGCTTCTAGTCTGGAACGCAAAAATAGACAGCAGAGACGGCAAAGAAAAAAAACCATTGGGGAAATAAACTTAAGATTTGCACCAACGAAAGAAAACCTCCAAATGCGATGGTAACATACCAGCTTTCTTCCACTAATCATGGTCTGGATAACTGGCTCTGAGAGGCAAGACCTCCTCAGAACCAAGGCTTCAAGAGGCATGCCATTAAAGCAAGAGGGTGTAAATTGCGGTGATAAAACGGACCCTGAGACAAAAGGTCTTGATGGTTCTGAAGGGGCCATGAGTCAGCGCCTGGTAGGTGTTGATGTCCGAATAGGAGACCCTCCATGACCAATCCTTAGCCACTAGGATCTCATTGGAACCCCTTCTGTTCTGACCTTCTTGAGAAGCCTGTGAAGAACAAGAAGAGGTGGGAAGAGATATGGTAGCAAGAACTGGGACCAAAGAATTGCCAGAGTGTCGACCCCAACCGCCCGTGTATACCGAGATCTTGCAAAAAATACTGGCACTCTGTGGTATAACCTGGAATCTATTGGATAAACATCCGGAGTGCCCCAAGAAAAACAAATCTGCCTGAACACTCTCCCAGGTCTATTTGCTGGTGGCTGAAGAAGTCAGCTTCCCAGTTGTCTACATGAGGAATGTAAACCGCCGATATCAGAGGAACCTTGTTTCTGCCCATCTTAGCATTCTTGACACCTCTAACATGGCGATCCGACGTCTTATCCCCCATGACAGTTGATATATCCTACTGCACTGCTGTGGCGCTATCTGACTGAATTCTGACTGGTAGTCCTATAAATATGTGCTGCCAATGAAGGAGAGCTCGATGGATAGCCCTAAGCTCCAGCATATTGATCAGGAGAAGCCTCTCCTGATCGTCTCAAATTCTGTTACAGGCAGAACGGAAATGACCGATCCAGCAGACAGGGATGAGGATTCACTAAACCATGGATCAAGGGTTTACCTTGGAGGGGCGTAAATAAGCATCTATATGGTCCTATCTAGAGCATCTGTTGGTGAGGTTAGGTTTGTGCTGCAGGTAGCCGCCAAGTACCACCCCAAGGCAGTCCCCGTTTTCGCTGATGCTGACACAGGGACACTAAAGCAGATTCAAGCAGTTGGACAGGTTTGGGTTCAGGATTTTCAGGATTGGGACTGAATCAGGTCTACGGGAGAGAACAAAATCTGAAGATCTGAAACAGGATGCAGGGACTAAACAATGAGCTAGTAGCCACATAAGCTACTGAACAAATGCTGCATAGGCACCTCCCGGTAGGGGAGGGTGCCTTAAATACCTAGTATTCCCCTGCAACAGCCTGAGAACAGATCAGGTACTTCCTGGCTATAGGCTGGGAACACATCAGGTATACGCGCCCCTGTAAGAAGTGGGCAGTGTGCGCAACTTAAATGCGCGGCGAGGAAGCCCACATGGTGTGGAAGCTGGGAGCTGCGATGGGAACAAAGTTGGAGGAAACAGCAGGGCGTTGAGAATGTCAGCATCCTTGCCTGTCAGTGCAGGGAATGCCGGCATTACAAGTTCCCTGTGCTGAAAAATGTCAAAACACTTCCTGCCATCTGGAGAGGCTGGCATCCGTGGTCAGAATCTCCATTAGAATGGGGAGAAAATAACGACTCTTGGATAGGAGGAAGGGGGTCAACAACCATCTGAGGGACTGACGGCACCAAAGTGGGACGTGAATAGGTCAATCTAGGGACTGTAATGACCTATCTTAAAGTGCTAGAAGCGTGTTTTACAATTTCTTCAATGGAACTGACTGAACCGCACCTACTCAGGAGATCCAAAAAACCTTCTTTATTGCAAAAACCGTGTATATAAAAACATAGTGCAATTTTAAAAGTAGACCACGTCTACGCGTTTCAGGCCCCAAAAACTTGGCACTTAATCATGACAAGATTACATTGAAAATGAAAGACATTATATACTAGGAAAAAACAATAGGTGGAGCCAGTGAAGAAAACACATGTAGACGTTCAATATCATTAACTCGAACTTGCTCACAGGCACATCATTAAATCTTCACCACCTGCAATCGGAAAAATAGGCACAGATTTCTTTACATTTAATACATACGTTTTCTTTAATATAAGTATGCCAAATCATTCTTATAATTTAATCCAGGAGGTATGCGACAATTCATCTTAAGTATTCATTTAGCCTCACACTTCCTAACCAAATACGTCCAGTCACCCCCTCTCAGGGGCAAATTAACCCTCTCAATGCCATGCACGATTAGTGTCTCAACATTACCTCCGTGTACATCATGAAAATTTCTAGCTAAACAGACATTGATCTTGATATTTCCTTTATTTTTGGTACCGCATCTCTAATATGTTCCGAAAAACGTACCTTTAACTTACGAATAGTAGATCCCACATAAATTAAATCACAAGCTATACATTTAGCAAGATGCACTATGTGTGTAGATTTACAATTAATGAGGGTCTTTTTTCCCACTCGTTTCTGCATGTTTTTGGCAGGATCCGGCCTGTCTTGGAACCGGGCACCTAATCATTCACCACATGAATTGCAAGGTATAGGTGAGCTGTTGTTTTTTTGTTTTTTTCCTCTAAGTACTGACTGAACAGATCCGCTTTGAATGCTGCTACCATTTGCAGTAAAACTCTCAAGCAAAACCAGAGTGGAAATTTGCCTGAACGTCCGACTAGAGGACCACAGAATCACCCTCTTTTCTTTGAGGAAAGACAGATCCCCGAGTCGTGTTGACAATCATCTCCAGAAAGAGAAGCCGCTGAGTGAGAAACTAGTGTGGAGTTTGTCTGATTGACAACACACCCAAATTGGTGTAGAGTATGTAAAACGATGTCAAGTTCTCTAAATTTTGAGCCTGTCTGGGAGCATTCACAAGAATGTCGTCTAGATAGGTTATTACACCTCTATACCTCTGGAATGGAGGAGCACCATAATTGGTGCCAAAAGCTTTGTAAAAACTCTGGATGCTGAGGCCAGACGGAAACGTAGAGACGTGAATTGATAATGATCTTAATCAATCGCAAACGAAAGGAAATACTGATGAGCCGGGAATATCCGCATATGCAAGTAAGCGCCCTCAATGTCTATTGATGACATAAACTTGCCAGTCTCAATGGACGCGATAACGGAGCGGATTGACCCTATCTAGAAGTGCTTTATTTTCACCCACCTGTTTATATATCTTAGATCCAGAAAGGGCCGAACTGAGCCATCCTTCTTGGGGATAATGAAAACGTTTATAATAATAGATACCTCTGAACCTTTCTAAAGGGTGAACTTGCAATTATCCCTGCCTGAAGGAGAATGGCAATAGCCTGATAAAAAAAATCTTGTTTAACACTTTGAGAACCTGGGGGATGGGATCTGAAAAAAAACATTCTCGTGGAATGGAAGAGATGTTTATTCTGTAGCCTGAGGAAACGATCTCTCTTACCACTTCACCCCCAAGCATGCTCCCTGACAATGAAGAAGGTGATCGCCCATCCGGGAAGGATCCCCAAGTGGGGGCTGCCTGTCATGCTTCAACCCCTCTGCTGCTTCGAAGGCCAGAGCTCTTCTGACTCTGAGATACATGGGGCCAACTTTGGCGAGCGGGTACCACTGGAATAAGGATGGAGCTGCAAAGTATTGCACTTTCTGGACAGCATGCTGGCTCTTGCGTGAGGCAGAAGAGTACTCTTACCACCCATGGCATCAGCAATAATCTTATCCAGCTTGGAACCGAACAAATGTGACCCATGAAAAGGAAGTCCCGTTAAAGAATTCTTTGAAGCTAGAATTGCCCTCCACATCTTGAGCTACCACATGCAGCGGATACCTACACAACTGCTCAAGTCTGAGTGGAGCACTATGCTGCATCCAAAGATGCAGCACATAAATACTTAGCGATCTGGTCTGCTATTTAAGCTAACTCAATTTCCTGTGACATAGGTACTTAGTCCAGACTGAAACAGCCTTAGCCACCCAAGTGGCAGCGGAGACCGGACAAAGGGATGACCCTATCACCTCAAAAGTGAACTTAGTTACAGACTCAATACATCTGTCTGTTCTGTCTGTTGGATCCTTCAAAGCAGCCACATCGCTGAGGGGTAAGGTGGTGGTTCTAGAAACGCGAGACACAGGAGTGTTGACCACAGGTGGAGTGGACCAAGAATCCACCAAATCTGCTGGGAAAGGATACAATACCTCCAAGCAACTATGCTTTTGAAACAGTCTACCTGGGTTCTCCCAGGCCTTCTTTAATAGCTCAGTGAAATCCTCATGGTCAGCAAAGGACCTCAGCACACATTTGCCTCTCCTTAAGAAACCTGCTTCATTAGGTTGATGGGGTTCTGCTAGTCTGACTGGTAGGGAAGAATCAACAGCCGTAATTAAACTCTCAACCAGTCAGAATGCTCCAGAGACTGTGGTCTCTGTGGAGATAGAAAGCCTCAAGTAGCTCTTCCAGCGATTTAGATCTGGAGGAAGAAGATACTCAAGGGCATTTAGAATGCCGCCGAGGTCTGCAATGTTCATAAGCAGTCACAGGAAGGTTTGACTTGTTACAAGAGTCAGCCAGAGCTCCCCAGGCAGCAGAAGTCACAGGAAGTAACAACCTGAGTAAGTTATTATGTCCAGGCGGGGGAGACACATCTCTTCTGACCCCATTTAAGTCCCTAGAGCAGGTTTCTGTAAGGGGGGAGGAGTACAGGCCATACAATAGGGTACAGTGTTGTGAACACATTTGGACTGGGTTCCGGTTTGGGCTCCCTTTTGTGGCCAGTGCTGATAGTAGAGTTGGTCTGCATAACAGAAGCCAGACAGCTGATGATTGGAAATCAGGCTGCTCAGACTGGGCCTGTATAACTGAGTAATGTTCTCTTGGTCTGGGCCGGTGATCAATGTTGTCTCCTGTGGTGCTGTGGACATTCTGGAGCCTGCCATATCTTCTGTTTCCACCTGAACTCCTTGCAGATAAGTTTGGTCTTTGTACCTCTTGCTGGTTTGTTTCCATTTTCTTGTTGTTTGATTTTTGTGGTACTAAGGCTTGTTTCCTGGTTCTGCTTGTGTGGAGTTCTGGGTGGAGTTAGATTATTCCCTGCTGGAAAGGCCCCGTGGAAAGTAGGTTCAAAATGAACCTGAAGACCTACTTCTTTCAACAAGCCTGCAACCTGCAGTAACCCTCAGTCCACGATACCACTGCCCAAACATCTCCAACCTCACCTCCTGTATCCTCCCCCATTCCTTTGTAGGCTATGAGCCCCCGCGGGCAGGGTCCTCTCTCCTCCTGTACCAGTCTGTGCCTTGTATTGTTCATTATTAATGTACTTGTTTTTATTATGTATACCCTTTTCCTTTTTTAAAGCGCCATGGAATAAATGGTGCTATAAAAATAAATAATATGTAATCTGGAGGCTTGGGCTGGGAAATTGACCCTGAAAAAGACTTGGGTGTATGGTTGGACAGAAAACTCACCGTTACTGACCAGTGTCAGTCAGCTGCTGCCAAGGTTAATATAATAATGCATTAAAAGAGGCATAGATACTAATGAGAAGAGCATAGTTTTACCCCTATAGAAGTCACTAGTGCGACCACACTTGGAATACTGTGTACAATTTTGGTCTCCAGTGTAAAAGAAGGATATAACTGAATTAGAACTGGTGCAGAGAAGAGCAACCAAGGTTATTACAGGAATGGGTAGAATGCAATATCAAGATAGGTTATGAAACTTGGGGTTATTCAGTTTGGAAAAATGAAGGCTTAGGGGGGATCTTATTACAATGTACAATTATATGAGGGGACAGTAAAAAGATCTCTCTAATGATCTTTATACACCTAGGCCTGCAACGGGGACAAAGGGGTTAGAGGAAAGGAGGTTTAATCATATTCACAGATGCAGATTCTTTACTGTAAGGGTGGCTTTACACGCTGCGACATCGCTAGCCGATGCTAGCGATGGCGTGCGTGATAGCACCCGCCCCTATCGTTATGCCGATATGTGAAGATCGCTGCCGTAGCGAACATTATCGCTACAGCAGCGTCACACGCACATACCTGGTCGGCGACGTCGCTGTGACCGGCGAACCGCCTCCTTTCTAAGGGGGCGGTTTGCTCGGCGTCACAGCGACGTCACTAAGCGGCCGCCCAATCAAAGCGGAGGGGGGGAGATGAGCGGGACGAACATCCCGCCCACCTCCTTCCTTCTTCATTGCTGGCGTGTGGCAGGTAAGGAGAGGTTCCTCGTTGCTGTGGCGTCACACGTAGTGATGTGTGCTGCCGCAGGGACGAGGATCAACTTCGCTCCAGCGACAGCAGCGATAATTGGGACAGGACCCCTATGTCAACGAGGAGCGATTTTGGATGTTTTTGCAACGATCCAAAATCGCTCCTAGGAGTCACACACAACGAGATCGCTACAGCGGCCGGATGTGCGTCACAAAATCCGTGACCCCAACGAGATTGCTGTAGCAATCTCATAGAGTGTAAAGCCCGCTTAAAGGGAACCTGTCAGCAGAAATTTCGCCCAAAAACTAAAAAATTCCCTCTCTGCAGCTCCTGGGCTGCATTCTAGAAAGGTCCCTGTTATTATTGTGCCCCCTGTGAGACCAAAATAAAGACTTTATAAAGTCTTACCTTTTTGTATGCAGATTCTGTAAATGTGACACGGGGGCGGGCTGCCTGATGGCCGTTATGCTGCCTCCTGCCGCTTTAGGCCGTCCCCCATCGCCGATTTCCATAGCTGTGGACGCCGCCCAGTGCTCCACAGGTCCCCGCGCATGCCCAGTGCTCATCTCTCGTGGATGAGCACTGTGCCCAGTGTCACCGCTGGTGACGTGCGCGCAGGCTTTAGATTATGGGCGGTGCTGTGATGTTTATTACCAAGCAACTGCCCATAATCGTGAGACCGCGCTTTCCCCCTCAGTGTCCTTCGTTCTGCGCAAGCGCGGTGCTGCTGACCCCACGTCACCTATCTATTTCCTGCCTCGGCAAGATGGGAGGAGGTGACGTGGGGTCAGCAGCACCGCACTTGCGCAGAACGAAGGACGCCGAGGGTGAAAGCGCGGTTCCGTGATTATGGGCGGTTGCTTGGTAATAAACATCACAGCACCGCCCATAATCTAAAGCCTGCGCGCACGTCACCAGCGGTCACACTGGGCACAGTGCTCATCCACGAGAGATGGGCACTGGGCATGCGCGGGGACCTGTGGAGCACTGGGCGGCGTCCACAGCTATGGAAATCGGCGATGGGGGACGGCCTAAAGCGGCAGGAGGCAGCATAACGGCCATCAGGCAGCCCGCCCCCGTGTCACATTTACAGAATCTGCATACAAAAAGGTAAGACTTTATAAAGTCTTTATTTTGGTCTCACATGGGGCACAATAATAACAGTGACCTTTCTAGAATGCAGCCCAGGTGCTGCAGAGGGGAAATTTTTTAGTTTTTGGATGAAATTTCTGCTGACAGGTTCCCTTTAAGAGCAGGGAGACTGTGGAACTCTCTGCCACATAGTGTTGTAATGGTTGATTCACTACTAAAATTTAAAAGAGGCCTGGATGCTTTTTTTTTAAAAAAAAATATGATATTACTGGTTATGTGCACTAGATTCTGTGATTGGTGTTGATCCAGGGAACTAGTCTGATTGCCATATGTGGAGTCAGGAAAGAATTTTATCCCATAATATGGAGCAATCATTGTCTGCCCTATGCAGTTTTTGCCTTCCTCTGGATCAACATGTTAGGCTGGGTATCACACTTGCGAGTGTAAAATCGGTCCGATTCTCATGCCAGAAAGTAGGACAATTTCTGCTCACATTTCATCAGTGTGCTGTCAGTGTGCAATCAGTTTTTACTCTCAGCAGCTGCTATTCATGTACTGTTATGCACAGGAGCATTTACATTATTTTCTACTGCTTGCTAGAAATCTATTGTGAAAAACGGATGTCACTAGGATGGTCCGTGTGACATCCGTTTTTTTTCACGCACCCATAGACTTGCATTGAAGAGACTTGCGCGAGAAACTCACCAAAACGCAGCATGCTGCGATTTTTTTCTCAGTCCGATTTGGAGTGAGTAAAAAATAGCAGATGGGAGCTGCCTCATTGCTTAACATGGGTCCGAGTTCAATGCGAGATTTTCTCACACTACACTCGTGCGAGTTAATCGCAAGTGTGACTCCAGCCTTAAGTTTATCTCGATGCACTTAAGTCTACCTTCAGCCTTAAGCCCGCTTTACACGCTGCAATGTATCTTACAATGTGTCGGAGGGGTCACGTCGTAAGTGACGCACATCCGGCATCGTTAGTGACGTAGCTGTGTGTGACAGCTACGTGCGATTGAACGGTAAAACGTTGATCGCATACACATCGTACCTTTCTCTAGAATTGCACGTCGGGTTGTGCAATGTTCCCGAGGCAGCACATATCGCAGTGTGTGACACCCCGGGAACGATGAACAGATCTTACCTACGTCCCGCGGCTCCAGCCCACAATGAAGAAGGAAGGAGGTGGGCTGGATGTTTACGTCCCGCTCATCTCCGCCCCTCCGCTTCTATTGGCCGGCTGCCGCGTGACGTCATGTGATGCCGAACGTCCCTCCCACTCCAGGAAGTGGATGTTCGCCGCCCACATCGAGGTCGTAAGGACGGGTAAGTACGTGTGACGGGGGTTAATCGTTTGTGCGGCACATTCAACAAATTGAACATGCCGCACATACGATGGGGGCGTTGCAAATCGCATACAATATCGTATGCGAAATTGCAACATGTAAAGCAGGCTTTAAACACTATGATTTCCTGTCTTGGCTCTCTGTCCTAAACGTTGAGCATTAATAAAAGATTATCGGCCATTTTTCACAACATTCTGATCACTTTTGTTACTAAGGTTCATTGCATGTTTCCTACCAGTCAGGGGATTCTCTGCGGAGGGCAGTAGTAACGTGTATGTATACAGGAACCACACACACACACACACACACACACACACACACACACACACACACTGTACTCCAGCACTCCACACTTCAACACTCACAACTCTGCCCTTTAAACTTATGGCTCAGCTCCATACACACAGATTGCACATATGATCTCTTGCTTCATACACGCGCGGCTCCGTAAACAATGTACACACACGGCTCCACTCTGTACATGTCATACATGCGCAGCTCCGCTATGTGCCCTTCTTACATGCACGGCTCCACGTCGTAGACACGTGGCTCTGTAGACATTGAACAAACATGGCTCAGTACACGTTGCAAACACAAAGCTCTGCATATGTCATCCACACTCTGCTCACATTGTACACACACGGATGCATTCTGTACATGTAGTACCCATGCAGCTCAGGTCCGTACACACGCTGCTCCGCTACCTACACGTCGTACACCCGCGGCTCCGCTCCCTACACGTCGTACACCCGCGGCTCCGCTCCCTACACGTCGTACACCCGCGGCTCCGCTCCCTACACGTCGTACACCCGCGGCTCCGCTCCCTACACGTCGTACACGCGCGGCTCCGCTCCCTACACGTCGTACACGCGCGGCTCCGCTCCCTACACCTCGTACACGCGCGGCTCCGCTCCCTACACCTCGTACACACGCTGCTCCGCTCCCTACACCTCGTACACACGCTGCTCCGCTCCCTACACCTCGTACACGCTCTGCTCCGCACACCTCGTACACCCGCAGCTCCGCTCCGTACACCTCGTACACACGCGGCTCCGCTCCGTACACCTCGTACACACCCGGATCCGCTCCGCACACCTCGTACACACCCGGCTCCGCTCCGCACACCTCGTACACACCCGGCTCCGCTCCGCACACCTTGTACACACGCGGCTCCGCTCCGCACACCTCGTACACACGCGGCTCCGCTCCGCACACCTCGTACACACGCGGCTCCGCTCCGCACACCTCGTACACACGCGGCTCCGCTCCGCACACCTCGTACACACGCGGCTCCGCTCCGCACACCTCGTACACACGCGGCTCCGCTCCGCACACCTCGTACACACGCGGCTCCGCTCCGCACACCTCGTACACACGCGGCTCCGCTCCGCACACCTCGTACACACGCGGCTCCTCTTCATACACGTTGTACATACACGGCTCTGCTCCGTACATGTTGTACATGTAGTACCCATGCAACTCAGGTCCGTACACACACTGCTCCGCTCCGTACACCTCGTACACACACGGCTCCGCTCCGTACGCCTCGTACACACACGGCTCCGCTCCGTACGCCTCGTACACACACGGCTCCGCTCCGTACGCCTCGTACACACACGGCTCCGCTCCGTACGCCTCGTACACACACGGCTCCGCTCCGTACGCCTCGTACACACACGGCTCCGCTCCGTACGCCTCGTACACACACGGCTCCGCTCCGTACGCCTCGTACACACACGGCTCCGCTCCGTACGCCTCGTACACACACGGCTCCGCTCCGTACGCCTCGTACACACACGGCTCCGCTCCGTACGCCTCGTACACACACGGCTCTGCTCCGTACACCTCGTACACACACGGCTCCTCTTCATACACGTTGTACACACGCGGCTCCGCTCCATACGCCTCGTACACACACGGCTCTGCTCTGTACACCTCGTACACACACGGCTCTGCTCCGCACACCTCGTACACACGCGGCTCCGCTCCGCACACCTCGTACACACGCGGCTCCTCTTCATACACGTTGTACATACACGGCTCTGCTCCGTACATGTTGTACATGTAGTACCCATGCAACTCAGGTCCGTACACACACTGCTCCGCTCCGTACACCTCGTACACACACGGCTCCGCTCCGTACGCCTCGTACACACACGGCTCCGCTCCGTACGCCTCGTACACACACGGCTCCGCTCCGTACGCCTCGTACACACACGGCTCCGCTCCGTACGCCTCGTACACACACGGCTCCGCTCCGTACGCCTCGTACACACACGGCTCCGCTCCGTACGCCTCGTACACACACGGCTCCGCTCCGTACGCCTCGTACACACACTGCTCCGCTCCGTACACCTCGTACACACACGGCTCTGCTCCGTACACCTCGTACACACACGGCTCTGCTCCGTACACCTCGTACACACGCGGCTCCTCTTCATACACGTTGTACACACACGGCTCCGCTCCATACGCCTCGTACACACACGGCTCTGCTCTGTACACCTCGTACACACACGGCTCTGCTCCGTACACCTCGTTCACACGCGGCTCTGCTACATCCACACTGTACATCCCTCCTGACCCCACACATAACCTTCCCCTCATCCAGCCCCATGACACCCAGCACAGCAGAGTCCTGTATACACTGAGGAGCTGATCATGTGACCCCCCTGACTCCTCCCCTCCATGTGACATCATCACAGGTCCTGTAAGCACACAGATATCAGTGTGCGGCTCTTCAGATAGGGTTGAGCCTAGGATATATGGGCTCCTTCCAGGTTGGTGAGCATAGCGGTGTTTTCTCCCGTCCATGACCACGTGGACTTAAAAGAGTAATGTTTATTCCGTCTGGAAACAATCAGCGGCATTTTGAACACGCCCCTATCACGTGACAGAAATGACGTCATTGCTGGAAGGAGCCCATACATTCCAGCATCTGCCATATATCCAGTGTGTGGCTCTGCAGGTGGAGAGGTATGTGGAGATTCCCCAATACTGGGCGCATTAACCCCTTCAGTATTTGCCGTAGTATTTTTTTTTTATGTTGGTTCTATTCTGGGGTATATATATATCAAATTAAGGGTTATTTCCTTATCCACCATCCATTCTAGCAGATCATAATGGGGGTCCCGATCCCCCAGCTTTGTTTTTAGCTGTGTGGTCAGGCATGTGCACTGTCACTCCATTATTGTCTATGGGAATGACTGAGATAGGCGAGTAAAGGTGTCGACTCTCTCCGTCACTTCCATACATATTTAATAGAACAAATCTCTTGTGGAAACTCCCTTTAAGGCTACGTGCGAATGTTGCATTTCTTGACACATTTTCGAGTTCAGTGTTGGTACCGAAACTGCATGCATTTCCTTCCCCAGCAAAGTCTCTGCCATTTCATTTTTGCTGTGCGTATGTTGCAGGTTTTTTTGGCTGCATCTTTGTGGTCCTTTTTGTGTTTTGTCCCTGCATTTCAGAGGACTGGCAGTTCAATCCCCGCTGACTCGGGGACGGCGGGGGACTGATCCCTGGTATCTGGCCAGATACAGGTCCCCATATAAAGTCTATGGGGACCAGAGTCTGGTGCAAAGGAGGAGCAAGCACTACATACTCACCGATCACCGGGACAGCTGTCACACTCCCGCAGCCTCTCATTCTTCTTCCCGGGCCGCTCATTAGGCTCATACATATTCACTGCTTCCCCCTCCTACCAGTGGCTGTGATTGGTTGCAGTCAGACAAGCCCCCAATCTGAGTGAAAACGTGTCTGAGGCTTCCAATCACAGACACCGGTGGGCGAGTTTATAACGTACAGTAAAATAAATTAAAAAAAAATTGGCGTAGGATCCCTTTATATTATGATATCCAGCACAGATAAATCCAGACAGATGGGGGCTGGTATTCTCAGGCTGGGGATACAAATTGTTATTGGGCGCCCCCATCCTAAAAATAGCAGCAGGCAGCCCCCGGAATTTCCACATGTATACGACAGTCCCGACACTTTACCCAGCTCTTTCTGATTACTCTGGTGTGGGGTAATAAGGAGTTAATGGCAGCCCATAGCTGCCACTAATCCCTAGATTAGTAATGGGAGGCATTTATGAGACACCCCCCCCATTACTAATCTGTAAGTGAAAGTAAATAAACACAAAGACCAAAAAAATCCTTTATTTGAAATAAAAGTTAAAAAAAACCCTCTTTCACCTCTTTATTAACACCAAAACAACCTCTGCAGGTCCGACATAATCCACACCAGGTCCCACCACGCTTCCACCACTGTTACATCTGTAGCTCACAGCAAGCACCATAGAACATGACTGCCCGCTGTAAGGTTTAGGCAATAACTGAGCCGCAATCAGCTGTGATGTCACTCAGTTGCGGCCACAGCTGTAGTCCTCTACCTATGACCGCAAATCACCTGAGTGACGTCACCGCTGATTCCTCAGCTCACTTGGGTCGCTACCTCACAGCGGCCAGTCATGTTCTATGGCGCTCGCTATGAGCTTCAGATGTAGCAGAGCTGGAAGCGGGGTGGGACCTCTTGTGGATTAAGTCGGTCCAGCAGGGGTGTCTTTGGGGTTAATAATGGGGTGAAAAAGGATGCTTTTCTGTCTTATTTCATAAAGGATTTTTTAAGTATTTGTGTTTATTTACTGTCACTTACAGAATAGTGATGAGGGTCTCATAGACGCATCCCATTACTAATTTAGGGCTTAGTGACAGCTGTGGACTGCCATTAAATCCTTATTACCCCGATTGCCACTGCACCAGGGCAACGGGAAGAACCGGATCCAGCTCCAGAATTGGCGCATCTTATGGATGCGCCACTTCCAGGGCGGTTGCGGGCTGCTATTGTTAGGCTGGAAAAGGCCAAATAACCATGGCTCTTCCCACCCTAATAATATCAGCCCCCAGTTGTCTGCTTTAAGTTGTCTGGTTGTAGAAAAATGGGGCGGACCCCACTTCATTTTTTTTTTTTAACTAAATCAAACAATTTAAGAAAAAATCGTGGGATCCCCTGTATTTTTCATAACCAGCCAAGGTACAGCTTAGGGTTGCAGCCTGCAACTGCTGCTGTTCCTGTGCTGGATATGAAAAATGGGGGGGACCCCACGTCATTTTTTTTTCTTTACCAAAAAAATAAAAAACAGCTGTCTAAGCTAGCTATCTATCTATTTATCGAGCTATTCTGTTGAAAACGTGGCAAAATGCATGCGCTTTTTGGATGCATTTTTGCGCTGGTACATTTTTTGGGGGGTCAAGAATTTGCATCTTTGTGGTCACCACAAAGATGCAGCGTGCGCACATAGTCTAAAGGCCGCTTTATACGCTACGACATTGCTCAAGCGATCTCGTTGGGGTCACGGAATTTGTGACGCACATCCGGCCGCTTTAGCGATGTCATTGCGTGTGACACCTATGAGCGATTTTGCATCGTCGCAAAAACGTTCAAAATCGGTGACATGCCCCTCAATTTCCAATTATCGTTGCTGCAGCGTGTACGATGTAGTTTGACGTTCCTGCGGCACCACACATACCTATGTGTGACACCGCAGGAACGAGGAACCTCACCTTACCTGCGGCCGCTGGCAATGCGGAAGGAAGGAGGTGGGCAGGATGTTACGTCCCGCTCATCTCCGCCCTTCCGCTTATATTGGGCGCCCACTTAGTGACGTCGCTGTGACGCCGCACGAACCGCCCCCTTAGAAAGGAGGCGGTTCGCCGGTCACAGCGACGTTGCTAGGCAGGTATGTAGTGTGACTGGTCTGAGCGATGTTGTGCGCCACGGGCAGCGATTTGCCCATGTCGCACAACCGATGGGGGCGGGTACGCACGCTAGCGATATCAGTAACGATATCGCAGCGTGTAAAGCACCTTTTAGATTGCATTGACATGAAGTTGTTTCAGTTGTGCTTTTTTAAGATGCAAACTTGTGGCAGAATAGCTGTAGTTTTGATATGATTGTTTATGCCCTGCTGATTCTGCCCTTTAATCCCTTCCTGATGTATGTAGCATTTTTCTGTTATTGCCCTTTCATTTTCTCTTTGTATTAGGACTTGTTTTTTTGAGGGACGAGATACAGCCACAACTAACACCATTCATTTTACTAAGTGCCGCGAAATTGCGAAACCTCCGTTCCTGATCACTTAAGCTATATGCTGCGATACCACAGTATATAGTAAAAATCGCTCCATCCTATGAACACCAGCCACAGGCTGGTCTTCAGGCAAGCATCGGCTTTTCAAGCTTGGGCGCCTAAAGCAGGCCACTGACTGTTATTACAACTCATAAAGCCTTCACGATTGGAGCGTGGAATGGTGCAGACCCCAGAGCACGCGCTGTTAAAGTGAACCTATCAGCAGGTTTTTACTACTTAAAAGGTGGTTCCCTACACAGCATAGTGGCCACACATCAATGTAAAGGCCGCTTTACACGCTGCGACATCGGTAGCCGATGCTAGCAATGTCGAGCGCGATAGTCCCCGCCCCCATCGTACGGCTGATATGTGGTGATCGCTGCCGTAGCGAACATTATCGCTACGGCAGCATCACACGCACATACCTGCCCTGCGACGTCGCTGTGACCGGCGAACCGCCTCCTTTCTAAGGGGGCGGTTAGTTCAGCGTCACAGCGACGTCACTAAGCGGCCGCCCAATCAAAGCGGAGGGGCGGAGATGAGCGGGACAAACATCCCGCCCACCTCCTTCCTTCCTCATTGCTGGCGGGACGCAGGTAAGGAGAGGTTCCTTGTTCCTGTGGTGTTACACATAGCGATGTTACTGTAGCAGCAACGATATTTGCGAAGAGGGGGGCATGTCACCGATAAGCGATTTTGAACGTTTTTACAACGATTCCAAATTGCTAATAGGTGTCACACGCAACGACATCGCTAACGCGGCCGGATGTGCGTCACAAAATCCGTGACCCCAACGAGATCGCTTTAGCGATGTCGCAGCGTGTAAAGCCACCTTTAAGCTCATAGAGAAGGCTTTTCTCAAATACCTTGTGTAGTCAATTGTACCTGTGAGTGAGGCTATTGCAGTCCGCTCATCTCCATCACGTGACCTCTGAGATTCGGTGATGTCACGCCAACTTCCAGTTGACGTGACATCACAGAGGCGGGTCCCAGTCTCCCTGAGTGACTCGGCTGTGGGCTGTATGTAAGAGCTTACTAATGGTGGACGCAGCTCATATGGGAAAAACCTGGGGAAAGGTTCCCTTTAAAAGAAGGAGTGGAGGGAGATCTCCCTCTGACCTTAACGACACCCCACTATTACAGGGTTCCTATAATGGTAAATGTACTGCTCTCTGGATTACATTGGCCAGTTAGAAATAAAAAAAAAAATAATTTTTATTTTTTATCACTGAAACTGACACCCTACAAAAAAAAATGACGACCTCATATACGGTGGCTCAGTGGTTAGCACTGTAGTCTTGCAGCGCTGGGGTCCTGGGTTCAAATCCCACCAAGGACAGCATCTGCAAGGAGTTTGTATGTTCTCCCCGTGTTTGCGTGGGTTTCCTCCAGGTACTCCGGTTTCCTCCCACACTCCAAAGACATACAGATAGGGACTCTAGATTGTAAGCCCAAATGGGGACAGTTCCTGATATATGTAAAGCGGTATTGAATTAATAGAGCTATATAAATGATTAAATATTATTATCTATATATATAATTGTTTAATTATGTCTGTAACAGAAATCCCGCGTCGCTGATAGGTCGCGCCAGCCGCCCGCGACCAATCAGCGACAGGCACAGTCCGGCTGCGAATTGGCGCGGGATTTGAACCACGCTTCGCTCATTCGTCACACACAGACACTGTGGCACACAGACACTGCGGCACACAGACACTGCGGCACACAGACACTGCGGCACACAGACACTGCGGCACACAGACACTGCCGCACAGAGACACTGCCGCACAGAGACACTGCCGCACAGAGACACTGCCGCACAGAGACACTGCCGCACAGAGACACTGCCGCACAGAGACACTGCCGCACAGAGACACTGCCGCACAGAGACACTGCCGCACAGAGACACTGCCGCACAGAGACACTGCCGCACAGAGACACTGCCGCACACAGACGCCTCTATATACACCCCAGCAGCCTTTATATACACCCTAGCATCCTTTATATACACCCCACAAGCCAAAGCCTCTATATACACCCCAGCAGCAGCCACCAGCTACAGTTAGATATTCATGTAATAGTTTATATATTTTGATGATCTGTTTAAAAATTTCGTTCAGTTGTTTTACATTCTATGAACAATAACATTTAATGATAAGGTATATATTTTACCCTGTATATTCATTGCATTATTCTTAAATCTTCATAAATAAAGTACATACATATTCTAGAATACTCGATGCGCTAGAATCGGGCCACTATCTAGTATTATCATATTGTTTTATTGGTGAAAAAATAAAAATGTAAAGCTTTCAGAATATGATGATGCAAAAACAACTTTTTTGGGGGGAAAAATAGTTTTAAGTGTGCAAAAATAAAACAAAATGGACTATGTAAATCTGTTATCGCTGTATTTGTACTCATCTTATCACTTATTCCATACAGAGAAGAGCGGGAAAAAATGTCAACAGTTCCTGAACTTCTGTTTATTTGTTCATTCTGCCCCCAAAAAACTTTGTAAATGTCTACGAAGATCTTCTAGGTTGAAAATTCTCTGCTCATCTTGGGCGGATTAGTTAACAAAAAACAGTCAATAGTGAGGGGAGCGGGGGGGGAGGGGGGGGGGAGACCTGCTGTTTTGGTACATCAAAGTCTCCGTGAGTACAACATGGCGTTCACAATCCCTTCCTGCAAAAATTGTGTTGTAGAAGTCAAAGGGCACTCTTGCCCTTCCAAGTTGGCTGTGTGCCGAAACAGAAGCATCCAAACAGATTTGAGCCAAGGCAATTGTCACTCTAGGTACAGAGAAGTACCAAGCGAGCGACGATAGGTAAGGGAAGGGGACCTCTGCATCTAGAAAAGATGGAAATGGTGACCCCTGACCAAACCCACCGCTGGTCCCTTGGGTCCCTCACCACCCTAGATAGGTTCTGCACCTATGCGCCGAGCCGGATACCTGACCCTAGGTATTCCCAGTGCTAGACCCTAAATAGGGAATGGAAGGGATGAGCTCTTCGTCAACCCCACTAAACGCTAAAGGAGACATAAGGGGGACACACAGGGAATAAAGCATGAACTATTTAACCACAGATAACACAAGCAGGAGTACAGCAAGCTTCAGCAACAATACTACAGATGACAGCAAGTCACCTGCTTGCAACAAAAGCTAGAATTAACTGAATAATATCACCAGCACAAGTGCTGGGAAGAAAGGAGTATTTAATCACCAATAAAAAAGTGATGATAAGCAGCTGGGTGGAAGGCGAGCTCCTGCTGGGTGCAAAAGGGGAGAAATGAATCCAGCAGGAAAGCTACCTAGTACAGGGTGGATCACAAGTATGGATACACCCTAATAAAATGGAAGTGGTTGCTGATATCACCTTACCGTTTGTGGCATATTAGGACATGGGAGGGGCAAAACATTTGAGGCCGGGTGACGCCCATGGTGGCCATCTGCAAAGCCGCCATTTTGAATTCAACTTTACTTTTTTATCAGGGTGTATTGATTCTTATGGCCCACCCTGTACAATGAATACTGACAGCCGCAACGATAGAAAGTCATGGAGCATTCTGTACAGCCAAACACTGTGACCTTCTATAGCCAGAAACCATATGACTGTCTGTCACCCGTGACATACCCCTGACAGCAACGTTTCACTGGGAAAAAAAAGCATAACTTTAATGTCGTAGCCCAAGTCTCTACATTTCGGTGAAGCACTGGTGTGTTCAAAATGCTCAGCACATTCCTAGATAAATTTTCTCGATTTCTCTAGTTTCCAAAATGGGGGTCACTTGTGGGAGTTTCATCTGCTTCGACACCTTGGGCATCTGCAAATAAGACATGACATCCACCAGTTATTCCAATCAAATTTTCCTTAAAAAAAAAATCAAATGGCGTTCTTTCGTTTCCAAGTTTCTTCATGTACCCAATAAGAACCCTTTGAATACAACAGTACCCTATATGTGTTAAAACAAAATCATGTAACATATTTTAGTAAGCATTTTGTCATGTCATTCTTAGAAAAAATGAAAATGTGGGACCAAAACAACATTTTAGTGGAAAAAAAACCCCTGTATTCTGCTTTGTGCTACGGTTAACAAACTTTCTGAAAGCAGTTTTGAATTCTTTGAGGGCTGCAGTGTTGAAAGGGAACCTGTTACCAGATTTGGCGACTATAAACTGCGGCAACCACCAGTGGGTTCTTATATACAGCATTCTAACATGCTGTATATAAGAGCCCAGGGCGCTGTGTAGGAACAAAAAAATCACTTTATAATGCTCACCTAAAGGGCAGTGCGGTGCAGACCGCTCAAATGGGTGTCTCCGGTACCAGCACCTCCTCTTTCGGCCATCTTTGTCTTCCTTCTTCTGAAGCCTGGGTGCATGACGCGTACTCCATCATCCACACTAGCCGTCATTGAGGTCCTTCGTAGGCGCACTACAGTACTCAGGGCAGATCAGATCAAAGTGCACTTGCGCAGGACCTCAATGTCGGCTAGTGTGGATGACGTAGGATGTGTCATGCACCCAGGTTTCAGAAGGAGGAGGACAAAGATGGCTGAAAGAGGAGGCGCCGATACCGGAGAATGGAGACCAGTCTACACTGCACCTCCCGTTAGGTAAGTATTATAAAGTGATTTTCATGTTCTACACAGCGTTAGAATGCTGTATATAAGAGCCCACTGGTGGTGGCTGCATCTTATAGTCACCAATCTGGTGACAGGTTCCCTTTAAACTATATTGGCCTTTTTCTTTCCTCATCTTTATTGATGAACAGCAAACTCTGGATTTTCTCTCATTATCATGAATTAACCTTATATAGCTGCTACATTCCCGTACCTCGGCTTTTATGCAGGCTGTGATACTGCCGCCTGATTGGCTACTCTATTCCATGTGATAGTATTGCTGAATAGCATTATGGGGAAGCCTAAGCAGCTGCACGTAAGGTCATGTCAGCCTTCTCTGGCTGATGCAATCTTCTGCAATATGTGAACTGGCGGAAGGCACTTTTTTTTGGGGGGGGGGGGATTTTGCAAATCTTATTGCAAGTTATTAGAATTTGTTGAGTCCTATATATTTTGTGAACGTTGAGCTTATCAAATCCATTCATTTCTACTTTAACATTTATTTTGTGGCCAGACATACTTACATACTGAAGAAAAAACAAAAAGCCAGCACTAAATGTGCACTTCAGCACTAAAAATTCCAAACTGTACTTATTATAAAAATTTTGAGATTTTTTGGCAAAAAATTGCAATTTCTTGAGCTACCTCGCCACGTCACGGCAAATCTCATTTGGGGCAGTCCTACACTAAAATATTTTTATAAAATGTGCCATGCGGCCTCACATATGAATAGTAGAACTGCTCTTAGCAGCACTCACCTGGTCTATTTCAATCCCGTACCCCGAGTCATGGCTGTGGGCGGGACAGGTCCAAGCAAATGCTGCATGAAGTAAATAGCCTGTGGACAGGGCCTGATGACTGAATGTGAACAGTCACCAACCGCCAAAATCTAGACAGGTGGAATACATCCCAAATTGGGGTGCATAGCAAGGTGGGGGTCAGCCACCGACCAATTCGGTGATGTGGTGGGGTAGCAAGAAATTGCAATTTTTTGCCAAAATCTCAAAATTTTTATAATAAGTACAGTATGGAATTTTTAGTGCTGAAATGCACATTTAGTGCTGGCTTTTTGTTTTTTCTATACTTAGATAGATATATACTGTCATATACATATATATATCTAATATATAAAGCTCAGTGTATGTATATGTGTGTGTGTGTGTGTGTGTGTATATGTCCGCTAAAGGAATCCGCACCGTCGCATTTACAATCACGAAATTTTGCACAGACGCCTCATGTGACCCAGGGAACGTCGTAGACTATGTTTTGACAGAAAAATGTAACCCCGTGCTTTACAGTTAAGCCTGCTTTACACGGTACAATTACACATACGATATCGTATGCGATCGTACCCACCCCCATCGTATGTGCAGCACGTTCAATTTGTTGACCGTGTCGCACAAATGATTATTTCCCGTCACACGTACTTACCTTCCATACGACCTCGATGTGGGCGGCGAACATCCACTTCCTGGAGTGGAAGAGACGTTCAGCGTCACAGCGACGTCATGCGGCAGCTGGCCAATAGAAGCGGATGGGCGGAGATGAGCGGGACGTAAACATCCCGCTCACCTCTTTCTCTCCGCATTGCCGGCGGGAGCCACGGGACGCAGGTAAGATCTGTTCATTGTTCCCGGGGTGTCACACACTGCAATGTGTGCTACCTCGGGAACATTGAACAACCCGACGACAATTTTTAGCTTTTGAACGACGTGCATGCGATGAACGTTTTTTTGTTCAATCGCACGGAGGTATCACACGCTACAATATTACTTACGATGCCGGATGTGCGTCACGACGTGATCCCGCCAAAAAAATCGTAAGATTTATTGTAGCGTGTAAAGCCCGCTTTAGTCTCTAAAATCCTGCCGCCATTAAACTGAATGGAGGTGGGAGCTATAGGTTATTAATAGCAACTGTCAGTGGTTGCTATAGGAACAAATTAAACTGTTAGTTGAAGCTTATGCGTGAGGTAACATGATGTCGGTGGAGAGATGGATAGACAGAAAAAGACAGACGGACGGGCAAAGAGACGGACGGGGAAAGAGAGAGACAAAGACAGCCGGGGAAAGAGAGAGACAAAGACAGCCAGGGAAAGAGACATACAGACAGACACACACACAGAGACAGACAGACTGATACAAATACAGACAGAGATAGAAATAGACAGACTTAGACATAGACAGACAAGGAAAGAGACAGACAGGCAGACAGACAGCGACACACAGACAGAGACTAGGAGAGAGACCGTTACTATCTGTGTGTGTGTGTGTGTGTGTGTGTGTGTGTGTGTGTGTGTCTTGTTTTGCAATATAATAAAAAAAAAAAGCTGTTCATTTACCAACAATTTTAATCCAGAAGGGCATAATCTGATAATTTAATTTACCCCTACTTGGTCACAATCTAAAGATGAAAAATTTACCCCCACTTGGTCACAATCTAAAGATGAAACACATTTTGGAGTGATACTATAACCTTTATTATGTCTTAAAGGAGTAAAGATGGTGACACGTGCAGGCATAGACCTGTAGTGTGGGCAAGAAAGAGTAGTTTGCAGATCCCTAACTTCTTACCATGGAATAATAACTTTTGCGTCCAGGAATGTAACACTTGTATTCCGCTACTTGCACCAGCCGTGGACTCTGATTTTCGTAAATCAGTATTCCTGTACCCAAGTCTTACTCATTCTTAATTAAATAGCACCATTTTTCCTACATCTAGGGTTTTGCATTTACCTGGCGACATGTGTATTTGAACATTTGCCCAGAAAATATGACATCTGCACGTTCTATGTCCTCATATGTTTCCCCTTTTTATTTCCAATAATTCTATTATATGTCATCTTCTCCCCAGTCAAGTCCCTACAATATCCTTTCAGTAGAGATCTTCTATGTTAGAGAATTTTCCTGATTGAGCCATCAAGGATGGATAAAGAGAGAGACAAGATGGCGGAGAGGATATTACACCTCACCCTAGAGATCCTCTTCCGGCTTACTGGAGAGGTGAGAGATTCTGATGATGTCACATTACTTCATTCTTATCTATGGGAATAACAGATGGACAGAACTGGAGAGGTGAGGACTCTGGAAATGTCTGTAGTGAGATTTATTAATGTGTCTCTCCATAAACAGGATTACACAGTAGTGAGGAAGACCTCTTGTGATCGCTGTCAGGACCCTGTGTCTGAGGGATGGGGAAGACCCCTGAGCCCAATCACGGGGCCTCCACCTCACCTCCTGATACATGAGGACATTAATGACCAGAAGATCCTAGAACTCGCCTACAAGATGATTGAGCTGCTGACTGGAGAGGTGACACTGCTGGGAATGCTGGGACATTATACAGTAATAATGTGAAGGGATCGGGGGATGACGGTATCATTGTATGTGTCAGGTTCCTATAAGGTGTCAGGATGTCACCGTCCATTTGTCCATGGCGGAGTGGGAGTATTTAGAAGAACACAAAGATCTGTACAAGGACGTCATGATGGAGTTTCCCCAGCCTCTCACATCACCAGGTAATAGACAAGACTAAATACACACGGCCTGTAATTATCTGTATGTAAGGAATTAATTCAGTCCCTGTATTTGTTTCCTCCAGTTCTATCCAGTGAGAGGACAACACCAGAGAAATGTCCCCATCCTCTTCTTCCACAGGACTGTAAACAGGAAAATCCCAATGTTCCTCAGGATTATCAGGTAGATGGAGAGAAGGTGTCATGAAATCTCCCTATGATGTGTAGACGGCTGGGAAGGTCTTGTTTTCAGACTTGTTTTATCCACCAGTATTATTCACTGTATGGTCATTTTGTTAGAGACACTGGTTATTTCACTATCAAAGCTTACCTGTATAGAAAATAGATCTGTGACCCTGGAGTTGTAGGATAACATCAGGTGGTTAAACTTTCTGTTGATCAGCTTCTCTGTGATTCTGCCTTAAATTGTGAAAATTGATTGATCTGAGCAACTTCAGTGCTAGGTTATTAAGCATCAAATATTTTTTTAAAATATGGCCAACCTTGTGGAGCGTTACATGTAGTGATGTGGAGACTTTACCAAGAATACCGTGATTGAGGAAAAGTATCCAATGAAAGGGAATGCTGTGGATGTGAAGAAGTTGTTGATGAAATATGTCTGAGGAGATCAAGAAATCATTCTGAGGAACAGGAGGTGCACAGTCATGTATATTACAGCTTACTAAAATACTGATGCTTAGATTATTGTGTCTCCGAAGGTCACTACTTCTTAGCATTTATACCACCAGACGACCATTTTGTGTGGTACTGTTGTCTAAGTAGAAAGGCAACGCCATTGGCCAAAAGCACAAAAAATGGGATCTGTGATGGGAGAAAATGTTTGGTCAGGTTAATTAATATTTCTATTGCACCATATCGATGGACCTCTCCTGATGTGCATCAACACTTGAGGTTGGTGAAGATGGAGGAATATTTAGCTGTGATACCTGAAGACGGTTGTTTAGACACTAGGGCTCATCATTGTGGCGAAAACATGGTCATCTAAACCTACCCTAACATATCGTCGGGGTCAAATCGAAAGTGACGCACATCCGGCGCCGGTAACGACGTTGCAACATGTAAAGCCTAGATGCGCCGATAAACAATCGCAAAAGCGTCGAAAATCGGTGATCTGTGTAGCATCGGTCATTTTCATAATGTCACACCAATAGGAGATACAATGTTCCTCGTTCCTGCGGCAGCACATATCGCTGTGTGTGAAGCCGCAGGAGCGAGGAACATCTCCTTACCTGCCTCCACCGGCAATGCGGACGGAAGGAGGTGTGCAGGATGTTTAAGTCCCGCTCATCTCCGCCCCTCCGCTTCTATTGGCCGCCTGCTGTGTGACGTCGCACGGCCCGCCCCCTTAGGAAGGAGGCGGGTCGCCGACCAGAGCGACGTCGCAGGGCAGGTAAGTGAGTGTGAAGCTGCCGTAGCGATACTGTTCGCTACGGCAGCTATCACAAGATATCACATGTGCGACGGGGGCGGGTACTATCGCGCTCGGCATCGCTAGCATCGGCTAGTGATGTCGCAACATGCAAAGTACCCCTAAGGCAAGAGGACCTGTTCAGCTGAACAATCCACATATCATAAGGGTTGTATAGTCATGGATCACTACCAGGAACATGACCGCAATTTCTTTTTCTGCTTTCCCATCATCTGCAGTCCTCAGATTTTAATCCCAATCGACGAGTTAGAACGAGCTGTATGGAGTGTATCAGGACCTCCATCTAATTTGCAGCCCCTGCGAGAAGCTATTCTAACTATATCGGCCAATATTCCGGCAGAAACATTTCCTCACCTAGTGGAATCTATGACAGGACGAATTACTGCTGTTCTGAAAGAGAAAGGATGTCCAAAGCGATACAAGATGGTTGTCTATTATAAAGTGGCCATTCCGTGTATGTTTTATACTTGGAGATGACAGAATAAAGCTGATCATAGCCATTAGATGTTGTCTGGATCTTCTCACATTTCACATGACTTCTCCATTCGTATGTATTTTTTTTTTTTAGCATGTGTTTCAGGGTGAAGAATTGACCCATATTAATACTACAGGGACATATTTGAGGGGTGATGAGTGGTGTAAAGAGGAGATTCCTACATATGACTACCCAGGTGAGTAGTAACCACTAAGATCACATGTTCTGCTCCATCAATGACCTGTGCAATTACAGTATGTCAAAGGTGAATACACCCCTCACATATTTGGACATTTTGTATTATGTTTTCATGGGACAACACTTTGATGCAATGTAAAGTCAGTATACAGCTTATATAACAGTGTAAATTTGGTGCCATCTAAATAACACAACACAAAGCCATTACTGTTAATACCGCTGTCAACAAAATTGAGTACATCCATACAGTGATATGAAAAAGTTTGGGCACCCCTATTAATGTTAACCTTTTTTCTTTATAACAATTTGGGTTTTTAGTTTCATATATCTAATAACTGATGGACTGAGTAATATTTCTGAATTGAAATGAGGTTTATTGTACTAACAGAAAATGTGCAATCTGCATTTAAACAAAATTTGACAGGTGCATAAGTATGGGCACCTCAACATAAAAGTGACATTAATATTTTGTAGATCCTCCTTTTGCAAAAATAACAGCCTCTAGTCGCTTCCTGTAGCTTTTTTTTTTTAACTTCATTTTTATTCAAATTTTTCAATAACATAACACTGGCATAAGCGAATTCAGCATTGTAAATTCAACATTACATTGTCATGTTTGATCATCCCAAATTCCATACCAATTTTTAAAATCAATAACCGTAACATGGCAAGATAAAGCAAAGGAAAGCAGCGACCCCTTAACCCATCATTCTTATCATTCCCCCCATTGAACCCTTGTGAACATGGTAATGACATACAATAAAGAAGTCCCACTCAAATCGGTTATTTCCCCCTCTCCTTTTAGTCAGCTTTCAGCCTTTCCTCCCCCACCTCCAAGCCATCCAATGTATCCTTCAATTTTTCAGTATGATACCAGACTGTGTCTTTGAAAGGTGACATAATCCTGACTATCTCCTCCCGAGTACAATAGGCCAGTATGAATTTCTTCCATTTGTTAAAGTGCTGTCGTATTCTATCCGCCCTCCTTTCTGCATCCAATCCTTCTATTTCAAGAAGATGCATGAGCTGACCCAAGATCTCTTCAATCGCGGGGACCCTAGACTCCAACCAATTTTTTAGTATCGCTCTCTTGGCTGCCAGAAGTATCACATGTATAAGTCTGGGTGGGTTAGTCATCTTCCCTTTGGTATCGTTCCCCTCCTCCCAATGGTGAAAAATAGCGAACCCAGGTGAGAGCCGAACTTCAAGACCCCACACCTTTTGTATACAACTTTTGATCTGTGACCATAATGGACTCAAATGGGGGCAGGACCACAACCCGTGAAGGAGATCAGTTCCACTACTCTTACACTTAGGGCAATACGTAAGCCTGTCTGGCTTTGCTGCTGATGGAGGGAGATTAAAACCATAAATTGCCTTGTGCATAATTCTCATTTAAAATTGATTTACGAAGAGCATTCCACCCTCCCCTAATTTTTACCCCCATAGACGGGTCCTCAAATTGTTTTTCCCAAGATTTAAATAAACCTTCCGGGTGCTGTCCTATTAATAGATCACGCATGGCTCCATAAAGAAAAGAGATAGATGATGAAGTTATTGAGTTCTTTACCAGACAATCAAAAGAGTTAAATACTACCTCCTGGGTCACATCATGCAACTGAGTCATAATACTATATCTCACTTGGTCATATTGGATTACTTGGTTAGGCCCCAGGCCATACTACGCTATAATTTCGTCTCTACTCAACCATCTAGGCTCTGAGGTGTGCAAGAGATGAGCAACAGTCCTTATACCCCTCACCTTCCACTCTTCAAACAGCTTATTGATTGTCCCCTGCACAAACTCTGGATTTCCCCATATAGGCAAGTATTTGGATATTTTATGGGGAAGTTTGTAGTTTTTCCTCAACGCCTTCCACGCTGCAATCGTGTCTTTAAATAAGGAAGAGTGCTTGATTTTCACTGGGAGATTAGCCTGCCTAGTTTCCTGTAGCTTTTAATGAGTTCCTGGATCCTGGATGAAGGTATTTTTGACCATTCCTGTTTACAAAACAATTCCAGTTAAGTTTGATGGTCGCCGAGCATGGACAGCACGCTTCAAATCATCCCACAGATGTTCAATGATATTCAGGTCCGGGGACTGGGATGGCCATTCCAGAACATTGTAATTGTTCCTCTGCATGAATGCCTGAGTAGATTTGGAGCGGTGTTTTGGATCATTGTCTTGTTGAAATATCCATCCCCTGCGTAACTTCAACTTCGTCACTGATTCTTGCACATTATTGTCAAGAATCTGCTGATACTGAGTTGAATCCATGCGTCCCTCAACTTTAACAAGATTCCTGATGCCGGCATTGGCCACACAGCCCCAAAGCATGATGGAACCTCCACCAAATTTTACTGTGGGTAGCAAGAGCTTTTCTTGGAATGCCGTGTTTTTTTGCCTCCATGCATAACGCCTTTTTGTATGACCAAACAACTCAATCTTTGTTTCATCAGTCCACAGGACCTTCTTCCAAAATGTAACTGGCTTGTCCAAATGTGCTTTTTCATACCTCAGGCGACTCTGTTTGTGGCATGCTTGCAGAAAGGGCTTCTTTTGCATCACTCTCCCATACAGCTTCTCCTTGTGCAAATTGCGCTGTATTATTGACCGATGCACAGTGACACCATCTGCAGCAAGATGATGCTGCAGCTCTTTGGAGGTGGTCTGTGGATTAACCTTGACTGTTCTCACCATTCTTCTGCTCTGCCTTTCTGATATTTTTCTTGGCCTGACACTTCTGGGCTTAACAAGAACTGTACTTGTGTTCTTCCATTTCCTTACTATGTTCCTCACAGTGGAAACTGGCAGTTTAAATCTCTGAGACAACTTTTTGTATCCTTCCCCTGAACAACTATGTTGAATAATCTTTGTTTTCAGATCATTTGAGAGTTGTTTTGAGGAGCCCATGAAGCCACTCTTCATAGGAGATTCAAATAGGAGAACTACCTGCAAGTGGCCACCTTAAATACCTTTTCTCATGATTGGATACACCTGCCTATGAAGTTCAAAGCTCAATGAGGTTACAAAACCAATTTAGTGCTTCAGTAAGTCAGTAAAAAGTAGTTAGGAGTGTTCAAATGAAGAAATTGATAAGGGTTCCCATACTTTTGCACCGTTCAAATTTTGTTTAAATGCGTATTGCACATTTTCTGTTAGTACAATAAACCTCATTTCAATTCAGAAATATTACTCAGTCCATGAGTTATTAGATATATGAAACCGAAATAGCTGTTGCAAAAAACCAAATTGTTTTAAAGAAAAAAGGTTAACATTAATAGGGGTGTCCAAACTTTTTCATATGACTGTAAGTGTATGTTCACCATTGTGACCAAATTGTTAACATTTTGTATGGCCATTATTATTATCAAACACTCCCCTAACTCTCTTGGGCGTGGAGGTCACTAGAGCTTCACAGGAGCCGCTGGATTCTCTTCCATCCTCCATGAAAACATCACAGAGCTGGTGGATGTTAAGAGACCTCGCGTTCCATCGCCTTCCGTTTGAGGATGCCTCACAGATGCTCAATACAGTATAGATTAGGAGACATGCTTGACCAGTCCAGCACTTTGTATGTCATGGTTATGGTTTTGAACTGGAGTCTCTGGTCAATGGGGAGTCAGTGAAGGGATTGGCAAAGAGGAGAGGCCGGGAACTAGCTGGGGGAAAGGTGGATTAGTCGGGCAGCAATGGTTAGGATATATTGGAGGGGTGCGAGAGTGTTAGAAGGGAGGACACAGAGCAGGAGATTGTAGAAGTCAAGGCAGGAGATGATGAAGGCATGCACTAGTGTTTTTGGTTAAGGAATGTATGGATCTGGGACATATTTTTGAGTTTGAGTCGGCAGGAGGTGAAAAGAGCTTGCATATGTGGTTTGAAGGAGATAGCAGAGTTAAGGGTTACACTGAGCTTGCGGGACTGGAGAGAGTAAGCAGCCATTGACTTTAATGGATAGGTCTGTTGAAGGGGAGAGTTAAGTGAGATGGGGAAAAGATGATAAATTCTGTTTTGACCCTGTTAAGTTTTAGAAATCTAGCAGAGAAAAATGAAATAGTGGACAGACATTATGAGATTCTGGTTACTAAGGAAGTGATATTTGGTCCAGACTGGTAGATTTGTGTGTCATTAGCATAGAGTTTATACTGAAACCCATGGGACTCTGAGCTTCCCTAGGCAGAAGGTGTAGACTGAGGAGAGCAGGGCTCCAAGAACTGAACTTTGGGGGCCGAGATGAGGAGGTATTGTGTGAGTGGGAAACGTTGAATGTCCAGTTTTTTTGGTATGAAGAGATCCAAGTCTGTGATGCCAAGAGATGAGAGAATTTGTAGTAGGAGGGAATGCTACACTGTGTCGAGGGCAGAGTACAGGTCCAGGAGTAGGAAGACAGATTAGTGTCTCTTGACTACTGGTTAGTAGGACATTGGTCACTTTAGTTAGGCCAGTTTTGGTTGAGTGATGCAGTCGGAAGCCAGCTTGTAACCAGTCAAAGAGCGAGCAGGAGGAGAGGTGGGAGGACAGTTCAAGATGGACATGCTGTTACAGTAGTTTTGAGGCATATGGGATAAGTGATATAGGGTGATATCTAGACACAAAGGATGGCTTGAGGGAGGGCATTTTGATGATGGGTGTGATACAGGCATGTTTAAAGCATGAGGGGAAGACACCAGTTGTTAGTGATAGGTTGAAGAGATGGATTAGAGTTGGGATGAAGACTGGGGTGAGTTTTGGGATGAGGTGGGACACGATCGGGTCAAATGCACAGGTGGTGAGATGTGATTGATCTGGAGAGGAAATTTTATCTTCTACAGTGACTGTATCCAGTTACCTTTAGTTCCCTTCTGGTTCAATTCTGGTCTAATTCAGGTCTAATTCATTGTAGTACACTTATATAATGCACTTAGATGATGCACGAGTATCCTTCTTACTTCATGTTTTGGGCAGAAAAATTGTTGTTTGAAACTGACATGTTGGGAACCCAACAAATAAGAGCTAATAGGGACATTTCCTATGGCCAAGCATTCTTACAATACTCATGGTTATTTTTCACTATATCTGTTACAGCACTTTCATTGTTTTCCCACTTTTCCTCCATGCACAATATGTATATTCAATTACATTACATGATACGTTCCTACATATGAACGTTGTTATTTTTTGTGCTTGGGGGCCATCTAGTGGTTCTACAGTATACGTTTACTATGTCTGAATGACGAAATGTTTATTTTTCATTCAATAAATATATATTTTATTCAACAAAATATTTTTTACACTAATCTCATAGCTTTTTCTAAATTATTTCTGCAAATATATGCCATTGTTTTGGCTCCTTTTTCTGTCAACATTAATTGGGTTTCACAGCTTTTTTTGGGAGTGGAGGAATTATGATCCCCACTACTGGTCTCTATTTAGTTAGGTTTTTTTTTCATATTTAACACTTGCTTGAAACCCAGTCTTGTCAAAAATTTGGAAATTGTTCTTGTCTTCAGTGAGATATTGATTAAAATCTTACTTTTCAAAGAGGGTGTACTCATTTATGCTGAGCATATATATTATTATTATTTATTATTATAGCGCCATTTATTCCATGGCGCTTTACAAGTGAAAGAGGGTATACGTACAACAATCATTAACAGTACAAAACAGACTGGTATAGGAGGAGAGAGGACCCTGCCCGCGAGGGCTCACAGTCTACAGGGAATGGGTGATGTGTATATATATAATAAATCACAGTTCCCTATGATGCTCAGTCAGACTATTCTTCACAGGAATGCTGTCTTGGTAGGCACGGGGACCTTCTTAAGGCCCCCAGATGCAATGGCAACCTGTGGGTACCCTACAATGGGCACATGGAAAAGCATGGCTTTTATTGTTGCTGTCAGAGATTGGCTATATAACACAGCTGGCATTTGTCGGGTATGATGCTACTCAGCTAGTACTTGTATGTCCGGTGTCGGTAATGAGTTAACCCCTTTACCCCCGGCCACTAAAACACCCTAATGACCGGGCCATTTTTTGCAATTCTGACCAGTGTCAATTTGACAGGTTATAATTCTGGAACGCTTCAACGGATCCTGGCGATTCTGAGATTGTTTTTTCGTGACATATTGTACTTCATGTCAGTGGTAAATTTAGGCCGATATTTTTTGCGTTTATTTGTGAAAATTTAGGAAATTTTGCGAAAATTATGAAAATTTCGAAATTTTCAAACTTTGAAAATTTATGCCCAGAAATCTGAGAGATATGTCACACAAAATAGTTAATAAATAAACTTTCCCACTTGTCTACTTTCCATCAGCGCAATTTTCGAAACAATTTTTTTTTCGTTAGGAAGCTAGAAGGGGTCAAAGGTCATCAGCAAGTTCCCATTTTTCCAACAAAATTTACAAAATATTTTTTTTAGGGACCACATTACATTTGAGGTGACTTTCAGAGGCCGAGGTGACAGAAAATACCCAAAAGTGACCCCATTCTAAAAACTGCACCCCTGACACTGCTCAAAACCACATCCAAGAAGTTTATTAACCCTTTAGGTGCTTCACAGGAACCAAAGCAATGTGGAAGGAAAAAATGAAAATTTTACTTTTTAACACAAAAATGTTACTTTAGGCATAAAATTTTCATTTTTACAAGGGAGAAAAGAGAAAGTGCACCCTACAATTTATTGTGCATTTTCTCCTGAGTCCGCTGATACCCCATATGTGGTAAAAATCAATTGTTTCGGCGCACGGCAGAGGTCGAAAGGGAAGGTGCGCCATTTGAATTTTTGAACGCAAAATTAGCTGCACTCATTAGTGGACGCCATGTCGGGTTTGAAGACCCCCTGAGGTGCCTAAACAATGGAGCTCCCCTACAAGTGACCCCATTTTGGAAACTAAAGCCCTCAAATAATTTTTCTAGATGTTTGATGTGCACTTTGAACCCCTGGGGGCTTCACAGAAGTTTATAACGTTGAGCCGTGAAAAGAAAAAACATTTTTTTTACCACAAAACGGTTGCTTCAACTAGGTAGCTTTTTTTTGACAAGGGTATCAGGAAAAAATGCACCATAAAATGTATTGTGCATTTTCTCCTGAGTACGCAGATACCCCATATGTGGTGGAAATTAAATGTTTGGACACACGGCAGGGCTCGGAAGGCAAGGAGCACCATTTGAATTTTTGAGTGCAAAATTAGCTGCACTCATTAGCGGACGCCATGTCGGGTTTGAAGTCCCCCTGAGGTGCCTAAACAATGGAGCTCCCCCTCAAGTGACCCCATTTTGGAAACTAGAGCCCTCAAATAATTTTTCTAGATGTTTAGTAAGCACTTTGAACACCTGGGGCTTCACAGAAGTTTATAACGTTGAGCCGTGAAAAGAATTTTTTTTTTTTTTTACCACAAAACGGTTGCTTCAACTAGGTAGGTTTTTTTTTCACAAGGGTATCAGGAAAAAATTCACCATGAAATTTATAGTGCATTTTTTCCTGAGTACAGCAATACCTCATATGTGGTGGAAAGTAATTGTTTGGGTGCATGGCGGGGCTCAGAAGAGAAGGAACGCCATTTGACAGCATAATTGGTTGGAATCATAAGCGGACGCCATGTCACGTTTGGAGACCCCTTATGGTGCCTAAACAGTGGAGCTCCCCCACAAGTGACCCCATTTTGGAACTAGACCCCCTCAAGGAATTTATCTAGATCTTTAGCGAGCCCCAAGGGGCTCCACAGAAGTTAATAATGTTGAGCCAGGAATACAATTTTTTTTTTTTTTCATCACAAAACTGTCACTTGAACCAGGTAGCTTTTTTTCCACAAGGATATCAGGAAAAAATGCACCATAAAACGTATTGTGCAATTTCTCCTGAGTACGCAGATACCTCGTATGTGGTGGAAAGTAATTGTTTGGGCGCATGGTGTGGCTCAGAAGAGAAGGAACGCCATTTGACAGCATAATTGGTTGGAATCATTAGTGGACGCCATGTCACGTTTGGAGACCCCCTATGGTGCCTAAACAGTGGAGCTCCCCCACAAGTGACCCCATTTTGGAACTAGACCCCCTTAATGAATTTATCTAGATGTTTGGTGAGCCCCTTGTACCCCCAGGGGCTCCACAGAAGTTGATAACGTTGAACCGTGAAAATTATTATTTTTTTTTTTTAACCACAAATTTTTTGCATCAATCAGGTAGTTTTTTGTTTTTTTTTTACAACGGTATCAGGAAAAACTGTGCCATAAAACGTATTGTGCAATTTTTCCTGAGTACGCAGATACCTGATATGTGGTGGAAAGTAATTGTTTGGGCGCATGGCAGGGCTCAGAAGAGAAGGAACGCCATTTGACTTTTCAAATTCACAGACGCGGTGCACTAATCGGCCGCTGCAGGACGCACGGTCGGATGCGATACAAAAAGCGTCGGGGATACGGAAAAAAAGTCACGCCAAAAATTGACCATGGATGCAGATACGTTATGTGCATCCCTGATCAGCGCTTGGCGGGATGCACGGACGGATGCGACACAAAAAGCGTCAGGGTTACGGAAAAAAAGTCACGCCAAAAATTGACCATGGATGCCGATCCGTTATGTGCATCCCTGATCAGCGCTCGGCGGGACGCACGGACGGACGGATGAGATACAAAAAGCGTCGGGGATACGGAAAAAAGTCACGCCAAAAATTGAGCAGGGATGCAGATACGTTATCTGCATCCCTGATCAGCGCTTGGCGGGACGCACGGACGATGTGATACAAAAAGCGTCGGGGTTACGGAAAAAAGTCACGCCAAAAATTGAGCAGGGATGCAGATCCGTTATGTGCATCCCTGATCAGCGCTTGGTGGGACGCACGGACGGATGAGGTGTAAAAATGGACAGGGGATACAGAAAAAAAAAAAAGTTATACTCACAGTACCCAGAGGATCACTGACCAGAAGAGCTGCAGGAGGAACAGATGGCAGAGAGATGGACAGCTTTACAGCAGCAGCAGGCAGGACGTTGGGCAGATCAGCAGAATGCCCAGGAAGGACCCAGCGATGGAGGCAGATGTGATCGGGCCAGTTAAGACCTCGGACGACGGTGAAGACAGGTAAGAGGACGTCGGGAGAGAGCAGGGGGGGAGAGCCGAGAGGTGGGGGAGAGCAGAGGGGGAGGGGGGGGAGCAGAGGGGGAGACCGGAGAGGGAGCTGCAGAATAGAGATAATGGGGGAGGCAGTCAGATCGCGGGGGGAGCAGATCAGGATGTAGGGGGGGCAGATCGGGGCGTGGGGAGGCAGATCGCAGGGGAGCACGGGCAGGGGCCAACACGGGAGCGCGCACAGGCTGCAAGGTGAGCACAGTACTCACGTGCAGCAGGAGCGGTGACTTCAGCTACGGCAGCGGTGGCAGCAGCGGTGGCGTGGTACCACAAGTACCAGCCACTCCACGCTGCAGACATGTTGGGGGAGGGCTCGCAGGCCAGCACAGGCCTGGGGAGGGCGGCCACCGGCAGATCAGACCGCCCCACTGCACACTGATTTGGAGCGATTGCGCGTCATAGCACGATCGCTCCAATCAGTGCTGCAGGGGCTGGGGGCGACATTTTAGAGCTCCGGCTATGATTTGTTGAAGCTGCTAGAGCAGATCATAGCCAGATCTCACAGTATCGCAGTAATTCTGGCATTATTTTTGCCGAAATTAGTGCGAACAATGTGGTTGGTGGTTCAGATTTGAACAGCCAATCACATCGATCGTCGATAGGGGGTGGCGATGCCACCCCCCCTGGGGTCAAGCAAAGGTCCCCTGCTGTAAGAAACAGCAGGGGACATCATTTGAAAGCCGTTGCTATGGCCACGGCAATCAAATGAAGTTTAGGCAGTAAAATTACGTCCCTGGTCGTTAAGTCACGCTAAAATAGGACGTAATTTTACTGCCCGCGGTCGTGAAGGGGTTAATATATTTTGGACTACAAAGTAAAAGAGGAACTCCTACAGAGACAGTTTACAATTAACGGCTTAAGAAGGAACACATGAAATATCTGAGAATTTGCAAAGATGCTGGAATGCGCAGCTTGTAACATTTTGCGTTGAGCTTCTACATATATCTAGAATATATATATAATATAAATAAATATATATACACATATAATATATATATTTATATTTATTTATATATATATATATATATAATATATATATATATATATATATATATATATATATATAGATCCATCATTGTCTCCAGACTGGAGTTTTTTTACTTGTTCAACTTAACCTTTCGTCTGTTTGTGATAGCCAGAAATCAAATCTAACTTAGAGGGAATCTGTCAGCAGGTTTTTGAGATGAAGACCTCATGCTGCAAGGGCTAATGCAGAGAATGCAGTGATACCTGTCTTCTCAAGATCCGATTTGTTGTTTATTTGCTAAGTTTGTTTTAGCAGTAGGACTTATGATTGCTCGGACTACAAAGTGATACATCAATGGATTCAGGGTCTCTTTGCCTACATCATGCTGCTCTCAGATGAGGCAGCAAAAACCTGCTGATTCCCTTTAATTTACACTAACCCACATTGTACACACCAAAACCTTGAAGAAAACTGTGCATCTCTGTCCGAGACTGTACATATTGATTATCCTTAAGGACAAACTTGCAGGTCTAGCAAGACCAGGTAGAAGAAGAAAGGGCACCATTTTGGAAAACTGGTATACAATCATTCAAATAAACAATCAGTTGTGTAAGGCTATGTGCGCACGTTGCGCACTAGCCCTGCAGAAATTTCTGCAGCGATCTGAAGAGCACACGTGCGCTTCAAATCACTGCAAAAAATGTCCGTAGAGAAAAAAAAAAAAGCCGATTCCATGCGCTCTGCCTGCAGCTCCTCCCATAGACAGAGCAGGAGCTGCCGGCAAAGCGCACGGAAGAAGTGACATGTCACTTCTTAGAACGCAGCGCTTCGGGCAGCAGCCGAAGAGCTGCGCTCTAAGACGCCACGTGCGCACGGCCGCTGCACAATCTCCATAGACTGTGCAGGGGACGCAGGACGCATGCAGTTACGCTGCGCTACAAAGCGCAGCGTAACTGCATGTATTTACGCAACGTGCGCACATAGCTTAAATCTGTTATTAAGTCACTAATGATAAGAGGTCCATGGAGAATCAAGAAAAGGTACAGTGACAAAAGGTCCTTGTGACAACTTGTGTTCTGTTTCCAGGTAGAAAATGCCACCGTAAAGTCCTAAACTAAGGTAGATCACCTGAGATGCTAAAAAAAAAGTAACAAAAAAATCAATCCATTGTGCACACGCAGTTATCAGCTAGATTGGAGAAATATTCTTGTGATGGAATCTGTTTTCTTTGATTTCGAACTGGCCAACACCATGCATGAATTTGCAGTACGATCAAAAGAACACAATCTTCTTTAAGCTTTTTATCTGCAGGATAAAAGTGTACAAATCAAAATAGAACAGCCATACCCAGCAACTTCAAATCAAAGATTAAAGTCATGAACAGGTGTGGTTGGTATAGATAGCCACCAAGTGTCAAACCTCCTCAAATAGGTGTCTTCACATCTCCTAAGGGTACCGTCTCACTAAACGACGTAGCAGCGATTCCGACCACGATATGACCTGGTCAGGATCGCTGGTGCGTCGCTACATGGTCGCTGGTGAGCTGTCAATCAGGCAGATCTCACCAACGACCAGTGACCAGCCACCAGCCAGCAGCGTCTCGTGGAAACGATGCTGCGCTTGGTAACCAAGGTAAATATCGGGTAACTAAGCAAAATGCTTTGCTTGGTTACCCGATATTTACCCTGGTTACCAGCGCACTCCGCTTAGCGCTGGCTCCCTGCACTCGTAGCCAGGGTACACATCGGGTTACTAAGCAAAGCATAGTTACCCGATGTGTACTCTGGCTACGTTCGCAGGGAGCCAGCACTGGCAGCCTGAGAGTGGCGTACACTAATAACCAAGGTAAATATCGGGTAACCAAGCAAAGCGCTTCGCTTAGTTACCTGATGTGTACCTTGGTTACCAGCATCCGCAGCTTCCAGACGCCTGCTCCCTGCACATTCAGATCGTTGCTCTCTCACTGTCAAACACAGCGATGTGTGCTTCACAGCGAGAGAGCAACGAGCAAAAAATGAACCAGCAGTGTGTGTAACGATCAGCGATTTCACAACAGGGGCCAGGTCGCTGCTTAGAGTCACACACAGCGAGATCGCTGATGAGGTCACTGGTACGTCACAAAATCTGTGACTCGGCAGCGATCGCGCTAGCGATCTCGCTATGTGAAAAGTACCCCTTAGTCTGATAGATAGCAAACCGATGTCGGCTTTCAGTGGCGTAGAAAACAATCTACAGCATAATGTTTTAGCTTTACAGAAAGCGTCCACTTTCAAGTAGAAAGGCCCAGATAAAAAGTCTAGCAGAAACGCTGAGCTCAGTGATTAGCTGCAGTGCTGTAAATGTACGTAGCCAGAGTACACATCGGGTAACTATGCTTTGCTTAGTAACCCGATGCTGATCAACAGAGACCAGGGCAGCTGCATAGCGCTGCACTTAAAGAGGATAAGTATAGCTCAGTTTTGGAGGTGGGGTTTGCACATAACTAAACCTTTGGGAAAAAGTTTATTTATAACGATTGATATAATTGTTTTTATTTTTGGCAGATAACTATATCTGGAGCTCAGAGGGACAGCTGAAATTTTCAGATTTTAAAGATGAAGTTGGTGATTTCATACCCAATACATATGAACATCATGCCATTATGTCAGATTTGCCTGCAGCCCTTCACAGAAAAGATGTATTATTTGATCCTTTTCACGTCCTATTTTCTGATTCATTACAAGCTGTTATGCCAAACAAAACTAACAGAATGGATGGTGATTACAAAAGAACTCGTACAAGAAACAAAACTTTTTCGTGTTCAGAATGTGGGAAATGTTTTAAGGATAATTTTGCTTTAGTCATACATGCGAGGATTCATACAGGGGAGAAGCCTTTCTCATGTTCAGAATGTGGGAAATGTTTTAGGGGTAAATATTCTTTAGTTACCCACAAAAGAGTTCACACAGGGGAGAAGCCTTTCTCATGTTCAGAATGTGGGAAATGTTTTAGGGATAAATCTGTTTTAGTTATACATGAGAGAGTTCACACAGGGGAGAAGCCTTACTTATGTACAGAATGTGGGAAATGTTTTCGAGATACATCTGCTTTGGGAATACATAAAAGAGTTCATACAGGGGAGAAGCCATACTCCTGTTCAGAATGTAAGAAATTTTTTAGCACTAAAGCAAAACTTGTTGGACATCAGAGAATTCACACAGGGGAAAGACCATTTTTATGCTCAGAATGTAGGAAAAGTTTTAGGACTAAAGCAAAACTCTCTAGACATCAGAGAATTCACACAGGGGAAAGGCCATATTTATGTTCAGAATGTGGGAAACGTTTTAGAGAAAAATTCAGACTTGTGATGCATCAGAGAACTCACACAGGGGAGAAGCCGTTTTCATGTTCAGAATGTGGGAAATGTTTTAATTATAAATCAGTTTTAGTTGCACATCAAAGAATTCACACAGGGGAGAAGCCATATTCGTGTGCAGAATGTGGAAAGCGGTTTACTCAAAATGGAGCTCTTTTTGCACACCAAAAGTCTCACACAGGAGTGAAGTCATTTTCGTGTCTAGAATGTGGAAAATGTTTCACGAAGAAATCTCGTCTTCTTATACATCAGAGTAATCACTCAAAGATGTAGCCAAAATTAGTTCTATAGATCGCTGCCCACTAATGTCTTTGCTTTTTGTTTCTCTGAGACAAAAATGACACTTAGGCCGGCTTCTCACTTGCGAGTTTCTCGCAGTAGTGCAATGCGAGAAATTCTCGCATTGCACTCGGACACATGTTAAACAATGAGGCAGCTCCCATCTGCTATTTTTTTCTCAGTCGAAATCGGACTGAGAAAAAAATCGCAGCATGCTGCGTTTTGGAGAGTTTCTCGCGCGAGTCTCTCCAATGCAACTCTATGGGAGCGTGAAAAAAATGCATGTCACACGGACCGGCACTCACACCATCCTAGTGACATTCGTTTTTCTAAATACATTAATCGCATGTTTCTCAAAACACTGGAAATGAGTGAGGTCTCACAATGTCTGTCAATCATAGAGAATGTCCGACATTGTGAGACCTCACTCATTTCCAGTGTTTTGAGAAACATGCGATTAATGTCAGTCGTTCTCTCCCTCTCGGCCTCCATTCTCTCTCTGTCGGTCTGTTTCTCTCTATGTCGGTCTCTCTCTCTCTCTCTCTCTCTCTCTCTCTCTCTCTGTCCATGTCGGTCTAACCCTCTTCCCCCTCTCTGATACTCCCCGATCACCGGCGCGGCGCTGCACGGCGTTCACACTGCTCCGGCGGCTTCTCTTTTGAAAAAGCCGGCCGCTCATTATTCAATCTCGTATTCCCTGCTTTCCCCTCCCACCGGTGCCTATGATTGGATGCAGTCAGACACGCCCCACCACTGAGTGACAGCTGTCTCACTGCAACCAATCACAGCTGCCGGTGGGCGGGTCTATATAATGCAGTAAAAAAATAAATACATTTATAAAAAACGGCGTGCGGTTCCCCCCAATTTTAATACCAGCCAGGGTAAAGCCACACGGCTGCAGGCTGGTATTCTCAGGATGGGGAGTCCCACTTTACGGGGAGCCCCCCACCCTAACAATATCAGCCAGCAGCTGCCCGGAATAGCCACATCCATTAGATGCGACTGTCCCGGGACTGTACCTGGCCATCCCAAATTGCCCTGGTGCGGTGGCAATCGAGGTAATAAGGAGTTAATGGCAGCAGCCCATAGCTGCCACTAAGTCCTAGATTAATCATGGCAGGCGTCTCCCCGAGATACCTTCCATGATTAACCTGTAAGATTAAGAAAATGAAGACATACACCCAAAAATCCTTTATTTGAAATAAATAACAAAAAAAACTACCTCTTTCACCACTTTATTCAAGACCCCAAATACCTTCCATGTCCGACATAATCCACAGAGGTCCCTCGACGCTGTCAGCTCTGCTACATCGGAAGCTGACAGAGAGCTGTCACAGACCACAACCGCTCTCTGTGAGCTCCCCGCAGCGACTGAAGTGAGTCGCGCTATCAGCGATGACATCACTCAGGTTACCCGCGGCCACAGATCTCAGCAGGAGGACTTCTGCTGTGGCCGCTGGTAACCTCAGTGATGGCACCGCTGATAGCACGGCTCACTGCGGTTACTCGGGGGATTTGCGGTCATATGAGATGATATGATATGAGATAGGATTCCTCTTAAGTCACATATGTGCTATACATGTGAACACCTCGTCCATAAAAAAAGGTGAAAGGAGGATGTCAAGAAATATTCTGACCAACAGGCACGGCACAGTCCGGCCCAATGAAGATTAATTCAACTATGATGCTCTATCAAGTCAGAAAACACAATTCATCGTTCCTTAGTATGGATCAGCTATCATAGCGGATGACCAGTTTAAGGCTGGAAACACTCTTATGCGTGTAAAATCGGTCCGAGTTGCATGAAACAAACTTGGCCGATTTTAGTTCACGATAGGTCAGTGTGCAATGCAACATCTTTTTAGACATCTGAATGTATTAGTTTGTCCGATATAATTATGTAAACCCTATCCTTGATACTCAAGGCTAGAGGTGACCCAAATGGTCTAGGTCAGTGACAAATGAATTTTGAATTTTCACTAAAGGTGTGGTATTTATATTAGTATCTATTTAATAAATTAATGAAGTTTGGGAATACATTGTTTGTTTTCGAGGTGTTTACATGCACAAGATATTCTCAATTACATTATTCTTAGATAGCTGTAATACCATTACATGAGAAAACCCTACAAATTTGACAGGTTTTCGGGTATTTTTTTATGAAGTTCAAAATCACTCAAATTATTTGTTTCTCCCATTCTAAGGAGGATTAACCCTGAAGCTAACATATAAGAAATGTATTTTCTTTATATTATGGTGTAATCCGGGGTCATGTGTCAAATTTTCATGGGAAGAAAGAAGGTGGTCTAGCTTCACAGAAAAGCAAGTGTTTTATTTGGTGTGCATAAAACTGGTGAAAGGTTAAAAAGAGAACTACGCGTTTCTACTGCTGTTTGCATGCTTAATCATGATTAAAGAGGTTGGCCATTACTTTAACATTCATGGCCTCTCATCAATATCTGATCAGCTGTGGTCCTAAACCCAGCCGATCAGTTGTTCTGTGTCGCCGGTGGCAGCAGGCAGCCAGAAACACTCAGTTCTGAAGCTACCCTGTCAAGTGATAGGGGTCAAAGCTGCATATCCGCTTCCTAATGATTTGAATAGGAGGTGGATGTGTAGTACTCAGTCGTGGCCACTATCAGTTGACAGGGCTGCGGAGATGAGCATTTCTGGCTGCCTGATGCCGCAGCTGGGACTAAGACCAGCTGATCGGCGGGGGTACGGAGTGTTGGATCCCAGCCAATCAGACATGGGGATCTGATAAGGATAGGCCATCAATGTTAAAGTAGTGACCAACCTCATTAAGGGTGTAAACAGCACCAGAAACACGCAGATGTCTTCATTTTAACGTTACCAGTTTGTATGCACATATAATAAAAGCCTTGCTTTTCCGTAAATCTAGACTTCCTTCTTTCTGCCTCTGATTTGTGGAGGATTCCCTGTCCATACTTCGTATCCCAGCATCAATACGTAACGGTGAGCTCGATTATCTCCTCTGTCTAATTTTCATGCAGTGAAACTCCAAACAAATATGGGCAGATATCTATAATAAAGTGGCATTCAGTGTATTTTAACCATGTACATAGAGTATTTAAATTTTTTTTATACAATACAATTGCATATTGAAGGGTTTTTGAAATCACTTATAGAAATATGATGCAATACAAGATTAAGACAGTTACCACACCAAATATCTAATTCCATGCTTCTCATATACTACAGTGTCCAATTAAAGGTAATCTGTCAGCAGATTTTTGCTATGTAATCTGAGAGCATTATCATTTAGGGGTTGATTTTAGCAATGTGTCGCCTACTTGTTTTTTGCTTGAGAAAAATCAGTGTTTTATCAGCAGGAGATTATTAGTGCAGGACTAGGTATCTTGTGCCTCCTAGACCAACCTTACCCTCAGCACATGATTAGCAGCTTTCTGATAACCTACATTGTACAGAGAAAGCTGCTAATCAGTGGTATGGCAGGATTACACAGGGCTCATCATTTTGAGCTTTGCTAGATCTGCAGCAGGGAAAACTTATTTTGTTACAAGTGCTGCACCCAGAAAACTAAGTGATCAGGGTCTCTGTCCCTATAAGCTCTTACTACTCTTAGATTACATAGCAAAAACCAGCGGACAGAATCCATTTAATTAGATATGACCAGATGATTGCAAATGTCCGAATCGCCTAAAGCAGCACATAACTATGCCTGACGTGAGATCAGGTTGTTGAGAGCCCTCAGACAACCCCTTTAAAACTTGTTACCAATATTAATAAACAATTTGCTTTTAATCTTATAACATTGTGTTTGTTGTATATGTATAAAGTTGTAGATGTTTAGCTATTGAAGGTGGAGGAGGGGATGAGAAATTGGATAACTGACTACCTATCAGATCGGCCACAGTTTGTACAGATGGGAGCAGTTGTGTCTAGCAGATTATTGAGCAGTGTAGGTGCCCCTCAGGGAACGGTGCTAGCACCCTTTCAATTCACACTGTATACATCAGACTTTCGGTATAAATCTGATTTTTGCCACCTTCAAAAATTCTCGGATGACTCCGTGGTAGTCGGATGTATTAGGGGGGACCAGGGTGATGAGGAATATAGAGGGGTGGTGTCGAATTTTGTGGATTGGTGCCGTGGTAACCATCTACAACTAAATGTTAAGAAAACTAAGGAGTTGGTGTCCAACTATAGCAGGAGAAAGATGGAATGTTTACCGATCACTATTGCTGGTCAGGAGGTGGAGCTGGTGGAGAGTTACAAATATTTGGGGGTCCAACTGGATAGCAAACTGGACTGGAGATGCCACTCAGAGAGGGTCTACAAGAAGGGGATGAGCAAACTGTATTTCCTAAGGAAACTGGGGTCTTTTAATGTGTGCAGCAAACTGTTAGAAATGTTCTACCAGTCTGTAGTGGCAAGTGCCATCTTTTTTGCACTCATATGCTGGGGTAGTAGTGTGCGGATCTCTAGTGGTAATAAGCTGAATAAGCTTATCAAGAAGGCAAGCTCTGCTGTTGGTTGCAATCTGGACTCTTTTGAGGAGGTATTGGAGAGAAAAACTCTGAAAAAGTGTATGGCGATTATGAATAATATTGCACATCCATTATATGAGCTATTCATGAGACAGAAGAGCACCTTCAGTAACCGGCTAATCCTTCTGAGGTGTAAGAAGGAAAAATATAGGAAATCATTTTTGCCAACTGCTATGGGAATGTACAACAATAACATTAGTGTTAAATCATCAAGGTGAATGTTTACTTCTTTATTTCTTCTACTTTTCAGTTTACCCAGTGTGTATGACCTAACCTAATGTATAATGTTCTTCTGTCAACTCTACTGTCTTGTCAATTAAGTAATTCATGTTATTATTTAAGTTGTGCTGCTGTAATACACTTTATTGATCCCGTGGGAAATTATGGTATCGTATTGTATCGTATTGCTTTAGAACCTAAGGAGTTGGTAGGCATTTTATGTGTAAATGATAGAATAATTATATGGATTCCAAAGCGGATGTCCGCTGTGACGTAATACTGAAGGCTGCAGTCAATCACTGGTTGCTGACTGGGTGTAGCATTCTTAGGTTGATGACAAATACCCCAATTCATCAAGACTGATGTTTTACATGTCAGTCTTAATGAATGGTGTGCACAAGAGTAAATTTCACATGAGCGTATTAATAAATTTGGTACATCTTTCACCTGTCGTGCGCCAACATAAGTAACGTACTCCAGATGTTGATGCGGTAGATTTCTGTTGAAATTTACACATCTTTTATTAAGTAAATTATAATGATTTTTTTACCTCACCCCATTTTCTTAAAGGGAACCTGTCACCACTTTCCCAGCCTATAAGCTGCGGCTATCACCACCGGGCTCTTGTATACAGCATTCTGACATGCTGTATATAAGAGCCTAGTCTACTGTGTAGAACATAAAAAACACTTTATAATACTCACCTAACAATCGCGCTACGGTAATTTTGGGTCAGATAGGCGTCTCCGTTGTCCGGTGCTGGCGCCTCCTCTTTCGGCCATCTTCGTCCTCCTTCTGAAGCTTTTCTGCATGATGCATCCAACGTCATACACACTCGCCGGTCCCACGCAGGCGCACTACAATACTTTGATCTGCCCTGCTCAGGACCTGATCGTACTGTATCTTCTCTGTATCTTCTCTTCTTAGAATTTTATTTTAATAGGGTTGGTACTGATAAGGCCGTAATTTAGGTTGATGCAATCTAATCATGCATCCCTCTTAAACTGTCTGCAGTCCAAATTATGAGTCACTCGTGGTAGCATGCATAACCACAATCTTTCACACACACCAGAGACGTGCTCAGATATGAATAGAAAGTAAGACTGATTTTAATACGGAAGTTGTACGGATATATATAATCTTATTGGCTAGATGCCAAGAATACGTAACACGTCTCCTATTGGATAAAGTAGAACAGCTTATTCTGTGATATACAATTTACTGTAATGTGCTTGGTTCCTCATTTATATTAAGCAATGTCAGCATGATTCACTGGTCACAAGAATAGCCCAGACTGTCTGAGTTTGATGTCCAAATACAGAACTAGGTGGGGTACACAGTCTGAAACAGCATCTTAAATCTTGTTCTTTATGGATATCTCCAATGATAATTCTTATATACTTATATACTCATAATCGCATCCCTAACAGTCCCCCCTTTGGAGATAGCCAAAAGGTCTTTCCGTGCTTTTCCAGGTCTATTGATCTGTCCTAATGCCGATGGTTACCTCACTCACATACGAGATAACCCATCCCTTGTGGATGAATCTTCCCACCCAACAGACTATGCATAGGAAGCCAGATCCTGACCGTGTTCTCTAGACTGTCCTCATGGCTATATTCCGCTGGCACACGTTATTCAGGAAGGGGGAACGTGGCACTAGTCCTTTAATGGGCTAATATTTATCAGGGTTGGTTTCACTCAGAGTCTTATGCTCCTCAGTCCTCAGGCGGTAATGGTGGGACATCATCAAAGGTGGGATGCACAGTCGTCTTCTGGTCCACATGCTTAGATATCATCGTCCTGGCACAAAGTATCGGGTAGAAAAGGGAAAACAGCCATCTCCCGGTCTCAGGCAGGTCCGACATCTCTTTGTAGTGGAATGCATGGATCTTCGTCCGAAAGAAAAAGAGTGAGAGAAGAGAGAGGAAGAGAGAGAGAGAGAAAGATTGAGAAGAGAGGAAGAGAGAGAAAGATTGAGAAAAGAGAGAGGGAAAGAGGAGAGAGAGAAAAAGAAAAGAGAGGAAAATCTAGATCTGGTTGGATCTGGAGGAGAAAACTCAAAAACGTATATTAGGCAAATGTTTAAACAAACAACAAGCTTAGTTGAAGTATCTGGGGGTACTTCTAAACAGGATTTCATAGGGTCTCAACCTAGTGGTCCCTGCTGGGGTGTGTCTGACACTGAACAATTCAAGGGGAAGACTCTCATGCCCTTGCCTTCTACACTGCCCCATCTTCCCAACCTTCCCTCTATTCTGTGGCTGGTATGGGGTGTGTAGAGTCAGTTCTGTGTCTAAGGCCTGCCATATCTCTTTGGCTGGCAGTGAAAGCAGGTCACTAGCCACTTTCTATGGTCTCCGGGAGCCCACAGCTGCACCCTATCTCAGTCCTCTTCTTCTTCTGAGACTTGCTCTTGTAGGGTCAGGGCAACATTTTCTCAAGACTTTCCATCTTTCCTTTCTTCTTCACATCGGGGTCATTCAAAGAACACAGATTGACTGACTGTTTCTCTCGTAAGTGGTCTTGGGACTTCTTTGGATGTTCTGTCAGTGAGGGCACTTCTCACTGCTTCCCTTGACTCCTCCAATGTAGGCCTCAACCCTGCTCACCGTGACTCTGTCTGGCAATAGCAAAGCTTCCATCCGTTCTTCTATGGCCTCATGGCGATGTACAGTTCCATTGGCAGTGATCAAGTCTCTTGTCCTCCACAGAGTAGATGCTGGCTGCCATCTTGCAGGCTTCAGCGAGAGCACATACATCTGCTTCTTCACAGACAGGCGTGCGGGTAGCGACTGCTCTATCAGCACAGCGTCTTCTGCTACCAGCACCATACCCATGTGGAACCGTCTTCTTGATGCACATCTTGATCCATCCGCAAAGGTGTTAAGTCAGGGTCCAAAGGTGTTAAGTCAGGGTCCAAAGGTGTATCCGTCACGGTATCGAATCCAGAGTTTCAGCTATGCCAGAGTCGACTACCTCTTCCACCAAGGTGTCAGAGGTGGGACACTCCCCCCTTGGAAGAGGGAGAAGTTCAGCAGGATTAAGGACCGCACACCGGGAGATGGTGACTTTGTCAGGGAGCAGTGATGTCATACGGGCACTGATCTTCAACTGGTGCTTTCGGTAGGTGTTCAATCTGGCTGAGTAGTGTTCAAAGGGCTGCTATCTTCTTCCATGGCAAACATGTAGAATGACTTCTGGGCTGGAGATGACGTGATGATACTCTTCAGGTAACTGTGACTGTTGCACATCTGTATGTGGGGTGATCTTGTAAGCTGCTAGATTCATCTCCATACGTCTTGCCATTTGGAGGAGGGTGTCCTGGTCTTTACCAGCTGTAGTTTACATGTGGGCTCTCGGAGACCTGATACAAAGGACTATACCCAGGTTTGTAAGAAAGAGCAATGGGTGTAACTTGGGGTCAGGAAAATACTGAAATTCTAAAAAACTAAGATCCCCTAAAACCCCGGAGAAAGAAAAGAGCACATGAGTGTTTGGAAACTACCAAGCAGCACCCCCTGACTACATATACACAACTAGGAAAAAGCAGTGGAGCGTATCTACTCTACCTCTCCTGTGCTGACCCTGTAACTGGGGGCCCTGCACTCTCCCTCATCCCGACGGTAGACCTGATGGTGGTCAGGGTCGGGCCTCCAGCGTATCCCTCTCTCCTGTCAGACCCTGCAAACTAAGACACAAAGGATTACTGGGTGCTGCCAACGAAAACCCTAATATATGTCAACTCCTGATGATCAATGTCCCCTTGGGACCACATGAACCTCCACCCTCTCTATCAGGGAACTCTTGTGCAAGATACCGGCAGGATAACATACAAGTGAAAATATCTCAAACCAGGCTAAGCATCAACTGCTATAGGCAGAAAAATATTCACTGTCCACCAGGACTAATAGTGAGCAGTCTATATGGTCTATTAAACACTGTATACTAGATACAGCAAAAACAAACATGCAAAAGTGAAGGGAAAAGTTTCCACAGGACTATCAGTAATAACCTCTGCTAAGGTTCATGAGTGGGAACACAATGGGGAACAACTGCATATATGACCAAAAACGGAGTGTGTGTGTTCCATGTCCCTGTCTCCCCCCTCTGCAGTCCCTGCTATGTCAGCAATAAACAGAGCAGTGACTTTGGCTGCTAAAACAAAAATAGGGAACTGGGTGTCGGCTGGACTAAAATGGCGTCTAAAGATGAACTATGTAGTGTCTGAGTTAAAACGTCCACTAAAGATAATTACCGATAAGAAACAGCCACTAAAAGAGGAAGTAGGTGTTGGCCAAAAATGGCGTCTGAAGAGTCCTGGGAGGGAGTGACATGTATTGTGACATCTACATTCAGGAGGTATTCAATCTGTCACCGGGAATATGGATTATATAGGGACCCCTGGGCTGACCCTGTAACTAGGGACCCTGTACTCGCCCTCATCTCGACGGTAGACCTGATGGTGGTCAGGGCCGAGCCTCCAGCGTATCCCTATCTCCTGTCAGACCCTGATAACTATCCCCATACCATACCCCACCCAGGGCAGAGTGACAGAAAGAAATCTACATTCAGAACAGAAAATAATGGGGTGGACTTGAGCACACAAGTCCACCCTATCTATCAGCTTATGTTTCTTGTTTCCTGTTTTCACAGACAGGTAAAATACACATAGTATATTCAGTGTCATCTAACCTCCCCCCCTTTGGGAGAATTCTCCATTTCAACATACGTACATTCACAGGACACTGAAATAGAAACTAACACTTCCTTTTTTTTTTTTTTCCTTTCCTTTTCAACCCTACGGTGTTATACACCAAAAACTGCGTACATTATACATAAAACATCTTCCAGTGTCACTTGGGTGATAAGGTACACGCACCCTCACTGTAAACCTGCAAACCTGGCTTCATTACTGGCCAGAAAAAATCCCCAGCTTTAATCTGGGTGAGCCTATACAAATCAGTTCTGGTGGTGGGGTGAATCATTGATTTTCTGCCAACGAAAACCCTAATATATGTCAACTCCTGATGATCAATGTCCCCTTGGGACCACATGAACCTCCACCCTCTCTATCAGGGAACTCTGACAGACAACAAGCTTAGTTGAAGTATCTGGGAGTACTTCTAAACAGGATTTCATAGGGTCTCAACCTAGTGGTCCCTGCTGGGGTGTGTCTGACACTGAACAATTCAAGGGGAAGACTCTCATGCCCTTGCCTTCTACACTGCCCCATCTTCCCAACCTTCCCTCTATTCTGTGGCTGGTATGGGGTGTGTAGAGTCAGTTCTGTGTCTAAGGCCTGCCATATCTTTGGCTGGCAGTGAAAGCAGGTCACTAGCCACTTTCCATGGTCTCCGGGAGCCCACAGCTGCACCCTATCTCAGTCCTCTTCTTCAGGATTGGAGAATGACTGACATGGTACTGATATTTAAAAAAGGTAAGAGGGTGGATCCAGACAACTACCGTCTGGAAAATCTGACATCAGTGGTGTGCAGGGTTTTGAGGGCATTTTAAGAGATGACATGCAACAATATATTAGAGAGAATAATATAATAACTGATAACCAGCATGGATTCATGAAAGATAAGTCGTGTCTGACCAACCTGTTGGGTTTCTATGAGGCGGTCAGTATAAGTCTTAATATTAGTAATGCAGCTGATGTGATTTATTTGGACTTTGCAAAGGCATTTGATACTGTGCCACATAAGTCTTGTAATGAAGCTCCAGAAGCAAGGACTAGAGGAAACTATATGCTACTGGGTAAGGAATTGGCTAAAAGATAGGAAACAAAGAGTAGTCATACATTTTTACATTCTCTAAATGGGCTATAGTCAGCAGTGGGGTACTGCAGGGATCTGTGCTAGGACAGATTCTTTTTAATCTCTTTATTAATTACCTTGTGGATGGGATTGATAGTAAAGTGTCAGTCTTTGCTGATGACACCAAACTATGTAGGATATTAAAAACTGACCTTGATCGTACAATATTACAAAACAATCTGGATAAGATGTCAAAATGGGCAGACACTTGGCAAATTAAATTTAATGTTCATAAATGGAAAGTAATGCACCTAGGTTGGAGTAATCCTATTGATGCATATACGTTAAATGGAGGTAAACTTGGGATTACAAAATAGGAGAAATACTTGGTTACAAGTAAGCTGAGCAGCAGTCCTCGATGTCAAGTAGCTGCAAAAGCAACCAAGATTTTAAAGGGTATGAAAAGACAGATTAGATCCCAAGATCCCAATGTATTGTTACCCCTCTATAAATCACTTGTAAGGCCACATCTGGAATATGGGATTTAGTTTTGCTCTCCACATTTTAAAAAGGATATTCAGAAGTTAGAAGCAGTTCAAAGGCGTGCAACTAATACCTTCAAGGAATAGAAGGCCTCTTATATGATGAGCGGTTGAAAAAGTTGGATTTGTTTTAGTTTAGTAAAAAGATGTCTCAGAGGAGATCTCATTTGTATGTATAAATACATGAGTGGTCAATACAAATCACTGGTACTTCCAAAGACAAATACTAAGGACCAGCGGGCACTCACTGCAAGTGGAAAAAAGGCAATTCCAGCAGCTAAATAGGAAAGAGTTTTTAACAGTTAGAGCAGTCAGATTGTGGAATACCCTACCAAAAGAGGTAGTAATGGCAGACACTAGAACAGTTTTTAAAAAAGGGGTGGATGATTTCCTCAGTACACAACAACATTGTCAGTTATAAATGATCTAGTGACAATATGTATAATTGGTGGAGGAAGGTTGAACTAGATGGATCTAGGTATTTTTTTCAACCTGTAACATGAGGGGGTCTCCAAATGCGATATGACACCTGCAGACCATTCCATCAAAATCTATGCTCCAAATATGCCACATATGGGGTATCAGCATACTCAGGTGTAAATGCTCAACAAACTTGGGGTGTATTTTATCTTGTTACCCTTGTGAAAATGAAAAAAACTGAGGAACATTTCTAAGCCTTGCTGTCCGTTCAAACAGTGGCTTTCCGCCACATATGGGGCATCATTGTACAACAAATTGGACGGTGCACTTTCTCCTGTTACCCTTGCGAACATGCAATATTTGAGGCTAAAGTAACATTTTTGTTGGAAAAAGTAAAATTGTCATTCTTTCCTTTTATATTGCTTTAGTTCCTGTGAAGCACATGAAGGGTTAATAAACTTCTTGAATGTGGTAAAAAAATGGTTTGAAAAAATGTCGAAAAAATTTAAAGTACAGATTTTTCACAAACACTGAGTCCACTCCAAAGGCTCAACAAGTCGCAGCTTTTTCCACAGCTCAAATTAAGTTATTTAGTCAGGTACTTGGACCTTCCTAAACATTCTGCTGAACTTTTAGGCTCTAGACTAAAGCAAAAGGACCTGCTAGCTGATGGTACTTTGTTTTCATAGTACAGAAGCAGAGAAAAGGAATTCCTTACATAATTTTCTCATGTCGGTGCTCTAGTATATTGAAGTGATGTTCCTGGACTGATAGTAAAATGTAATATTCATTACAATGTGAGTGAGTGCAGAATATTGATTCATCCAAAAAAAAGTCTGAAAACTGCAACTGCACAATGGGAGCAAGTATCCTTCAGTGCCTATAAGGCATTTTGTGAATTTAAAGGAAAGCTATGAGAATTTAGACATTATTCTCAAGAAACTTAACTGTGAGCATCAAGGATGGTCATTATATGGTGATCTGATAGCTCTCGCTTTGCTCAAGAGACCATCGGGTCTAACCCCCTGTGAGTGCAGGTTGTTTTAAATCATCCCAGCTACATGTTTATCCAAAATTCGCTTGAAGATTTTCATTGATGAAGAGCTCACTACCTCCCATGATAGCCTGTTCCACTCCCAGACTGCCATCACTGTCAGAAAGTGTTTCCTAATGTCTAATCTAAATCTCCTTCCTTTTAGTTTTATCCCATTGCTTCTTGTACTTCTTTGTGTTAATGAGAATAGGGTAGTTCCCTCTGCACTGTGACAACCTTTCAGATATTTGTAGACTGCTATTAAGTCTCCTCTCAGTCTTCTCTTTTGCAAACTAAACATTCCTAGTTCTTTTAGTTGGTTTTCATAGGACATAGTTTGCAGATCTTTTCCCATCTTGATTGCTCTTCTCTGGACTTGCTCCAATATATTGATGTCTTTCTTGAATTGGGGCGCCCAGAAGTACCCATGCTTTTTGTGTGAATAGGACAGCTGGGATAGGACTCATCACTCGATCAAAAAAAGTTGGCCAATGTGAACATCTTTGTAACTCTGACTCAGGAACATGGTTCCAGAAAGTTTAATTGATCCCACTAAAGTTCTCCTGCCACCACTCCATGTTAAGCTTGGACGGATGAAGCTGTTTGTGAAAGTTCTACCGAAAGAAGAAGAGCCTTTGAAGTACCTGGGTACCAAGTTTCTGGGACTGTCCAAAGAAAAACAGAAGGAAGGCATTTTTGTGGGTCTGGATATTCGGAAATTCATGAAGGATGAAGTGTTCAAAACAAAAATAAAAGCTGTTGAGAAAAGTCATGAAGAAATTTCTAGGCAACAACAAAGATCGAAAATTTAAGTCCATAACGGTGAACATTTGAAACGTTTCAAAGCCTTGGGTTGTGTGATGAATTTGAAGTTACATTTTTTTACATTCCAATTTCAACTACTTTCCTGAAAACCTTGATGAAGTTAGGGAAGAGCAAGAAGAAAGATTTCATCAGGATATCGAGGAGATGAAATGACGCAAAGTAGATGGAATGTGAACATGATGGGGTATGACTACTGGATGCTTCACAAAGAAGATCCGAAGGTTTTGTGTAAGGGAAAATTATCAAGAGAAGCTTTGAAGAGAAAAGGAAAAGGTGCAGGAATTAATTTTCATATATAGTAGCTGTACTACCCGGCTTCACCTGGGTTAATAACTGTTGTTAACAAAATAGAATGTATTAACAAAAATTAATTCTGCACACAAAAACCACAGAACAAATAGATAGAAATGTAAGTATTAAAGGGCAAAAACTAAGCTAATAGAAGCATTTCACATATATTTCAACACCACAGATATTCAACACAGATTTAACTAAATTGGCCAAGTAATGTGCTCCGTCTGTCTCTTTCCAGGTCTGTCTCTTTCCCCGTCTGTCTCTTTCCCCGTCTGCCTGTCTGTCTCTCTTTTTTTTGTCTGTCTCTATCTCTCTGTTTCTTTCCCCCATCTGTCTCTTTCTAGGTCTGTCTCTTTCCTAGGTCTGTCTCTTTCCCCGTGTCTCCCCATCTCTTTGTCTGTCTTTTCCTGTCTGTCTCTTTCCCTGTCTGCCTGTCTCTGTCTGTCTCTTTCCCCATCTGTTTCTATCAAGGTCTGTGTCTTTCCCCATCTATCTTTGTCTGTCTCTCTGGTTGTCTCCTCCTTCCCTGTCTGCCTGTCACTGTCTGCATGTCTGTCTGTCTCTTTCCCCATCTGTCTCTTTCCCCATCTGTCTCTTTCCCCATCTGTCACTTTCCTGGTCTGTCTCTTTCCAGGTCTGTTTCTTTCCAGGTCTGTTTCTTTCCAGGTCTGTCTCTTTCCAGGTCTGTCTCTTTTCAGGTCTGTCTCTCTGTCTCTTTCCAGGTCTGTCTGTCTCCCCACTGACATCTTATTACCTCACATATAAGCTTCTTATACTATGAATGTCTTTTGTTCCTATAGCAACCAATCACAGCTCCTACTAATAACCTGTAGTTCCAGGCTCCATTTACTTTAATGGAGCCATGTTTTTTGGAGAGTAACTGTAAAGCGCGGGGTTACATTTTCCTGTCAAAACATAGTCTACGACGTTCCCTGGGTCACATGAGGTATCTGTGCAAAATTTCGTGATTGTAAATGCGATGGTGCGGATACACTTTTCGTTTCACTTTTTCCCCATTATGTAGATAGGGGCAAAATTGATTGGTAAATTGGAACGAGCGGGGTTAAAATTTCTCCTCACAACATAGCCTATGACGTTCTCGGGGTCCAGAAGTGTGAGTGTGCAAAATGTTGTGGCTGTAGCTGCAACGGTGCAGATGCCAATCCCGGACATACACACACACACACACACACATACTGTACATACATACATACATACATACACACATTCAGCTTTTTATAATATATATACACACAGTATATGTATATGTGTGTGTATATATATATATATATATATATATATATATATATATATATATATATTATATATATATATACACACACACACACACACACGATCAAAATGAGAGAACATTGTTCGGAGAACAGTATTTCACAAAAGATCCAAAGTTTATCAACATTAAACCTTAATTTTGCCCAAAACGAGATGATCATAATTAGAGAACAGCAATGACTGTAGCACAGAGAAAGATTCTAAGTACATTTTCTGAAGGTAACAACAGACTCTGTGAAGGCCTAGGCTATGAATCGTTTGTCCAGTATAATAATAAGATGATCTGTCCTTTGAATGTTTTATGTATTGCTTCTCCACATATACCTAATTGAAATATTAACGGAATAACCAAAACAAATTATGCTCAGGGCTAAGTAGAATTAAGTTTTAGTTCATGAATAAGTAACTGACATTCATGAATAGAAGAGCTACTTATCTGTAGTTTCAAATAGGTAACTAACATTCTTCTTTTCATAGAAGAATGCTTATCTGTAGTTTCAGATAAGTACCTGACATTCATGAATAGAAGAGATTACTCATCTGTAGTTTCAAATAAGTAACTGACATTGTTCTATTCATAGACTCGTCTATGCCTAGACACACCTGAAATGCTTTACTAAAGAATGTTACTCAAACAAGGGAATGAGTTAAACCCAAGCTAATTGGTTGGTTAAGAGACAATGCAGAAAAACTGTGTAAAAATGTTATGCTTTGAATACAAGGGTCAGAAGAGTACTGCTTCTCCAAAATAGAGATACGTCAATGTGTGGTAATTTTCCTGTTTTATATACATCTGCGCAGTTCTGATTAGGAATCCTCTTCCGAGACCCTGAGAGGGATCCCTGGAGGTCTCCCCTAACAACTCCAATCAATAGGAAGTGTACAGGCCATTGCTTTGAATGTCTTGAGCACATCTGTGGCCACAGGACATCACTAGTCTCTCAGACTGCTCTGGTGTGATTTTGGTCCACTCTCCTTCCAGTCTCTTCCACAGTTCTTTGACTGCTGTGGATTTCTTGGCCATAACTTTGTCACCAAGGATTTTCCAGAGGTTCTCTTTTGGGTTTAGATCAGGACTCTGGTCTCGCCATTTCATTGTTTCAAGGAACTGCTTTACCCATTTTGCTATATGCTAGGGAGCATTATCCTGCATGAAAATTGCTGGCTGACTGAGTGATGAACGCAAGTAAAGAACCACGTGTTGTTGAAGAAGGTTCTGATACTCACTTGCATTCACTTTGCCATGTAGCTGTATGAGAGGTCCGACGCCTGCTGCAGAAAATATTCCTCAAACCATGACACTTTCTCCACCACCTTTCACTGACTTCAAACCACACTTTGGGTTCAGTCTTTCACAAGTTTGTCGACGAACATAATGTTTCCCATCAGACTCAAATAAATAAACTTGCTTTCAACACTAAAATAAACTGTGGGCCACTTCACCTCTGTCCACACAACATGCTCCTCACCAAAAGTAAGTCTAGCCTTTTGACTCTTTCTGCTAATGAGAGGTTTGGTCACTGCAGAGTGGGCTTTCAGTCCAAATGCTCTTAAACGTCATGACACTGTGACAACACAGATCCTTACCCTGTTTAATGCTGAACAGGTAAGCAATTGCAGCTGCAGTGTTGAAACGATTACCCATGAAGATTCTCTGCATTATCCGGTCCTCTCTTGCATTTGTCTTTTGAGGGCAACCAGCCTTCTTGGGGGACTTGAAAAAGTTTGTGATGTTGTAAAGATGGAATATTCTTGAAATCACAGACTTAGAACGACCAACTTCTCTTGCTATGGCTGATAGGGTCACCCCTTTGGCCTTCATCTGGACAACCTGCTGCCAGAGGGTTTTCAAAAAAATTGTTTAAAAGAACTGAAGTCCTCAGTGGTTGATACCTTTTAATGGCTAACTGAAAAGATGGTAATAATAGCAAGCTTTCAAGACTACTCAGGTCTCTTCATCAGGCATGGTATAACACAAAATCTGAAGAGTCACATATTTATACACAACAGGACATAGAATAGTGCAGTGTGAGAAAAAAAAAAAAAGAAAAACAAGTTATTGAAACAGAACTCTCACTATGGCAGGGGGGCAAACTGTTGTGGCCATAAATATTGCTGCAGTTCAGTGTGAAAGTTTTATTGTCCTCTGATCAGGGTCTGAAAACAAGTTATATGAAACTTTTTTTTTTTCTTACTGCACTATTCTATGTCCTGTTGTGTATAAATATGTGACTCTTCAGATTTTGTGTTATACCATGCCTGATGAAGAGACCTGAGTAGTCTCGAAAGCTTGCTATTATTGCCATCTTTTCAGTTAGCCATTAAAAGGTATCAACCACTGAGGACTTCAGTTCTTTGAAACAATTTTTTATCTCTAGTGGCTAACACGGTACAAAGATATATTTTCCCTGTATCAAAATAGAGGGTTTTCAGTCACTTTCTTGCAAAGTCAGTGCAAACTGGAAAGTTAGGCTGCCAGTTACATAGGGTTTGAAAGATAATTAAGGAAATTAGCACCAGCTGCCAGATTAACACCAATAACTTGCAGGTATCTGAAAGTGTTCTCTAATTTTGATCCACGTTTTTTTCATTTATCTCATTTACATATTTATTTCCAATAAGTTCAATTTATAAAATAAGCTTATAATGCTGCTAGTTTACTCATGTTAGGATATAATTACTCAGGACTACACAAGGACCGCATCATTTAGGAAATTGTGTTTTGTTCTCTAATTTTGATCTCTAATGTATATAACATTTTTGGCTGCAATAAATATTTTTCTTCTTCATCTCTCTTGAAGGTAATTTCACAAGCGTTTTGTGTAAAATCCATACATATTGGTTAAAAATAGAATCAGTCATTGGATTTGAAACAATTTTCATAAACCCAAATGTTGCATACCCATGTTATTACTGTTGTTTGAGATTGATTTCAGTGATCCGAAGAGCCGTGAGACACAATACTGTCCAGGAGGTCATATGAAAATCATAAATTATATCTTTATGACACTTCAATCCAATTTGGTTAATAATTTGGAACACAGTGTATACACACGTTTCCGCTCCACATACATCGCACACCGCTTTGGTCCGTACATATGATACATGCACACGTCTCAACTCAACGCATATGGCTCTGTTCTGTACACTTCCTACATGTACAAGGCTCCGCTCCGTACACATCGTACACACACGTCTTCTCTACACACACGTCGTACACACACATCTCCACATACGTCGTACACACATGGCTTCTCTACACACACACGTTGAACACACACATCTCCACATACGTCGTACACACATGGCTTCTCTACACACACGTTGTACACACACTGCTTCTCTACACACACACACATCGTACACACATGCTTCTCTACATACATGTCGTGCACACACGGCTTCTCAACACCCATGTCATACACACCCGTCTCCACTCCACATACGTCGTACACACACGGCTTCTCTACACACACACACACCGCTTCTCTACACACATACGTCATACACACAGCTTCTCTACACATACGTCGTACACACACTACTTCTCTACACACATACTGTACACACACGTCTCTTCTACACACACGGCTTCTCTACACATACGTCGTACACACACGGCTTCTCTACACATACGTCGTACACACACAGCTTCTCTACACATACGTCGTACACACACAGCTTCTCTACACATACGTCGTACACACACTACTTCTCTACACTCATACTGTACACACACGTCTCTTCTACACACACGGCTTCTCTCCACATACATCGTACACACACGGCTTCTCTCCACACACGTTGTACACACACTGCTTCTCTACACACACACATCGTACACACATGCTTCTCTACATACATGTCGTGCACACACGGCTTCTCAACACCCATGTCATACACACCCGTCTCCACTCCACATACGTCGTACACACACGGCTTCTCTACACACACACACACCGCTTCTCTACACACATACGTCATACACACACAGCTTCTCTACACATACGTCGTACACACACTACTTCTCTACACACATACTGTACACACACGTCTCTTCTACACACACGGCTTCTCTACACATACGTCGTACACACACGGCTTCTCTACACATACGTCGTACACACACAGCTTCTCTACACATACGTCGTACACACACAGCTTCTCTACACACACGTCGTACACACACGGCTTCTCTACACATGCGTTGTACATACAAGGGTCCTCTCCGTACACATGCCATTCTGCTTTGTACATACACGCTTCCGCGCCATACACATCATACACACACACACACACACACACACACACACACACACACACACACACACACACACACACACACACGGCTCTGCTACATCCACACTGTAAGCCCCTCCTGACCTCACACATAACCTTCCCCTCATCCATCCCCATGACACCCAGCACAGCAGAGTCCTGCATACACTGAGGAGCTGATCATGTGACCCCTGACTCCTCCCCTCCATGTGACATCATCACAGGTCCTGTAAGCACAGAGCAGCCATATATCTAGTGTGCGGCTCTGCAGGTGGAGGTATGTGGAGATTCCCCATTGTTGGACATATTAACCCCCTCAGTACTTGCTATTCTTACATACCACGTGCCATAATATCTTTTTTTCTTGGCTCTATTCGTGGTTTACATACATTTGATTAAAACCTTTACCTTATTGATTTTCCTTAGAGCCCAATCAGTTATTTTCTTTTATTTACCATCTATATGTATGTTACATTTTTTTTGTATTTTTGTTTATATATAGAATATAAATGAACATTTATTCGTTGTGTGTGGTGGGGCATGAGAGGATAGAAAACATCAGAAATTCTCCTAACCACCATCCATGGTAACAAATTATTATGGCGGTCCTGATCCAGTGGCTAGCTTCATATTGAGCTGGATGGGCGAGCGTGTTCACTGTCGCTCCATTCATTATATATTGGATAATTGGACTGATGGAGTTAGATGAGTAAAGTAACACATAAGTGTTGATCAAGCCTGAAGCCTCATGAACACATGAATTTGTAGGATCAGAGCTTTATCCCTTTCATAATATAGTGATTTCCTGCTTTTTTGCTTTCAATTTTCCCTCCCATCCCATAATGTTTCTCCCTAAACTGGCAGATGAACTAACAGCACCTTGGCTATATTCGAAACACACACACACACACACGCTAACTGCCGTGAGATGAAAGTGTTTATAATCATACTCAGCTCTGCTCTATACTAGCTGCAGAGATCAGGACTGTCTGTCACTACATGTCTCACAAGTGAGAGCATGCTCTTCTGACTTTTTGGGGTATTTTTCTTTTTTACTTTACATAAAAAACCTGCTTATAATTGCACAACATCATGCATGAAGTACATGCACACAGAGAAGAATCTCTGATAATATCCCCTTAGACTTATAATTATTTATACCCTAAACTTTACAAGCTAATATCTCCGCAATAGAGATAAGAAATTAAAAATCTATTCTATTATGTAACATGCTTGTAAGATGGTGGTCGAGTTCCTACCCCTGAAGACACTAAGGGTACTTTCACACTTCCGTTTGTTTTGTTTTTTTTGCGCAATCCGCTGTCTTGGGAATCAGCAGAATCCGTTAACATATTCCGCTGTTTCCCATAGACTTGCATTGATGACGGATTGTGCCAAAAGTACCTGTGTTGCTTCCGTTGGCCGACGCTCCGTTGCTTCCGCCGAGCAGAAGCAACGCTGAATGTAACGTTATTTGCTTGCGTCAAAATGACGCCGACCAGCGGATTCCGTTGCTTCCGTTAAAATTTATAATGGCTCCCTATGGTAGCGGATTCTGTTGCAAAGTGCTTTACAACGGAATCCGCTGCTGGATTCCGCTAATTTTACTGAGCATGCCCAGAATGAAAAAAATGAAAAAAAAAAACAAAAATCAGAACTGACGCATTCCGTTAGACAGACGCCTAACAGACACCAAATGGATGCAACGGGTCCGTTATTTCACAGGAATCAGCTAACGTATTCCTGTGAAATAATGGATCCGTTGCATCCGTTGACACCACAAAAATAACGGATGCGTCAAAACGACGCAGCAACGGACCCAGCGGATTTCGCCCAACGGAAGTGTGAAACTAGCCTAAGGCTGTTCTTAAATATATACATGTGATAAGATATAAAGTGGATAGTGTAAGGTATTGTAATGTATAAGATGTAGCAGAGTAGAGAATGTTACTATGTAGAGGGGTAGCGGTGTTGAAGATGTAATGTACAGTATGTGTATTGGTATAAGGTGTAATGTTATGTAGTATAGAATGTATAATGCTTAATAAGGTATTATGTAGCTGAAAAGTTAAATCTGCCCGGTGACAGACAGATGACAGTGGGATTCTAGGTTTAGCCAATAGGGAAAGAGCTAGTGCTGAGGGAGAGAAACGGTTGCTGTGGAAACGTCAGTTAGGGCCCAGCCTGTGACAGGAACAGACCTCAGGTCTGAGGAGAAGTAGAGCCGCATGATATGGGTGTCATGAAGAGAGGGAGACCATGACATTGAATAGTGTGACCGAGGAAAAGAGGGAACAACTGAGAAAGAGAAGATTACTGTGACACAGTGATCTAGTGGAGCTGGGTCAGCGCACTAACTGATGGAACAAGCGACAGAGAGACGAGTCCTGGTGCAAGACAGAGCAGGACAAGGAACGACATGAGTGTCTTAAGCAGGTGTCCCTGAGGCGTCTTCAGTAGCTTATAACTTGGTCCAGCCATATTGGCGATACCCCTCTAGGAGGGAGAAGACGTGGGACTGCTTGAGGAGGAGAATGACTTCTAAGGACTGTGATGGGGTACTAGGCTTGGTAGTGAAGGGAAGAAAAGGACTTATGGACGTTGTAACGACTAAAATGAAGAATGTGTGCTTAATGATCCTCTGTGATACTGAAATGTGCAAGAAGATTTGTGTCCGCCATCTTATGTATGTTGTTGTTACCAAGTTAACGTTCAGTAAAACAATATTTTTTTATGAACTTGTGGTCGTCTCCCTCAATGAACTGTAATCTATCTTATTAAACGAGTTCAGTTGGTGATGCTGGCTGAAAAGAGAGCATGTCTGTGTTCTTTGTCTTATATACATTGATATATATATATTGGCACCGATACACAGCTAATATGGCATCGTCTCTGGATATCCCAAATGAGGACTCCATTAGCAGTCTTCAACGCAAATTCCTCCCTTGACACCATCTGGTCCTGGCCAGCCAAAACCACCGGCAACATGCGGCCTGCAAATGCATATAGCCTCTGGAGTGAACAACCACACACCCAGCCAGGACCTCCATTTTCATGTAGCGTGCCGGGGTGCAAGAGACGATTACCTCGCCCATGACTACCACCCCACGCCACGTTACATGCTCAAACTGGTGAAAGATCCCACTTTAAATAAGGTGTATGGCTCACGATTCCTGCACTCTGTTTTCAGGACATTTTGGGCTGTAAATTGCATAAATGATAGCTCAGTCACCCAACCTGGAGCTGAGATGTACTTGGCTGTGTTTTAAGTGACATCTCAGTTGTCCACTCTTAGGGGTACTTCGCACGTTGCGACATCACTACTGCAATATCGTCGGGGTCAAATCGAAAGTGATGCACATCCGGCGCAACGTAACGACGTCGCAACGTGTAAAGCCTAGGTTAGAAGATGAACGAGTGTGAAACAGAAATCGCTGATCTGTGTCACGTCGTTCATTTTCATAATGTTGGTGCGTCCGCAGGTACGCTGTTGTTTGTCGTTCCTGCAGCTCCACACATCGCTGTGTGTGAAGCCGCAGGACCGACAAACATCTCCTTACCTGCGCCCACCAGCAATGCGATAGGGAGAGGGTGGGCGGGATGTTTACATCCCGTTCATCTCCGCCCCTCCGCTTCTATTGGCCACCTGCCGTGTGACGTCGCTGTGACGCCGCACGACCCGCCCCCTTAGGAAGGAGGCGGGTTGCCGGCCACAGCGACGTCACAGGGCAGGTAAGTGCGTGTGAAGCTGCCGTAGCGATAATGTTCGCTACGGCAGCTATCACAAGTTATCGCATGTGCGACGGGGGAGGGTACTATCGCGCTCAGCATCGCTATCATCGGCTAGTACCCCTTACTCTGGGAGGTGCTGGGTATTTGCAGGTGTTTTCTTTTTCCTGTAATTGCCCAGCTTTTTAGCTGAGCAGTTTTTCCCAGTGCACTGCCACGTTTAGCTTTTTTTTTTTTATCTGTTCTCTGTATTTTATCTTTTGCTAACTGACCTTTGACTTTGTTTGCCCATCCTTTTGCCTTGTCCCTCTGTTCTGATTTGATACCCTCCAGGCATTCTGACTCCTGACTGTGATCTGACTATGCCTGTCATAATAGGAATGGGGAAGTAGAACACATACGGCAACAGGGCAAGGAAGGGAGACCCTGTGTCTAGGGAAGGGGGAGATGGTGACCCCTGACCAAATCATCCTGCTGTGGAAAAACATCTCTTTAAAGAGAAAAAAGCCTGGTGGGTGGAATCTGACCATTTAGAGAAATCTGACCCTTTTTTGTCATGTCAAAGAGAGGTTTCATAATTAACAAAATTTCCAGTAAAAATTGGTAAACCCTAGAAAGCGTTGTAAAGGTTTTAGGTTTTCTGGATGATCCTAGTCAAGTACAGTACGGACCTTTTCTTGATCCATCCGAAACCCCAAAGACGTCAACAGGTATCCCAAAAACTACCCTTCTCGGACAGCAAAAACACAGTTCTCCAGTTTGGCATACCGTTTATCTCTTAAAATCTGTAATACTTGCTTAACCTGTATCTCATGTGTCTCCACATCGGGTGAGTTGATCAAGATATCATCCAAATAAATCACCACAAACCTGGCCACCAAATGATGAAAAATATTCACAAAATGCGGGAAAATGATGTGGGCGTTAGTGAGACCACATGGCATGACCAGACTTTAAAAATATGTGTATTCAAAAGTCATCTTCCAGCATCCCCTTCCCTTATTCTAACCAGATTGTAGGCCCCCTTAAGTCTTGGGAGAACCATTTAGCTCCCACAATCTGGTTGACTAAATCAGGAATAAGAGGAAGAGGATATGAGTCTCGGACGGTCTAGGGCGGAGACAACCATCTTTCTTCTTCACGAAGAAGAATCCTGCCGCCATGGGCGAAGAGGTCAGTCTGATATGTACCTCTCCAAAATCTCAACAATCTAATCTTTCATGGCTTGTCTCTCTGAACCAGAAAGATTATCCAGTCTTACTTTGGGTAGTTTTGCTCCAGGAAGCAGATTAATGAGGCAGTCGTATACACGATAGGGGAGGCAAATCCTGACACCCCCTCTTTGAAAATACATCCTTAAAACCAGACAAAACTGTAGGTATGGTCTCCGTAGATTCCGCCGAGAGATTAGTGATTAAGCAGCTATCAAGACAGTAATTTCCCCACTCCACATTTTCCCTGGATTGGCAATCCACTACAGGATTATATTTCACCAACCAGGGTAGACCCAGTACTATAGAAGTGGGAAGGCCCTCTAGGACATAATAGGAAATTTCGTCATAATGAAGGGGTCCTACCCTTAAGGCCCCGTCACACACAGAGATAAATCTTTGGCAGATCTGTGGTTGCAGTGAAATCATGGACATATTGTTCCATTTGTACACAGCCACAAACCTGGCACTGATTGTCCACAATTTCACTGCAACCACAGATCTGCCGCAGATTTATCTCTGTGTGTGACAGGGCCTTAAGTCTAATATCATGCACAATCTTTGTCAGGCAGCCCTAAGGAAGCGGCGCTGAGTTAATGGCATATATGGAGATGAGTTTAGTTAACATACTGCAGGTAAGCCTAAAGGCTGCTTCACACGGTACGACCGATTGTGCGATTTCACAATCGATCGTACCTGCCCCCGGCCTTTTTGCGTCACGGGCAAATCGCTGCCCGTGTCGCACAAAGTTAGTTACCCCCGTCACACATACTTACCTCTCGTGCGACCTCGCTGTGGGCGGCGAACGTCCACTTCCTGGAGTGGGAGGGACGTTCGGCGTCACAGCGACGTCACACGGCCGCCGGCCAATAGAAGCGGAGGGGCGGAGATGAGCGGGACGTAAACATCCCGCCCACCTCCTTCCTTCCACATAGAGCCGGCGGCGGCCGCGGGAGGCAGGTGAGCTGCTCATCGTTCTCGTGGTGTCACACGGAGCGGCGTGTGCTACCACGGAAACGATGGTCAACTAAATCAAACGATATTATGGAACCTAGCGAGCAGTACCCGACTCACGATTTGTGAGCGATACTGCGTCGCTAGGAGGTGTCACACAGGCCGGCATCGCCAGCGATGCCGGATGTGCGTCACAAAAACCGTGACCCCGACGATCTATCGCACGATAGATTGGTGTAAAGCACCCTTAAGCCATACATTTTTGAACTGGCTATTTTTTACCCTGCGACCTCGGTCATCAGGGAATGAGTTCCAGCAGTTGGGAATACTTATGTCTCTACTGCGAGAGGTCTTCAGACTGGGGCATTTTCATTGTTTCCACAAGTGCAGAACTCTCTTCAGTTGAAACCTTTTTTGATGCATTAGGGATGATCTATGATGAACCTGACTTGGTCCAGGTGGCGGAGCCAAAGATCATAGACCTAATGCAGGGGAGTCAAACCACTGAGGACTATAGTTCTGAGATCTGTCAATGGTCCTCTGAAGCTCCCAAGTGCCAGTTCTTAAGAGCCCTCTCTGATATACTCTTAAGGATGGTCTGGCTATGAATACTCCACCTTGTTCCACGATGGAGGTCAAGACTTAAGCGAGCTTTACACGCTACGATATATCTAACGAGGTGTCAGCGGGGTCACGTCATAAGTGACACACATCCGGCATCGTTGGTGATATCGTAGCGTGTGACAGCAATGAACAAGCAGAAATACTCACCTTCTCGTTCATCGCTGACACGTTGCTCACTTTCTAAAAATTGAACGTCCTGTTGTTCATTGTTCCCGAGGCAGCACACATCGCTCCGTGTGACACCCCGGGAATGACAAACTGCAGCTTTCCTGCGTTCCGCCGGCAATGCTGAAGGAAGGAGGTGGGCGGGATGTTTACGTCCCGTTCATCTCCGCCCCTCCGCTTCTATTGGCCGGCCGCTGTGTGACGTCGCTGTGACGCCGAACGTCCCTCCCCCTTCAGGATGTGGATGTTCGCCGCCCACAGCGAGGTCATTTGGAAGGTAAGTACGTGTGACGGGGGGTTACAGCATTGTGCGGCACGGGCAAGAATTGCCCGTGCCGCACAAACGATGGGGGCGGGTGCGATCGCACGACTAATTGCAGCATGTAAAGCAGCCTTTAGGCTATTCATATATGGATCGTAGAATTTGAGAGAGAGGTAATGAACAACTGGGAGTCTGTTATTTTTTCTGGATCAATCCACGTACCTGTGGTGGAACCTATGGAGGTGGGAGTTGCTTAAGGGCCATTTAGAAGAGATGACATCACAGCCTTGGATTCTGCCTCTATTGTGGTCGCGCTGGATATTTCCTTAAGGATTGCTTGGCACACCCTCAAACAAGTAAGTCATCAGGAAAGCGTTTAAGTCTGGGTGATATCGGTAACGGTGTGTACCTACATCCTTGCCTCCTTGCAGGGACACGTTCGGACTCACCGCTGTGGCCGGGTCCCTCCACGCTGCCCGGCATACCTGCCTCTCCTCCTCGTGGGTTCTCCTACCTCGCCTCGTGGAGACTATGCACTCGTCACAGCGTATTCGGGAGCACTCCTAAGGAGTGCGAGTGCCCCTCTCTTAAAGGGCCAGCGCGCTACTCCCATGAAGTGCCTCCTAGCCTATTGCTCAGAGGCACTGGGTGGTAATTAGGGCAAGCTCCCACTAGCCCACTAATGAAGTTGACTGATCAATGCCTTACTTTAGCTTCTCAGTGTCCACTACTTTAGCTAGCTAATTGTTAAGTCCCCTTATCTGTCCCATCTATTCAGTTGTGTTGGCTCCCATCCTGTTGGTCCTGTGCTGTCAGTGCCAGTGTATGTGCCAGTCTGGCCTGGTCGTGCCTTCAACCTCAATTACCCCAAAGCCCTCACCACACCAGAGACTGTGCCTGTCTCCCCTGGCCATGCCTCCAGCCTCAACTATCCCGGTGGCCTTCACCACACCAGAGACTGTGCTTGTCCGTCCCGGCTGTGCATCCAGCCTCAGTTATCCCGGAGACCCTCGCCACTCCTGAGACTGTACCTGTCCGTTCCGGCTACGTCTCCAGCCTCATCTATCCTGCTGGCCCTCGCCACACCAGAGACTGTGCCTGTCTGCCCTGGCCGTGCCTCCAGTCTCAGCCAACCTGGTGACCCTCGCCACACCAGAAATTGTGCCTATCTGCCCCGGCCGTGCCTCCAGTCTCAGCTATCCCAGTGGCCCTCGCCACACCAGAGATTGTGCCTGTCTGCCCCGCCTGAACCTCCTACCTTAGCTATCCCGGTCTTGCCAAACCAGAGACTGTGCCTGTCCATCCCCTCTGCCTTGGCTTCTCTCGTGGTCCCAGTGTACAGTTGAGACTCAGCCCTGTCTACTCCTGTGTCCACACCTGCCCTGGGGGTCAGCTGCCACAGTCCCGGTCCCTGCCCTGGGAGTAGCACCTGGCATCCGCCTCACGGTGAGCATTTAGTCAAGCCCCTCTCACTATAAAAGTAAGCCTGGGGTTCCCCTGTGGTCCAGTGGGTCCACTTCTGCTCGCCGCAGTACCACCATCTGGCGGTGAGCGTGACAATATCGATGAGGTAACCCAAATTTTCAGGTACCTTTTTACTCCTCAGATAAAGTACTGTTGAACGTGGAACTTCTTTTCTAAAATCAGACTTTGCCAGCATTCGTTTTAATTGACTGTCGGTCTGCAGCCAACTTCATTGATTCAGAACTGTTTTTTAGGCTAGGATTAGGGACAGTTAGGTTGAAAGTACCCAATCAAAGTGTTGCCATTGACAGGGCATCATTACTCCAGAAACTTTTTCAGCTGACAATCCTGTTGTTGATTGGTGTCAGAAGGATATTGTTAAGTTCAGTCCCTATTAACATAATCATTTTGTACAGGTTTTCTCTGCAAATTTGGAGAGTCTGCTGGGGTTCCTGAAGGACTTCGGGGATGTGTGCTCTGAAAAAGAGAAAAAAATATTACCTGCCTATTGTCCTTATGATTGTGCTACCAATCTTATTCCTAATGCCAAATTACTGAAAGCTTGCCTGTATAATCTATCAGGTCCTGAATGGACCATCATGAAAGAATGTGTAAACAAATGTTTATAGAAGGGTCATATCCGTCCTTCTTCCTCTCTAGTAGTTTGTTTGATTTCCGTGAATTAAAACAAAATTACGGTTCAGAATACTTACCTACTTCCCCTTATCCCTGACTTGAATCTGCCATGGGGCTTACCCCAAATCAGGCTAGATGGTCCATATTTTACTTTACCGTAGACTAAATTGTTCTTTCACGTTTAAGCCAGGATCTTAGAATGTGAGGGCTGATATTTTATCTCATGCATTTGTCTGTTTCTCCTCCAGATCCTCCATTCTCCACTCTTCCTCACTATATTGTGGTTTCTATGCTATTCTTGGAGTTAGAAGCTGAGATCCATGAAGCCCAGTCGTTAGCTCTGTCCACTATTCCAGGATCCAATTTTTTGCTCCTGTGTACCTAAAATTACTTGTTATACGGAGTATAGAGCACACATGGAAAATAAAGTAAAGAAAGGTCTAACTCGACACGTCTACACCTAGCCTCCCCGATTCTCTTACAGACTAGAGGTCACCGCTTCAAAGTCCCTAATGGCCTCTGCGCCAAATGAAACAACAATATTCAGGGGACTAAAATGACCACTTGGGCATTGCTTCTTAATCAGCAATTGAGGATATAATGTACCTCCATAAAAATTTGGGGTAAGGTGCAGAATAAAAAATAAGATTAAATCAAATAGATCACAATTTGCCAGAAAATAGACGTGGCTGAAAGACTGTAATTTAAAGTAGGATTAACTTCAGAATATCACCAGCAGGAAAGAAAAGCCAGGAGGAAGCTTTAAATAGTTACACCCGCCTGGTGATAGGACAAGCTGAATTACAGCATGGAAAACACCTGCTGGCAGAAAAGGAATGAACACAAACAGAAGATCAGCAACTAGGCAGAGACTAAACTTGGTTGTGGCTCAGTGGAGAAGGAAACAGATCACAGCACAGGCTTTCCGGATCAAAATCCCGAGCCTTGACATTACGTCTGTTGCAGGAATTCCATTACTCCATTTTGAGTGGTCACAGGTTCCCAGAAAGCTATTGCTAGACTCTTTTGGTGGTCATCAACGCATAATATTACAGATTTAGTATCCGCATGTGAAACTTGCGTACGTGCTAAAGTCTGTCTTGGCTGGCTGGGAAATTGGTTCCATTGCCAATTCCAGAAAAAACGTGGACTCATTTGTCCATGAATTTCATTACTAATTTGCCTTTTTCTGGTGAGAAAACTATGATTTGGGTGGTAGTTAACCGATTCATTAGACAAGCCCACTTTGTTCCGTTATCTGGGTTACCTAATGCTGAAATGGTTTCCAGGTTGTTTATCAATCTTGTGGAAATCTCTTTCAACATTGTGTCTGATAGAGGGGTGCATTTTGTCTCCAAATTTTGCAGAGCATTTTTTTAAAAATTGGGTATTGAGTTGTCATTTTTCTCTGCTTACGACCCTGACACCAATGGTCAAACTGAGAGGACAAATCAGTCGTTGGAACAAATTTTAGGATGTTTCATTACAGCTCACCAGGAGAACTGATCATTATATTAACCGTTTGCTCAGTTTGCCTTTAACAGTTGTGTCATCCAGTCCAGTGAAACCTCATCTTTGTTTTCTAATTATGGTCTCCATCCTCATTTTAACAAATTTTCTAGGATGAGTTCTGGGTGTCCTGGAATGGAGATCGCCATACAGAGACTTGGGGGGTGTATGATGTGTGGCTCAACATCGTTTAAGGGAAGGCCCATAGCAAGTGTTCGGCAGGTCCCATCTTCAAAGTTGGAGATAACCAAAACTTATCTTCTGAAAATACTAAACTGAGGGTGCCATTAATGAAGTCGGGTCCTAAATTTATTGGCCCTTATGAGAATCTGGAGGTAGTCAATCCAGTTGACTTTAGATTGAAACTTCCTCAGTCTTTTTGGATCCCTAATGTTTTCCACAGATCACTGTTAAAGGAATTTGTCCTTCCAGTATTGCTATTGTTTCTGCCTCCTCCTGTTTCTGTTGATGGAGGCTTAGAATACAAGGTTCAGGGGATAGTGGACTCCCAGAAGGTCCGGAATTCCCTCAAGTATTTGGTTCATTGGAGGGGAGATGGACCCTAAAAGAGATCTTGGGTTCTTGCTCAATCTATTAAGGCCGATCATTTGATCAGGGCCTTACATTGGAAGTTTCCTGGGAAACCTGGGGTCCAGTGGTCCTCCTTAGAAGAGGAGCTACTGTTACAATTCCTCCGCTCTGTTTTCAGGGCATGCTGGGCTGTCAGTTGAGTGAGAGAGAGCTCAGTTTTCCACCCTAGAGTTGGGGCATGCTGAGCTATCAGTGTATTGAGTGACAGCTCAGTTGTCCAATTTCATTCTAGGAGGTGCTGGGATTTTGCAGATGTTCCCTGTTTCGGGTAGTTGCCAAACTTTTTAGCAGAGGAATTTTTCCCAGAGTACTCCCAGTCTAAGGGTACCTTCACACTTTAGCGACGCAGCAGCGATCCCACCAGCGATCTGACCTGGTCAGGATCGCTGCTGCGTCGCTACATGGTCGCTGGTGAGCTGTCAAACAGGCAGATCTCACCAGCGACCAGTGACCAGCCTCAAGCTGCGCTTGCACGGAGCCGGCGTCTGGAAGCTGCGGACACTGGTAACTAAGGTAAACATCGGGTATGGTTACCCGATGTTTACCTTAGTTACCAGCGCACACCGCTTCGCTTAGCGTGTGCAGGAAGCAGGAGCCGGCACTGGCAGCGTGAGAGCTGCGGAGGCTGGTAACAAAGGTAAATATCGGGTAACCACCTTGGTTACCCGATGTTTACCTTGGTTACAGCTTACCGCAGGCTGTCAGACGCCGGCTCCTGCTCCCTGCACATTCAGGATTGTTGCTCTCTTGCTGTCACACACAGCGATGTGTGCTTATCAGCGAGAGAGCAACAATAAAAAAACGAACCAGGGCTGTGTGTAACGAGCAGCGATCTTACAGCAGGGGCCAGATCGCTGCTCAGTGTCACACACAGCGAGATCGCTAATGAGGTCACAAAAAACGTGACTCAGCAGCGATCTCAGTAGCGATCTCGCTGTGTGTGAAGTACCCCTTAATCTTCTGTTAAATTGTGCAAGTTGACCTCTTGTATCTGTGCTCTGGGAATTGATCTTTTGATACCTGACCTTTGACTTTCTTTGACCATCCTTTTGTCATGTCCCTCTGTTTTGATCCGCTACCCCCCAGGTATTTTGACTCTGAACCATAACCTGACTATGCATCTGCCTATCCCCTTAATCTTGACGTACTCTCCTGGTACCTGACCTCTGAAATTTTGACTATGCTGCCTCAAGACTTGTCCATGCAGTCACAGTAAGCTACCACATTTTGCTCTAAAGCATGGGATGACAGGCGTTATGACTTGTAAGTAGACCATAACTGCTCACTGTGAGGGTCAGGACGCAAGTGAAGTGAGCTGCAGGGATCAGCGGTGACTTCACTGATGTGCTTTGCAGTGACAGATGGAGGACTCCAGGTGGAGGACTCCAGCGGTCACTGCACATCAGCTGACTGAAGTCACCGCTGATCTTATACTCACCTTCTCCTGCGAGGTTGCCTCCGGACACTGCTCTCCTGCTTCCAGGCTGCCTCATGCATATGCAGTTATGCAGTGCACAGCTGACCCGCAAACAGCAGAGTGCCGGAGGCAGCCGCGCGGGACAAAAGCACGGCCCGGAGACTTCAGCACCACGGACAGCAGGAGCAGGGAGAACTGTGAAATCCCGCAGGGAACAAACTGCGCAAATTCCGCACCAAATCCGCACCAATCCGCAACATACCGTATTCGGATTTCGGTGTGGATTTTTTGCGTTTTTTTCCCCGCAGGTGCGGAAATCTTTAAGAGCCTGTGGAATTTTCTTAAGAAAATTCCATATTCTAGTGCGCACAGGGCCTTTAATGATTAACCCTAGAACGCATACCTGGGGCCTCGCAGGCCTGCTAGGTTACTTGTTTTCTTTGGTAGATTTCTATGGTTGCGCGTTCTAGGGTTAAAGGGGATCATTCAACAGATTTTGCTACCTCATCTGAGAGCAGCATGATGTAGGCAAAGAGTCTGAACCCAACAATGTATCACTTAGTTTACTGGGTGCAGCAGTCGTCATGCAGAGTTTTTAGATTTAGCAATGCAGCAGAGCTTAGAAAGCTAATCCTGCCCATACCAGACACTCTATGCACAGATTATATAGACAGTGGGGTGTTAATCAGAGGAGGAGGGGGCTTGGTTGGACTGATGTAATTGAGCAATGATAATCTGAGGTTATAACACATTCAATATATGTAAACAACAACACAGCAGGGTAATAAATGACACATCATTGAACTCTGTGAGTCTGCCTCTGTGTCTTGTTGTCTTCAGATTACATAGCAAAGTCCTGCTGACAGATTCCCTTTAAGGTGGATGCCTATTACCACATTCTGCCCATTCTCTATGAAACCGCATCATTTTGCGAACTTATAAGTAATTCATATATCTGGTTGAAAACAAATGAATTAGGATTTTTACCAAAAAGGGAATAAAACAGCAGCACGTTATAGCTCCTCATATGTTTCCCCTTCTTATTTTTAATAATTGTATTATTACATGACATTCTTTATTATGATAATGTCTCTTATCTTCTTCCTATTTAGGTTCTTATAATATCGGATCTTCTCAGTGAAGATCTTCTATATAAGACAATTTTCTCGATTTGACTCAAGGATGTACAGGGACAAGATGGTGGAGAAGATATTACACCTCACCCTAGATATCCTCTTTCGGCTTACTGGGAAGGTAAGAGATTCCAGTCACATCACATTACATCATTCCTACAGTGTGCACGTAAAGTATTCAGACCCCTTTAAATTTTTCATTTTTTTGTTTCTTTGCATCCATTTGGTAAATTCAATAAAGTTCATTTTTTTCCTCATTAATGTACATTCTGCACCCCATCTTGTCAGTAAAAAATAGAAATGTAAACATTTTTGCAAATGTATTGAACAAGAAAACCTGAAATATCACATGGTCATAAGTATTCAGACCCTTTGCTCAGTATTGAGTAGAAGCACCTTTTGAGCTAGAATAGCCACAAGCCTTCTTGTAAATGATGCAACAAGCTTTGCACACCTGGCTTTGGGAATCCTCTGACATTCTTACTTGCAGCTCCTCTCCAGTTCTGTCAGGTTGGATGGTGAACGTTGGTGGACAGCCATTTTCAGGTCTCTCCAGTGATGCTCAATTGGGTTTAGGTCAGAGCTCTGGCTGGGCCAGTCAAGAATGGTCACACAGTTGTTCTGAAGCACTCCTTTGTTATTTTAGCTGTGTGCTTAGGGTCATTGTTTTGTTGGAAGGTGAACCTTCTGCCAAGTCTGAGGTCCCAGAGCACTCTGGAAGAGGATTTCTTACAGGATATCTTTCTATTTGGCTGCAATCATCTTTCCTTTTATTGCAACCAGTCGCCCTGTCCCTGCAGATGAAAAACACCTCCATAGCATGATGCTGCCATCACCATGTTTCACTGTTGGGATTGTATTGGGCAGGTGATAAGCAGTGCCTGGTTTACTCCACACATGCCGCTAAGAATTATCACCAAAAAGTTCTATTTTCATCTCATCAGACCAGAGAATCCTATTTCTTATAGTCTGGGAGTCCTTCTGTCAGGCTACTCTGCCATAAAGGTCCGACTGATGGAGGGCTACAGTGATAGTTGACTTTGTGGAACTTTCTCCCATCTCCCTACTTCATCTCTGGAGCTCAGCCACAGTGATTTGGGGTTCTTCTTTACCTCTCTCACCAAGGCTCTTCTCCCACGATTGCTCAGTTTGGCTGGACGGTCAGGTCTAGGAAGAGTTCTGGTGGTCCCAAACTTCTTCCATTTAAGGATTATGGAGGCCACTGTGCTCTTAGGAACCTTGAGTACTTCATAAATTCTTTTGTAACCTTGGCCAGATCTGTGCCTTGCCACAATTACGTCTCTGAGCTCCTTGGGAGTTCCTTTGACCTCATGATTCTCATTTGGTCTGACATGCACTGTGAGCTGGGAAGTCTTATATGGACAGGTGTGTGCCTTTCCAAATCAAGTCCTATCAGTTTAATTAAACACAGCTGGACTTCAATGAAGGATTAGAACCATCTCAAGGAGGATTACAAGGAAATGGACAGCATGTGACTTAAATATGAGTGTCTGAGCAAAGGGTCTGAATACTTATGACCATGTGATATGTCAGTTTTTCTTCTTTAATAAATTTGCAAAAATTTCTACATTTCTGGGGGGTTTTCCAGTCAAGATGGGGTGCAGAGTGTACATTAATAAGAAATAATTAACTTTTTTGAATTTACAAAAAGACTACAATGAAACAAAGAGTGAAAAATGTAAAGGGGTCTGAATACTTTCTGTACCCTGTGTATCTAAGAGAATAACAAATGGACAGAACTGGAGAGGTGAGGACTCTGGAAATGTCTGTAGTGAGATTTATTAATGTGTCTATCCATAACCAGGATTACACAGTAGTGAAGAAGACCTCTAGTGAGCGCTGTCAGGCCTCTATGTCTAAGGAATGGGGAAGACCCCTGAGCCCAATCATGGGGCCTCCACCGCACCCACTGATACATGAGGACATCAATTACGAGAAGATCTTAGAACTCACCTACAAGATGATTGAGCTGCTGACTGGAGAGGTGACACTGCTGGGAATATTGGGACATTATACAGAGGCGCTATGAAGGAATCGGGGGATGACACTATCATTGTATGTATCAGGTTCCTATAAGGTGTCAGGATGTCACCGTCTATTTTTCCTTGGAGGAGTGGGAGTATTTAGAAGGACACAAAGATCTGTACAAGGAAGTCATGATGGAGGTTCCCCAGAACATCGAATCACTAGGTACTAAACAGGACATCGCATCACCAGGTACTAAACAGGACTAATTACACGTTGCCTATTATTTATCTGTAAGTAAAGAATGAATTAAGTCCCTGTATGTGTTTCCTCCAGTTCCATCCATTGAGAGGACAACACCAGAGAGATGTCCCCATCCTCTTCTTCCGCAGGACTGTAAACAGGAAAATCCCAGTGTTTCTCAGGATCATCAGGTAGATGGAGAGGAGGTGTCATGAAATCTCCCTATGATGTGTAGACGGCTGTGAAGGTCTTGTGTTCTGTCTTGTTTTATCCACCAGTATTATGTTTTATACTTGTGTAATGAGAACGGTGGAGATGGCAGGATTAGAGCTGATCATAGATGTGACTTCTCCATCTGTCTGACTCTTACAATATTTGTTTCAGGGTGAAGATCTGACCCATATTAATACTACAGCGACATATGTGAGGGGTGATGATTGGTGTAAAGAGGAGATTCCTACAGATAGCTGCCTAGGTGAGTAATATAGAGAAGAGTCACAAAATTACTACTTATTCACTGGCTGCTCCAATGTTGTGGTGAATGTTTTATGGTTTGTTCATGGAATTTACTCTAAAATAAGTCTTAAACTGAGACAATGCTCTGAGGTAACATATGGACTTCTGGAGAAATAATTGAGTATTAGTGAGACACGTGAAAAAAACTGGAAATCCACAAAGATATTGGAATGCACAGATTGTAGCACATTGGATTGCCATAGTCACGATTCCGTTGTACAGAACATTCTGTTTTGTTCTGCCATGCTCTCTTGCAGAAAGCCGGTATATGTTGCCTATGGTGCAGAGCTTTTTGCAGGATGAATGCTCTGAGGGTTGTTTCACAGGACTGGGTTTCACCCTGTTCTCGTTCCTGGTGATTGTTCTGCTTATTTAGGGAGCGTGTAAGCTCAAGACGCCACCAGTCGTACTTTCTGTTTACAGTTGTGCTGTTACCTCTCGTGGTGCTCAGTGTTCAGATGTTGGTCTCTCAACTCCGGACTGCTGTATACCCATCTCTGCCTGTCCTCCCCTGTTTCTGTTGTGACTTCCCGGCTTCTGACCTTGGACTTCCTCTTGACCACGTCCTTGCCTGCTCCCTGTATTTTATTATTTATTATTATAGCGCCATCAATTCCTTGGCGCTTTACAAGTAAAAGGGGTGTAGATAATAGAAACAAGTACAATAATCATAAACAATACAAGACACAGACAGGTACAGGAGGATAGAGATCCCTGCCCGCGAGGGCTCACAGTCTACAAGGGATGGGTGAGGATACAGTAGGTTAGGGTAGAGCTGATTGTGCGGCGCTGTATCAGACTGAGGGTTGTATCTTTTAAGTACTCTCCTGGAGCCCTGACCTCCAGCTTGCTTGTATTTCAACCTTGTCTTTGTCTGCCCCCCGTGTATTATTGTGACCCCTGTGTCCTGTCGTGCCCTCCTGGTTTTTGATCTCGGCCTGTCTACCTCTCCATTTACTGCAAACTAGTAGTGTCTAGCGTCACCTTGTGACAGTCATCACAGCCATGCTTGTTATGTCTTGAGAGCGCTTGTCTCCAGTCCAAAACTGATTGACTCAATAACTTTGAATTTGGGTATAGATTTGAAGGAATTTATATTGTCGTACAACAATCTATAGGGCACACTTCAGAAGCTTGTTGTTAGGGACAATATGCAATAGTAATTCATGCTCCCAAATTATTATGAGGCTATAGTGTTATGGGACCACAAAATAGCAAAACATTTGTGCAACCTACTTGTTACTTGCTGTTACGCAACTATTTTGACACCACATATTTGGTTTAAAAAAACAGCCCCAAATCCAACAGGTTTATATTCTTTTTTGACATCTACATTATGGTAGATCATAGCTTGACCCCAACAATTTTCCTTAGTTGCATTGTCACATGCGACACACTATCTTTAAATTATGAAAAAAGGAAGACCAAGTAGAAGTCCACCTTTTTTGAGAATTTGTCCACAGACTACCGAATAACTGTACGATCAGATGAGAAAGTTAAATCTGTCCACAATTACATGTCTCAACGGAGAATCAGAAACAGGTAGCAACAAGCCAGAAGGATTTTAGTGAAAGTTTTCACACTCAAATGTCAAAAAAAACAAGATAAAGTTCCTAGTTTTAAGTTTATGTCTGCAAGGGAAAAGTGTAGAAGAACAATAAAGACCATTAAACTTGGTTGAGATTTACACTATGACTAGAGATGAGCGAACCGGTCCCGGTTCGGCTCGAGGCGGTTCGCCGAACGGGGGGTCTGGCTCGAGTTCGGCTCGTCGAACGTTCGACGAACCGAACTCGAGCCCATAGGAAACAATGGCAGGCAATCACAAACACAGTAAAACACCTAGAAAACACCCTGAAAGGTGTCCAAAAGGTGACAAACAACTCACAACATAACACAAACACATGGGAAAGTGACAAGGACATATACTCATGTGAAAACAAAACAGCTGGACAAGGAAAAAGAGGGAGACACACAGATATATGAGTATATGCAAAGAAACATCGATTCCATTATTGTGCAACTTGAGCCCTGCTCATTTTAGGCTTCCAATCTGGATAAATTGCCTGAGCTCGCCACGTACGCCTTGAGGATCTTGTCGTGTCCTGCAGCCAGCGTTCTCTCGGAACCTGTCTTCAGTGCTGCTGGGGGTCTGCTGGCAGATAAGCACACGTGTCTGTCCACTGACAATGTGGACCTGGCTCTCAGAGGACTTTTCTTCCCCTGGGTCAGCCAGGGGAGGCGAAAGGCACGCGTATTTTTGAGAGTGCTTCATGCAAAGCATCTTTTTCTTTGTCAAAAGGGGGGCTCAACCGATGCCAGTCAAGTGGGGTGTGTGTGGCCCAGTTAGTGGCAACGAGGGAGACTGTGGTTGGAGTCCCCTCGCTGTGTCTCTAAAAGAACCAAGATGAACAAGTCATGGCTCTCAGAGGACTTTTCTTCCCCTGGGTCAGCCAGGGGACGGGAAAGGCACGCGTATTTTTGAGAGTGCTTCATGCAAAGCATCTTTTTCTTTTTCAAAAGGGGGCTCAACCGATGCCAGTCAAGTGGGGTGTGTGTGGCCCAGTTAGTGGCAACGAGGGAGACTGTGGTTGGAGTCCCCTCGCTGTGTCTCTAAAAGAACCAAGATGAACAAGTCATGGCTCTCAGAGGACTTTTCTTCCCCTGGGTCAGCCAGGGGACGGGAAAGGCACGCGTATTTTTGAGAGTGCTTCATGCAAAGCATCTTTTTCTTTGTCAAAAGGGGGGGTCAACCGATGCCAGTCAAGTGGGGTGTGTGTGGCCCAGTTAGTGGCAACGAGGGAGACTGTGGTTGGAGTCCCCTCGCTGTGTCTCTAAAAGAACCAAGATGAACAAGTCATGGCTCTCAGAGGACTTTTCTTCCCCTGGGTCAGCCAGGGGACGGGAAAGGCACGCGTATTTTTGAGAGTGCTTCATGCAAAGCATCTTTTTCTTTGTCAAAAGGGGGGGTCAACCGATGCCAGTCAAGTGGGGTGTGTGTGGCCCAGTTAGTGGCAACGAGGGAGACTGTGGTTGGAGTCCCCTCGCTGTGTCTCTAAAAGAACCAAGATGAACAAGTCATGGCTCTCAGAGGACTTTTCTTCCCCTGGGTCAGCCAGGGGACGGGAAAGGCACGCGTATTTTTGAGAGTGCTTCATGCAAAGCATCTTTTTCTTTTTCAAAAGGGGGCTCAACCGATGCCAGTCAAGTGGGGTGTGTGTGGCCCAGTTAGTGGCAACGAGGGAGACTGTGGTTGGAGTCCCCTCGCTGTGTCTCTAAAAGAACCAAGATGAACAAGTCATGGCTCTCAGAGGACTTTTCTTCCCCTGGGTCAGCCAGGGGACGGGAAAGGCACGCGTATTTTTGAGAGTGCTTCATGAAAAGCATCTTTTTCTTTGTCAAAAGGGGGGGTCAACCGATGCCAGTCAAGTGGGGTGTGTGTGGCCCAGTTAGTGGCAACGAGGGAGACTGTGGTTGGAGTCCCCTCGCTGTGTCTCTAAAAGAACCAAGATGAACAAGTCATGGCTCTCAGAGGACTTTTCTTCCCCTGGGTCAGCCAGGGGACGGGAAAGGCACGCGTATTTTTGAGAGTGCTTCATGCAAAGCATCTTTTTCTTTGTCAAAAGGGGGGCTCAACCGATGCCAGTCAAGTGGGGTGTGTGTGGCCCAGTTAGTGGCAACGAGGGAGACTGTGGTTGGAGTCCCCTCGCTGTGTCTCTAAAAGAACCAAGATGAACAAGTCATGGCTCTCAGAGGACTTTTCTTCCCCTGGGTCAGCCAGGGGACGGGAAAGGCACGCGTATTTTTGAGAGTGCTTCATGCAAAGCATCTTTTTCTTTTTCAAAAGGGGGCTCAACCGATGCCAGTCAAGTGGGGTGTGTGTGGCCCAGTTAGTGGCAACGAGGGAGACTGTGGTTGGAGTCCCCTCGCTGTGTCTCTAAAAGAACCAAGATGAACAAGTCATGGCTCTCAGAGGACTTTTCTTCCCCTGGGTCAGCCAGGGGACGGGAAAGGCACGCGTATTTTTGAGAGTGCTTCATGCAAAGCATCTTTTTCTTTGTCAAAAGGGGGGGTCAACCGATGCCAGTCAAGTGGGGTGTGTGTGGCCCAGTTAGTGGCAACGAGGGAGACTGTGGTTGGAGTCCCCTCGCTGTGTCTCTAAAAGAACCAAGATGAACAAGTCATGGCTCTCAGAGGACTTTTCTTCCCCTGGGTCAGCCAGGGGACGGGAAAGGCACGCGTATTTTTGAGAGTGCTTCATGCAAAGCATCTTTTTCTTTGTCAAAAGGGGGGGTCAACCGATGCCAGTCAAGTGGGGTGTGTGTGGCCCAGTTAGTGGCAACGAGGGAGACTGTGGTTGGAGTCCCCTCGCTGTGTCTCTAAAAGAACCAAGATGAACAAGTCATGGCTCTCAGAGGACTTTTCTTCCCCTGGGTCAGCCAGGGGACGGGAAAGGCACGCGTATTTTTGAGAGTGCTTCATGCAAAGCATCTTTTTCTTTTTCAAAAGGGGGCTCAACCGATGCCAGTCAAGTGGGGTGTGTGTGGCCCAGTTAGTGGCAACGAGGGAGACTGTGGTTGGAGTCCCCTCGCTGTGTTTTACATGCTTTTAGAAGGGCATGAAATGGCTTGGAGGTTGACTTTCATCATATGCAAACTGTTGGCTACCAAAATGCTGCCTTTCCAACAACTGTGGTTATAGGCAATGAGGAACATACTGATGAAGATGAGACGCAGATACCCGATTGGGATGACAACTTAAATATTCGGTCAGGGCAAGAAGAAACTCGGTCTGAGGGGTAGGGGAGTGCAAACACAACAATTGATGATTAAGTTCTAGATCACACCTACTGTCAACCCACAGTCAGACACTCGAGGAGGTCAACAGAGGCGGTGGAGGAGGATGCAACCGACGTCGAAGTAACCTGGCGCCTTCCTGGACACAGTCGGAGCACTGGTAGCACGTCTACAACTGCATCCTCAGCCACCACTCTGCCTCTGAGCATTATTCGGGGTGGATCAACAGGTCGCATGGCCTCTAAGCCTTGCCTAGCCAGGTCCTTTTTTGACATAGAAAAAGATCGCCCAAATTATGTGATCTGTAAAATTTGTCATGGTTCTCTTAGTAGAGGTCAAAACCTCAGCAGTTTGACAACTTCTTCCATGAATCGTCACATGAATAAATATCATATGGCCCGATGGGAAGCTCACCGTGCTGCAATGCGGCCTAGCGGAGCGAACCATCCACCGCCTGCCCCTTCCAGTGCATCCGCGCGCTCGTCATCTTCTAGGACTGTGGGGACAGCTGTCACACCTGTTTTTCCACCCACAACTTCCACCACTGTAACCGCAACAGGCAGTTTGCTTGGTAGGTCGTCAGTTGGTTTGGAAGGGGAAACAAGTGAGTGTGTACAGCTCTCTCAGACATCGATAGCACCAACTTTGGATGAAGGCAACATCATGTCTCCGCCTGCACTTTCCTCACAAAGCTGCATTTTTCCAGGGACACCCGACTCAACACCGTCTACACACAGCAGCCAGATCTCTGTCCCTCAGATGTGGTCAAATAAAAGGCCACTTCCTGCGACCCATGACAAAGCGAAGAGGTTGACTCTATCCCTCTGTAAGCTGTTGACTACAGAAATGCTGCCTTTCCGCCTAGTGGACACACAGGATTTTAGAGACCTTATGTCTGTCGCTGTGCCCCAGTACCAGATGCCTAGTCGCCACTACTTCTCTAAGAAAGGTGTGCCCGCGCTACACCAGCATGTCGCACACAACATCACCGCTTCCTTGAGAAACTCTGTGTGTGAACGGGTGCATTTCACCACCGATACTTGGACCAGTAAGCATGGACAGGGACGTTACATGTCGCTGACTGGCCACTGGGTAACTATGGTGATAGATGGTGAAGGGTCTGCTGCACAAGTCTTGCCGTCCCCACGACTTGTGTGTCAATCCTCTGTCTGTCCAAGTTCCGCCACTGCTTCTGCATCCTCCACCTCATCTGGGTCCTCCACCTCCGCCCCAAGCCTGCCTGGTCAGGCCACCAGCGTTCTCACTGCGCAGAAGGAATCACGCACCCCTCATTACTATGCTGGTAGCAGAGCGCAACGGCATCAGGCGGTCTTTAGCTTGACATGTCTTTGAAATAGGAGTCACACAGCGACTGAGTTGTGGGCAGCTCTGGAGACTGATTTTGATAAATGGTTGTCTCCACTCAACCTGCAGCCTGGTAAGGCCGTGTGCGACAATGCTGCAAACCTGGGTGCGGCCCTTCGCCTGGGCAAGGTGACACACGTGCCTTGTATGGCTCACGTGTTTAACCTTGTTGTCCAGCAATTTTTAACACACTATCCCGGCCTAGATGGCCTTCTGACCAGGGCACGGAAACTGTCTGCAGTGCTCACTTCCGCCGTTCAACCGCCGCACCTGAGCGACTTGCATCGCTCCAGAAGTCTTTCGGCCTGCCGGTTCATCGCCTGAAATGCGATGTGGCGACACGCTGGAATTCAACTCTCCACATGTTACAGCGACTGTGGCAGCACCGGCGAGCCCTGGTGCAATACGTCATGATGTATAGCCTGGGCCAACGAGATGCAGAAGTGGGGCAGATCACCCTGATGGAGTGATCTCAGATCAAGGACCTATGCACCCTTCTGCACAGTTTCGACATGGCGACGAATATGTTTAGCGCTGACAATGCCATTATCAGCATGACGATTACAGTCATTTACATGCTGGAGCACACGCTAAACACTATTCGTAGTCAGGGGGTGGGACAACAGGAAGGGGAGGAACTACAGGAGGATTCATATGCGCAAGACACAACAACATCACCAAGGTCCAGACGTTCATCATCACCAACGCGGCAGGCATGGGACCATGGGGGACAGGGATCAACAAGGGCGCATGGTAGCAGGTGAGATGTTGAGGAAGGTGCAGGAGGACATGAAGATATGGAGGACGAACTGTCCATGGACATGGAAGACTCAGCAGATGAGGGGGACCTTGGTCAAATTTCAGTTGAAAGAGGTTGGGGGGAGATGACAGAGGAAGAAAGAACGGTTAGCACCTCTATGCCACAAACACAGCGTGGACTTGGTGCGCATGGCTGCGCAAGACACATGAGTGCCTTCTTGTTGCACTACCTCCAACATGACCCTCGTATTGTCAAAATTAGAAGTGATGATGACTACTGGCTTGCCACACTATTAGATCCCCGGGACAAGTCCAAATTTTGTGACATAATTCCACCCATAGAAAGGGACGCACGTATGCAGGAGTATCAGCAGAAGCTGTTACTCGATCTTAGCTCGGCTTTTCCACCAAACAACCGTGCAGGTGAAGGGAGTGATTCTCCCAGTTGTAACTTGACAAACATGGGACGGCCTCGTCATCTTCAACAGTCTACCCGTACCAGTAGGACCGTATCTGGTGCTGGTAACAGCAATTTTATGGAATCTTTTCATAATTTTTTTAGACCCTCCTTTGCAAGGCCACCAGAGACAACAAGTCTGACACATAGTCAACGGATGGAGAGGATGATACAGGAGTATCTCCAAATGAACATCGATGCAATGACTTTGCAAATGGAGCCTTGCTCCTTTTGTGCTTCAAATCTAGAAAAATGTCAAGAGCTCTCCAGTTACGCCTCGAAGATTTTGTCGTGTCCAGCTGCCAGCGTTGTCTCTGAACGTGTCTTCAGTGCTGCTGGGTGTGTGCTGACAGATAAGCGCACGCGTCTGTCCAGTGACAATGTGGACAGACTGACGTTCATCAAAATGAACAAGTCATGGATCCAGAAGGAATTTACTACCCCTGTGTCATCCTGGGGAGAGTAAATGCTTGTGGATTTGGAATGTGCTTGATGCAAATCAAAACATCCTGTTTGCAACTAGGGCACAAGTGCTGCCACTGATAAGGTGTCTGTGTGGGGCCCAATTTTTGGAAAAAAAGGGAGACTCCGCTTGGAGTAACCCTTGCTTGCTGTGTTTTTTAAAAATGATACAAGATGAACAGATCTGAAGGCAAGATGAAGCCAACATCATGTCTCCGCCTGCACTTTTCTCACAAACCTGCATTTTTCCAGGGACACCCTACTCAACACCGTCTACAGACAGCAGCCAGATCTCTGTCCCTCAGATGTGGTCAAATAAAAGGCCACTTACTGCGACCCATGACAAAGCTAAGTGGTTGACTCTATCCCTCTGTAAGCTGTTGGCTACCGAAATGCTGCCTTTACGCGTAGTGGACACACAGGATTTTACAGACCTTATGTCTGTCGCTGTGCCCCAGTACCAGATGCCCAATCACCACTGCTTCTCCAAGAAAAGCATGCCCGCGCTACACCGGCATGTCGCACACAACATCACCACTTCCTTGAGAAAATCTGTGTGCGACAGGGTGCATTTCAACACAGATACTTGGACCAGTAAGCATAGACAGGGTCATTACATGTCACTGACTGGGCACTGGCAAACTATGGTGAGAGATGGAGAAGGGTCTGCTGTACAAGTCTTGCCGTCCCCACGAGTTGTTTCAATCCTTGTTCTGTATGTAGAAGTTAATACACTGCTTCTGCCTCTTCAACCTCGTGTGGGTCCTCTACCTTTGCGCAAACCCTGTGTGGTCAGGCCACCCTTCCTTGCAACTGCGCACAAGGACTACCACACACCTCCTTACTATGCTGGCAGCAGAGCTCAATGCCATCAGGCGGTCAAAGTTTTACTTTGAAATGTATGGGAAATGTGAGTCACACCGCTATTACAGAGAATAGTAGTCAGGCAGGGTCAAAACATTAATTGAGGAACAGGAACAGAATGGGACGGCCAGGACTTAATCAGAAAACAAGCAGAGGTGAAATGCGTATCGGCCAACAAGGTACATAAACAGCAAGCAGGAAAAGTAGTCAGGTAACAAGCACACAAAATCATAAAACTGAACTGGGGGTAAAATTAACCAGAGGTTCATAGCTATGTCTGGCAGTGGTCTGCAGACAGGATGGGCATAAAAAAGGGTGTGGTGTCTTCCCATTGGTTGTAGCTGAATGATGGTATTTCATCTGTGAGATACCCACCAGCTACATTCAGCCAGAGATTCTGCATCTGTCAAGGTAATGCAGCCCAGTGGGTGAGCATAACCTGCGTCCACCTGCGCCGCTGGCATCGACTACTCTCCCATCATCAGCACTATTCATGAAAGGAACACGTTGTCACCTGGCGACCGGAGTACAAATTGACGGAGCGGACTCCGTTGGTGACTTAACAGCCGTGTGCGGCAATGATGCAAACCTGGCTGCGGGCCATCCTCAGGGCAATGTGACACACGTGCCTTTTATGGCTCACGTGTTGATCCGAATTCTCCAGCAATTTTTAAAACACCATCACGGCCTACATGGCCTTGTGCAGCGGGCACGCTCGCTATGTGCTCACTTCCATCGTGCGCACACAGCAGCTCAACAACTTTCATCACTCCGGAAGTCTTAGGGTCTGGCAGTTAAACGCCGGAAATGCGATGTTCCGACACGCAGGAATTGGAATCTGCACATGTTGCAGCGTGTGTGGCAGCACCGCAGAGCCCTGCTGAAATACGGTAAGACATATAGCCTGGGATAAGTTGATCCAGAGGTGGTGCAGATCACGCTGCTGGAGTGGTGTCAGATCAAGGACCTATGCACCCTGCTACACAGTTTTGAAATGTCGACGAAGATGTTTAGCACTGGCAATGTCATTCTCAGCGTGACAATTCTGGTCATCTACATGATGGAGCACACTGTAATTATTATTCGGAGTCAGGTGTTGGGACAAGACGAAGGGGAGGAAGTACAGGAGGAGTCATATGCGGAAGGGATAACAAGATCTACGAGGTCCAGATGGTCAGCGGCACCTATGCGGCAGTCATGGTGAGGGAGAGGGATTAACAAGGGCGCATAGTATCAGCAAAAAGTGTTGATGAAAGTGCAGGAGCCCATGAAGAAATGGAGGACGAACTGGCGATGGGCATGGAAGACTCAGCAGATGAGTGAGAGCTTGCTCACATTTCGGTTGTGCGAGGTTGTGGGTAGAGGGCAGAGGAAGGATGCACGATTCTCACCTCTCTGCCACCAACACACCAAGGACTTGGTCCTCCTGGATGCACAAGACACATGAGCGCCTTCTTGCTGCACTACCTACATGACCCTCGGATTGTATGAATTTGAAGTAATCCTGAATACTGGGTTGCCACACTGTTAGATCCCCGGTACAAGACAAAATTTGGCGAACTAATTCCTGCCATAGAAATAGACGCACGTATACAGGAGTATCTGCAGAATGTGGTACGCAATCTTAGATCTACTTTTCCACTAAACACCAGTGCTGCACAGAGTGAATCTCAACACTTTGTCATGGATAGGAGGAAATGGTCTTTTACTTGTCCACATCGGAGGGACCGAGGGATGGCTGCTGTGCTGAGATGGCGTTGAGTACGGTGTCCCTGCACAGTTGCACTTTTGGTCATATCCCAAAATGAGTTGAAAAAGGACAGATGCTGTTGGAAAGGGGAACAGGTGTGTTGGAAAGGGGAAAAAAATTTTGGTCCGTGGATTTGGTGGTTAAACAACTGTAACATTTGCTGAAGAAACAACATCTGTTACAGTGGGACTGGCAGATTTGGATAAAGTGGTATATAATCTGTGACCGCTATATAACAAAAATTAATAAGAAAAGAAAGAGAAAGGTATATATCACCTTCAGCAGTCAGTGTCCACCGTGCTCCCAGTTGGAAAAGGAGAGGTTGGCAACTTGAAGGTTTGGTGGAGGATACAGAGCTGTGTGGCTATGAAACTAATAGTAGCCTGAACCGAGTTAGACGCCATTCGGATCTGGAGACTGTGAGCCCTGTTAGCGTCACAGGGTCCACATGCCCACCCAGCCCAGGAACTCCCTGTTAACAACACAGGGGCCATTGAGTACGCTGACCGTGTGCGTAGGGGCCACACCTGTGGACAGCAGGCGCATCAGCAGCAGCAGGCCTGTTAATGCCACTGGGCTGCACAAGCAGGACTGTTAGGACAGGAGCTGGTCTTAACCGTTCTGCGTTACCAACTGTGGTGGTGGCCTGCATCCACCACCCTATCCCTGCCTACCTCTGGCCTAAAGCCGCAATGGGTTCAACACATGGAGGTGTGCTCTTTCGGAGCATAATAGAAGACTGCGCACCTCCTTGTTGGCTCCAGCCCCTTTTATAACCTGGGTCCGCCCCAAACCAGGGTGAACCACAATGCACCTCCTGGAGACAAAAGCAGAGTGACACGTCATGAGTGGCATAACTAGCGTCCTATTTGGAAACGCAACTTCAATGATGACCTCATGGCTGCCATGACCCAAACACCTCACCAGTCATCGTCTGACCATCAATAATGCGGTGACAAGTCATAGGTGTGGGCCTCTGCAAGCCATTTGGGAGGACACCTGATGCCCTGTGGTCTATATGGGACCCCCACATCAGGGCCAGGGCCAAAGAGTTCATTACCGGACCTAGTCTCTGATGCAGGAAGTGCCTGAGCATGCTCAGTAGCATGAAATACAGTCTCTGAAAAAAGACTATCAGCTTTAGCATGGTGTCTAGGCACAAAACAGGACTTAGACCCGGCACAGAATGCAAGCACCTGTGCAAAGAGGCTTTTCACACTTAGTGTGGGAGCATGCGCTGTATCCCGAAATGAAGACTTAGCGTCAGGAATGGCACAGTCAGGCTGAGCATACTCACTAGGCGAAACACTGTAATTATGCTGCAGCTGGGGTACATCGGCACACGCATGCGCACTAGCTGCCTCTCCACACTTAGACGTGGAGGGGAAATTTGTCTTGGAGATGCTGTCTATGAACAGAAGGAAAAGCTAAAGGAAGCCTGACTTTCTATCCCTCCGAATTATGAAATGCAGCAATGAATTCCATGAGTTTGCTATAACATTAGCGTAGCTAAATGTGCATGAGGGTGTGATGTAGAGGTGCTAGAAATAGCTTGTCACCAGTGGGGCACTAATGGAATACAACAGCCAGTTCTATGATGCCACAAAATGGCAGTATTTTGTGCTATCATTATAGCTTATTAAAAACAGAGCACGAGGTTGTCATGCAGAGGTGCTGCACATAGATTTGCAGTAGTGTGAATAGACAAAAGTACAATAGCCACGTTTAGGATACAACTAGGTACAGTGAGTGTTTGCTAGTATAATGGCTGAGTTTAAAAAAGTTTGAGTGTGCAATGCAGGCAGATGTCCTGCAAATATCGTTCCAATACTGTGAATTGACAAAAGTACAATAGCCACGTTTAGGATACAACTAGGTACAGTGAGTGTTTGCTAGTATAATGGCTGAGTTTAAAAAAGTTTGAGTGTGCAATGCAGGCAGACGTGCTGCAAATAACGTTCCAATACTGTGAATAGACAAAAGTACAATAGCCACGTTTAGGATACAACTAGGTACACTGAGTGTTTGCTACTATAAATGGCTGAGTTTAAAAAAGTTTGAGTGTGCAATGCAGGCAGACGTGCTGCAAATAACGTTCCAATACTGTGAATTGACAAAAGTACAATAGCCACGTTTAGGATACAACTAGGTACAGTGAGTGTTTGCTAGTATAATGGCTGAGTTTAAAAAAGTTTGAGTGTGCAATGCAGGCAGACGTGCTGCAAATAACGTTCCAATACTGTGAATTGACAAAAGTACAATAGCCACGTTTAGGATACAACTAGGTACAGTGAGTGTTTGCTAGTATAATGGCTGAGTTTAAAAAAGTTTGAGTGTGCAATGCAGGCAGACGTGCTGCAAATAACGTTCCAATACTGTGAATTGACAAAAGTACAATAGCCACGTTTAGGATAGAACTAGGTACAGTGAGTGTTTGCTAGTATAATGGCTGAGTTTAAAAAAGTTAGAGTGTGCAATGCAGGCAGACGTGCTGCAAATAACGTTCCAATACTGTGAATAGACAAAAGTACAATAGCCACGTTTAGGATACAACTAGGTACAGTGAGTGTTTGCTAGTATAATGGCTGAGTTTAAAAAAGTTAGAGTGTGCAATGCAGGCAGACGTGCTGCAAATAACGTTCCAATACTGTGAATAGACAAAAGTACAATAGCCACGTTTAGGATACAACTAGGTACACTGAGTGTTTGCTACTATAAATGGCTGAGTTTAAAAAAGTTTGAGTGTGCAATGCAGGCAGACGTGCTGCAAATAACGTTCAAATACTGTGAATTGACAAAAGTACAATAGCCACGTTTAGGATACAACTAGGTACACTGAGTGTTTGCTACTATAAATGGCTGAGTTTAAAAAAGTTTGAGTGTGCAATGCAGGCAGACGTGCTGCAAATAACGTTCCAATACTGTGAATTGACAAAAGTACAATAGCCACGTTTAGGATACAACTAGGTACAGTGAGTGTTTGCTAGTATAAATGGCTGAGTTTAAAAAAGTTTGAGTGTGCAATGCAGGCAGACGTGCTGCAAATAACGTTCAAATACTGTGAATTGACAAAAGTACAATAGCCACGTTTAGGATACAACTAGGTACACTGAGTGTTTGCTACTATAAATGGCTGAGTTTAAAAAAGTTTGAGTGTGCAATGCAGGCAGACGTGCTGCAAATAACGTTCCAATACTGTGAATTGACAAAAGTACAATAGCCACGTTTAGGATACAACTAGGTACAGTGAGTGTTTGCTAGTATAATGGCTGAGTTTAAAAAAGTTAGAGTGTGCAATGCAGGCAGACGTGCTGCAAATATCGTTCCAATACTGTGAATAGACAAAAGTAAAATAGCCACGTTTAGGATACAACTAGGTACACTGAGTGTTTGCTAGTATAATGGCTGAGTTTAAAAAAGTTAGAGTGTGCAATGCAGGCAGACGTGCTGCAAATATCGTTCCAATACTGTGAATAGACAAAAGTACAATAGCCACGTTTAGGATACAACTAGGTACACTGAGTGTTTGCTAGTATAATGGCTTAGTAACAATGAGTTGTAGTGTGCAATGCAGGCAGACGTGCTCTGCAAATGTCTTTGCACTAGTGGGACTATAGCAAAGTCCAATAGCCACGTTTAGGATGCCACTAGGTACACTGAGTGTTTGCTAGTAAAATTGCTTAGTTTAAAAAAGTTGGAGTGTGCAATGCAGGCAGATGTGCTCTGCTAATATCTTTGCACTAGTGGGACTATAGCAAAGTCCAATAGCCACGTATAGGATGCCACTAGGTACACTGAGTGTTTGCTAGTATAATGGCTTAGTTAAAATGAGTTTGAGTGTGCAATGCAGGCAGACGCGCTATGCAAATGTCTTTGCACTAGTGGGACTATAGCAAAGTCCAATAGCCACGTATAGGATGCCACTAGGTACACTGAGTGTTTGCTAGTATAATGGCTTGGTTTTAATGAGTTGGAGTGTGCAATGCAGGCAGACGCGCTCTGCAAATGTCTTTGCACTAGTGGGACTATAGCAAAGTCCAATAGCCACGTATAGGATGCCACTAGGTACACTGAGTGTTTGCTAGTATAATGGCTTGGTTAGAATGAGTTGTAGTGTGCAATGCAGGCAGATGTGCTCTGCTAATGTCTTTGCACTAGTGGGACTATAGCAAAGTCCAATAGCCACGTATAGGATGCCACTAGGTACACTGAGTGTTTGCTAGTATAATGGCTGAGTTTAAAAAAGTTAGAGTGTGCAATGCAGGCAGACGTGCTGCAAATATCGTTCCAATACTGTGAATAGACAAAAGTACAATAGCCACGTTTAGGATACAACTAGGTACACTGAGTGTTTGCTACTATAAATGGCTGAGTTTAAAAAAGTTTGAGTGTGCAATGCAGGCAGACGTGCTGCAAATAACGTTCCAATACTGTGAATTGACAAAAGTACAATAGCCACGTTTAGGATACAACTAGGTACACTGAGTGTTTGCTACTATAAATGGCTGAGTTTAAAAAAGTTAGAGTGTGCAATGCAGGCAGACGTGCTGCAAATATCGTTCCAATACTGTGAATAGACAAAAGTACAATAGCCACGTTTAGGATACAACTAGGTACACTGAGTGTTTGCTAGTATAATGGCTTAGTAACAATGAGTTGTAGTGTGCAATGCAGGCAGACGTGCTCTGCAAATGTCTTTGCACTAGTGGGACTATAGCAAAGTCCAATAGCCACGTTTAGGATGCCACTAGGTACACTGAGTGTTTGCTAGTAAAATTGCTTAGTTTAAAAAAGTTGGAGTGTGCAATGCAGGCAGATGTGCTCTGCTAATATCTTTGCACTAGTGGGACTATAGCAAAGTCCAATAGCCACGTATAGGATGCCACTAGGTACACTGAGTGTTTGCTAGTATAATGGCTTAGTTAAAATGAGTTTGAGTGTGCAATGCAGGCAGACGCGCTATGCAAATGTCTTTGCACTAGTGGGACTATAGCAAAGTCCAATAGCCACGTATAGGATGCCACTAGGTACACTGAGTGTTTGCTAGTATAATGGCTTGGTTTTAATGAGTTGGAGTGTGCAATGCAGGCAGACGCGCTCTGCAAATGTCTTTGCACTAGTGGGACTATAGCAAAGTCCAATAGCCACGTATAGGATGCCACTAGGTACACTGAGTGTTTGCTAGTATAATGGCTTGGTTAGAATGAGTTGTAGTGTGCAATGCAGGCAGATGTGCTCTGCTAATGTCTTTGCACTAGTGGGACTATAGCAAAGTCCAATAGCCACGTATAGGATGCCACTAGGTACACTGAGTGTTTGCTAGTATAATGGCTTAGTTAAAATGAGTTTGAGTGTGCAATGCAGGCAGACGCGCTATGCAAATGTCTTTGCACTAGTGGGACTATAGCAAAGTCCAATAGCCACGTATAGGATGCCACTAGGTACACTGAGTGTTTGCTAGTATAATGGCTTGGTTAGAATGAGTTGTAGTGTGCAATGCAGGCAGATGTGCTCTGCTAATGTCTTTGCACTAGTGGGACTATAGCAAAGTCCAATAGCCACGTATAGGATGCCACTAGGTACACTGAGTGTTTGCTAGTATAATGGCTTAGTTAAAATGAGTTTGAGTGTGCAATGCCGGCAGACGCGCTATGCAAATGTCTTTGCACTAGTGGGACTATAGCAAAGTCCAATAGCCACGTATAGGATGCCACTAGGTACACTGAGTGTTTGCTAGTATAATGGCTTGGTTTTAATGAGTTGGAGTGTGCAATGCAGGCAGACGCGCTCTGCAAATGTCTTTGCACTAGTGGGACTATAGCAAAGTCCAATAGCCACGTATAGGATGCCACTAGGTACACTGAGTGTTTGCTAGTATAATGGCTTGGTTAGAATGAGTTGTAGTGTGCAATGCAGGCAGACGCGCTCTGCAAATGTCTTTGCACTAGTGGGACTATAGCAAAGTCCAATAGCCACGTATAGGATGCCACTAGGTACACTGAGTGTTTGCTAGTATAATGGCTTGGTTAGAATGAGTTGTAGTGTGCAATGCAGGCAGACGCGCTCTGCAAATGTCTTTGCACTAGTGGGACTATAGCAAAGTCCAATAGCCACGTATAGGATGCCACTAGGTACACTGAGTGTTTGCTAGTATAATGGCTTAGTTATCAGTTGGAGTGTGCAGAGGACAAGAGGGTACAGTGGCAGGATTGTGGTGCTCTGGGTAGAGGAATGGAAGCCTGCCTTTCTATTCCCTCCTAATGGTGAAATGCAGGTAGGAAATCCCTGACCTGGGCTACACAGACGCTGTTGTTGTTTGCAGGACCTGTCACCTATGGCTCTCTGACCCTGCCGGTTGGAGCCCTTAAAAGGACTGCTATAAAGTGCTCTCCCTAAGCTGTCTAACGCTGTGTATGCAGCGCATACAGCTGTATCGGCTATAGGACTCAGGAAGACGGAGCTGCGACAGTGATGTCTGACACCAAAGACGCAGAAGGCAGATAATGGCGTCCGTGAAGAAAATGTCCGGTTTTATAATGCAGGGACATGTGACATGCAGATCCTATCACACATGCCGTTGCTTCTCTGGCTCAAAGTCCACTTAGCTGTGTGTGTGTCTGGGATTGGCTGACATGCTGGCCCGCCCCACAAGACGCGCGCGCTTAGGGAAGGAAGACAAGAAAAAAAAAAAAAAAAAATGGCGATCGCCATTATAGAAACAGCAGTGATCTGAAGGCGCTGTTCACGCACACTATACACTGAAATGTGATAATAGTTTGATTCACAGAGTGACTTACACTATTACAGCAGAAACCAAGCTATGATTTAGCTGTTTTTTGGCTGCTAGAACCGTTCTCGAACGTTTCTAGAACTACCGAGCTTTTGCAAAAAGCTCGAGTTCTAGTTCGATCTAGAACATGCCCCAAAATCACTCGAGCCGCGAACTGGAGAACCACGAACCACGAACCGCGCTCAACTCTAACTATGACCTAATGTAATCAGCTTAGAGAGTTAATGATTGACGAGCTCCTCCATGTGGCGTCTTCACTTCCAAACAGAAAAACTAAAAGTCAAAAAAGGCACTTTTCTTCATATTTGTCAGAACATAAAACAGAGTGTCAGCTCACCTCCTCGACTGAGGTCTCAGTCTTGAATCCGCCCAGTCTTGGACATCTTGGCACAGTAGATAATTCATGAAACAAAAAAAAAACTCCAGCGCTGGATGGACCGGACCCAATAGGCATAAACTTCACCTTTATTGCTCCATTAAAATCACAGGGTTGTTTGACAGATTCGACATCCACGAGGAAAGTAAACAGATGCGTATCAGCTTAGGCCTTAATCGTCAGTTTCCTTTCCTCATGGATTGATGTCGAATCTGTCAAACAACCCTGTGATTTTAAAGGAGCAATATAAGTGAAGTTGTATTATAGGAATATTTCTATTGGATCCAGGAGTTTGTTTTCTTCATATTTCCCTTTTGAAACAGAAAAGCCCACAGCACCAACAAAAGAAACATCCAAGTAAGCTTAGACCATGTGCACACGTTAAGTATTTGGTGAGTTTTTTTTACCTCCGTATTTGTAAGCCAAAATCAGGAGTGGGTAATAAATGCAAAAGTGGTGCCTGTGTTTCTTTTCTTCTGATTGGTCCACTCCTGGTTTTGGCTTACAAATACTGAGGTGAAAAAAACTCCCCGAATACTCAGCGTGACCATGTGCCCTTACAGGGATCAGACCAATGGAATAGTAAGGCCTCACTCCCACTAGCGCATAGAAAATCGCTCCGATTCCTATCCCGAAAAGTGGGACGAGTATTATGCGTATGTCATTCTGTATGTCATTCTGTATGTCATGCGAATGCAATTTTTTTCTCTGATATACGTATGCAATACGTTTTTAACATAATCTTTTACATACTATAATACTCTATGTTAATTAACCCCTTCACCTCCCGGCAATTTTCCATTTTTCATTGTTGTTTATTCCTCCCCTTCTTCCAAGACCCATAACTTTTTTATTTTTCTGTCACTATAGCCATATGAGGGCTTGTTTTTTTGCAGGCTGAATTGTACATTTGATTAAAACCATTATTATTAACAAATAGTGTACTGGAATACGGGAAAAACTTTTTTTTTTTTGTTGATACAGCCGTGTAAGGAAGAAAATGGTCAGCACTGCCAGATCCAATGATCTTTCCTCTCGTTCACAAATTGTCTAGTGAACTAAATATTGTACACAACCTCTAGAATCAAAAATGTAATAATAAATTCTGATGATCATGGACAATACAGAAGGAAGAGAAGCATTAACGATATATCGCCGGGGTCACGGATTCCGTGACGCACATCCGGCATCGTTAGCGACGTCGTTGCGTGTGACACCAACGAACATCCATTAACGATCAAAAATACTCACCTTATCGTTGATCGTTGACACGTCGTTCATTTTCAAAAAATCGTTGATTGTTGCAGGACGGAGGTTGTTCGTCGTTCTCGAGGCAGCACACATCGCTACGTGTGACACCTCGGGAACGACAAACTACAGCTTACCTGCGGCCACCGGCAATGAGGAAGGAAGGAGGTGGGCGGGATGTTACGGCCGCTCATCTCCGCCCCTCCGCTTCTATTGGGCGGCTGCTTAGTGACGCCGCTGTGACGCCGCACGAACGCCTACTTAGAAAGGAGGCGGATCGCCGGCAACAGCGACGTCGCTAGGCAGGTAAGTCCGTGTGACGGCTCCTAACGATTTTGTGCGCCACGGGCAGCGATTTGCCCGTGATGCACAAACGACGGGGGCGGGTGCTTTCACCAGCGATATCGCTGCGTGTAAAGCCCCCTTTAGCTGAATATACAGAGCAGCGATATAGTTTAAAAAAGGAGTTATGTAATAAATTGACAAGATGTTGGCAATGAAAGGCAGTTGAATTACTCATTTCTATAATCCCTATCTGCCTACATAATTTTCAACTTTGATTTGGCCATGAATCAACTTGGATAGACCTGAGCCATCAGAAATTCTCAGTAGTCTGCAAACTCAGTACCCAAAGGCTGTAGAAGCCAAATAGTTAAACTTTTTCAACAAAACCCTTGTATAAAGATGGTTAGTAAAAAGCAAACAAACAAAGCAATACGTGTATTTAAGTAAAAAAAAAAAAAATCAGCATTATTGCGATTTTCCAAACATGACAAATATATCAAAAGAATCATCTGTGGTTGGGAGAACAACAAAATCGAATGACGGTCAAGAGGTGCACAGAAGCAAACTGCTGCATGTATGGATAGCAAGATTAAAAGAATGGCACAAAGTGACGCCTCCTGTACTGCTAGTGAATTTAGATGGCACATACCAAGCCTTTAGGCGTCAAACAATGTCTAGACATACCATCAGAAGATATTTGTACAAGATTGAGCTATGAGCCAGATGTTCAGGTTCATATGTTGCATGGGGACCAACCAAAAACCTATATAACAATGAAAAACAACAAAAAAACAACCTCTACTCAAAATAATATGGATTGCAATACTTTGCAATATATAGTATTTTGAGTAGAGGTTGTTCATATGTTGCATGGACCTCATTTTTCTGCTCTCAAAGTCTATCATGGCACAGAGCAACAAGTCAATAGAAACTGAAATGAGGTCTATCCTCTTCAGTGATGAGTCCCGCTTATATTGTGGATGCAATAAAAGCTGGAGATTGGTATGAAGACCGCAGCTGATGTGCCATAGAGAGGGAACATCACACTGGTCCTACTCCCAAGATTATGGTGCAAGATCGATTAATATATGGTAGCTAGACCTCTCTATTTGTCTTATCAGGTATATTTACAGTTCAGCGTTACATTGATTTGGTTGTGGAACCAGTGGTAAGGGTATTTCTCTAAAGGTTCCCAGGAGTCGTTTTTTAACAGAACAACGCCAGGTCGTATGTTGGTCATGTTACTGAGAGAAGCATAAGTGGCCTAAACTTACGACCATGGCTTGCTGCATCTCCTGGCTTGTCTCTCATCAAACACATCTTAGGACATCATTGGTTGACAGTTTTTGATGCGAGCAGCCAACAGCGGATCTTGATGATTTGCATGTCCAAGTGCATTCGGTTAACCCTAGAACGCGCAAGCAATTCAATCTACCATAGAAAACAAATGACCTAGCAGGCCTGCGAGGCCCCAGGTATGCGTTCTAGGGTTAATTACTTCATTGATAGCTGCCATGGAGTGTAAGAGCTGAGATTTCTGAAAGAGGCGGTCATACTCTATACTCAATAAATCTAGATGTTTGTAAAATTTTGTTTTCATTTTTTATAACTTTCTTATCGTTAACCTATCTATTCATCCTGTGAGTTCTATAAAGCACAACTTTTTGATATTGCAATTTCCATGTTGAAGAGCGTATTTTATGTAGCTTGATTTACCAAAGACCAAGGTCCATGAAACCATTTCCCCAGTGCTCCTAAAAGGAACCTGGGTTCCTGGGTGCAGTATGCACCCAGAACCACGAGCAGTTCTGGGTGCATATTTCTAATCCCTGCCTAACTTTCCCAGAATATACTAGCATAAATAAAGAGATCTTTAGAAAAAGCATTTCTAAAGATCCTTAATGATATACTAATGAGCGCAGGGAATAGTCGCAAGGGCATTTTGGACCTGACAGGTTCACTTTAAATTCATCGTGGAAGACAATGTTATCATTGATTTCCATTTCTATGTAAAGGAGAATATAGTACTCCTGTATTGTATTTTTGTAACCACGCCTTATCTTTTTGTATTCACTTATGTTAAAAATAAATAAGTAAAATATGAAAATATAGCTCTAACTTGCTCAAAAGCCATTGACTATTTTTTATATAACCCTACTGATCCTCCCATATGCCCTACACTGTGCTAGCAATGTATCGGTCAGAGAGAGTATGAGATGGATACCACCTGATAGCATTGACTTACACCCCCTTTTAAAGGGAACCTGTCAGGTTCCATATGCGCTCTAACCTAGAAGCAGGGTGATGTGTGGCCTTGTAACCCCTTCCTACCCATCCCTGTGTTGTAATAGTGTGTAATATGAATGTATAAAAATATGTTTAATTACTTGTGTGCTCCCTATGTCAATGAGCAGGAGCTCTAGCCCCATGGGCGTCGCATCGCTCTGCGTGCGTTTGCATGCTTTCTGTGGTATCACGCCCCTGTGGGCTTGATACCTGGATTTACATGAGTAACCTTACCGTCGCTACCTGAGATCCCGCGCGTGCGCGCTTACCATTCCTGCAGCCTTGTTATCTGGGTTCTTGCTTCTGGGCTTCAAATGCGCTCTGCGCATGACCGGAACCACAGGAGTCTTCTGAGCATGCGCAGAGCGCGTCTGAAGTCGAGAAGCAAGCTCCGGATAACAAGGCTGCGTGAACGGTAAGCGCGCATGCGCGGGATCTCAAGGAGCGACGGTGACGTCACTCATGTAAATCCATGGTATCACTCCCACAGGGGCGTGATGCCATGGAAAGCATGCAAACGCCCACAGGGCGATGCGACGCCCAGGGGGCTAGAGCCCCTGATCATTTACATAGGGTACACATAAGTAATAAAACATATTTTTATACATTCATATTACACACTATTACAACACAAGGATAGGTTTTAGGTTAGAACGTATATGGGACCTGACAGGTTCCCTTTAATATTATTTGCTGAATATTTCACTGGAAAAATTGGTAACAGGCATGGTGAAACATGAACTTATTAGAAAACTGGCTTCAAAAGAGAAATGAAACAGAAAGAACTTACCTTGGTAACTAGCCTCATAATCCATTAGTTACTTGGATGGCAATTTTTGCTTGCTAGTTCTTAATCTGTTGATAATTGAATTTTATTAGAAATTGTACAGCGATATTATGGTATAAAATGTACAATAATATATTAAGAATCATATTTCAAAGCACTGTTATTGAAAAATAGTAAACTTGTTTTTTTTTGTTTTTTGGTTTTTTTAATTTTCTTTCCAGATGACTGTGCCAGAACCTCAGAGGGTCTTCTGATATTTTCAGATTTTAAAAGCGATCATCATAGTATAACACCAGATATGTATGAAGAAGATTCCATTGCCACCGATATACTTCCTTCCTTTCACAGCAAAAGTTTCTCATCTGATCCTTTTCAACAGCTCCTAATTTCTGACTCATCTTTTGTTAGGCAAGATAAAAGTCACGAAAGTAATTTTGAAAATCAAAGTGCTCACACAGGGGAGAAGCGATTTTCATGTTTAGAATGTGGGAAATGTTTTAAATATAAATACTATCTTGTTAAACATCAAAGAATTCACTCAGGAGAGAAGCGATTTTTATGTTCAGAATGTGGGAAATATTTTAGCCATAAATCAAAGCTTCTTAGACATCAAAGAACTCATACAGGGGAGAAGCCATATTCATGTTCACATTGTGGGAAATGTTGTTCTCAGAAATCAGATCTTGTTAAACATCAGAGAATTCACACAGGGGAAAAGCCATTTTCATGTTCTGAATGTGGGAAATGTTTTAACCAAACATCAGATCTTGTTAAACATCACAGAATTCACACAGGGGAAAAGCCATTCTTATGCTCAGAATGTGGGAAGTGTTTTAGCCGAACTTCAGATCTTTCTAAACATAAGAGAATTCATAAAAAGGACTAGTCATTTTAATGCTCAGAATGTTTTAAACCGAAACTGTCATATGTTAGATTACTCCACGTAACTCCATATATTGGGTTATTTAAATCACTGAAAGTGTGGCTCCCAGAAGAAAATTAACTTTATTTCTCCCGCGAACTGCTGGATTTCAGTCATACAGGTGTGCAGGCATGGCTACAGTCATTGCAACATAGTTGTAGAAAAAGCCATGGATAGCACCTCCAAAAATCATAAGTTGATCTAATTTATGCACCTGATCATGAGGTTCTTTATTTAACATTCTGCTCAGACTGTATGATGCCCACAGCCACATCAAGGTGAACCTCAGAGTGGATCCCTAACTCTGATGCATTAAAGCTGCAGCGCAGTGCACCAACCACTGCCACAGCGACAATGCACCAGCAGGGCAGGTGACCTGATACCTCACAGCGCCTATACTGCAAGGCTGAGTCTGCAAGATTCCAGGCCACACCGCCTCACAGACACAAAATCACCGCAACAATGACCACTACACAGCACAAGTACCCTTTGAAAGAAGCTGAATACCTGACCTTCAACTAGCTTCCAGTATGTGAACTGAGAGCAAAGAAAAAGCAGACCCCTCTTGCAGTCTCCTGCGAATTAAAAACACCTGTGCTAAATGGGAAGACTGTTGGTCCAAGAAAAACAAAAAAAAACAGGGGATACACCATGCATTGCAACATAGTTGTAGAAAAAGACATGGACCCACCTCCAAAAATCATACTTTGATCTAATGCCACAAGGCAAAAATGTATGCACCTGAACATGAGGTTCTTGGTTTAATATTCTGATCAGACTGTATGAAGCCCACAGCCACGTCAAGGCGAACCTCGGAGTGGGTCCCTAACTCTGATTGCTCACAGTAAGCACGTCCTGGCACCTTGACTGACAGTCATCTCTACACTGTTGTATTGCAGAGCGAGTTGTAAGCCAGTATGCCGGGGTGTGATTACATCCTGCACTAATATTACTGTGAGCAATGACCATAACCGCTCTGGCATACTTATGTGACCAAAAGCCGTATCAGAGAATGCAGTAGTGAAGCATGATGAAGGTTTATTGTATGTTTGAGGCTGAATTTCAGTAAATGGAGTTGGAATTTGGTAAAGATTAATGGTGTCCTCACTACTGCAATACCATCAGGGAGGTGTCTGCTTGACTCCAGACTTATTCTGCAGCAGGTAAACCACCCCACATATACAGCCAAAATCATAAAGAACTACTGTATCTTCATTGTAAAGAAAAACAAAGAATCATGGAAGTGATGATATATCTCAACATCATCTAGTGTGTCTCGGATCACATGAAGTCACAAAGGGATTTGCACAAACCTCATACACAGAAGATCTGTGGTTATTTCTCCAAGATGTTTGGATTACCCTGGCTGATCAGTTCCTTCAAAAACTGTGTGTAAAGTGTACCTAGAAGAAGTGATACTGTTTTGAAAGCAAAGAGCAGTCACAAATATTTATTTGATTGAGATTTCTTTTTTGTTCATTCACTTGTATTTTATTAATTAATTGATAAAAATAAACTTAACATTTCTATTTTTAATAGTATTCTTTACATTTTGCCACATCTGCCTAAAATGTTTGCACAGTATAATATTTCAGAAAGTGTTTAAATATTGGGCCATATGAACAGGTTAGCTTCTCACTTACACCAAACGTACACCATACACCAAACGTACTGGAGCTAGTCTACAAAAAAACACAGATTTATAGAAGGGAGGAATATATAAATGAATTATATTGATTATTGATCATTGCCTTACTATATAATGGATAGAAAATATTAGAATAAACTCCATTAATACACTTATTACGAATATGTGTAAAAAATACACGAGGAGTGCTATATTCAAACATATAAATCGTTTATTAAATATGAAAAAATACATACACAAAACATCTTAAAATGACATCATGTGGAAAGATAATAATTTAGGGGACTCCAAAAAATAGGGAGGGTAACCATGTGTCCAGTAGCAATGTGTGAAGATGGTAAATATATCAAGGCGTCTAGTATGTATAATTAAGTAGTTCAATCTGCGTTATCCCACATGACTATAGCCAGATGAACTGGAAAGAAGGGAAGCCCATGATGGTACTATGCCAATACAAAATAGAAACTCATTTGGTCATTTGCATTAAATCGTATAAGGATGAATATCCTATATATATATATATATATATATAAATATATATATATATATAATCTTACCCATGAGAGTAGACTGCCTAGATTAATGCGACTGGGCACAAATGGAAGTGTCCAAACCCACCATGCACGCGCGTATCGCGTTGGCGGCTTCTTCAGCAGAGGGGGGTAGATACCTTGTGTGTCTCTAAAGTCTGTTTAAATCCATACTGGGACATGTGTTTAACATCTAATAAGGGCGTCCTCAGGTGAAGTTCATCCATCAGTTTTGCCGCATGCGTCATAGTTGGTGTCCGGGGAAATAGCTCACAATCCGGCGGCACTCTGGCTGACGTGCGCACGTTCGGGGAGAAATCTCCCGGTGACGTCATTGGAGCGTGCGTGTCGGGATAATAGAGGCCGCCGGGTGTATGCACCGGAAATAACCACTGCGCCACATGCGCACATCGAAGGAATGATCCGTCTGTCTCATTATACGGGGGCAAATAACCATGTAACATAAAACTTTTCAGGGGCGATGTAACGAACCATATGGACAGGTAAACCGCTATGAAATGATGTCAAAGTAGCCATTGAAAAGTTCTATAAGTCAAATGATAATAAAGTGACGTGATAGGCATTTATAATAAGAGTATCGTATTAATAAAATACACAATATATAGAAATGTATAATAGAGATCATATTCGTTATCTCATGGAAACAAAAAGAGTGGGGCCCAGGTGTGTTCTAAACTATGCGGGAGCTCCTACATCTCTTGAAGATGGGAAGCACCCGAACAATACAGAACCCCTGAGAAAAGCATATTTTATATATGAAGATGTTGATGATGATCTAAATATATATCAATGGCCCCATAGATGTTATAATAATATCTAACCCTCATACCAAAATATACAGTATATATAATGTAGGTCCATAATAATAGACAGTAACAATAATTAACCCCTTCACGACCATGGACGGAAATGCCCTGGTACTTAAAGACCAAGGACGGATCTTTCAGTCATGGCGGAATCGCGGCACTGTTGTCCCGGTAATGGCGATCGGTGTAATTTTCCAGCCTTTTCTAGAAGGAGGGGACTTCTGCTTGACCTCCCGAAGAGTGGTTTCTCCACCCCGGACCTACGGTGCCTGTGATTGGCTCATTGTCACAAATCAGCCAATCACAAGCATTGTAATGTCTCAGCTAATAAAAATAGCTGAAACATTGCAATCCAGCCCTGATCGGTGCTTCTATAGCACAGATCATTGGCTGGCCTTTGTTTCAACCCCCCCCCTAGCTCTGATTGGAGAGATTGTCCTCGTGCTCGAACCCTCCAATCACCGTGAATCTGGGTGACAGTGAACTTCCCGTGACCGCTCACCTCGGGTTCATTCCATCCGTGGAAGCTGCTGAGAGCGATCCTGCCGCCTTGATCCTCGGTGAGTATTGCTGCCCAACCCATCCACTGCTGTTCCCCCCCACCGTACCATCGCTACCGCCACATCGCCGCCCCGCCGCTGCCTCCACCCCGCCGCTGCCTCCGCACCGTACCATCGCTGCCCCCCGCACCGCCCCATAGCTGCCCCCCGCACCGTACCATTGCTGCCCCGCACCGTACCGTTCCGCCGCTGCCCTGCACAGTACCATCGCTGCCCCGCACCAAACCGGCGCTGACCCCGCACCGCTCCGCCGCTGCCACCGCCCCGCCGCTGCCTCCGCACCGTACCATCACTGCCCCGCACCGCCGCTGCCCCGCACCGCCCCGCCGCTGCCCCACACCATACCATCACTGCCTGTAATCGCAGGCCAGTGCCTGCTTCCCCTCCCCCATCCATCTCTGCTGCCAGTGCCTGCTTCCTCAAGAGCTCCATCTGCGCATGTGCTGAGTCTAGGCGCCATCATTTGAAGCCCGGACCGTGGACAGACCATCTAGGACACCGACCGCAGAGCCACCACAGCTTCCGCTGCCAGCACAGCCACCGCAGTCCGCACAGCCAGCAGGCCACCCGCCTGCACAAAGAGGCAGCCAGCAGGCCGCCCGCCCACACGCATAGATTGCCAGCCGCTGGCACAGAGAGGCAACTGGCCGTCCACACAGACAGGCACTCGGCCGCTCGCACAGGCAGCTTCCCACCTCCCGGTAAGCTATGTTCAAATTTTACGAGGCATCCCTCATTTTCCTTCCAAATTTTTGGAAGGAAAAGTGGGTCTTAAAATCTGAAAAATACGGTACTTTTTATTTAAATGAAAGTATTCCTGTTGTTATCTCTAAGAATCAAGCTGAGCGAGTAACCCCATCACATTATAATAAAGAGATACCATAATATTAAAAAGTAATGGCCCAATTAAACTGAATTAGCTGATTGGCTACATGAAAACCAGTTTGTAGTCGCTTAATGGCCTTCATAAATAAGCCAACCACACTTATACAGTGGATATCCAAAGTCTACACACCTCTGTTAAAATGCCAGTAATTTACAATGTAATAAAATCATAATGAGAAGAATCATTTCAGAAATTTTTCCTCCTTTAATCTCTAACCAACATATGATGCACCCAGTATGTCATGGTTGGGAAGGAGTTTCAGACCGATGACGTACAGGGTACGTCATGGCGATTGCGCAGGCACAGGAGCTATGCATTTGTGATCGCTGCCGGGATCTCGGCTTACATAACAGCCGAGCACCGGCTCTCACAGCCAGAACCGGTCTTTGCCAATAAATTTTGAACCCCTCTAACTTCTTAACAAAAAAAGACATTTCAAAAATTGTGTTATAAAGTAGACATGTGGGAGATGTTATTTACTAACGATTTTATGTGACATAACATAAAAATTAAAATTTTCAATAATGGCAAGATTTAAGAAAAGTTCTCAAAAATTCCCTATATTTTCACATATAAACATAAAAAATGTCATCCTAAGTTTACCAGTAACGTGAAGTACAATATGTCACGAAAAAGCATTCTCAGAATCACTGGGATCAGTTGAGGCTTTCCAGAGTTATAACCTTAGATGATGACACCATTCAGAACTGAAAAAATGGCCTGGTCTGGAAGGTGAAAACCAGGCTCGAGGATGACTGGGTTAAGACTGGACAATTGTTTTTTTTTGTTTTTTTGCTTTTATTTTTTACTCCCCTTATTCCAAGAGCCATAACGTTTTTATTTTTAGGTCGATATAGCCATGTGAGGGCTTCTTTTTTGTGGGACCAGTTGCACTTTTGAATGATGTTATCCATTGTATCATAGGATGTAATGGTAAGGTGGAATAATTCCAAGTAAGCCGAAATAGCGAAAAAGTGAAATGTTTATTTTTTTTATTTGCAGAGTTAACTGTACCATACAACTGACCTGGCTTTGTGATTCTCCAGGTCAGTACGATTACGTAGATACCAAACAAGTATAGTTTTTGTTTTATTTAAGGGGTGAAATGTTGTTGGTTTTTTTTACATTTTGAAAAAAGTATCTTGCTTGTGTCACAACTTTCTGAGGCTACATGCGCACGCTGCTTCTTTTTCGTGTTCACAAACTGCAGCCAAAACTGCAGGCAAAACTGCACCTTGTCAGAGAGAGCCTGGAAATGTCACAAAAAATGTAGGTGCTTTTTTGGTGCGTTTTTGCTGCTTTTTTGGTGCATTTTTGGCTGCAGTTTTGTCAACAATTGTTTCATGTATTTTTCAGTTCAAACAAGCCCATAAAGCTTGTTGAATTGAAAAAAAAAAATTAGAAATAAATAAATAATTAAAAAAAACGGCGTGCGGTCCCCCCAATTTTAATGCCAGCCAGATAAAGCCATACGGCTGAAGGCTGGTATTCTCAGGATGGGGAGCTCCACGTTATGGGGAGCCCCCCAGCCTAACAATATCAGTCAGCAGCCGCCCAGAATTGCCGCATACATTATATGCGACAGTTCTGGGACTGTACCTGGCTCTTCCCGATTTGCCCTTGTGCGTTGGCAAATCGGGGTAATAAGGAGTTATTGGCAGCCCATAGCTGCCAATAAGTCCTAGATTAATCATGTCAGGCGTCTATGAGACACCCTCCATGATTAATCTGTAAATTACAGTAAATAAACACACACCCGAAAAAATCCTTTATTAGAAATAAAAAACACAAACACATTCCCTCATTACCAATTTATTAACCCCGACAAAGCCCTCCATGTCCGGTCTAATCCAGGATGGTCCAGCGCCGCATCCAGCTCTGCTGCATGGAGGTGACCGGAGAAGCAGAAGACACCGCCGCTCCGGTCACCTCCATGCAGCAAATGAAGAGAGCCGCGCGATCAGCTGAGCTGTCACTGAGGTTACCCGCGGCCACCGCTGAATCCAGCGGTGGCCGCGAGTAACCTCAGTGACAGCTCAGCTGATCGCGCTACTGCGTGGAGCTGACAGGAGCGTGGAGGACGGGACTTTCAGCGGTGGCGGTGGCGGTGAAAGGGGTCCATCATCTCCCCTGTGCGTGCACGCTGGGGACAGCGGTACTTCGGGGAACACGTGGAGGACGGGACTATCAGCGGCGGCGGTGGCGGTGAGAGGGGTCCATCATCTCCCCTGTGCGTGCACGCTGGGGACAGCGGTACTTCGGGGAACACGTGGAGGACGGGACTATCAGCGGCGGCAGCGAGAGGGGGATGGACATTGGCAGCTGAAAACATTGATTTTTCCCTCTCGCTGCCGCCGCTGCTGATAGTCCCGTCCTTCACATCATCTCCCCTGGGGACAGCGGTACTTCGGGGAACACATGGAGGACGGGACGGGACCACTTGCCTGACCTCACTTCCTGACAAATCACCTGCGTTTTTGGTACCAAAAACGCAGGTAAAAGGCAGGTAAAATGCACCACTTTTGATTAGCATGCATTTTTTCTGCGTTTTTGATGCCCTCATTGATTTCAATGGGTGACAAATGTTGATAAAAACGCAGGAAGAATGAACATGCTGCATTTTTTTTGTCACAAACTTTTGACAAAAAAAACGCTGACAAACTGCAATGTGCGCATGACAAATCTGACTTCTCATAGACTTTGCTGGGAAGTCAGATGTCAGAAAGTTCTGCTGACAAAACTGCAGCCAAAAAAGCAGCAAAAAAGCAGGAAAAAAAGCAGCGTGCGCATGTAGCCTTTAGGCTGTTTTCTTTGATTGGAATATGAAGCTTTGTGAGGGTTGTTTTTTGGACGTCAAGCTAATGTTTTTATTGATTTTATTTTGAGGTATATACGATGTTTTGATCGCCTGTTATTACATTTTTCTTTGTTCTAGCGGTGACGAAAACCTGCATTACTGGCATTTTGATTTTCTTTCTTGTTACGTTGTTTAACAATCTAATTAATTTATTTTATACTTTGATCAGGCTTTTACAAATTCAGTGGTACCATGTATGTGTATTTTTATTTCTTAATTTTAATGTGTTAAAAGGTGTGTGATTTTTAAGATTTATATTTTTTCACACTTTGTAAAACTTTTTTTCTACTTTTTACTACATTTAATAGTCCTTTTAGGGGACATCAATCTGAAATGGTCTGATCACTTGTATATACAATGCCACAGCTGTATATAGAAGAAATTATAGTCTCATTTCCCAAATTATAGTCTCATATAGTCTAATTATAGAAATTATATTCTCCTATAATCCAGCGAAGGCCTGGTTTTTACAGACCCCTGGCTGTGATGACAACACATTGTCGCCTCGCAAAAAAAAAGTCTGTGTCCGAGTTCAGCTACTGTTCGTATGCTAATAAAGTTTGTTGAAATTAACAAGCTTTGTTGCATATGGAAGTTGCCTGCACGCTGCTGTGATCAACACACGCTACTTCCACACTGTAAGGCTATGTGCGCACTAGGCGTTTTTTTCACGCTGCGTTTTTATGTGCGTTTTTGTCTAAAAAACGCACCCGCGGCTAAAAAAACGCGGCAAAAACGCATGCGTTTATGCCGCGATTTGGTGCGTTTTTTGCTGCGTTTTTTGCTCACTGCGTTTTTAATCAGTGCACAATGCCATTAAAGATTGTTGATGAAAAAAAAAAAAAAAAAAGGTCTGATGTCATTTCCTTCTTCAAAATGTTCATTGTATGCAGGAGAGCAGACAGCAGCTGCAGAACTACAAGTCTCAGCATCCTCCATTCACTAGTGTATGCAGGAGAGCAGACAGCAGCTGTAGAACTACAAGTCTCAGCATCCTCCATTCACTAGTGTATGCAGGAGAGCAGACAGCAGCTGCAGAACTACAAGTCTCAGCATCCTCCATTCACTAGTGTATGCAGGAGAGCAGACAGCAGCTGCAGAACTACAAGTCTCAGCATCCTCCATTCACTAGTGTATGCAGGAGAGCAGACAGCAGCTGCAGAACTACAAGTCTCAGCATCCTCCATTCACTAGTGTATGCAGGAGAGCAGACAGCAGCTGCAGAACTACAAGTCTCAGCATCCTCCATTCACTAGTGTATGCAGGAGAGCAGACAGCAGCTGCAGAACTACAAGTCTCAGCATCCTCCATTCACTAGTGTATGCAGGAGAGCAGACAGAAGCTGCAGAACTACAAGTCTCAGCATCCTCCATTCACTAGTGTATGCAGGAGAGCAGACAGCAGCTGCAGAACCACAAGGCTCAGCAGCCTCCATCCAGGACTGTATGCAGTTTTTTGCCCAAAAAGAAAAAAAAATGACATGGGCTTCGCCATATTTTTGTATGCTAGCCGGGTACAGCAGGCAGATACGGGCTGCCCCCAATCCCCAGCTGCCTATTTGTACCCGGCTGGGAACCAAAAATATAGAGAAGCCCTTTTTTTTTAATTATTTCATGAAATAATTAAAAAAAAAAAATGACGTGGGCTTCGCCTAATTTTTGAGTCCAGCCAGGTACAACTAGGCAGCTGGGGATTGGAATCCACAGTGAAGGGTGCCCATGCTTTCTGGGCACCCCCACTGCGAATTGCAGTCCCGCAGCCACCCCAGAAAATGGCGCTTTCATAGAAGCGCCATCTTTTGGAGCTGTATCCAACTCTTCTAGCTGCCCTGATGCCGGGTGGCTAGCTAGGTAATAATGGAGTTAGGGCTAGCTGTATATTATCAGCTAGCCCTAAGCCCGAAATTCATGGTGTCACGCCAATATTAGACATGGCCACCATGAATTTCTAGTAATGATAAAAAAAAAACACAACACACAGAAAAATATTTTTATTAGAAATAAAACACAACACAATTAGTGACTCCATCTTTATTGAAATAAACCCCCCTCCGCAGTAATCCTGGGTCAGGGTCCCGCGCCGTCCAATCCGGATCCAATATCATCTGATCGGTTTGCTGGAAGGCAAAGCGATCAGATGATGTCAGGATCAAGTGCCTGAATCACATCACACATCAGCTGATTGTATAAAAGCCGGTTATACAATCAGCAGATGCATCAGTAGAAAAAAAAAAAAATAATAATACTCACTTATGTGCTGTGCTGATTACCGGCAGCTCCTGGAGCGATCGATTGGACAGGAGTCTGATCCTTTACGATCGCTGCAGGAGCTGCCGGTAATCAGCTGATGAAGTCTCCTGACGGCAGGATCAGCTGATAGCCGGGCGCGAAAAAGCCGGCGACACCGCGATCAGCTGATGCGTCAGGTGACTGCATCAGGTGATCCACCGCCAGGTCCTGAAAGCAAGGTCCTGCCCCGGGGAGACTGCACACAGCCAGAGCGGCGGGACCGGGACAGGAGCTGGGAGCGGACATGGCATCGGGACCCTGCAGACAGGTGAGTATATGACATTTTTTTATTTTTCTACTGTTCACTTTGGTTTTCGCCGCTGCCTCCACCTCCCGCCCAGACATGGCGCCGCACGGAGCTGACATGCACAGGACGGGAGGTGGACGCAGCGGTGACGGTACCGGGAGGATTCCTGCTTCTGTGTTTACCAACAGAAGGAATCCTCTTCCTGCACACGTCACTGTAGTACCCACCCCTTGCGTTTATAGCTGCGTTTTTAGTCATAGAAACGCGGCTATATGCGTTATTCATTGCGTTTTTAACATCTCATTGAATTCAATTAGTGAAAAACGCAGTGGAAAACGCAGAAATAATTGACATGCTGCGTTTTTGTGGTCACCACAAAAACGCAGCTAAAAAAAAACGCTGTGTGAGGACAGCACTTCTGAAAACCCATTGACATTGCTGGGGAAGCAATGTCACTGCGTTTTCAGCACAAAAACGCGGTAAAAAACGCCGCTAAAAACGCGGCAAAAACGCCTAGTGCGCACATAGCCTAAACCCCTCCTGACCCCACACATAACCTTCCCCTCATCCAGCCCCATGACACCCAGCACAGCAGAGTCCTGCATACACTACACTGAGGAGCTGATCATGTGACCCCTGACTCCTCCCCTCCATGTGACATCATCACAGGTCCTGTAAGCACAGAGCAGCCATATATCCAGTGGGAGGGGGGTTGAGCCTAGAATGTATGGGTAGATGCTACAATGTATAGGCTCCTTCAAACATCCGACTCCATTTTGAACACGCCCCTATCACGTGACACATTACGTCATACCTGGAAGGAGCCCATACACTCTAGCATCTACCATCTAACCTAGTGTGCGGCTCTGCAGGTGCAGGTATGTGGCATATTCTTAATACAACCATTGACGGGCACATGTAAATTATAAATGAATGGTTATTTTTAATACTATTTTTTTTTTTTTACTTGGGGAGAGGGGCAGCCATATTATTCTCCAGCATTTCACCAGCTCCATCAGTCTCCCTCATCCGTCTCTCTTGATGTTTCAGCCGCCATCGTTCCATTCACATAAATGATGACAATGACCCCATATGGCTCTGGCCGATGTCACTCAGGTCTACAGACAGACAGTGAGCACTGAGCAGTGACCGCGCTCCTGTACCGTGTTAACCCAAATATAAAACCGTGTCTTGTTTGTTTTTTTTTTGCCCCTTAACATGCGCTAGGGCTTATTAGCAAATAGGGCTTATTCTCAGGGAAACACGGTTTACCCTCAAAAAACGCAGACCCCCCTTCCCAGGAGACATACTTACCAGACCCCGGGCGTCTGCGTTACTCCCAGGTCCTCCCTAGTCCTGTGATCTTCGATGGGCGCTCCCAGCAGGTATGCACCACTCAGTTTTCTCTACTTCTGGCTGACACTCACACACATGAGATCATACACACTCACCACATCCAGCGATACCAATTGTTTCTGGCTGGCAGAGAATCCTGGGACGCAGTGCAGTGGAGTATGAGGACCTGCAGGTGGAATGCTTCAATGCATTTGGTTTTGAGTAGACAGGGCAGCACCTACACATGAAGTAGGTGTCATATTTGAAATCGAGGGGGCGCAGTCAGCAGGCACTTAACAAAGGGGGTGTGATGAGCACAGGAAGCGGGTTCCAGCTTTAAACCTTTAGCATGGAGGCAGCCAGTACTTAACAATGGGTCCAGCAAAATCAAAGGGAGCAGGCTTCATCTGTGATTTAGAGCAGATACAGCCAATACTTATGAGGTCCAGGACAGTGCCCTTAGCCCTAAAAGCCAAAGACACACCTTTAGGCCTCTTTCACACGTCCGTCAAAAACCACGCACGTTTTTCACGAACGTGTCAAAGATGCGTTTTGCTCTCCGTGAGCCGTGTTTATGGCACACGTGTGTTCTCCGTGTGTTATCCGTGATAACACACAGAGAACGGGAACTTTCTACTCACCTGTCCCTGGCTTCGCTGTCCGTGGTTCTGTTCTTCGGTCTCCGGTCCTGCCGACTCCCCGCTGCTGCTGCTTCCGGCCGCAGTGAAGTGAATATGCAATGAGCATAATGAGCGGCGGTCGGAAGCAAGTGACAGCGACGGCAGAGACAGCAGGGCTTGCAAAGGTGAGTAAAGTTTTTTTATTATTTTCTCAAACACGTGTGTTTTCTCCGGCGCGTGTCACACGGAACACCTTCGTGTGGTCTGTTTGCGTTCCATGTGACACCCGTGATGCCGGAGAAAAACGGACATGTTTACGTGTGGAGCACACGGACACACGTATGCATCACACGGTTCATGGCAGAACACGCACGTGAGCGCAGACCCATTGCTTTTAATGGGTCTACGTGTGCCCGTGTCTCCAGTACGTGAGGAAACAGACCAAACACGTACCGGAGACAAGGACGTGTGAAAGAAGCCTTAGCTCTACAACCAAAGGACGGCGCTCTTGGCCCTGCTACTCGAGGAAGACTCTATTACAGCCTTTCTACCCAGGGACGGTGCTCTTAAAGTTGTGCTCAAAATTTTACATACCCCGGTAGATTTTTTGCTTTCTTGGCCTCTTTACAGAGAATTTTGAATTATAACACAGTCATTTTTTCCACTCATGGTTAGTGGTTGGGTGAAGCTATTTATTGTCAAACTACTGTGTTTTCTCTTTTTAAATCATAATGACAACCAAAAACATCCAAATTGCCCTGATCAAAAGTTCACATACCCCAGTTCTTAATACCGTGTATTGTCCCCTCTAATATCAATGACAGCTTGAAGACCTTTTGTAGTAGTTGTTGATGAGGCTCTTTATTTTCCTAGATGGTAAAGCTGCCCATTCTTCTTGGCAAAAGCCTCAGGTTCCTATAATTTTGTGAGCTTTTTTGCATGAACTGCACTCTTGAGTTCTCCCCAGAGTGGCTCGATGATATTGAGGTCAGGAGACTGAGATGGCCACTCCAGAACCTAACTTTGTTCTACTGCAGTCAATGACAGGTAGACTTGGCCTTGTATTTTGGATCTTTGTCATGTTGGAACGTCTAAGTACGTCCCATGCGCAGCTTCCGGGCTGATGAGTGCAAATTTGCCTCCAGTATTTGCTGATAACGTGCTGCATTCATCTTTCCTTCAACTTTGACCAAGTTTCCTTTGTCTTTGTATCTCACACAGCCCCAATCATCGGATCCACTTCTGTGCTTTACAGTAGGGATGGTTTTCCTTTCATCCTAGGCCTTCTTGGCGCCTCTCCAAATGTAATGTTTATGGTTGTGGCCAAAAAGTTTGATTTTGGTCTCATCACTCCAAATTACCTTTTTCCAGGCTTGTCTGTGTGCTGTTTGGCATATTGTTGGCAAAATACTTTGTGGCATTTGCACAGTAATGGCTTTCTTCTGACGACTCGACCATGCAGCTTATTTTTTTTCAAGTGCCTCCTTATTGTGCATCTTAAAACAGCCACACCACTACTTTTCAAAGAGTCCTATATTTCAGCTGATGTTATTTGTGGGTTTTTCTTTGCATCCTGAACATTTCCTAGCAGTTGTGGCCGAAATTTTTGTTGGTCTACCTGATCGTGGTTTGGTTTTTACAGAGCCCTGGATTTTCAATTTGTTAATCACAGTTTGAACACTGGCATTATCAATTCCTTGAATATCTTTTTGTATCCCTTTCCTGTTTTATACAATTCAACTATCTTTTCCATTGACAATTCTTTTCCTTTCCCCATGACTCACAATCCAGAAATGTCAGTGGCTGGATGAAAGATGCAAGAGTCTGTCTGGATCCCAGAAATTCACTCAGCTTTTATGCACAGACAATGATTACTAGCAAAACAGGTCACAGGTGAGGATGTTACCTTTATTAGCCATTCAAACCCATTTGTGTCAACTTCTGTGCATATTATCATGCCAAAATCTCCAGGGTATGTGAACTTCTGATCAGGGTCATTTGGATGTTTTTGGTTGTCATTAGGACTTAAAAACAGGTAGACGTGTTGAAGTGCTTGCTTAGCACGAAACGGCCGTCGTCTGCTGTGCTGTGCATCCCTCCCCTCCGCTGTTTTTACATTTTACCTGATGCTGAAATAAACGTATTCTTTGGTATACGGCAGCCTGGTGAGTGCCCTCCTCTTCTTTTGCTTCAATTAACACCATATATTATTCCATATGCCACCTCACCAGGGCAACGGATGAGCTGGGGTGAAGCGCCAGGATTGGCGCATCTAATAGAGAATACCTGAGAAAATCACCCTGAGAATACCAGACCCCAGCTGTCCGCTTTACCTTGGCTGGTAATCCAGTTTGGGGGGGACCGCATGTCGTTTTTTAAATTATTTTTTACTAAATACAAGGCTAAACACCCATTAGTGCCACATGAAAGTCACTAAAGAGTGCCAGCTCAGAATATGTAGGAGGATGGAACATTATATGTGTTTTACCTCTGTCTGTCTATTCATCCATCCATCCATCCATCCATTAATCCAAGCTTTTTAGGCTATGTGCCCATGATCAGGGTTTGCAGCGTTTTGGATGCAGAGCGTTTTTGCTGCATCCATGACGCTGTGTTGTGCAGTGGAAGGATTATTAGAAATCTCCTGCCCACTTTGCTTCTTTTTCTGCAGCATAAACTGACCTGCGGCGCGGCTTCCTGAGCCGCAACATGTCAATTGTTTGCTGCAATGACGAGAGTTTTCTCCGTGTGGAGAATAGAGCTAAGGTCCGCAGCAGCCCGAACCCTGATCGTGGGCACGGACAGCTGCATTCTCCTGTGGACAACACTGACATCTCTGCAGGAGGACTGGCATTGCATTCTAGATGCGGTGTCGCCCGATTGTGGGCACATAGCGTAAAAGTGAGAAATTTGCTGCTACAGCAACATTTTTGTGAACTATCTGTGGATTCAAAATGCTCACTATACCCCTGAATAAAAGCCTTCAGGGGTCTAGTTTCCAAAATGGGGTCGCTTGTAGGTATAAAAACTATATAAACCTGGTATAGTGTAATCATACTGACCTGAGGAATAAAGCCGCCTAATCACATATAGCGCAAGGTGAACAGCGTAAAAAATTAAATAAAGCTAATTTTTCAATCGCTATTGATTTGTTCATTCTGCTGCTAAAAGCTTGCAGTACGGTGCGGTTCATATTTATCCTGCGCTCTACGCTGAGCATTTACACTAAGATTACGTGTCAATCTCTGAAAAACACGATTCAGACAGAATTCCCAACTGAAAATTCACTGTAATTAAGCCAAGGGAGTCACTTTGACTTCACGTCTGGCCTGTGGTCTGGCGGTGACCATCTTTTTATGTGTCTTTTCAGACGAGCACAAAAGTGCAGTCAGTAACCGTTTTTATTGATCATTGAAAAGACGGACACCACTGAACAGCAGAGGCCAAACTGAGTCCGGAGTAACTCTGCTGCTTCGTTAGTGAATAGATCCGTCGTGGGTTTCATCTGAATCACGTATTTCAGAGACGTAGTTTGAAACCCCGATGCGCGTGCTCAGGATAGAGCACAGGATAAAGGGGAACTAATCCAAAATGTTTACAATATTTAATACTGCAACATTCACTGCATTTGACACATGAGTGTTTTCCAGAGACTAAATTGTCACTGCACTCGTAGATGAATACTTAGAGTGATGTAATGTTTTGCAAATGGAGTCTGCAAACTATTGTAGGAAAACCTGTGCTCCAAAAATCAAATAGCATTCCTTCCCTCCCGAGCCAAGTGGTGTGGCCAAATAGTACTGTACAGTGACTTGTGGGGTATTTCCACATTCAGGATAAATTATGCAACACGTTATGGGGCCTTTTTTTAATTATTACCCTTGTAAAAATTGTAAATTTGGGGTTAAAACAACATTTTAGTGGTAAAAATGTAATTATTTTTTTCTTTACTGCCCAACAGTATAACATTTTGTGACACTGTGGTGTCAATATACTCACTGCACCTCTGGATGAATTCATTGAGGGGTGCAGCCTCTAACATGGGGTCACTTGTGGGGGGTTTCTGCTGTTCTGGCACCTCAGGGGCTCTGCCAATGTGACAAGGCCACCGCAAACCATTGCAACTAAATCTGATCTCAAATATGGTGCTCCTTCCCTTTTTGACCTTGCACTGTGCCTCAAAAGTAGTTTTCGACCACATATGGGGTATCAGCGTACTCAGGAGAAATTCCACAATAAATTGTATGGTGCATTTTTTTCTGATATCCTTGTGAAAAAAAGCTATTTGGTTGAAGCAACATGTTTGTGGCAAAAAAAGTTTTTAATATGTTTACAGCTCAACGTTATAAAATTCTGTGTAGCCCCCAGGGGTTCAAGGTGTTCACCAAACACTTAGATAAATTTCTTGAGCGGTCTAGTTTGCAAAATGCAGTCACCTGTGGGGAGCTACACTGTTTAGGCACCTCAAGGGGTCTCCAAATGCAACTTGGTGTCCGCTAATAATTCCAGCTAATTTTGCTTTATAAAATGCAAATGGCACTCCTTCCCTTCCGAGCCCTGCCGTACGTCCAAACAGTAGATTTCCACCAAATATGAGGTATCTGCGTACTCAGGAAAAATTGCACAATAAGTTTTATGGTCCATTTTTTTCCTGATACCCTTGTGGAAAAAAAAGCTACCTGGTTGAAGTAACAATTTCGTGGTAAAAATATATATAATTTTTCACGGCTCAACGTTATCAACTTCTGTGAAGCCCCTAGGGCTTCAAGGTGCTCACCAAACATCTGGATACATTTCTTGATGGGTACAGTTTCCAAAATGGGGTCACTTGTGGGGGAGCTACACTGTTTAGGCACCTCAGGGGGTCTTCAAATGCGACATGACGTCCGCTAATGATTCCAGCTAATTTTGCTTTCAAAAATTAAAATGGCGCTGCTTCCCATCCGAGCCCCGCCGTGTGCCCAAACAATTGATTTCCATCACATATGAGGGATATGTGTACTCAGGACAAATTGAACAATACATTACATGGTGCATTTTTTCTTGATACCCTTGTGGAAAAAAAAAGCTAGCTGGTTGAAATAACAATTTATACAGCTACACTGTTTAGACACCTTAGGGGGTCTCCAAAAGCGACAAGGCGTCCGCTAATGATTCCAGCTAATTTTGCTTTAAAAAATTCAAATGTTGCTCCTTTCCCTCCAAGCCCTGCCGTGCACCCAAACAATTGATTTCCACCACATATGAAGTATCAATTTACTCAGGACAAAATGCACAATAAATTTTATGGTTCATTTTTTCCTCATACCGTGGTGAAAATGCAAAAAAATGGCTAAAGTAATATTTTTCTGTAAAAAAGTAAAATTTTACTTTTCCCCTTCCACATTGCTTTGGTTTCTGTGAAACACCTAAAGGGTTAATAAACTACTTGGATATGGTTTTGAGCAGTTTGAGGGGTGCAGTTTTTCGAATGGTGTCATTTTTCGGTATTTTCTGTCACCTAAGCCTCTCAAAGTCACTTCAAATGTGATGTGATCCCTAAAAAAATGGTTTTGGAAATTGTTTGGGAAAACTGAGAAGTTTCTGATGAACTTTGACCTTTCAAACTTCTTAACCCCAAAAAATGATGTTTCAAAAATTGCGCTGATGTAAAGTAGACATGTGGGATGTTATTAAGTACCGTATTTTTCCTTTTATAAGACGCACTGGATTATAGGACGCATCCCAAATTCAAAGGAAAAAAAGGTAAAAAAAAAAAATATATGGGGAATGTTTTATAATCCGGTGGTGTCTTACCGCTGTGCTGGGGCTGCAGTCGCTGCTGTGTGCTGGCTCTGCTCTGTTCTGTCCTGGCTCTGTTGTGTCCTGGCTCTGCTCCATGCTGGCTCTGCTCTGCTCCATGCTGGCTCTGCTCTGCTCTGCTCCATACTAGCTCTGCTCTGCTCCGTGCTGGCTCTGCTCCATGCTGGCTCTGCTGTGCCCCGTGCTGGCTCTGCCTCATGCTGGCTCTGCCTTGCCCCGTGCTGGCTCTGCTCTGCCCCGTGCTGGCTCTGTTCTATGAGGGGGGCGGCGAGACATGGGTTATTCTGAAGATGTGCTTCCAGCAAATGGCGCCCGGAGGCAGGGAGTGCACAAATTGAGCTCTTGAGCCAAGAGCTCCATCTGCGCACGCGCAGACTCTGGGCGCCATTATGTGAATTCCTTACCACTGACATCGTCAGAATGGCTTGTACCTCGCCGGCCGCCGCCGACCACAGCAGCTGCGCCGGCCGCCACCGACCACAGCAGCTGCGCCGGCCGCCACCGACCACAGCAGCTGCGCTGGCCGCCACCGACCACAGCAGCTGCGCTGGCCGTCACCAACCACAGCAGCTGCGCCGGCTACCACCACACTGAGCCCCTGCCTTCTGTGACCCCTCTCAATCACCTCCTGGTAATCCACATTCGGATTTTTAGACACACCCCTCATTTTCCTCCCAAATTTTTGGGAGGAAAAGTGCGTTTTATAATCCGAAAAATACAGTAACTATTTTGTGTGACATATCTTTCAGATTTATGGGCATAACATTTCAAAATTTGAAAATTGTGCGTCCTGGTTTCAGAGAGGTATACTGTGCATGACTGGAAGTGTCCAACATTCAGAATAGCTGTCACAGCGAACACAGATATGCGTGTCACCACTGGTGAAGCTGAATTCAATAGTATGTTAGTACACCCCTGTGGGCATGCTAACATGCTAAGAAGGCGGGTAGTCGGGGAATATAACTTCCTTGGGACTAGTCCTCTCACTCAATAGCATAAGATAAAAGATCTTTAGAAATACTTATTCTAAAGATCTCTTTATCTATGCTAGTGTATATAGGGACGGTTAGGCATGGATTAGCATTATGCACCCAGAACTGCTAGTGGTTCTGGGTGTATATTACACCTGACAGGTTCCCTTTAAGAAAAATCTGTATCTGATGTCCAGATTTTGCATCAAATGAATGAAGAATATGGGGTTAAAGTGAGTCGCCAAACTGTGGTTCAACAGCTAAGAGCAGTAGGCTTGAATGCACGAGTTCTAGTCAAAAAGCCTTTCATCTCTGCAAAGAACCGGAGGTTCCGACCTGAGTTTGCCGAAGAACATAGCCAATGGAAAGAGACACAATGGTCTAAGGTGTTGTGGTCAGATGAATCCAAGTTCAATCTGTTTGGTATTGATTAGAAATGAGCAAACCTTGGGAAGTTTAGTTTAGAGGGCACAGTCGAACCTTAGATAAGGTTAGGTTTGTGACCCTGACTTGATCCAAACCTCAATGGAAGTCAGTATTTGGGCAGTTTGTGGCTCCACCCACATGCAGACCAACCATAAGCAGAACACTTCTGGGTGACGGTAGGCAGGGGTTTTTTTCAATTTTTTTTTTGTTGTGTATGTGCACATTACATATGATCAAGCTGATTTTACCCCCAGTGTGATGTGTTCAAACCCTCCACGTGGCTTGTACAGGGCTGAGCATCTATCATACCCAAGCACAGCTCTTCCCACTTGAGTGGTTTGCACATGTAACTCACTCGAACTTCGAACCTGAACTTTGTTTAATTGGTTAGGTCCAACCTCGAACCTCAGGTTCGCTCATCTGGCAAGAACTATATATACCACCCAATTGAAAAACGTAATGATGTAATGCTGCCACATGGTAAAACCAAAGTAGGCAGGGGCTCAAAATGTCAAATAGTTGAGAAGAAGGCTCACAGCTGATCAGAATTGATATTGGTATTCTAGCCAGAATATGCTAGGGGCGGCAAGGGAGTTGTCTGTTGGATAGCAGCGGTCTCCTATACTTGCTGTAGGTTCATTTAGTTCTTGTAGAATGGTTAACTGGCATCAGGACTGGCCATATGCTGTAGGATCTTCCCAAACGGAACGCTTAAAGAGAGCTGGTCAAAGGACCCATGGGGAACATAGGAAGGCCTGCGTCCGGAGGTGAAGATCCTGGCTGGCTACAGCAAGTATAGGAGACCGCTGCTATCCAACAGACAACTCCCTTGCCGCCCCTAGCATATTCTGGCTAGAATACCAATATCAATTCTGATCAGCTGTGAGCCTTCTTCTCAACTATTTGACAGCATTTATACTCATCTCCTTACCTTTCTGTGATGACCTATACAGTTCCATGTTGGTGCAATTCATATACTAATTCCGATGCGTTAGTCTGATAGAACCCTTGATAAAGGTCCTACCGAGACCGAAACGTTGGGACAGACTTTTTTCATTTACATTTTTTCAATAAAATCACTTTTAAGCACCAAAAAAACTCAGACTGATTGCCTTTTTCTCTAATTGGAGTGCCGGAGTTATTGAATACCCTAGTGGCTTCAATACCCCATTGTTGTGGTGTAGTAATTAAAGCAGAAGGTTATGCTACAGAATATTAAGTTATGGCATTGTAGACAATGAATTAGGGCCGCTTTATACGCTACGACATCGCTAAAGCGATGTTGTTGGGGTCACGGAATTTCTGATGCACATCCGGCCGCGTTAGCGATGTCGTTGGGTGTGACACTTATGAGCGATTTTGAATCGTTGCAAAAATGTTCAAAATCGCTAATCGGTGACATGGGGGTCCATTCCTAATTATCGTTGCAGCTGCAGGTACGATGTTGTTCGTCATTCCTGCGACAGCACACATCGCTATGTGTGACACCGCAGCAACGAGGAACCTCACCTTACCTGCATCCGCCGTCAATGAGGAAGGAAGGAGGTGGGCGGGATGGTACGTCACGCTCATCTCCGACCCTCCGCTTCTATTGGCAGGCCGCTTAGTGACGTCGCGGTGACGCCGAACGCACCTCCCCCTTGAGGGAGGGATTGTTCGGCAGTCACAGCGACGTCGCTGAACAGGTATGTGCGTGTGATGCTGCCGTAGTGATAATGTTTGCTACAGCAGCGATCACCACATATCGGCCATACGACGGGGGCAGGTAGTATTGCGCTCGACATCGCCAGCAAATGCTAGTGATGTCTCAGCGTGTAAAGCGGCCCTTACTCCCCATACTGTGATCTATAATAGTGTATGCAAAACTTTTGGCAGTCAATTTTCTTCAATTAACCGGTTCACCCTGGGTAATTTTTTCATTTTTGCTTTTTCCTCCCCTTCTTCCGAGAGCCATAACGGTTTTATTTTTCTATCAATGTTGCCATTTAAGGGCTTATTTGTTTGCGGAATGAGTTGTACTTTTGAATGAAGCCATTCGTTTTACCCTATAGTGTACTGAAAAATGGGAAAAAAATTCCAAGTGCGGTGAAATTGCAAAAGAAAAGTGCGATTGCACAATTATTTTGGGGTCTTTTATTTACCAAGTTCACGATGTCGTAAAACTGATGTGTCAGTATGATGAGAAAAAGCAGAAGTTTGTCCAAAAAAAAGAATAGTGCTTTTGTCGCCATTTTCCGAGACCCGTGGCGTTCTCATTTATTAGGATCTGGGGCTCAATTACAACTTAGTTTTTGCGAATTGAGCTGGCATTTTAAATTATACCATTGTTGTGTAGATGCGCTGTATTAGTCGTCTCTTATTGCATTTTAAACAAATGTTGCGGTAGCGTCAATTTGGCGTTTGGATTTTATTTCTCGCCACACCGTTTACCGATCAGATTGATTTTACATTTTGATAGTTGGGCATTTCTGAATTCGGCGATACCAAATATGTGTATATATTTATTTTTTTACTATTTTATTTTCAATGAGGCGAAAGTGGGTGATTTGAACTGTTAGGGGTCTTTTCATATTTTTTAAAACTTTTTTTCTTTTTACATTTTTTATTTATTTTACTAGTCCCCCTAGGGGACTTTATCACTGCACAGTTCGATCACCTGTGCATTATTAGCAGAAATACTCATCTCATGTGAGTGCTGGCTCTCACAGGAAGTGAGTCATGGCAGCGTCAGGGGTCATTAGCTGACTCCGTGCTACCATGACAATGCATTGGTGCCCCGATGGTGGCGGGAAACGGCGCAATCCCCGTTGTAGCCATTTAAATCACTTTGTCAAATACTGACAGCTTGATCTAACGGGTTAACAGGCGAAGGTGGATCTCTGATCCACCTGTGCCTGTAAGGGGTACTTTGCACGTTGCGACATCACTACTGCGATATCGTCAGGGTCAAATCGAAAGTGACGCACATCCGGCGCCGGTAACGACGTCGCAACGTGTAAAGCCTAGAAGCACCGATAAACGATCGAAAAAGCGTCGTAGATCGGTGATCTGTGTAGTGTCAGTCATTTCCATAATTTTGCTGCAGCGGCAGGTACGATGTTGTTCTTCCTTCCTGCGGCAGCACACATCGCTGTGTATGAAGCCACAGGAGCGAGGGACATCTCTTTACCTGCATTCCGCCTGCAATGAGGAAGGAAGGAGGTGGGCGGGATGTATCCGTCCCGCTCATCTCCGTCCCTCCGCTTCTATTGGCCCCCTGCCGTGTGACGTCGCTATGACGCCACACGACCCGCCCCCTTAGGAAGGAGGCGGGTTTCCGGCCAGAGCGACGTCGCAGGGCAGGTAAGTGCGTGTGAAGCTGCCGTAGCGATAATGTTCGCTATGGCAGCTATCACAAGATATCGCATCTGCGACGGGGGCGGGGACTATCGCGCTCGGCATCGCTACAATCGGCTAGCGATGTCGCAGCGTGCAAAGTACCCCTTAACCTTACATGTCTGCAGATCAGCAGACATCTGCAGGCAATTCCGCGGGCTTTCTGCTGGAGCCCACGGTAACTAGAGAGAGGCAACCAAGGACGTAACCGTACATCCTTGGTCGTAAAATGGGTTAATTATCTGAACATACCTATATTCAAAAGCATGTTTGTTTAAAATTAAGGTCTTATGATGACAAATTCATGCACTTTCAATTCATCACCAGGAAAATGGCATCACAACAACCAGACAGAAGTAATATATCCCGCATTGGCAATGATCGCCTCCATGTCCAGTTAACCTTCTGTTAACCTCCTATAAAATAACAACTCATCTTACCTCACTGTTTCCCAACCCTGGGGTTCCATACAGAATAACTAACTACATTTTATAATAAATATTTATAATATATTTCATTACCTCTTCTTGCTTTCTGCTGCCCCAAACACCATGTTGATAATGCTGTAATAGCTACCTTGTTCTTGCTCCTCTAGTAGGTGCCTTACCAATTATCCATACTTAGTCACTATTTACAAACACTCTCCCTGTCTGAGCTTTTTTTTTTATCCCCATGTTCAGGCACAGAGAGCCTTTATAAATAGCAGTTCAAAGCAGCTACTAAAGGAGCATGAACTTGGCAGTTAAAACAACACTTTAAATGTTTGGGACAGAAGGAAGCAAAATTACACAATGGAATATATTACAGGGATTTGTAACTCGTCAAAAGCTGATTAGACGTTAAATTAAACAAATGTTTAGTTACTTTTTTTTTTTTAAGGGGTTGCCCTGGATATGGATTACCTAATCTTAGTATACATATAATGATTTAAATTGTGACAAACATAAGCCATTTTCCGCATCTTTCCACTACCTTTTGGTTTCCAATATTGTTAAAATATTTGGTGGATGCACCACATTTTACAGATTTCTAGAATGTAGCATTAGCCTTGTTGTAAAACCAGTGAGTTAAGAGTTGTCTAGCTGTCAAAGCAGAAAACTCTATTGACTGAATGCGTGTTATATCCTTCACCACTCCAGTGATGATAATCCTCTGGCTTCTTTTAGTCTTTTTATATTGTTGCAATATTGGTAGTAGTGCTAATGCCAGTATGAATGTGATGTTGTTCTTCTCCATGATTCCACACAGATATGGTATGTCCCCTTATTATCTTGAAAAATTGCATTATTACATGGGATCTTTATGATGCTACATTGTCATCTCCCCATTCAGATCCCTACAATATCGGATCCTCTCAGATCTTCTATGTAAGAGAATTTTACTGATTGACTCTTCAACGATGGATAAGGACAGGGACAAGATGGCGGAGAGGATAATACACCTCACCCTAGAGATCCTCTTCCGGCTTACTGGAGAGGTGAGAGATTCTGATGACGTCACATTACATCATTCTTATCTATGGGAATAAAAGATGGACAGAACTGGAGAGGTGAGGACTCTGGAAATGTCTGTAGTGAGATTTATTAATGTGTCTCTCCATAACCAGGATTACACAGTAGTGAAGAAGACCTCTAGTGAGCACTGTCAGGCCCCTGTGTCTGAGGGATGGGGAAGACCCCTGAGCCCAATCACGGGGCCTCCACCTCACCCCCTGATACATGAGGACATCAATGACCAGAAGATCCTAGAACTCACCTACAAGATGATTGAGCTGCTGACTGGAGAGGTGACACTGCTGGGAATGCTGGGACATTATACAGTAACGCTATGGAGGGATCGGGGGATGACGGTATCATTGTATGTGTCAGGTTCCTATAAGGTGTCAGGATGTCACCATCTATTTCTCCATGGAGGAGTGGGAGTATTTAGAAGGACATAAAGATTTGTACAAGGACATCATTATGGAGGTTCCCCAGCCCCTCATATCACCAGGTAATAGACAGGACTAAATACACACGGCCTATAATTATCTGTATGTAAAGAATGAATTCAGTCCCTGTATGTGTTTCCTCCAGTTCTATCCAGTGAGAGGACAACACCAGAGAGATGTCCCCGTCCTCTTCTTCCACAGGACTGTAAGCAAGAAGATCCCGATGTTCCTCAGGATCATCAGGTAGATGGAGAGAAGGTGTCATGAAATCTTTCCTATCTATATATACAGTATAATTGCCTTATTTTGTCTGTCTGTCTGTCCTGCTCCAAAATTGTGTCACCGTGACAGTGTCACCGTGACAGTGTCGTTAGAGTTACAACTGTCGGATTGGCTGCTGGGCTCGGTCTGGCCCCGCCCCCCCACGGATTGGCTGCTCGCCTCGGTCTGGCCCCGCCCACCGCATGGATTAGCCGCTCGCCCCGGCCCTCCGCACGCATCGCCCGCTCCACTGGCTTCCGGTACACATGTGCAGGGAGCCGGCACACGCTGACGCCTCGCCCGCTCAGCCCCGCTCCAGCGTACACCGGCTCCCAGTACACATGTGCAGGGAGCCGGCATACGCTGACGCCTCGCCCGCTCAGCCCCGCTCCAGCGTACACCGGCTCCCAGTACACATGTGCAGGGAGCCGGCATACGCTGACGCCTCGCCCGCTCGCCCCCGCCACGCTTTGGCACGCTCGGCCCCGCTGGGATCGTGACCGAGCCGGTGTACACTGGTAACCATGATACACATCGCGTAACTATAGGAAGCGCTTCCCTTAGTTACCCGATGTGTATCATGGTTACCAGCGTACACCGGCTCCCGGTACACATGTGCAGGGAGCCGGCATACGCTGACGCCTCGCCCGCTCAGCCCCGCCCCGGGACACGTTGTCACGCTCGGACCTGCCCCCGGCGGCCCCAGCATGGGGGATGGAGCACGATGGGAGGTGTGCAGCATGGAGGATGGAGCACGATGGGGGGTGTGCAGCATGGAAGATGGAGCACGATGGGGGGTGCGCAGCATGGGGGATGGAGCACGATGGGGGGTGCACAGCATGGAGGATGGAGCACGATGGGGGGTGTGCAGCATGGAGGATGGAGCACGATGGGGGGTGCGCAGCATGGGGAATGGAGCACGATGGGGGGTACGCAGCATGGGGGATGGAACACGATGGGAGGTGTGCAGCATGGGGGATGGAACACGATGGGGGGTGCGCAGCATGTCGGATGGAGCACGATGGGGGGTGCGCAGCATGTCGGATGGAGCACGATGGGGGGTGCGCAGCATGTCGGATGGAGCACGATGGGGGGTGCGCAGCATGTCGGATGGAGCACGATGGGGGGTGCGCAGCATGTCGGATGGAGCACGATGGGGGGTGCGCAGCATGGGGGATGGAGCACGATGGGTGCGCAGCATGGGGGATGGAGTACAATAGGGGGTGCGCAGCATGGGGGATGGAGCACGATGGGGGGTGCACAGCATGGGGGATGAAGCACGATGGGGGGTGCGCAGCATGGGGGGATGGAGCACGATGGGGGGTGCGCAGCATGGGGGATGGAGCACGATGGGAGGTGCGCAGCATGGGGGATGGAGCACGATGAGGGGTGCGCAGCATGGGGGATGGAGCACGATGGGGGGTGCGCAGCATGGGGGATGGAGCAGCATGGGGGATGGAGCACGATGGGGGGTGTGCAGCACGGGGGATGGAACACGATGGGAGGTGCGCAGCATGGGGGATGGAGCACGATGAGGGGTGCGCAGCATGGGGGATGGAGCACGATGAGGGGTGCGCAGCATGGGGGATGGAGCACGATGAGGGGTGCGCAGCATGGGGGATGGAGCACGATGGGGGGTGCGCAGCATGGGGGATGGAACACGATGGGGGGTGCGCAGCATGGGGGATGGAGCACGATGGGGGGTGCGCAGCATTGGGGATGGAGCACGATGGGGGGTGCGCAGCATGGGGGATGGAGCACGATGGGGGGTGCGCAGCATGGGGGATGGAGCACGATGGGGGGTGCGCAGCATGGGGGATGGAGCACGATGGGGATGCGCAGCATGGGGGAAGGAGCACGATGGGGGCTGCGCAGCATGGGGGATGGAGCACGATGGGGGTGCACACCTCCCCCCAAAACACACACACACCGCCACACGTGCACCGCACAACACACCACACACACACTGGGAACCACAAACACCGCCCTACACAGACACCCACACACACACACAGACAACGCCGCACACACACAACACCCAACACACAAACACTGCGGCATACATAAATATACGCACATACCGCGCAGCACACACACTGCACAAAACATACCTCCCCCCAAAACACACACACGCACTCCACACCGACACAAACCGCACAACACACACAGCACCACACACACAGAACGCTGTAAACACACAGCGCTCCACAAACAACGCAACACACACAATGCAACACACATACAACACCGCTCTCACACACCCCCACCCAGACAACACCCAGAACATTTACAGCGCCCTACACAAACACTTGGTAACTACACACAATAACATCTATCATATATATATATGTGTATGTATGTATATATATATAACTAAAATCATACATTAACTACACAATACGTAAATTCTAGAATACCCGATGCGTTAGAATCGGGCCACCTTCTAGTGATATATAGATAGTGTTCAGTCTTGATTCACCTAATAGTATTATAATGAACGACTAATTTATTAGAGATATTTTTGGTTGTAATATTATGATCTTTTCTGTCCTTAGAAAAATTATCATGGAATGTCTCCATCTCTCTGTGACTTTTTTTAATATTTATTTCAGGATAACGATATGAACAATATTATTATAGAGACATTTGTCATTGGTGATGAGCAATGTAAAGAGGAGATTCCTACAGATGATTATCCAGGTGAGTAGTAACCACTAAATGGAGAGAAGAGTCATATCAGGGTAAATTATAAAAAGAGGGTTAAACTACATAAAAATAAGAATTCCAGGTATTTGTGACCACTTTTAAAGCAATACGTGCACAAGTGGAAAGGGTTAAATAGCTAATGCAAGCTAGGGTAGACTCCTACAGACCTAACAACAGACAAGAAAAAGATGTGGGTAAATGATCAAGCACAGAGCAAATGCCACACAGGTTTCTGTCACACTGGCAAAATCCATAGCTGCAGGGCTGGAACTCCTTAGCAGAAGCCAGAAAGAAATATATCCAGCAGAAAAGTCTACTATCAGGAGAGTATGAATAGCTCCACCCGGGATGTGATAGGAGAGAGAAAATTAGTAAGTCAGAATACCTGATAACCGCAAACCAAAAAGAGAGAAGCAAAGGTAAAAGACCATCAGCATTTGGACAAGGACTGACCAGACTCTGGGTCAGCAGGGAAGGAAACTGACCATGCAGCACAATGTCAGTGGATCGAGTCCCGAACTCCCCCTTTATACAAGAGGCCACCGGACCCTCAGAGTCCCCCCATCCTCTGACGTCGCTGATGGACCTATCTCACCATGCAATCCGCATGAAGATCTTCCGCATTAACCCAGGAGTTATTTCTTGAAGTACAAGCTTCCACTTGATGAGATACTACAACTGTCACCTGACATGCCTGCAACCCAGCACTCGCTTCACCTCATATTCCTGATCCACCTCCAAGTCCATCTCAATTATGTCCCGAGGACCAGGTTTCCCCTGAAACCTCTTAAGTGGAGAAGAATGGTGTAACGTCAAGCCACCCACTAAGCAGGACCCCGAGGTACCCCGAAACCCTTTAACCCCCTATACAGGAATCTCTTATTACTGCAGGGTCCAGGGATTCACTGCCTAAGGTAGGCTGCAGTCCAGAGACGGGGATAGTCACCAGGCAAGGTCTAAACCACAATGTCAGCAAGGTACAAAAATGGAAAGACAGGGGAATGTTCAGAAAAACAGGCAGAGGTCAAACCGAGATGTCAGGCGAGGTACAAAAGAGCAGGCAGGAGGAATGTCCAGAAAGCAGGCCAAGGTAAAAACCAGGATATCAGACGAGGTACAAAACAGCAGGCAGGAGGGACGTTAATAAACAAAGCCGAGTTCATGCGAGACATAAAGCAAGGTGCACAGTACCAGGGAGGATGTGGCTCACAGCAACACAAGACTATATCTGGCAAAGATCCAGTAACACTGAAGGATATAAAAAAGGGTGTGGGGCCGTCCCATAGGCTGCAGTAGGAGCTGATACCAGCTGGAAGGGAACATACCCCCTACAGTCAGTCAGCAGTACTGCAAGTTCCAGCCAGACCAAGCCTGGTGAGTGTGCGGCGACTCCGCCCACCAGAGCCCCTGGAACTGACCTCTCACCTATCACCAGCACTGCCTGCAGTGTGAGCAGAGCAACGCCTTGTGACCCGGGCAGACGTCACTGGAGCAGACACTGGTGGAGACGTGACAGTAGAGTGGCGCCTGGTGACCGGGGCAGACATCCCCGGAATAGACGTGACAAATGTAAGGAGTTATTTATCTTCCAAGCAATGGCAAGTGAAAGTTTACCCATAGTGGGATTCAAGATTATATTAACCCCTTCAGCCCCCAGCCTGTTTTCACCTTAAAGACCCGGCCATTTTTTGCAATTTTGACCAGTGTCACTTTGACAGGTTATAACTCTGGAACACTTCAACGGATCCTGGCGATTCTGAGATTGTTTTTTCGTGACATATTGTACTTCATGTCAGTGGTAAATTTATGTTTTGCGTTTATTTGTGAAAATTTTGGAAATTTGGCGAAAATTTTGAAAATTTTGCAATTTTCAAAATTTGAAATTTTATGCCCATAAATCTGAGAGATATGTCACACAAAAAAGTTACTAAATAACATTTCCCACATGTCTACTTTACACCAGCGCAATTTTTGAAAAAAAAAAAAAATTTCCGTTAGGAAGTTAGAAGGGTTCAAAGTTCATCACCAATTTCTCATTTTTCCAACAAAATTTACAAAAAAAAATTTTTTAGGTACCACATCACATTTGGAGTGATTTGAGAAACCTAGGCGACAGAAAATACCCAAAAGTGACCCAATTCTAAAATCTGCACCCCTCACTCTGCTCAAAACCACATCCAAGAAGTTTATTAACCCTTTAGGAGATTCACAGCAACCAAAGCAATGTAGACGAAAAAATGAAAATTTTACTTTTTTAACACAAAAATGTTACTTTAGCCATAAAAATTAGTATTTTCACAATGGTATCAGGAAAAATGCATCATAAAATGTATTGTGGATTTTCTCCTGAGTACGCAGATACCCCATATGTGGTGGTAATCAAATGTTTGGGCACACACCAGGACTCGGAAGGCAAGGAGCGCCATTTGAATTTTTGAGTGCAAAATTAGCTGCACTCATTAGCGGACACCATGTCGGGTTTGAAGACTCCCCGAGGTGCCTAAACAATGGAGCTCCCCCACAAATGACCCCATTTTGGAAACTAGAGCCCTCAAATATTTTTTCTAGATGTTTGATGTGCACTTTGAACCCCTGGGGGCTTCACAGAAGTTTATAACGTTGAGCCGTGAAAAGAAAAAATTTTTTTTTACCACAAAACTGTTGCTTCAACCAGGTAGCTTTTTTTATCACAAGGGTATCAGGAAAAAATGCACCATAAAATGTATTGTGCATTTTCTCCTGAGTACGCAGATACCCCATATGTGGTGGAAATCAAATGTTTGGGCGCACGGCAGGACTCGGAAGGCAAGGAGCGCCATTTCACAGCAAAATTGGTTGGAATTATTAGCGGACGCCATGTTGCGTTTGGAGACCCCCCTGAAGTGCCTAAACAATGGAGCTCCCCCACAATTGACCCCATTTTGGAAACTAGACCCCTCATGGAATTTATCTAGCTGTTTAGTGAGCACTTTGAACCCCTGGAGGCTTCACAAACGTTTGTAATGTTCAGCCGTGAAAATATTTTATTCTTTTTTTTACCACAAAATTGTTTTTTCAAACAGGTAGCTTTTTTTTCCACAAGGGTATCAGGAAAAAATGCACCATAAAATGTATTGTGCAATTTCTCCTGAGTACGACGATACCTCATATGTGGTGGAAATCAATTGTTTGGGCGTACGGCGGGGCTCAGAAGAGAAGGAGCGCCATTTCACAGTAAAATTGATTGGAATTATTAGCAGACGCCATGTTTCATTTGGAGACCCCCTGAGGTGCCTAAACAATGGAGCTCCCCCACATGTGATCCCATTTTGGAAACTAGACCCCCCCCATACAAAAAAAATTAGTTTGGCGAAATAAAAAATACAGACATCAGTAAAAAAAAAAAAATTGAGCGCCTGCCACTAAGACCAGTGCCAAACGTGAGAGCAATGCACGAGTCTCGCATCGCATCATCCACTGCAGTCTGGAAGCGAGCAACTGCGCTGGATAATGCGATGCAAGAGGGCGCGGCAGCGGATGGAGGGGCGGCAGATGAGAAAGGGCGCAGCGGATGGTGGCTGGGAAAAGGCGCAGCGGATGGAGGAGCGGCAGAGGATGGGAAAAGGCGCAGCGGATGGAGGAGCGGCAGAGAATGAGAAAAGGCGCAGCGGATGGAGGAGCGGCAGATGAGAAAAGGCGCAGCGGATGGAGGAGCGGCAGATGAGAAAAGGCGCAGAAGGGTGGAGGAGCGGCAGATGAGAAAAGGCGCAGCGGATGGAGGAACGGCAGATGAGAAAAGGCGCAGCGGATGGAGGAGCGGCAGATGAGAAAAGGCGCAGCGGATGGAGGATGGGAAAGGGCGCAGCGGATGGAGGAGCGGCGGAGTATGGGGGGGTGGGAGGTGAGATTGGGGATAGCTACCTTACAGGATTGATCTAGGCAGCAGGATCACAGCAGACAGAAAAGGCAGCAGATGAAGGAGGGTGAAAAGGATGGGAGAGAGCAGGCAGCAGATCAGGGAGGGGGGCAGAGTCTGATGGGAGAGAGCGATGGCACATGGAGGGGGGGGGAAGGCAGCACATGGAGGGAGGGGGGAGAGGAGGCAGCACATGGAGGGAGGGGGGAGAGGAGGCAGCACATGGAGGGAGGGGGGGGAGAGGAGGCAGCACATGGAGGGAGGGGGGGGAGAGGAGGCAGCACATGGAGGGAGGGGGGGGAGAGGAGGCAGCACATGGAGGGAGGGGGGGGAGAGGAGGCAGCACATGGAGGGAGGGGGGGGGAGAGGAGGCAGCACATGGAGGGAGGGGGGGGGAGAAGAGGCAGCACATGGAGGGAGGGGGGGGGGGGAGAAGAGGCAGCACATGGAGGGAGGGGGGGGAGAAGAGGCAGCACATGGAGGGAGGGGGGGAGAGGAGGCAGCAGATGGAGGGAGGGGGGGGAGAGGAGGCAGCACATGGAGGGAGGGGGGGAGAGGAGGCAGCACATGGAGGGAGGGGGGGAGAGGAGGCAGCACATGGAGGGAGGGGGGAGAGGAGGCAGCACATGGAGGGAGGGGGGAGAGGAATCAGCACATGGAGGGGAATCAGCACATGGAGGGGAATCAGCACATGGAAGGCGGCAGCCGATTTAGGTGCAGTGGCAGCCGATGGAGGCGGCGGCCGATCGGGCAGGGACAGTGGCGGGAATAGCGGCGTGGCGGGCAGGGACAGCGGCGGGAATAGCGGCGTGGCGGGCAGGGACAGTGGCGGGAACAGCGGCGTGGCGGGGAGCAGCGGTGGATCGTGGGGAGCAGCGGTAAATCGGCGGGCAGCAGCGGTGGATCGGCGGGGAGCAGCGGTGGATCGGCGGGGAGCAGCGGTGGATCGGGGGGGGCTATAACTTACCGATGGGCACCTACAGCGACCGCTCTCATCAGCTTTCACGGACGGAGTGAAGCTGAGGGTAGCGGTCACCGGCACAAGATCCACAGTGATTGGGAGAGATCGGTCACAAGGCCGGTCTCTCCAATCAGAGCTGGGGGCGGGTGAAACAAAGTTCACCCAGCTCCAGCCAGTCATCAGTGCTACAGCAGCACTGATTATGGCTGGATTTCAATGTGTCAGCCATTTTCAATGGCTGACACATTACAGTGACTGTAATTGGCTGAGCGGCGTTTGTCAGCCAATCACAGCCTCTGTAGGTTCGGGGAGGAGGCACCACCCCTCCTGAGGTCAGGCAGAGGTCCCCTCCTTCCCGAATCTACCGTTTAAGTAAACAAATTTCACTCCCCGGGGCTCCGGGACCGCGATTTCGCCAGGACGTACTGAGTACGTCATGGGTCGTTTAGCACCATGTCACCATGACGTACTCAGTACGTCCAAGGTCGTTAAGGGGTTAATGTTATAAGGACCTACAAATTTGGGATCAAATTTCTTAATGTCACTTTAAGACGTAAACATTTTGAGGACAACCACAGGAGTCTTGCTATGTATGTAGTTTTCACTTTTCTCAGCCCTGTCACTAGTTACCAAAAGACCCTTTTCGACCTCCCTTTGGACTTTAGTCAGTCAGCAAGAAAATGTCTCCTCCTCTGGCATGGAGGACTGCAAACCTGAAAAATTGCCAAAAACCTGATGAAAACCCAAACACCAAAAAGAAGGCTAAAAAAAGCTAACTAAAATGTAACCCCTGTACTGAAAATAATGTTCTTGGGAACACCATGTAATTTAATGTTAAAACCTGGCTAAACTCTTAGATGCAGGCAACTTTTGAAGGGGAGCCAAATGAAACGATTTCCGCCAGAATTAGGAAAATCAGTGATGATGTCCGTGGACAAGTTGGTCCAAGTCTGAGATGGAAGTTCGTTAGGCAAGAGATAACAGTCTGAGGCCTGACGAGAGGCTTTAGCCCTGGTGCAAACTCTGTATTTACTGACATACTCATCAACATCTTTATGAGTATTCGGCCACTAAACGGAACCTTAAAAGAGATCTCCAAGTGAGAGAAGAACTCGGATGCCCAGCCAAAACAGAATCCTGCACTTCATTCAGAAGACCTGTGCGTAGAGAGGATAGTACATAAAACTTGTTCAGGGGCAAACCCTCTGGCTCACTATCCCGAGCATTCTGACTGCTCTATTTGAGATCTATCCCCAGAGCACCCACCATCACCCCTTACTAAGAATTTTGACAGGATTGTCATCCCTCTTTGGAGGTCTCCACTGTCCAACATCTAAACTGTGAGCAGTAGTCCTCAACTTTATGGTTTCCCTGAACATGCTTGGGGATCTTAGATTCAGCAACTGCGACTTTGTCAGAGTCATCATAGATGAGGGCAAGAGCAGAGAAAAATGCCTCAGCAGAGTAAAATGTCAGAGTTCTCAAGCAATGAATATACCCAAGCCTGAGGATCCCCACTGAGCAAGGACAAGACATTACCCATTTGTTGACTATCACCCCCAGAGGAAATAGGATGGAGGCGAAAGTACAATTTGCTTGAGGAAAAAAAAATTGTCCATTAATTTTACCTTTGGTTTAGATGTCGCATTCTCTGTATCATCAGAAAGTGCATGCTGCTGCTTTATATTGGCCACTTACAAGAGACAAGGCCTATTGTTACGCAACCAAGATGTCCACAGGATCCATAATGATGCCTTAAGGTGGCTTTACACGCTACGACATCGCTAAAGCGATGTCGTTGGGGTCAATGATTTTGTGACGCACATCCTGCCGCGTTAGTGATGTCGTTGCATGTGACACCTATTAGCGATTTTGAATCATTGCAAAAATGTTCAAAATGGCTGTTTTTTGTAAATACTAATATCTCTAGCTGCACAGCTCCTAATGGCTCTTGTACAGGCTGGAATTTCCCTAGCCACAACACTAGAAATCCACAACTCAGATCTGTCTCCCTAAAGGCCGTCAAGTTGTACTTCTTGAGGAACCAGAGGGGAGGCTTCTACGCACTATAAACCAAGTTAGAAGCATGCAGAGATAGGCAGGGTGAGGTGAGGAAACATAAAATACGTGCACGAGTTTAAAAGGTGAAATATATAATGCAAGTTAGGGTAGATGCCAACAGACCTAACAACAAACAAAAGAAAGGTGTAGGTAAGATAATTGAGAAAGCACAGAGCAAATGCCAGAAAGGTCTCTGTCACACAGGCAAAATTGCCTAAAAGCGCTGCTGGAACTCCTTAGCAGAATCCACAAAGGAATATAGCCAGCAGAGAAGGCTATTATCAGGAGAGTATAAATAACTCCACCTGGGATGTGATAGGACAGAGAAAGTGAGTAAATGAGAATATCTGATAAAAGCAAACCAAAAGGAAAGAAACAGTTGTACAAGACCATCAGCATCTGGACAGGGACTTACCAGCCTGTGGCTTAGCAGGGTAGGTAACTGACCATGCAGCACAAGGTCACCAGATCAAGTCCCAAAACCTAAGGCATGACAATATATTTTCAGGCAATCCCTTGCCATCTTACTTAGAAGTAACTAGCAGAAATTAAGCCGTCCTTTAAAATATACCAGACACGCATCTGTGAATAAGAACTTGAAGGTGTATTCGTGACCAAACTTGGCACTGAAATGTTCTATGAGGGGCCCAAGCTTATGCAAGCTATCATTATTTGGATCCTTTTGTGGTGTACATAGCGCATTATAAGAATGTCAAAATTTCAGGATCGCTTCAAAAGAATACAAGCAGGAAATGCAGCAGTAATTTTGTGGTGAAGCTGGAAGACGTCGCAGCCATAGAGATAAGGAGAAAAAGTGATAAAACGCTGAGAAATTTGTACAGGTTGTGTGTGACAGCAGAGCAACGGGAGAGATTAGTGTAGGAGGAAAAGAGACTGCAGCTGAATGTGATTGCTGTGTCAGTTCAGGAGATGAGTATATGTTTTTTTGTTACTACACTTTGGGCTCATTATCATTAACTTTTAAAGTAAGAGACAACTATTTTTAATGTTGTGTGACAGGCCTAAAATGAAATAAAATGTGATTCTGTGAATTTGTAGTCCACTACCTAAACCCACTGTGAATGTATACCCTGATTTTGCTATCAAAAGTTATTATTATTCATTATTACAGCGCCATTAATTCCTTGCGCTTTACATGTAATAAGGGGTATATATAATGGGGACAAGTACAATAATCATGAACAATACAAGGCACAGACAGGTACAGAAGGAAAGAGGACTCTGCGCACAAGGGCTCAGTCTACAAGGGATGGGTGAGGGTGGAGATGGTCATGCGGCGCTATAGAGGGCTGATGATTACTGCAGGTTGTAGGCTTCTCGGAAGAGGTAGGTCTTCAGGTTCCTTTTGAAGCTTTTCAATTTAGGTGAGTGTCTGATATGTTGTGGCAGAGAGTTCCTGAGTATGGGGGAGGTTCGGGAGAAATCTTGGATGCGATTGTGGAAAGAGGAGATGTGAGGGGTGTAGAGAAGGAGCTCTTGCGAGGATTGTAGGTTACGTGCAGGTAAGTACCAGGACACTAGGTCAGAGATGTATGGAGAAAACAGGTTGTGGATGGCTTTGTATGTTATGGTTAGAGTTTTGAACTGCAGTCGTTGGGCATTGGGAAGCCAGTGAAGGGATTGGCAGAGATGGGAGGTCAGAACAGGTGAATTAGTCGGGAATCATAGTTTACAATAGATTGTAGGCGTGCGAGACTATTTGAAGAGAGGACACAGAACAGGGGGTTGCAGTAGTCCAGTCGGGAGATAAGGTTATGCACTACTGTTTTTTGTAGCTTCATGGGAAAGGAATGTATGAATCGAATCTGGAAAAAAAAATTTGAGTTGGGGGTGAAAAGCGTTTGGATGTGTAGATTAAAAGGGGAGAGCAGAGTTGAGTCACTCCCAGGCAGCGAGCACGTGGGGCTGGGGAGAGTGAGTAGCCATTAAGTTTGATTGATATGTCTGTTGGGGGGTTGAGTGAGGGGGAGGTAAAATAATGAATTCTGTTTTTTCCATGTTAAGTTTTAGAAGTCGAGCAGAGAAAAAGAATGAAATAGCAGACAGACATTGTGTGATTCTGGTTGCTCATATCTTACTATTTTCTTACTATAAGAAAATCCTAAGTCTTCAATATTGTTCAGAGCTTTAGCAATATAGCTGGAAATAACGGTTGCTATTTTCACAAAAAAGAATACATTTTAACAGAATATCAATCAGGTACGGTAAATGTTTCTTAGGTTCGGGAGCAAGTTCTTCCTGAGTTTGAGTTTGTTTGGCCACTTCATGCTCCACTTCAGAAAATCAATTAACTTGATCCACCGAAAATGCAGATCGTCCAATATTCTATTCCGATCATGCTAACCAACAAGATGAAGAAAACCAGCAGTAAGCTTAGTGCTGGCTAAACCAGACAAAGGTTTCTAGGTATCCCTGGCATTCATTCTTTATTCCCTGCTGCAGGAATTCACAAATACTAAAATAATTGTCTGCTATTAGTATTCAGATGATGGGAAGAAGTGATCATAGATGGATCCGGGTCATACACATAAGTCAGAAAATTGGACATCCAAGTAGAAGGAAGCAGATTAGAAGCAACTTGAGGTCAACATCTATCTGCAGTTCAAGTAGCTGGAAGGCAGGAAAAAAGAGTCAAAGAGTTTGAAGGTCAAATATAAACAGATCAGAAGAGAATTCATAAGCTAAGTCAGGTAACAAAACTGATCAAAACCAATTAGTATCACTCACTATCACAGAACAGAGACAGCTGTCTAAGCTAATATCTGGCAACAACTTGTGTATATGAGAGATTCAGCTTTCTGGTTGTCCGGATTACCAGACTTATGGATTGGTCAACCAACAGGGTACTCAGTTTGGCTAATCAGCCATGTACACAAAAGGACTTGGTGACCGTGTATTGCACACGTATCTTGAAGATCACCACCAGAGTGACCATGAACATGCAAAAGTGCAGTGGGCCAGCCTGGAGGCCTAATACTATAATCTATTAGTCTCTGCTTTGAGGTTTACCGTTGCCACCACCCTGTTAGGCAATTAGTTTAGATTTCTATATAAATTGTAGTAAAATTACTAATATAATAATAATATAAATTGATAAATCAGAAATATTACGAAAAAATGTTTTTTTTTTTTCTTTAGATGACTTCACAAGGAGCTCAACTGGGTCTCTGATATTTTCAGACTTTAAAGCAGAAGATCATAGTATTACAACAGATACACAAGAAGAATCTGCCATTATCTCAGATATATCTCCTGCCCTTAACAGGAACAATCTACCATCTGATTCTTTTCTATCTTCCATCAACAAACATGAAAATGACAAAAGGGGTACTGAATATCAAAGAGCTGACACAGGAGAGAAACCATTTTCATGTTCAGAATGTGACAAAACTTTTAAACAGAAGTCGCAGCTTGTTAGACATCAGAAAACACACACAGCGGAAAAACCATTTTCCTGTTCAGAATGTGGAAAAAGTTATAGCAATAAATCAAGACTTGTTCGACATCAGAAAATTCACACAGGGGAAAAACCATTTTCATGTACAGAGTGTGGGAAATGTTTTAATCAGAAAACAAATCTTGTTACACATCTAAAAATTCACACAGGAGAGAAACCATTTTCATGTTTAGATTGTGGGAAATGTTTTAAACAGAAATCTGAGCTTGGTACACATCTGAGAATTCACTCAGGGGAAAAGCCATTTTCATGTTCAAAATGTGGGAAATGTTTTACAGGCAAAGCAACTCTTGCTACACATGAAAGAACTCACACAGGGGAAAAACCATTTTCTTGCTCCCAATGTGAGAAATTATTTTATCGGAAATCATCTTTAGATGTACATCAGAAAATTCACTCAGGGCAGAAGCCATATGAATGTTTAGAATGTGGAAAATGTTTTATGATGAAACACTATCTTGTTGTACATCAGAGATCTCACACAAGGGAGAAGCCATTTTCATGTTCAGAATGTGGGAAATGTTTTATAGGTAAATCAAATCTTGTTATACATCAGAGAACTCATACAGGAGAGAAGCCATATTCCTGTTCAGAATGTGGGAAATGTTTTACAGAAAAATCAAAAGTTGTTATACATCAGAGAACTCATACAGGAGAGAAGCCATATTCATGTTCCGAATGTGGGAAATGTTTTACAGAAAAATCAAAAGTTGTTATACATCAGAGAACTCATACAGGAGAGAAGCCATATTCATGTTCAGAATGTTGGAAATGTTTTCCAGAAAAATCAAAACTTGTTAAGCATCAAAGAATTCACAAAAGTAGGTAGCAAATTTTTTTTACCTGTTTTTCTCTTGTCAAATTGTACGAATAAGTAAGAATAAGTGTAGAAGTTATCAATCTCGCAAAAAGAAAGGAAACTGGTTATTAAGAAATGTATATAATTAGTAGTAAACCTCTGTTGTTGAAAAATAAATAACTTAAACTCTGTATTCTGTATATCCATCATGTGTATAAGTGTTTACATTTGCATATACTATACATACATAAAGGATGTGACTCTTCATTGTACTTTTTGTAACTCCTCATTTTGATGAAGCAACACTTCTGCATTAATAAAGTGGTAGTTTTACGTCTCTGTCCTCTGAGTCCGTACTTGACAATTTCCTGATTGCTTACGGATTCATTGAGATGTCCATTTTTATCGTATACATAAAAAAAGTTTTGATTTTCATCAGTGCTTAATCAATGTGTCATTTTGTACCTTCAGTGTTTAATCAGTTTTTCCTATATGCAAACAGATTGAGGTTTCTTGAGCTTCTCCTAGCAAACAATCAATGAAACATGCATGCCACCAGGATGCTATCATTGTGCTGACCATTTTATTCACTTATCTAATCTTTTGAATGAATCAGTTTGATTCACAACAGAAATTACATGTTCCCAACTATTCTTTAGTCTGTGATTAGTGATGGGAGAACCCACTGATATCTGGGACCAGCAGGTTCAACCGGATTTAAAAGCAAAACCCGGTTTGGTTCCGGAATTAATCCCGGATGTCTTCCCGGATGCCAATCACCATATAAGATTATGGGAATGCAAATCATGCGCTTTAAAATGGTGGTAGAAAGGGCTAGGGGGAGTAGAGAAAGTGTGTTATAATTACCAATCTCTGCCCGGCTGTAACTTTACTTCCAAGGCCACTCATTATCCCTCATGCATATGCACTGCTTCTCCTGCCCACCGGCAGTCCCGGCGTTTGTGATTGGTTGCAGTCAGACCGCACCCCCAACCTTTGTGACAGCGTGTCTCACTGCTTGGAATCACAGATGCTATGTGCGTGTCTATAGTGCTGTAAAAATACATTTTAAAAATTGGCGCAGGGTCCCCCCATATTATAGATATATACTATAAAATTCACCCCACCCCAAATAGTTATACACAAAAGGAGGGCTTTGTAAAATATTTTTGGACTAAATATACTGGTCAAGCACGGAATACCAGACAATCTATACAAAAAAGTGCTCAGAAGATCCAAATTTTATTAAAATATAATTTATTGAAAAATGTGTTAAAATATCAAAAATAACAAAAATAAATTGCAATAATTGCAAATGGCCAAAAGGTGGCACTATAACCACGTGATACACAGATTATTAACCAAAAATAATATGCCGATGCACAGATTAAATATTATAAATATACTTTGTCAATATATTAATAGTAAATAATTACAGCTGTTGAAAATATGATAAATAATATAGTAATACTAATACATACGACATTTAAGATATGGTCATAATACTATATACAGTTAATAATAAAAGGCTATCTTCCAATGACTACTGTTCACATTTTTAGAATTATTGGTTCTGAACCATCTTGGATTAACAATAAATAAATATCAAATAAATATTCAATAAACAAATCAATTTAAGGTATCTAAACCAAATTTATAATATTTAATAAACTAAAATAATTTATTGTATATAGACAGGAGTCATTGGAATGAACCAAACCATTTGAAAACTGTATACAGATACAGTAGCAACGCCAATAAATTGTGTATGTAATACTATATAAGAGGTATATTAATATGAATGACATAAAAAAAAATAGAACACAAGGGAGAGGGGACACTTAAAGTTGCCACACCATAGTGCCAGAATGGTATATTGATATAATGTACATATGGTAAATAGAGCAATGTAGTGTATTACCTGTCTCCATGTGGGGCTACTATCAATCCCTATGCGCATTTCGGCGCAGTGCTTTCTTCCGGGGAAGTCCACTTGTGACACGCCTGCTTTTAAAAATGCTCTCCGCAAAAGACGTGATGTTATTAAACCCAGTGAGACTGTCCCTTATCCCGACCCATCAGCTGCCCCTCCCAAGGAAACAGTTCCAGATCCCCAGACATGCAGTCGGCTGATAACTGCAGCGGTAACTTTCTCCACTCCTAATCATCGCTTATTAACTAAAGATGAGGACATTCCTAATCAGAGGTACACCCTCTCAGTTCATAGGGGCCCGAAATCTGGGACCCAATCATGCATTCTGAAATATGGACCAATACTACCCTTACGGTAGGCATAGGACCCATAGAGACTCAAAGTGTCTCTGCTATTGTCAATTTGGCCAACTTGTCCCTCCGCCATAGTGGGGGCATAGCGAAAGCTATAGTACAAGCAGAGGAACCAGAAATACAATCTCATTGTCACTCCATCATAAGGAAAAAGGGCAAAATCCAACTCACGGACCTGGCTGTTACAGGACCAGGAAATCTTTCTTGTAATATGATCATATATGCAGTAGGACCAATGTATGACCCCGACAAACATCAGTGCTGTGTGGAGGATTTACAGTTGACCATATCCCATGTACTTGAACTGACCAGGAAGAAACGCCTCCAATCCATTGCCATTCCTGCAATCCGCTCTCGGATCTTTGGTTTCCCTGTCAAACAATGCACACAGGCTATTGTTGATGCAATCATTAGTCACTGTCCCATATCTTCACCAGAAAAAATCCGTCTGGTCGCTACAAGTCTTGACAGTACTTCAAAGAAGCAATTCGTCCTTCGGCTGTGACCCCTAACTACGCTAGTCACTTACTGCAGCCAGAACGTATTTCCACATCACTACCCCCGGGGGGATCGGGTGAATTACTGCCCAGCCTACCAGCACCCCCTGTTGTCATGCTCCCACTAGCCCCAACGGGTGAAACCATTCAGGACCCTAAACCAGAAAAAAACATGTATGTCCCCTTTAAACCAGTCCAAGTGAATAGCCTACTCAGTTATCAGACCCGGAGAAGCAGCCTATGCCTTTTTACATAAGACTTCAGGAAATCTGTACAACCTATTCTGCAACTTAGAAGGATTTGTCCAACTTAGCCAGCATCAAAGCCGGTACTGTTTTTTACCCAGTCACGCAATCTGCTCTTCACCAAAGCGCTCTGGATTCGATGGTGGACTTTGGATCCAGAGTTGAGTTCTGCCGCCAAGTCCAAGCATGGGCAAAAGATCGCCTAGTGGCTTCTTCCTCCAATATCACCGACAATTAGTTGGCTTAAAAATTCTACATGAGATTATTCACTTCCTTTCGTGATCAAGGCTATGACATGTTTGTCCTGTTCCAACATGTTCACTTCCTAACTTCCTTTGTCAAAGCACTTAAGGACTCTATCAGATCGAAAATTGAGGACACCAGACCGAATACCCGGAGCTCCCCTCTAAATAGGTTTTCCTCATTGCCAAGTTCATTGAAAAAAAATTGGCCACCACCAATTCTACTACCTGATACTACCCCAGTTATGTATAATGCTCCTGTTAACCAAGGCCAACAAACAGCCCTCTCCAAGTATACTCACCTCAACAACCATATCCAGGCTGGCCCCAGCAATGCCTTCCACCCAGGAATCTTAAAGATACTATGTGTTTCAGATGTGCAAACTATGTACATGTCCAAAGAAACTGCAGGACCCGTATGCAGGAGCCACACCCTGCCAGAAATAACTATTTGCCAGATCAACTATGGCAACCATGAACAACAAATATCCCGTCCATAGGAAATTGGCAAGCCTGTGTCAAATGCTTTTACAAATATTACTGTCACAAATACTCCTTCTAAATCAGGCCCCATATTGACAGTATCTTTTGATGTTAATAGGAAAACCTTGCCTTTCCTGATCGACACAGGTGCAGCCAGATAAGTTATACGCCTCCAGGACTTAGAAGACCTATCTTTGATATCCCCAGATTGCTTGACCTGTGTAGGGGTTGACGGTAGGCACGTCTCTTCCCCACTAACTTAGCCTATCCTGTTGGACAAGCACATAAAGTTATTTCACGGCTACTCGTCTCACTCACTTGCCCACTTAATTTACTTGGAGCAGATCTCCTGCAGAAACTCAGAGCTTCAATTGTATATAATGAAGTTGGGATGCACTTGTCTATGCCCGATTCTCTGACGCCAGAAGATCCCTGCCTTCTTGAAGCCGCCCTGCTCCTCTTCATTGCCACAGATCGCCTTTGATACCGGAATACTATTTCAATCAAATCCCTTCAGATCTGTGGTCAAAAAGCCCAGATGACTTTGCACACCTTCTGGTTTCACCTGTACAGGTTTTCCTAAAACTATGAGCCACCATACTTCAATTACCTCAATATCCCCTGAAGGCCAACCAAGAGAAATGCCTTGAGGAACAAATCCAATCCCTCCTCGCAAATGGTGCCCTGATATGATACGTCTCATCTGCCAATACCCCTCTATTTTCGGTAAAAACGAAGACTGCCAAGAGAGAACCAGAAAGAAAAAAACAAACAAAGATATCCTAAGTCACCCTGTCATTATCCTTGTCTCACATGATCTCATGGCTATTTTCGAACAAAGTCAACAGAAGAATATTTCCTCGCAAAGGCATACAAGATTCCAGTTCCTCCTGCCCAAAGTTACGCTCTGGCGCTGTACTACTTTCAATCTAGCGACTCTGCTTCCTCTTTAAAGGGGGGAATACTCCTCTACATGGGCTATTGTCGCGGGCGGCGGGGCGCTGCGCTCGCTAACGCGGGACTTCACTCTGCCCACAACTGGCGCCCTTTTTGGAAGGTCCCGCGGTGACATGGCCTGGGGTGCTGCCTCGCAGCAGCGACCCGGCGCAGCCTCAGCCGAGGTTTGGGGTTTGGGAACAGGGATCCTCACCGGCTGGACCTCCGCCTCCTTCTGGACCGGACGGACTACCGGAGCCGGGACGGTCTTGGGTGCGGCCACTTCCGGTGCCGACGGCTCCTCTTCGCGGACGGGCACCTCCTGCTGGATCTTCCATGGCAGCGGTGCGGCTCGTCTGCGGACATCACTTGCAGGCTGGTCCTCCAGGGCGGACGGGCAGAGCTCCGCTACCGGTGGTGGGGGTAGCGTGTTACGAGGGGGACCCGGGGAAGCGTGCCAAGATGGGGAATGGACAGCTTCCACCGGTCAAGGTCCACTGTGCGGTGTAAGGGACCGCTGCTATGGTGGGTGAAGAGTGAGCGGGTTGCTGCTAGCGATCGTCTGGAATGTCACAGACGATCTATGTACACCGGTCTGCCCTAACCCGTGTGGGTTGTATGGCAGGGATCACACGGCTCGGTGTACCTGTTGCACGGGGAAGCACAGAGGTGCCCACGCACGTGTGCCAGTGCAAGTCACGAGAATATGGCACGAGGGTAGCACAGAGGTGCCCACGCACGTGTGCTTTCAATAACCAGGTCCGGTGGAGACTCGAGGAGCTCACCTGGGACAGGAACACGGCTTGTTGAAGGAGCTACTGCCGGAGCAGCAAGGCAGGGACACAGCCTGCAAACCAGGTACTGCCTAAGCAGCAAGGGCCAAGCCCACAGAAAACGATAATGCCTGAGCAGTGGCGTGGCAGCACGCTGCCAGACATCCAAACATAGAAGGACGGTCGCGCGCCGCCATGATGGCAGAAGGAGCTTTTAAGGAGGTGTAGCTCCAGCCAAGGGCGGGCGCGAGGCGGAGATGACGGACTTGACCCAATCAGGATCCACGACATCCCAGCCTGGCCAGTCAGGATTCACCACGTCACCAGCCTTGTCATCAAGCCGTGTGACGTCAGTGGGCGAATCAGGATCCACCAAGCATAGCACATGCTCACCTTCCTGCCTCTGGGAAATAGAGGCGGGATCCTCGGTCTCACAATGTGTAGAGATAACGGGAGTCTCACTGCTTCCCTGAACAGCAAACCTCTGCACATTGCGCAACCTCACAGACCTTCGAGGCTGCTGAGCAGGAGGAGCTGCGGCAGGCAAGGAATGGGAGACCGCCTCATTTCTTGCAACAGGAGTACCACTAGGTGTCACCCTCGTGCTGCCTCTCTGAGGAGGTTTCTCCTGCAGTCTGGCAGACCTTCGGCGCTGCTGAGCAGGAGCGCTCGTGGCAGGCAAGGAGACTGTCTCATTCCTTGCCACAGGAGAGCCACGAGGTGTAACAGTAGCGGGCCTAGTGGCAGGGTAGCAGCAACCGATACGGATAGCGGGGGAGGCAGCAGGGTGAGCGGGCGCAGACCGGGCCCCTCAGCCACAGCGACCGGTCCGTCTGTGACACAGGGGCGTGGGTTGCTTACCCGCTCCTCCAACTCTGTCTCCACACGGCCGCCACCACTTCCGCCATGTCGGCCACCCATCCTTCCAAGAAGAACTGCACTTGGGCCTGCAGGCGGCTGCACATTTGCGCGGTCCGAACCTCCACCCATGCCGCTGTTCCTGGCGTGGGCTCTGGGGTTTCAGCGGTGCTGGACGGACGGGACATCTTGTGCAGCAGTGTTCCAGGAACCGTATGGCTTGCAGAGTCCTGGCGTCCCTGCTTTTATGGCCTCGGTTACATTAGACAGGCTTTCACTCGCCCCCCCCTTGGTTCTTTCCAGCACTTCATGCTCGGGGAAGACGCTCGAGCGGGAAATCTTCGTGCCAAAGATGGCGGCGCTTCAAATTTTTTGGTTGGACGCCGCCGGCGGGGACTGCAAGGCGCACTTCTACCGGTAGGTAGATCGGTTCTATCCTGTTCGTGACGCCAAGTTGTCGCGGGCGGCGGGGTGCTGCGCTCGCTAACGCTCGGGTCCGGCGCTGCTGCTGCTCGGTGGCTCAAGCGGTGGGCCGGATCCGGGGACTCGAGCAGCGCTCCTCGCCTGTGAGTGAAAAGGGGGTGGTTTGTTTGGGGATTTAGTCCGTGACGCCACCCACGGGTTGTGAAGATGGGCACCACCGCTACTGGTGACCGGGATCCCGGGAGCGATGATAGGGAGCAGCTGGGATGTTGTTCTTCCCCTCCGTGGGTAGGGGTTGGTGGTCCCGGGGCCCAGTGGTGTGACGGGGAGACAGGGTTGGTGAGGTGCAGGGTTGCAGGGACAGCGCGGCGCGGTGCCAGATGGCACTGGTGTACTCACTCAGCAACAAATGCACAAAGTCTCCGGTAAACCAAACGGCTGGATGGACGGGTCCCGCAGCCAGCTGCAGTGTCTCTCCCCGGACAGGTGATGGTGGCTGTCTTTCCCTGCACCTTTTAGAATGTTCTGACTCCTGTGGTTGCCCACCGGTAGTCCTCTCCCCGACGTATAGGTGCAGTAGGAGCCCGTTTTGCCCGCAGGCGCTGGCCCTTGGATCTCTAGCCTGTGGCGGTGGCTGTATATCCTCACGGTGTGAGCGGTTGCCTTCAATTGGGACTTGGTTGTTAGGGAACTCCGGGGGTTCCTGTCACATTCGGATTTAACTATTAACGGCGGCTCCAAGCATGGTCGGGGTCCGATGGCCCTGCCTGTGTGCTTAGCTTCACTCCGTTCCCCGGTCCGGTACCGGCGGGCCGACGCCCGACCCCAGTCCTTACGGCTCTGCGGAGTTCCAACAACTCCTGCAGACGGCCACCACCGTCTGCCAACCTTGCTGTCAGTGCCTGGGCTCCAACCCAGACACCTCAAGTGTTCACTCCTCTCACTTTCACCTCCACAACTGAACTGACACTTTTCCCGCCTCCAGGCCTGTGAACTCCTCGGTGGGTGGGGCCAACCGCCTGGCTCCGCCACACCTGGTGTGGACATCAGACCCTGGAGGGAGGCAACAAGGGTTTTTGTCTGACTAATGTAACTGTCTGGGGGGTGGGGGTGTGTATGTTGTTATGTATGTGACTACCTGGCTAGTCCAGGGCGTCACTATCATCTCCAGGCCTATGGCCATTGACTATGAAGACCTGGACACCCAAGAACATAATTGCTTTGAACTTATGCGATCTTAGTGCTCCCACCTGCCTACAGATACAGAGACACCATTGCCAGATAAGGATCTGAGACCTTCTTTCTAGACGGCTATGCGGATGAGACAGGACGGTTTCACACAAGTTACTCTGTTGTGGCGCTTCCGGATATCAATATTGCGGAACCACTGTCTCCACACAAGTCAGCACAGAAAGCCAAACTGACGGTTCTCTCTAAGGCCTGCGAACTGGCGGAAGGAAAAATGGCCAATATCTACACGGACTCCAGATACGCGTCTCTGTGGGCACTACGAGGCTACAAATCAGCCAGTGGAGCACCCATAAAGAACTCTGAAGCTGGTGAAGCATTGATCACAGCTTTCAAACTACCAACGGCCGTGGCAGTCATAAAAAACTGAAGCACACTGGAAACTAAACTCAGAAGAAGCTAAAGAGAATCAACAGCAAAAGAAAAAGGAACAGAACAAACAAGAAGATGTCTGAGGAATACACCAATTCAAGATCTTCCAAGACAAGGCTTTACCTGGAGAAAAAACTCAATGGAAAGAGAGAGGTGCAGAGCAAGACACAGATGGGATTTGGATAAAAGGGAAGAAAGTCTGCCTACCAAGGAGTCTGTATTATGCGGTATCCCAGCGGGCTCACGGGATCATCCACCGAGGAAGAAATCAAACATTTTCGGCAATCACCGTTCTCTATCTGGCACTAGGAATATCTTCAATCATTAACCAACTCGTACAGGACTGTCAGATCTGTCAGACGTGTAATGTGGAAAGATCAGTGAAGACACCGGCTAAACATCTGGCCAAACCACTATTCCCATTCCAAAGGATCTAAATTGACCATATTCAGTTACCCAAGCCCGGGTAAAATGAGTATGCACTGGTGATAACAGATATGTTCTCAGCATGGCCTGAGGCCTACCCCGTCTCCAACATGACAGCCAAAACAACTATCAAGAAGTTGCTTACAGATGTAGTCTGCCGCTTTGGATTCCCAGACGTTATGGAGAGCAATCAAGGCCGTGCCTTTACAGTAGATGTGACTAGATAGCACTAGTCCCTAGTGAGAGCACACTTAGGTCTTCACATACCCTACCACCCCCAGAGTAGTGGCAAAGTTGAAAGACTCAATGGGACCCTGAAAAATAAAATCCTAAAAGCCAGCCAGGAACTGTCTCATCCCTGGGCTGAGATATTGCCCATAGTCCTGTACTCAGTCAGAAACACCCTGCTCCAATCTACAGGGCTAACTCACGATGAGATTCTGTTTGGGGGGCTTCCAAGGCTAGGACAATGTACCCTGGCAAAGGTTCTTATGCCATTTCACATAGCCTTTGAGGGAGCAGGAGCTTTACAATCTAAGGATATACATAGAAATAGAAGGGAAGTAGAGATCAAGGGAAGTTTAGACCTCCATGTTTATATTGATGCTATATAGGAAAATAATGACAGCACAGAGAACCAACAGGGATAATGGAAGTCCTCTGGTCCTGAGAAATCCGGGTACAAAGGGGAATGCTCCAAAAGGCATCATTAATCTCAATCCGGTGAAGACTCCACTACCCTCCCCGCTTGGGACCAATCCGATTCAAAGGTAATTCAGATAGGGATAGACTTAAGCGGGCTTTACATGCTGCGATCTCGCTAGCGAGATCGCAAGCGATTGTACCCGCTCCCGTCGGTTGTGCAACACGGGCATATCGCTGCCCGTCGCGCACAACCTCGCTTACCCCCGTCACACGGACTTACCTGTCCGGTGTTGTCGCTCTGGCCGGCGATCCACCTCCTTTCTAGGGGGGCAGATCGTGCGGCGTCACAGCGACATCATACGGCAGCCGCCCAATAGAAGCGGAGGGGCGAAGATGAGCAGGACGTAACATCCCGCCCACCTCCTTCCTTCCGCATAGCCGGTGGTGGCAGGTAAGGAGATGTACCTCGCTCCTGTGGTGTCACACATAGCGATGTGTGCTGCCGCAGGAACAACAAACAATATCGCTAATGAGAGGTAAACGATTTTTTGTTTTAGGACGACCTCTCCGCGGCAAACGATCTTTGCCGCTTTTGCCATCGTTTTAGGTCGCAAATAACTGTTACACGCTACGATATCATTAATGACACCGGATGTGCGTCACAAACAACGTGACCCCGACGATAATTCATTAACGATATCGTAGCGTGTAAAGCCCACTTTAGGCCGGTTTCACACATCCGGATTTTTGCCGTTTTGACGGTTCTGATGCACGCCAGTACAGCATGTGACTAGAGCTTGTCGCGCTGCCACTGTACTGGCGTGCGCCGGAACCGGCAAAACGGCGAAAAGCCGGATGTGTGAAACCGGCCTTAGGGAATCAGATAGAAAAGTATTTTAGGGGGGACTGTGAGAATACAAAATATTTTTCTATATGCTTTTTACTGTGAGAATATATATATATTTTTTTCTATATGCTGTTCTGTAACCAAACTTTCTTTTTTATATGAGTAAGAAGAAAGAGCCTGTTTTCTGATTACTGCTGGTATCAGGAAAGCAAGAATGTGTATACCAAGGTCAGCAGCTGAAGACTGAAACAAAGGAACGGAATGCAGCTATTGATATCAAAGACTGGCTATCTGCGCAAGTCCAAATTTATGGCCTGAGGTGCTACATGCTAAAAACTCTGCAAGATATGGAGTTGGAGACACAGGCGGGGCTGGAGGAGAAGTCCCAAAAACTGCATAAACGTCGCAGGTTTTCTGCATATGCTTTAATATAGCCAATGGCATACTTAGGAATTTTACTAAAAGATTAACCCATTACTGCTCTATAAAAGGCTTGTGTAATAAAAAAAATAAAGCACTTGGATGTGCACCTCCTCATATTACTGAACGAGGAGCTTATACCAACTACATTTTGCGTGGTCTAATTTCCTCTTGCTAGCATTCAGTAATGCTTGATTTGAGATTTCAGCAGACATTCGCTGTCAAGAAGGAGACTTCCGAAACTATGGAATTTCTCCTTATCACACACTCGGCTCCGCTCCATACACTTTATAAACACACGGCTCCGCTCCATACACTTTGTACACACACGGCTCCGCTCCATACACTTTGTATACACACAGCTCCACTTCATACACCTCGTACACACACGGCTCTGCTCCATACACCTCGTACACACACGGCTCCACTCCGTACACCTCGTACACACACGGCTCTGCTCCATACACCTCGTACCACACACGGCACATCCACACTGTAAACCCCTCCTGACCCCACACATAAACTTCCCCTCATCCAGCCCCATGACAACCAGCACAGCAGAGTCCTGCATATACTGAGGAGCTGACCATGTGACCCCTGACTCCTCCCCTCCATGTGACATCATCACAGGTCCTGTAAGCACAGAGCAGCCATATATCTAGTGTGCGGCTCTGCAGGTGGAGGTATGTGGAGATTCCCCATTACTGTGCGTAGGGGGCATTAAAGGGAACCTGTCATCAGATTTGACCCCTATAAGCTGTGGCCACCACCAGTGAGCTCTTATATATAGCATCTTAATATACTGTCTATAAGAGCCCAGGTCACTCTGTATAACATAAAAAACAACTTTTATAATACTCCCCTAGGGGGCAGTCCGGTCTGATGGGTGTCACTGCTCTCCGATCCGGCACCTCCTCTCTGCAGTGGTCACCGTTAGTGATGGGCAGTCCGGCTCTTTTTGGTGATCCGGTTCCCATGGCTTTGCTCACCAAAAAGAGCCGACTCTTTCGTATCGTTCATGGCTCCCTATTAAATGTGTTCACCGCAAGTGAATACATATTTAAGCTTGTGTTAACCACGTCCACCCGCTGATAAACCCCCACCCACTCACAACGGACCAATTAATTTGCTGAGTGAGTGCGGTTTTGTCCACCAAACACCAATATTTTATGCCCAGTGAGAGCCGTTTAGAGAATTTAGTGGCTCACACTGGTGATCTGGCTCCTGTCAGTCACAGCAGGGAGCCGAATCTTTGTGTTGGATCATTCGCAACTTACACATCACTAGTCGCCGTCTTCATTCTATCCTGCCCAGTGTGGATGATGTGGTCTACGTCTTCCACATCGGCGGGCACTGTGACCCTGCACAGGCACATTGTGATCTGCACTGCTGAGGGCAGATCAAAGTATTGTAGTGCGCATGCACTGGTGGACGTTAACTTTTCCTCACGCCTGCGCATTACAGTACTTTGTTCTGCCCTAAGCAGGGCAAATCAGAATGCTCCCGTGCAGGACCACAATGCCGACCTGGGATGGATAGAAGGAGGACAGGGATCTCAGCAGAGAGGAGGCGCCGGACCAAAGAGCAGCGACACCCATCGGACTGGACCGACCCCTAGTGGGTATTATAAAAGTGTTTTTTATGTTATATAGAGTGGTCTGGGCTCTTACATGCAGTGTTCTAGAATGCTGTATATAAGAGCTCAGTGGTGGTGGCCGCAGTGGTGACAGGTTCCCTTTAACCCTTTCAGCTCTAAGACTATTGGAGGAGGTTTTCATTTTCTGCTTGCCAGATATAATGGCGGTGGTTCTATCTTGTCTTGGTCAGATACGTTCTGCAGATATTCCGACCTCTGTACTAAAAAATGTCTCCATTTTGTTATATTCTGATTGTTTTCCTTATAGTGAAGACTATTTATTTTTGATAAAACTGATGGGTTTTTTTTTTGTATCTCCATTATATGTATTATTACACCGGATTCTTTCTGATGTTGCATTGTTATCTTCTCCCCTTTCAGGTCCCTACAATATCGGATCCTCTCAGATCTTCTATATAAGAGAATTTTCCTTATTGACCCATCAAGAATGGATAGGGACAGGGACAAGATGGTGGAGAGGATATTACACCTCACCCTAGAGATCCTCTACCGGCTTACTGGAGAGGTGAGAGATACTGATGTCACATTACATCATTCTTATCTATGGGAATAACAGATGGACAGAACTGGAGAGGTGAGGACTCTGGAAATGTCTGTAGTGAGATTTATTAATGTGTCTCTCCATATCCAGGAATACACAGTAGTGAAGAAGACCTCTAGTGAGCGCTATCAGGCCCCTGTGTCTGAGGGATGGGGAAGACCCCTGAGCCCAATCACGGGGCCTCCACCTCACTCCCTGATACATGAGGACATCAATGACCAGAAGATCCTAGAACTCACCTACAAGATGATTGAGCTGCTGACTGGAGAGGTGACACTGCTGGGAATGCTGGGACATTATACAGTAATAATATGGAGGGATCAGGGGATGACGGTATCATTGTATGTGTCAGGTTCCTATAAGGTGTCAGGACGTCACCGTCTATTTCTCCATGGAGGAGTGGGAGTATTTAAAAGGACACAAAGATCTGTACAAGGACGTCATGATGGAGGTTCCCCAGCCCCTAACATCACCAGGTAATAGACAGGATTAAATACACACAGCCTATAATTATCTGTATGTAAAGAATGAATTCAGTCCCTGTATGTGTTTCCTCCAGTTCTATCCAGTGAGAAGATAACACCAGAGAGATGTCCCCGTCCTCTTCTTCCACAGGACTGTAAACAAGATCCCAATGTTCCTCAGGATCATCAGGTAGATGGAGAGAAGGTGTCATGAAATCTCCCCTATGATGTGTAGACGGCTGTGAAGGTCTTGTGTTCAGTTTTCTTTTATCCTCCAGTATTATATGGTTTATACTTGTGTAATGAGAACGGTGGAGATGGCAGGATTAGAGCTGATCATAGATGTGACTTCTCCATCTGTCTGTGACTTTTGCAATATTTCTTCCAGGGTGAAGATCTGATCCTTATTAATACTGCAGGGACATATGTGAGGGGTGAAGAGTGGTGTAAAGAGGAGATTCTTACATGTGACTACCCAGGTGAGTAGTAACCACTAAATGCAGAGACATCATAGATTCTCCTCTTTCACGGCTGTCACTGCTTTTTCAGGGTTGTATTCCTACCATAACAAATGGTCACAATTCTGCTGCTAGAACACCACATGCTCCTCTACCCAAAACTGTCCTCGTTATTTTTGGGCATCGGATGCCCTTCTGTTGGAGTGAGATCTGTTTCAGCCAGAGCCTACAGGTAGGATCCACCCTTTCACCTGAAATTAGAAGAGGTTGCCTCTTAAGGGGGCTTTACATGCAGCGATATCACTAGCGAGCGTACCCGACCCTGTCGTTTGTGTGCCACGGACAAATCTCTGCCCGTGGCGCACAATATCGTTAGGAGCCGTCACACGTACTTACCTGACGCGCGACGTTGCTGTGGCCAGCGAACCACCTCCTTTCTAAGGGGGCGGTTCGTGCGACGTCACAGCGGCGTCACTAAGCATCCGCCCAATAGAACGGAAGGGCGGAGATGAGCGGCCGTAACATCCCGCCCACCTCTTTCCTTCCTCATTGCCGGCAGCCGCAGGTAAGCTGTAGTTCGTCGTTCCCGAGGTGTCACACGTAGCGTTGTGTGCTGCCGCCGGAACGACGGACAACCTGCCTCCTCAATAATCAACGATTTTTTGAAAAGGATCGACGTGTCAACGATGGACGATTTGGTGAGTATTTTCCATTGTTAATGGTTGCTCGTTGTGTCACACGCAATGACGTCACTAACGATGTAGGATGTGCGTCACTGAATCCGTGACCCCGGCGATATATCGTTAGGCCTTTAGGTGCCCAGATCTCTAATCTGCAGGAGGAGGATGCCTAAAATACCCGTTTCACACATTCGGCATTTCACCAGATGCCGGATACAGCATACATGCAGTACAGTAAATTAATTTACAGTGTAAGAGCGACACCATGTGGACAAATGTGGTTGTGCATAAAGCACACAACCGCATGATGTCGCGCTTCCACTGTAAATTAATGTACTGTACTGCATGTGTGCCGGATCCGGCATCCAGCGAAATGCCGGATGTGTGAAACGGGCCTAAGCCATAGCCTGGCCCTTTAAGAAGATGTGTGCCCGTGCCGTAAGTGCGCTCCCAAGAAACCTGGGTGGCATGTGCAGGCCTTGGGAGACTGGGACAGGGACCGCAGACAATGAAGCCACCACTAGGCAGCCGAAAATGTAAGTGTGCCATCATCCCCACTGGGAAAGGGGGCAGTATGACGTTACAGTACCCACCCTCCCTTATGGTCCCCTTTTCCAGGCCGGAAAGGTATATTTTCAGGGGAAGACGTGCATTAACCCCTTCACCCCCGGCCACTAAAACACCTTAATGACCGGGCCATTTTTTTGCAATTCTGACCAGTGTCACTTTGACAGGTTATAACTCTTGAACGCTTCAACGGATCCTGGCGATTCTGACATTGTTTTTTCATAACATATTGTACTTCATGTCAGTGGTAAATTTAGGCCGATATTTTTTGCGTTTATTTGTGAAAATTTAGGAAATTTTGCGAAAATTTCGCAATTTTCAAACTTTGAAAATTTATGCCCATAAATCTGAGAGATATGTCACACAAAATAGTTACTAAATAACATTTCCCACATGTCTATTTTACATCAGCGCAATTTTTGAAACAATTTTTTTTTTCGTTAGGAAATTAGAAGGGGTCAAAGTTCATCAGCAATTTCTCATTTTTCCAACAAAATTTACAAAATAATTTTTTTTAGGGACCACATCACAATTGAAGTGACTTTGAGAGGCCGAGGTGATGGAAAATACCCAAAAGTGACCCCATTCTAAAAACTGCACCCCTGTGACTTTGAGAGAATGAGGTGATGGAAAATACCCAAAAGTGACCCCATTCTAAAAACTGCACCCCTCACACTGCTCAAAACCACATCCAAGAAGTTTATTAACACTTTAGGTGATTCACAGGAACCAAAGCAATGTGAAAGGAAAAAATGAAAATTTTTACTTTTTAACACAAAAATGTTACTGTAGCCATAAAATTTTCATTTTCACAAGGGAGAAAAGAGAAATTGCACAATACAATTTATTGTGCATTTTCTCCTGAGTACGCTGATACCCCATATGTGGTGGAAATCAAATGTTTGGGCATACGGCAGGGCTCGGAAGGCAAGGAGCGCCATTTGAATTTTTGAGTGCAAAATTACCTGCACTCATTAGCGGACGCCATGTCGAGTTTGAAGACCCCCTGAGGTGCCTAAACAATGGAGCTCCCCCTCAAGTGACCCCATTTTGGAAACTAGAGCCCTCAAATAATTTTTCTAGATGTTTAGTGTGCACTTTGAATCCCTGGGGGCTTCACAGAAGTTTATAATGTTGAGCTGTGAAAAGAAAAAAAATTTGTTTTTACCACAAAACTGTTGCTTCAACTAGGTAGCTTTTTTTTCCACAAGGGTATCAGGAAAAAATGCACCATGAAATTTATAGTGCATTTTTTCCTGAGTACGACGATACCTCATATGTGGTGGAAAGTAATTGTTTGGGCGCATGGCGGGGCTCAGAAGAGAAGGAGCACCATTTGACAGCAAAATTGGTTGGAATCATTAGCGGACGCCATGTCACGTTTGGAGACCCCCTATGGTGCCTAAACAGTAGAGCTCCCCCACAAATAACCCCATTTTGGAAACTAGACCCCTCAAGGAATTTATCTAGATGTTTAGCGAGCCCCAAGGGGCTCCACAGAAGTTCATAATGTTGAGCCATGAACGCATTTTTTTTTTTTCACCACAAACCTGTTACTTGAACCAGGTAGCTTTTTTTCACAAGGGTATCAGGAAAAAATGCACCATAAAACGTATTGTGCAATTTCTCCTGAGTACGCAGATACCTCACGTGGTGGAAAGTAATTGTTTGGGTGCATGGCGGGGCTCAGAAGAGAAGGAGCACCATTTGACAGCAAAATTGGTTGGAATCATTAGCGAATGCCATGTCACGTTTGGAGACCCCCTATGGTGCCTAAACAGTGGAGCTCCCCCACAAATAACCCCATTTTGGAACTAGACCCCTCGAGGAATTTATCTAGAAGTTTGGTGAGACCCTTGTACCCCCAGGGGCTCCACAGAAGTTGATAACGTTGAACCGTGAAAATTATAATTTTTTTTTTTTTAATACAAAATTTTTGCATCAATCAGGTAGCTTTTATTTTTTTACAACGGTATCAGGAAAAAATGCACCATAAAACGTATTGTGCAATTTTTCCTGAGTACGCAGATACCTCATATGTGGTGGAAATCAATTGTTTGGGCGTATGGCGGGGCTCAGAAGAGAAGGAACGCCATTTGACTTTTCAAACGCACAGACGCGGTGCACTGATCGGCCACTGCAGGACGCACGGTCGGATGAAATACAAAAAGCGTCGGGGATACGGAATAAAAAAAGTCACGCCAAAAATTGACCATGGATGCAGATACGTTATGTGCATCCCTGATCAGCGCTTGGCGGGACGCACTGACAGATGCGATACAAAAAGCATCGGGGATACGAGAAAAAAAAAGTCCCGCCGAAAACGGATGCAGATACATTATCTGCATTCCTTATTAGCGCTCGGCGGGACGCACGGACGGATGAGGTGTAAAAATGGACAGGGGATACAGGGGAAAAAAAAAGTTATACTCACAGTACCCAGAGGATTAGCATGAGGATCACTGACCAGAAGAACTGCAGGAGGAACAGAAGGCAAGCAAGATGGACAGCTTTACAGGAGCAGCAGGCAGGACGTTGGACAGCTCTGTAGAATACCCAGGAAGGACCCAGCGATGGAGGCAGATGTGATCGGGCCAGTGAAGACCTCGGACGACCCGGTGAAGACAGGTAAGAGGACGTCGGGGGGAGAGCAGAGGGGGAGTGGGGAGAGCAGAGGGGGAGTGGGATACCGGAGAAGGAGCTGCAGAAGCAGAATAGAGATCATGGGGGAGGCAGGCAGATCGCGGGGGGAGCAAATCGGGATGTCGGGGGGCAGATCGGGGCGTGGGGGGGCAGATCGGAGGGGGGCACGGGCAGGGGCCATCACGGGAGCGCGCAGGGGGTGTCACGGGAGCGCGCACGGGCTGGAAGGTGAGCACAGTACTCACGTGGAGCAGGAGCAGTGACATCAGCGGCGGCGGCAGCGATGGCGTGGTACCACAAGTACCAGCCAGTCCACGCTGCAGACATGTTGGGGGAGGGCTTCCCAGACCAGCACAGGCCTGGGGAGGGCGGCCACCTGCAGGTCAGACCGCCCCACTGCACACTGATTGGAGCGATTGCGCGTCATAGCACGATCGCTCCAATCAGTGCTGCAGGGGCTGGGGGCGACATGTTTGAGGTCCACCTATGATCTTCTGAAGCTGCTACATCATTTCAAAGCCGGATCTCACAGTATCGCACTAATTCCGGCATTATTTTTGCCGAAATTAGGGCGAATGATGTGGTTGATTTGAACAGCCAATCACATCGATCGTCGATGGGGGGGTGGCGATGCCAGCCCCCCTGGGGTCAAGCAAAGGTCCCCTGCTGTAAAAAACAGCAGGGGACATCATTTGAAAGCCGTTGCTATGGCCACGGCAATCAAATGAACTTTAGGCAGTAAAGTTACGTCCCTGGTCGTTAAGTCACGTTAAAATAGGACGTAATTTTACTGCCCGCGGTCGTGAAGCGGTTAATATTCTCCTTGGGCTCCCGTGACCTCTCCTTAGGACCAAACCCCAAAAAGAGGGCTTTACCTTTTTCATGGCAAGGATGCCTTTTGTCTCAAAGACGTCTTCCGCACTGACCGGTGAAAGCAGGGTACCAGGATTTCTGAAGTAGTGGAAATAGTAGTATTTAAATGATGTTTATATGATTATTTTAAAATGGTATTGTCACTATCAGTGCTCTTATTAGTAGAGATGAGCGAACTTATTTGGTTCGCGTTCACCATTTTCAACTTCAGTACGAACATTTCCCTATACTGTTCAAGCTCGGGTCCCCAAGCATTCTTGTGAAAAATTGATCAGCTATGTTCAATAACAGTTTGTGGTTTCCAAAATGCTTTTCTAATAACATTATGCTTTTGGTTAGGATTGTGGTGCTGTATCATGAATGGGAGAATGTGTTTAATGATGGGAAAGGGGTAAGGAGAGGCCAGAGGAGCGGCACACTTTTTATTTTCCTAACTTTATTTGTGGATGTTACTGCAGCCAATCATGGTACAACAAACATCCACAAGGTTCAGACACAAGGGCTTGTGGCATTGCCTGCATAAAGCCTGCTTTACACGTTGCAATTTCGCATACGATATCGTATGCCATCGTAACCGCCCCCATCGTATGTGCGGCATGTTCAATTTGTTGAACGTGCCGCACAAACGATTAACCCCCGTCACACGTACTTACCCGTCCATACGACCTCGATGTGGGCGGCGAACGTCCACTTCCTGGAGTGGAAGGGACGTTCGGCGTCACATCGACATCACGCGGCAGCCGGCCAATAGAAGCGGAGGGGCGGAGATGAGCGGGACGTAAACATCCCGCCCACCTACTTCCTTCCGCATTGCCGGCTGGAGCCGTGAGAGGCAGGTAAGATCTGTTCAATGTTCCCGGGGTGTCACACACTGCGATGACTGGGCACTGGGTTACTTCGGTGGCTGTGGGGGCAGTCGGGGAAAGGGGTGCTTTCCAAGTCTTGAATTCCCCAGGTCTTTAAATTCCCCAGGCTTGCGGGATAAACCTCTGGATCTACCTCTTCCTCCACTGCTTCTGCTTCCTCCACCCCCTCTAGGGCCTCCACCTGCATCTTCAACCTCTCCCTTAATTAACGTGGGCAGAGAGAATCCCCCCACTTCTGTACCGCGAAGCCATAGCTCAACAAAATCATGCAGTGCAGAAATTAATATGCATTAGAAATGCAGTCATACATCAGAATAGTTGTGGTCCGCTATCCAGGCTGAATTTGATCAATGGCTGTCTCAATTTAACTTGGAGACAGGGAAGGCTGTGTGCGATAATGTTGCGAACCTGGAGGAGGCTCTATGCCAGGGCGACATCACGCATGTGTCTTGCATGGCTCACATCCTCAACCTGATTGTGCAGCAATTTCTAGGTCACTATCCTGGCTTGGATGTGCTGGTGACAAGGCACACTCGCTGTGTACTCAATTCCGCCGATTGCTTGCGATGCCGAGCGCGATAGTACCCGCCCCGTTGCACATGCGATATCTTGTGATAGCTGCCGTAGCGAACATTATCGCTACGGCAGCTTCACATGCGCTTACCTGCCCTGCGACGTCGCTCTGGCCGGCGACCCGCCTCCTTCCTAAGGGGGCGGGTCGTGCGGCGTCACAGCGACGTCACATGGCAGGCGGCCAATAGAAGCGGAAAGACAAAATCCAGCGAGCTCAGCAGTAGATGAAATATAAAATATTCTTCTTTATTTCCAAATTTGATAAAAATATCTGACATGACAATGATAAAGGCATAAAGCCGAAACGCGTCTTGTTGTACGTTTACAGCAGTCAAAAGTTTTTGCATCTCTGCATGAATTAACTTGTCATATGCAGCTATCTGATATTTTTATCACATTTTGAAATAAAGAAGAATATTTTAAATTTCATCTACTGCTGAGCTCACTGGATTTTGTCTTTCCTCTTCATATTGAGTGTTGGCAAGAGCTCCTGCCATTCAATCCGATGTAGAGCCTCCTCATGACATAGCAGCATATTTACTGGACTTTTCTGTACGGTAAGGTGGCTTCCTTTTTCAACATACAAACTCCTTGAACTTGTTATCCTTGGTGGGATTTGAACCGAGGACCCCAGCGTCGCAAGACTGTAGTGCTAACCACTGAGCCACCATGCTGCCCTACACATGAGGATAGGTAATCAGAAGCTACTAGCAAGAAAAACTGATATTAATCCTTGATGCACCAAAAGAAAGAAAAACACATTTAATATCTAGAGTCTCACATGGCTAAGTGAAACTCTGTTCCCAAACCTGTCATTAGTCTCCTAATAATGGGAGACATTCGTGACAACAATGTGCAGAAATGGATGGCATAGTAGTCTTCGGTGAGAATTCCCTGGCAAAGTCTAAGGAACGATGATGCTGCAGAAGAAACTTGTCCCAGTTCATTGCATACCTTGTGGAATGCCCCCCGGAAGGTATGCAGGGCCAAGACAACAGGATCACTTTTCTCCCATAATGGATTGATCCAAGGAAGGGTCTCATTGGTCAAGTGTGACATCATAAAGTCCACGTTCTCCTGGTCCAAAACGAGATAATCTTACAAATGTTCAAAGTGCAAGGAGCACTGATTTGTGAATTTCCTGCATTGCTTTTGGTCACCATCAAACCGCAGAGGAGCAGACAGACGAGGACCAAAGCTTGGAACTGGATATGCTTCGGGGTGGCGACTACAGCCTGAACAGGATCAGATGGCTTCACTAGAGCCTCTGATGTTGAAGATAGGCTTCTACTAGAGGGTAAGCTGCCAGTATTCCAGAGAGTCCATCCATGTGCCGTGATTTCGCCTGCTTCCGGGTCTGCAGTGAATATGGCTGAACATAAATGAAAGGGCCCAGAAGAGAGTATAAAAAATGATTTAATTTCAAAGACGTGTGCGGTCCGTGTGACATCAGTGCTGCCAGAGAAAAATGGACATGTCACCTTGTGGAGCACACGGACACACGTCCGAGTGAAAACACGGAGGTGTGTGCAGACTCATTGATTTTTTTTTTTTTCCAAAACTTTTTATTGATTTTCCAATTTTTTATAAACATAACAAGATATTCATGGTTACACAAGGAAAAACATTTGTCTGACAATATGTGACATAATAGGGTGCGATGCCCCAACTTGATATTTTAAACTGTTTATCTGATTGATATGGTCTCTATTAAACCAAGGCAAAAGTACTAAGAAATAACAGACGCGATACAAGTCAATTAGAATCATTAAGCCCCTGAGCCAACCCCGAATGCTTCCAAATTTTCTGGCACGTCTTGTTGCTACCTTAGCGTCTCATCTCCCCTTCCCTCCGGAACCCACACCTACGTGATTTTCAATTTACCCAGGTTGTCCTGGCTATCATTCAGAAGGTACCATTCCGATTGTACAAAAGGTGTCATCAGATTATCTATTTCTCCCTGAGTAAATTGACTTTCAATGAAGTTTCTCCATTTCCCAAAGAACTTGGGTGTCAACCTGTCTTTGTCCCTTTCCGCTTCCACTTTCTCCAGCCTCAATAAATTATGTAATTCACCGATGACCTCTTTTATGGATGGTCCCTCCCTTTGTATCCAATACTTTAAGATGGACCGTTTGGCTATCATGGCTATGTCATGTACTATTGTATATTTCTTCTTTCCCAGCATGTCCGATCCCCCTCTTACTCCTCCCTCAAAGGAATGAAAAATCCACACCATTAGCTCTAGATTTCCAGAAATTCCCCATGTTGCCTGGACAAATAATCTAACTTGATTCCAGAACCTGTGAATTTCCTTACACTCCCATAGTCCATGTAGCATATCTGTTTTTTCTCTTTGACATTTAGGACACCGCATATCTCTTCCCGGAATGTTGAAGCCCATAATAGCCCTGTGTAAAATTCTAAATTGGATGTCTCTCCATCTCTCATTGGTAACATGTTTCCGCATCTGTACCCATCCCTTCAATATATCCCCTACAACTTCCTGCCCTTTCAATTGTTTCCCCCACGCTGTTAGAGTACGGCTATCCTCCCCAGATATAAGCATTCCCCGAAATGTTCGGTAAATTTGGGAAACATTTACACTTGCTACATCACTTTCCATAAGCTCATCAATCAAACTCTTATTCCATTCCTTTCCAAGCTCCCCCAAATCTACAAATACTTCATGCTTCAGTTGTTCATATTGGATGATATGTGAGCTATTAAGGTCATACTTGTCAAGCACTTCCCGTCCTGTCAGCCACCTTCTCTCCTCCACATTCATGACATCCTTCATTCTCTCGACGCCCTTCTCTTTCCATCTAGTAAATAGCTTATTTTCCCGTCCCATGGGAAAGTTCGGAGATGCCCAGGGATTTAAGTACTTAGATACTTTCCATGACAGTCCCAATTTCTTTCTTACCAGTTTCCATGTTAGCATAGTATCTCGGAATAAGATTGAGTTCCTTATGTGCCCATCCGCCCTGGACAATGGGGAGTGTAAAATGGACGCCAAATCCCACGGTGATGCATACTTGGCTTTCATGCCATAGTCTGAGTGCCTGCTCGTTCCTCTCATCCAATCAAACACATGTCTCATTATACACACCAGGTTATAACCCCGAACATCTGGGAAACTGAGACCTCCTTCCTCCGTTGACTTCATCAGTGATCGTAACTTTATTCTAGGTTTCCTTCCCCTCCATATAAAATCCGCATACGCGGAGTTGAGCCTATTTATGTCCCTCAGTTTTAGCAATATCGGGATCGTCTGGAATGGGTACAACAGCCTAGGAAAGCTCATCATTTTTATCAGGTGGCACCTTGCCAGTAGTAGTAGAGGCAGACCCTTCCATCCCTTTAGTTGTGCTATAATTTTCCTAATTAGTGGGCCATAATTCATCTCGTAAATTGATTCCACCGTTCTTCCTATATGAATTCCCAGGTATTTGAGTGATGTCTGTGCTATAGGAATGCCACATATACAACCATCTCTTGTATTCGCCCCTTTTAGGAACAGGATCTCACACTTTTTTTATTCAATTTGAATCCTGAGACTAATCCAAATTTTTCAATTAGGGCTAGAGTCTGTGGCAAATCCACGTTAGGGTCCCCCATATATAGTATGACATCATTGGCAAAAAGTGCTGTCTTTATTTCAGTTCCCCTTACCTTAATCCCTTTAAAACTATTCAGGCCCTGCAGTATTCTTGACAATGGTTCAATGGCCAAGTTGAATAGAAGGGGAGATAGCGGGCAGCCTTGTCTTGTTCCCTTCATCAAAGGGAACACGTCTGATAGAAAACCTGGAGTGTGTATCCTAGCTCCCGAGTTAGCGTAAAGATTCCTAATGTAAAGCCTCATTTTGCCTACAATCCCTGTGGCCTCTAGTACTTTGTCCAGCCAGCTCCAATTTACATTGTCAAACGCTTTTTCTGCGTCGAGTGTAACTAGAGCGGGTCTTGCCCCCCTCTCTATCTGTTCCAATCTCACCGCATCCACCACTAGTATTGTCTTCCGGATATTAGTGACAGCATTTCTCCCTTTAATAAACCCTACCTAGTGCTCTGTAATGATCCTTGGAAGAATCATGGCCAATCTATTAGCCATAATCTTAGATATTATTTTTTATAAGTGATATGGGTCTATAACTAGAGGGATCATCCAGGTCTTTAGTTCCCTTAGGGAGTAATTTGATATATGCTACGTTTGAATTTTTAGGAATTTCCTCTCCTTCCAAAAATGCATTAAATACAGCAGTTAAATCCGGCGAGATCAGATCTCTCATAGCCTTATAAAACTCGCTGTTAAAACCGTCGGGGCCTGGTGCCTTGTTGGTGTTAAGCTCCCCGATTGTTCTAGTCACCTCCTCAACTGTGATATCTGCATTTAGGTCACTCAGATCTTCCTCTGTTAAGCTAGGCAAGTGCGCTTGTCTTAACCACTCTGCCTCGTCAGTCATGTCATTGTTTCCTGGCCCATATAGTTTTCTATAAAAATGTCCCAGCAATTTATTAATTTCCTTAGGATCTGTGGTCACCTCCCCCCCCTTTCTTTTTAGTTTGGAAATCACTGTCATTTTCCTGCTACCCCTTGCCAAATTTGACAGCATCCTCCCCGCCTTGTTGCCAAATCTATGTAACTCTGCTTCCCTGTGCGACCAAAATAATTGTTCCTTTTTTTTGGCCCATTCATCGAACCCCCTTTTCGCCTCCAACCATCTGTCTTTTGTCGTGGGAGATCTATTTGCCAAATACTTTGTGTATGCTACCCGCACTGCTTCACTCTGGGCATTATAATTCTCATTGGATATGCGGCCATGATCAAAAGGAAAACCAATCAGGCGACCCCTCAAGACCGCTTTTGCCGTTTCCCAGTATAGCACTGGGTTCCCTTTGTGTTCCTTGTTTTCCTCTGTGAATTCTCCCCACCACTCTCGTAATACCCTGTGGAAAGTATCTTGTCTGAGAAGAAACGATGGAAATCTCCATATGATATCTGTACCTCTCTTGAACTTCTCTCTGATACCCAATCTCACCGGACTATGATCAGATATCACCATGTTTTCTATCACACATTCTTGTGCCCCATAAACTAGGCCTTGAGAAATCCAAAATTGATCAATACGCGACCAGCTATCATGAGGATGCGAGAAGTGTGTATATTCTCTATCATGCGGGTGAGCTAATCTCCAGATGTCCTTCAAACCCACGTCTTCTAATGTTACATCCCTATGGTCCGGCCTTCTGTCCACATCCTCTGTCCTCTCCTTCCCCCTCCTCCTGTCTTCAGCTGAGTCTGGAACTGTGTTAAAATCACCTCCCACTATGATGTTTGTCTCCCCATCTGCTAGTATGTTGGCCTTTATGCCATCATGAAATATGCTCTGTTGGGAGTTTGGACCGTAAACATTGTAGATACTTAATTTACCCGCTGGACTAATGATTGTTAAATGTTGCCACCGTCCCTGATCGTCTGCCTCGTGTGTCACTACTTCATGGCTGAGCTGTTTATGTATTAGAATCATTGTCCCCGCTTTCCTACCTTGTGCCTCTGCCCCATATACAGTACCCACCCAGTATTTCTTCATGCGGAAAAAGTCCTCCTTCCTCAAATGCGTTTCCTGTAATAATGCAATATCTGTTTTTAGTCTTTTCAGATGTCTTAGTATCATTGCTCGTTTGTTAGGAGATCTCAAGCCTTTAACATTTCATGTAGTTATTTGTACCATATTTGCCTTTGTATTTTGCTCTTACTATTTCCTCCCCTGTGGGCACTGAACTCACAAGAGACGAGACAATTATTGCCAGGTATAGAATTTGCCCCCCAGGCTTGACATATCTTTTCCCCACCTTGTAGGTATAACAAATATAACAATAAACAAGTAACTGTAGAACAAGTTTTCCCTTCTGGGAAATTTTTGGCTCTTTTCGCCATGCTGATGACTTCCCCTTTTCCTAGCCAAACTGTTGAGCTCCCTAGTCACCCCCCTTAGAGTATACGTTCTAGCCCCGGATTCACATGAGTCACATGAATGAGCCTTAAATAATATGTCGAAAATAGTACAGTACGACAAAACCTCTATAAGAACTTCAAGTCCAACTTAGCTCTACTTTCTGGTGGCCGTCCCAGCACTCAGAGCAGACAGATCCACTTCATTTACGCCTGGAAGTCGTTCCTGGACAAAGGCGAGTGAAAGTGAGAGTGAAAGTGAATCTGGAAGTGAAACTGAAAGTAAGCGTGAGACTGAATATGTGAGAGAAAAAGAGTGAGACAGAGCGAGTGTGGGACTGAAAGTGAGTGTGAGACTGAAAGTGAAACTGAGTATGGGAGTGGGAGTGAAACTGTAAGTAAGCGTGGAACTGAAAATGAGACTGAATATGTGTGAGACAAAGTGAGTGTGGGACTGAAAGTGAAACTGAATATGGGAGTGATTGTTAAACTGAAAGTAAGCGTGAAACTGAAAATGAGACTGAATATGTGAGTGGGAAAAATGTGGGACTGAAAGTGAGTGTGGGACTGAACGTGATTGTGAGGATGAAAGTGAAACTGAATATGGGAGTAAGACTGAAAGTGAAACTGAAAATGAGAGAGTGAAATCAAGAGAGCGAGAGAGTGCGAGAACAGGACCAGCAATATCTAGTTCAGTTCAGTTATCATGAACCATTCCCAACAGTTAGTCTCTGTGTTCCGAGCGAGGATTATTTTGTTGTATTGGGCTCAATCTTCTTTCCTCTCTACTCTCCACCCGCGATTGCCCCTCAAAGCTTCTCGGGTCTTTCCCTGGGCCTCTTGGAGATCCTCCTCTGCTGGTCCCTTCTCCATTATTTCCTCTTTTTTGTCCGTCAGCCCGATTCTTATCCTGTTCTGCCATGAGAGTACGCTCTGCTTCTTTATAGTCTTTGTAATATGCAAACGAGCCATTGAGATTTCTGACTTTCAGTGTGGCAGGGTATAGCAGTTGGCACTTGACTTTTTTGTTATACAGGAATGAACATACTTTGCTGAATTCTTTTCTCTTTCTGGAGACTTCTGCTGAATAATCTCCGAAAATTAGCAGTCTGTTGCCTTGGTAATGCAATGGTCGCTGTCTGTCTCTAAAGGCCCTCAGTATTTCCTCTTTATGTTTATAATCAAGATATTTGACTATCACTTGCCTAGCTCTCAGCGGGGCTTTCTTGTTTGGGTTTGGATCCTCTCCCCAATTCGCTTCTTGTCTCAGTGGTCCCACTCTGTGCGCTCTTTCCACTCTGAATTTAGCCTTAATGCCCAGGGCCTGAGGTAACTCGTGTTCACATATGTTATACAGCTGTCCCAAAAGATACCGATTCTGGCAGCCCCACAATGCGCAAATTATTTCGCGTTGATCGGTTCTCTAAATCTTCCGCTTTACCTCTCAAATAATCGTTAGATTTCACTAGAGCTGCTATTTGCTCTTGCATAGCCAGTATTTTCTCCTCTGAGTCAGATATTTTCTGCTCTGTTTCTGCCAGTCTAGATGCGTGTCCACTAATCTGCTTTTGCATAGCTGCTAGGGATGTTTGTATGGCTGTTTCAATGGCCACTTTAATCTCTTTTGACAGAAGTGATGTCACTTCTTCAGCCATTTTTTTATAATCAACATTGAGCTCTTGTGCATGCTTGTCTTGGCCTGCAGGTGGTGCTGTTTTCTTAGTTCTCTTATTCTGTGCTGGGGGTTTTCCACCCTCCCCCATTTGTTTACAGGATTTAGATAATGGTGTGGCTGGCTGTTTCTTGTTTACTTTAGAAGGAGTGTTACTTTTTCTGACATGCAGCTTCTGCTGGCGTTGATCATGATTAGACACCTTATACTGCGTGTCTGAGTGATCAATCCGGTCTCCTGCGTCTCTGTGCACTCTTTGCTTGCTGCACTCCTCCTCCTCTCTCTCTTGTTCCTCCATGTCCCCTTCCTCTATCCATTGTGTTTCTCCCTCTTCAATCCCCTGCAGCGATTTCTCTCCTGCTCCATCCTCCCCCGACCCCCCGCTCTCATCTCCTTCACTTCTCCCTCTCCTGCCTTTCATTACCACATCTTGCACTGGGGACTCTGGCTCCTCCTCCATCAGGCTCGTCGGCGCCATGACAGTCTCCTCTTCTCCACGCCGGCAGTCAGGATCTCCACTCCTCCAGGGCCCCTCACCACCACCAGCACTCCTCAGTAAGTACCGCTCCATAGCTGCTTGCTTCCTGCTACCAGACGTGCTGCTCTCAGCTCGCTCACTTGCCCGGGTATGCTGTTTATCGTCGGTTTCTCAGATGGGTGTTTGGAGCTTCCCCTCTATTGCTGCCTCCTCAGCCAGGACCGGATCCGGAAGTCAGACTCATTGATTTTAATGAGTCTACATGTGTCCGTGTCTCTGGTACGTTTGAAAACGGATGTCATACATACCGGAAACACTGATGTTTGAAGGAAGCCTAAAGGTGGCTTTACACGCTACGATATCGCTAAAGAGATCTCGTTGGGGTCACGGAATTTGTGATGCACATCCGGCCGCTTTAGGCTACTTTCACTCATCCGGTTTTTGCAGTGCGGCTCAATCCGACTCAAAAACCTATGCAACGAATGCGGTGAAAAAAAACGGATCCGTTGCATAAGTTTTTCCATGTGGCCCATCCGTTTTTTGACGGATGCAGTTTAATACTGAGCATGCGCAGTGCAAAAAAACTGCATCCGGCGGCCGGATGCCATTTTTGCCGCAGGATGCCGCATCCGGCGTCCATAGGCTTGCATTGTAAATCGCACCGCGTTGCGCCGGATTCAGCGCGATGCGTTTTTTCTGCCGCACAAAAAAACGTGCCAGGAAACGTTCCATCCGGCCGCCGCATGAGCTAAATATGCCGCATCCGGCAAAAACCGGACGCAATGCAAGGCCATGCGGCACAGTACGGTGCTAATGCAAGTCTATGCGGAAAAAACGCAACTGATGGCAAAAAAAAAACGGTTGCGTTTTTCTGCAAAGCGCCGTATTGTGCCGCTCAGCAAAAACCGGATGTGTGAAAGCAGCCTTAGCGATGTCGTTGTGTGTGACACCTATGAGCGATTTTGAATCGTCGCAAAAACGGTCAAAATCGCTCATCGGTGACATCACCCCCTATTTCCAATTATCGTTGCTGCTGCAGTAATGATGTTGTTCGTCGTTCCTGCGGCAGCTCACATAGCTACGTGTGACACCGCAGGAACGAGGAACCTCTCCTTACCTGCGTCCCGCCAGCAATGAAGAAGGAAGGAGGTGGGCGGGATGTTCGTCCCGCTCATCTCCGCCTCTCTGCTTTGATTGGGCGCCCGCTTAGTGACGTCGCACAAACTGCCCCTTAGAAAGGAGGCGGTTCGCTGGTCACAGCGACGTCGCTAGGCAGGTAAGTAGTGTGACTGTTCCTAGCAATGTTGTGCACCACGGGCAGCGATTTGCCCGTGTCGCACAACCGATGGGGGCGGGTATGCACGCTAGCGATATCAGTAACAATATCGCAGCATGTAAAGCGGGCCTAAGACTCAGCAAACTGAACAGCACATGACAACTTGCAACGTGTCTCTAAGGATAGACCACGCTGCCTAAGCACCTCCCATATCGGAGGATGTCCTAAAAACCTATTGCCTTTCAGCCGTAGGCTGAGAGACACTTCTGGGTTATGGCATGCAGGCCATTTAAGAATAGGTGTGTGCACATAACCCTTAGGGTTATGTGCACACACCTATTCTTAAGCACACTCTTAGGAATCCTGCGTCGCATGTGCAGGCCCCTGGGAGAAGACGGTAGGGACTGGAGGACACGGAAGCCACCATTGAGTGACCGGGATGCTAAGTGTGCAGACACCCCCCTTGGGAAAGGGAGCAGGATAGTGCGGGGAAGCCGGTGACAATGTTACAAGCTATTTTATAATATATATCCTTAAATTTGTACATATTATTAAGAATAATTTTTATCATTGGCAGATGACTGTACTAGGAGATTAGAGGGACAACTGACATCTTCAATTTTTAAATCAGAAGACCTTGATATCAAACAAGATATAACTGAAGTCAATGAAACTATTCCAGATATATCATCATCCGTTCACAGCAAAGATCTATCATCTGATTCTAATGATCAAGTCCTACCTTCTGTTTCATCACAGACTATTAAGAAGAATAAACGTCACAAAAGAGGCATTAAAAATCGAAGCGCTCTTACAGTAAAGATGCCATTTTCAACTTCAGAATATGGAAAAATCCATCAAAAAATTCACCTGGGGGAGAAAAGATTTTCTTCAGACTCTATTAGTTACCAGAAAACTCACACAGGGGAGAAGACATTTTCATGTTCAGAATGTGGGAGATGTTTTACACGTAAATCACAATTTGTTACACACCAGAGAACTCACACAGGGGAAAAGCCATATTCCTGTTCAGAATGTTGGAAATGTTTTAACCAAAAAACACATCTTGTTATACATCAGAGATCTCACACAGGGGCGAAGCCATTTTCATGTTCAGAATGTGGGATATGTTTTGCACATAAATCACAGTTTGTTACACACCAGAGAACTCACACAGGGGAGAAACCATATTCATGTTCAGAATGTGGGAAACATTTTACCTGGAAATCAAATCTTGTTACTCACCAGAAAACTCACACAGGGGAGAAACCTTTTTCATGTTCAGAATGTGGGAGATGTTTTGCACGTAAATTACAGTTTGTTACACACCAGAGAACTCACACAGGGGAGAAGCCTTATTCATGTTCAGAATGTTGGAAATGTTTTAACCAACAATCACATCTTGTTATACATCAGAGAACTCACACAGGGGAGAAGCCTTTTTCATGTTCACAATGTGGGATATGTTTTGCACATAAATCACAGTTTGTTACACACCAGAGAACTCACACAGGGGAGAAGCCATTTTCATGTTCAGAATGTGGGAAATATTTTACAGAAAAATCAAGTCTTGTTAAACACAAAATAATTCACACAGGGGAGAAGCCTTTTTCATGTTCAGAATGCGGGAAATGTTTTGCAGCTAAATCAACTCTTATTACACACCAGAGAACTCACACTGGGGAGAAGCCTTTTTCATGTTCAGAATGTGGGAAATGTTTTGCAGATCACTCAAGTCGTGATAGACACCAAAGAATTCACACAGGTAGGAAACCCTTGTCATATTCAGAATGAATACACGCAAATGGTATCTTTTTGAACATCACAAAACTCACACGGGTAAAGAAGGCATTATCATACCTAGAAGGTGAGAAATGTTTTACTTGGAAAATTATAATTTGTTGACCACTATGAAAAATTCACATGGGGAAAAACTATATATTTGACAAACTAAACAAGAAAACACTAAAGAGACAGTGAAACTAAAGGCAAGTAAGTAAACAAGAAAGGGAAAGCACGTTAGAAGTTCCGTTAGAATTAAAACATATACAGTTACTAATAGACGTCTGTTTTCTAAAAATCAAATAAAATGCAATATTCCATGTGCATCGAACATTTCACATTGTTATATATTTACTACATGGAAAAAAGTATTGCAATCCTCTCCCCCAAAAATACCCAACATTCCTCCTCCCTCTTCTTCCTAACTCCCAATCTCAGCAATCTGCCATTCATTACAGTTACTTTTAGCGCATAATTTCCATGTCTGAACAATGTCTGAAACTTCTCTATACTACAATAATAAACATGTTCATATTACAAATTACTATTTCCATCTACGATCCATTCCTTCTTTGTGGGAACATCTGCTGGGATCGAGTTTTTTTTAAATCACTTTCCATGTGAAGTTTAGTAGTGTTTACATCATCATTGGGAACTGACCCGCTTCTCTATTCCCCAATACACATATTATAGGTTTTAAGAGAACTTTGATTTTAAATATTTACTAAATTGCCCCAATAAATTGACACCAAAACATGTTTTTCCAATAAAGTCTGCGTATTCTGAACTAATTTCTTTTCATTTCTTCTTCCTCCATTTCTTTTTTGCTGGAGCAGAGGTCGCCCAACCTGTTCCCTCATTATGGCATTAAATATCTTGGATACAGTACTCTTATTACTGCAATTTGTCACTAACAAAGCTTTAACTGTTTGTTAGTTATTGCAAAAGTATATCCATTTTTCCGCTATAAGGCCTGACATAACAATTTAAGCCTATATTCTTGTCCTTTTTTTTTCTTTTTCTTAAAAAGCTATATGACCTCCTCGTCCTTTTCCTTCCTTTCCTCAGCTGTTTACTTCTCCACACAAGGTCCTTGATTACATTTTCTATGATTTTAAATATGTTTTTTAAATACAAATTTAGTCCCCACACCTCTCTTCCCATGTCAGCTGACTAACATGGGAAGAGAGGTGAGGGGACTAATTACAGCAGTCCCTGCTCTCTATGATCGGTCTGTCAATCTGACAAACTGATCATAGCACAAAAGTGCTGAATATCAGCAGTTCCCTGCACAATCACAGCAGAAGCTCAGCACAGATGACAGCCGAGCTCCTGCGGTAACAGCCAGGTAAGGTGAAAATTAAAGATTTGGGCCTTCAGCATCATTTTTGTTGAAAAAAAAGTAATATTTTAATTTTCATGGCATAATATTATAAAATGCTGTGAAGCACCAATGGGTTGAAGATGCTCAATACACCACTAGATAAATTGCTTGAGGAGTGTAGTTTCCAAAATGGAGCCACTTGCGGTCAATTTCCACTGTTTAGGCACATCAGAGGCTCAGCAAATGCAATATGGTGTCCACTATCCATTGTGGCCAATTTTGCACTTTTAAAGTCAAATGATGGTATTTCTCTTACAAGCCCTGTTGTGCGCTCAAACAGTATTTTTCACCATATATGCGGTATTGATGTACTCAGGAGAAATTGCACATCAAATATGGGGTTTTGAAACGTAGTTTTGCCTTGACATTTTTTTATTAGAATACAAATAAAGACAGTATGAGTATAAGGGTACGGTTCCACTTGTGTATGACTTGGCAAGTCTCGCATCGGTATCAACCGGCATGGCGCACAATCTCTTGACAGGAGCTGGTCAGCTGCATGTATTTTCATGCAGCTGCACGCTCATGTCCAGAGAGCGTCAGGCCGTGCCGGGTGATACCGATGTGAGACTCGCCTGAGTCATACACAAGTACAACCGTACCTTCAGGCTTACTATATTAGAACATATACCTGATCACATTACAAATAGATATCAGAAACTAATAAATCGAGAATCCTAATAGATTTTTAAACAATTCACATTGGCACTTGAAAGATTAAATTAAATAATTGAAAATAAAGTCTCAATTTCTAGCACATTCACAGTTAGGATACACAAATTATATTATACAGTGGGAAAAATAAGTATTTGATACACTACCGATTTTGCAAGTTTTCCCTCCTACAAATAATGGAGAGGTCTGTAATGTTTATTGTAGGTACACATTAACTGTGACACACAGAATCCCCCTAAAAAATCCAGAATATTGTTTTGTTTTTTTTTAATAACTAATTAGTATTTTCTTGCATGAAATAAGTATTTGATCACCTACCAACCAACAAGAATCCTGACTCTCATAGACCTGTTATATTTTCTTTTAGAAGCCCTTCTGCTCTTTTTTTCATTACCTGTATTAATTGCTGCAGTTTGAATTCATTACCTGTATAACAGACACCTGACCACACACTCAATCAATCACACTCCAACCTCTTCACCATGGCCAAGACCAAAGGGCTGTCTACGGACACCATGGACAAAATTTTAGACCTGCACAAGGCTAGGATGGGCTACAAAACAATAGGCAAGCAGCTTGGTGATGTCAGGCGGCGTTTGGCTCTAAACTCACCACGTGTCATGGCGGCATCTGACACTGTTCACACTGTAGAATCTGACACTGCCTCCTTTGGTGCGTCTGAGTTATACAGACAGGCTTGGGTGTCAACCAGCTGTGTTCTCATTAGTGATTGGGCTTGCAGGATTTAATCTCTGCTATATCTATCACAGTCACTCCCTGGCTTTTTAAGATGGTGGAGCCTGTCTTCCCATGCTGACTATAGCTTTTGTTAAACTAGTCCTTGTGCTGTTGTAGCCCAGTCCTGCTTTGTATTGCTTTATTGATGGAGTTTATGCAATAAAGAGAATCCAGGGCACTGATCCACATCCAGTATAGCGGAAAATAAAAAGCTCCTCAATATCGGCTGAAAAAACCTTGCTCTGCGGTGCCACTGGTGCAGCCAGATTTATGACATGTAAGCAGTAAATAAAAAATACCAGGCACTCACCAGAGCTTGCTTGTGCCTGCGTCCTCTCCCTCCCCACCAGCCCTTTTACACATGAAAGCCCCAACAATTGAATAAATCACAAAACTGCACAAGCAAGCTCTGGTGAGTGCCTGGTATTTTTTCTTTACTGCTTAGGCTGCTTTCACACCTCCGGTTTCTGCAATGCGGCACAATCCGGCACTTTGCAGGAAAATCGCAACCGTTTTTTTTTGCTGCCGCTTGCGTTTTTTCTGCATAGACTTTAATTAGTGCCGCATTGTGCCGCAAGGCCTTGCGTTCCATCCGGTTTTTGCCGCATGCGGCAGATTTAGCCGATGCGGCGGCCGGGTGGAACGTTGCCTGGCACGGTTTTTCGTGTGGCAAAAAAAAACGCATTGCGCCGCATTCGTCCGATGCGGCGCATTTGTCAATGTATGCCTATGGCGGCCGGATGCGGCGCGATGCGGCAATAACTGCATCCGGCCGCCGCATGCGGTTTTTGCCACTGCACATGCTCAGTAGCATGCCGCAAGCGGCAAAAACCGGACTGGCCGCAAAGTAAAAACTTATGCAAAGGATGCAGTGTGTTCACCGCATCCGTTGCATAGCTTGCACACCCGGATTGAGCCGCAGAGCTCAAGCCGGATGTGTGAAAGCAGCCTTATTGATGGAGTTATTGTGGAGTTCTCCCATTGTCTTGTTATTTCCTCCCTTCTTTTATTTCCCTCCTAAGTTCTTTTTGTCTTATACCTCTGTGTGTGCCGAAATAGAGATTTGTTTTCCCCTGTTTGACTATTTCCTTTGGCTTTATCCCTCCTGTCCCGTCTCTCCCCATCTGTTGAGGGATAGGAGTTATAAGATCGGGGCTGATCAGGATGACATTGGTGGAGTTGCAACAATGTAGAGTCAGTAAATGTACACGGGGAGGGAAATAATGCAAAGCTGCTAATTGGAGTTTACTATAAGCCGCCCCCGTCTCTCCCCATGGGTTGAGGGGTAGGCGTTATAAGATCGGGGCTGATCAGGATGACATTGGTGGAGCTGCAACAATGTAGAGTCAGTAAATGTACACGGGGAGGGAAATAATGCAAAGCTGCTAATTGGAGTTTACAATAAGCCGCCTAACATATCTGAACAGGTAGAGGGTGAAATTCTGCAACAAACTGAAAAGGCAGCAAATAATAATAATAATCGGGTCCTTGTTATGGGAGATTTCAACCATCCAGACATTCAATGGGACATAGAATCTTAAGTTGGGGTCACACTAAACGACAGCGACAACGACGTCGCTGTTACGTCACCATTTTCTGTGACGTAGCAGCGACCTTGTAAGTCGCTGTTATGATCGCTGCTTAGCTGTCAAACACAGCAGCCGAAGCAGCGATCATAACGACACGCGTCGCTGTGCTGCAACATGTGCAGAGAGCAGGGAGCCGCGCACACTGAGCGCTGGCTCCCTGCTCTCCTAGCTACAGTACACATCGGGTTAATTACACGATGTGTACTGCAGCTACATGTGCAGGGAGCCGCGCACACTGCTTAGCGCTGGCTCCTTGCTCTCCTAGCTACAGTACACATCGGGTTAATTACACGATGTGTACTGCAGCTACATGTGCAGAGAGCAGGAGCCGGCGCTGGCAGCGTCAGAGCGGCGGAGGCTGGTAACGAAGGTAAATATCGGGTAACCACCTTGGTTACCCGATGTTTACCTTGGTTACAGCTTACCGCAGCTGCCAGATGCCGGCTCCTGCTCCCTGCTCGCTTCATTTCGTCGCTCTCTCGCTGTCACACACAGCGATCTGTGCATCACAGCGGGAGAGCGACGACCAAAAAATGAAGCTGGACATTCAGCAACGAGCGGCGACCTCACAGCAGGGGCCAGCTCGTTGCTGGATGTCACACACAGCGACAGCGACGGGACGTCGCTGCAACGTCACAGAAAATGGTGACGTAGCAGCGACGTCGTTGTCGCTGTGTGTGACACCACCTTTAGGGTTGTGCTAAAAGTTGCAAGTTTTTATCTACAATTCAAGATAATTACAACTCTTTGATGGTAGATGAGCCGACCAGGGTAGATAGTTTGCTGGATTTGGTCCTGTCAAATAGACCAGATATAATTTCAGATCTACAGGTTCGGGAGTACTTGTGCACCAGCTATCATAATATGGTAAGTTCCAATGAAATATTTAATAAACATTTGAAAGGGGAAATGATAAAACCTGTAATTGTAGGAAAGCTCATTTGAATAAATTAAGGGAAGAGCTTAATCATGTAGATTGGGATAATGTCATGGTAACTGGGGATACTGAATATAAATGGGGCAAGTTTAAGAATATACTACTAGAGTCCTGTAAAAAAAACTTATACTATCTGGTGTAGGAATAAAAATAAACCACTATGGATACATAAAACAGTGCAAAGTATAATAAAAGAAAAACAAAGGGCATTCAAAATCTTGAAGGCTGAGGAAACAGAAATAGCATATCAGGAGTATAAAATTCTCAATAGGAAATGTAAAAAAAAATCAAGCAAGCCAAATTACCTACTAAAACAAAATTGCCAAAGACATTAAAATAAACCCCCAAATTTTTTATAAATACATCAATGCCAAATGGAAAAAAAGTATAGTATTGGCCCCATAAAAGATTATAACAGATTAATGATAAAGGACAAAGAAAAGGCTGAGATATTAAACAGGCACTTTTTATCGGTGTTCACCAAGGAACTGACTGTTCCAGGGATCATTCAACAAGGCAAAAATTAAAGTGCCCCCCCCAATATAACTAATTTAACACAAGAAGAAGTACGCCTGTGTCTGAGTAATTAAACATTGACAAATTCCCCGGGCCAGACGGCATTCATCCATGGATATTGAGCTCAGTAATTGACAGACCACTGTATCTTGTCTTCTTAGACTCTCTGTTAACAGGCTTGGTTTCTCAGGATTGGAGAATGGCTGATGTGGTACCAATATTTAAGAAATGTAAGAAGGTGGATTCAGGCAACTACCATCCGGTAAGTCTGACATCCGTGGTGTGCAAGGTTTTTGAGAGCATTTTAAGAGATGACATACAAGGATATATTACAGAGAATAATATAATAACTGACAGCATGGATTTATGAAAGAAAAGTCGTGTCTAACCAACATGTTGGGTTTCTATGAGGAGGTAAGTGCAAATCTGGATATTGGTAATGCAGCTAATGTGATTTATTTGGACTTTGCAAAGGCATTTGATGCTGTGCCACATAACAGTCTTGCAATGAAGCTCCAGAAGCAAGGACAAGGGCAAACTACAAGCAGATGGATAAGGAATTGGCTAAAAGATAGAAAACAAAGAGTAGTTATTAATAGTACTTTCTCTAATTGGGCTATAGTTAGTAGTGGGGTACTGCAGGGATCTGTGCTAGGACTGATTATTTTTAAACTCTTTATTAACGATCTTGTCGATGGGATTGAGAGTAGAGTGCAGTTTTTGCTGATAACACCAAACTATGTAGGATTATAAAAACGGACCTTGATAGTACAATATTACAAAACAATCTGGATAAGATGTCGTAATGGGCAGACACTTGGCAAGTGAGTTTTAATGTCGATGAATGTAAAGTAATGTACCTAGGACAGAGTAATCCTATTTCTGCCTATACATAAAATGCAACTAAACTTGGGACTACAAAAGAGGAGAAGGACTTGGGGATTCTGGTTACAAGTAAACTAAGCAGCAGCACTCAATGTCAGGCAGCAGCTTCAAAAGCAAACAAGATTTGAGGGTGCATAAAAAGAGAGATCAGATCCCGTGATCCCAACATATTGTTACCCCTCTATAAATCAATTGTAAGGCCACATCTGGAATATGGGATCCAGTTTTGGACTTCTCATTTTAAACAGGATATTCAGAAGTTAGTCAGATCAAAGGCGAGTAACTAGGTTATTGCAAGGAATGGACGGCCTCCCATATGATGAGAGGTTGGAAAATTTAGATTTGTATAGCTTAGTAAAAATACATCTCAGAGGAGATCTCATTTATATGTATAAATACATATGTGGTCAATACAAAGGAATGGCACATGACTTATTCCTTCCAAAAACAATACTAAGGACCAGGGGGCACTCAATGCGAGTGGAAAAAGGCAATTCCAGCAGCTAAATGGGAAAGGGTTCTTTACAATTAAAGTAGTCAGATTGTGGAATGCCCTACCACAAGAGGTAGTAATGGCAGATACTTTAACAGCTTTTAAATGATGATTTCCTCAGTACACACAACACTGTCTGTTTTAAATGATATAGTGACAAAATTTATAATTGGTGGAGGAGGATTGAACTAGATGGTTAACAATATAAGAGCAGGGCAAGGAAGGCAGTCCAGATATCCTTACCATCAAAGGTAACTCTGGGATAGCTAGGGTTCCCTAGTCTGAATGCCAGTCTAGGAGCCCCTGTCCCCTGTTCTCGACCCACACCGTGACAGATGAGAAGACAACAGCAGTTGATGCAATTATCAGAAAATGGAAGAAACACAAGATGACTGTCAATCTTACTTGTTCTGGGGCTCCATGCAAGTTCCTGCCTTATTGGGTAAGGATGATTTTGAGAAAGGTCAGGCATCAGCTCTACTAAATGGGAGGACCTGTTCAATGACCTGAAGAGAGCTGGGTATCACAGTCTCAAAGAGTACCGTAAGTAACACACTAAGCTGTCATAGATTAAAATGCTGCAGGGCACGAAAGTTCCCCCTTCTCATGCCAGCACATGTCCAGGCCAATTTGAATTCACCAATAATCACCTGGATGATCCAGAGGAGACATGGGAGAAGGCATATCATCAGATGAGACTAAAATAGAACCTTTTAGTATCAACTCCACTTGCTGTGTTTGGAGGAAGAAGGATGAGTATAATCTCAAGAAAACCTTTCCAACCATGACGCATGGGGTGGAAACATTATACTTTGGGGGTGCATTTCTTCAAAGGGAACAGGACGACTGTACCGTATTGAAGGGAGGATGGATGGGGTCATGTATTGCGAGATTGTGGCCAATAACCTCCTTCCCTCAGTAAGAGCATTGAAGATGGATCACGGCTGGGTTTCCAGAATGACTATGACCTGAAACACACAGCCAGGATAACTAAGAAGTGGCTCCGTAAGAAGCATTTCAAGGTCCTGGAATGGCCTAGCCAGTCTCCAGACCTAAATCCAATAGAAAATCTTTGGAGGGAGCTGAAACTCAATGCTGTCCGGCGACATCCCCGAAACCTGAAAGATCTAGAGAAGATCTGTATGGAGGAGTGGGCCAAAATCCCTGCTGCAGTGTGTGCAAACTAGATTAAGAACTACAGGAAATGTCTGACTTCTGTAATTGTGTCACACGGAGTTTTGCACTAACTTCACCGACTGTCATAGTGGCGTCAATCTCTGTTCAGATTGAGGATTCTGACACTCCATCTGATTAGTTTTTCTGGTGTCTGGAATCAACACAGGTAGACTCGGGTGTTGACCTGCTGTGTGCTGATTCATAAGCAGGATAGCAAGAGTTAATCTCTGCCGGTCTGCCTGCTCCTTTGATCAGATGTTGTGGGGAGACCTATTCATATTTGCTCCCCTCTTATTTATGCTGGTTCCACTCATGCCAGCTATAATTTGTCTTTGTTAGTCTGTGAGATGTGGTATCCCAGTCTTTCTGGAGATAGTTGTGCTCATTGCCCGGTGCTGCTGTGGAGTTTATCCCTGTTGTTTATTAGCTTCCATCCTGCACTTACGTTTCCTCCAAAATCTCTTATTGTCTTAACTATTTTGTGTGCGTGCGAGCAGTCTGACAGTTTTGGTTTTCCCTTGTCTGCATTATCTGTGGGTTTCATCATACTACTGTCTCACACTCCCCCCCCCCCCCCCCCCCATGGAGAGAGGGAGGAGGAAATAGATCAGGGATGGTCAGGAGCAGGGACAGGAAGGAGACTCTGGCATCTCCACCTTCAAGAGTATATCTGAGATTAGGGATAGCAAAAGGCCCCCTAGCTTGGGACAGCTTAGGAACCCTGGTTCCCCACTATCCCATAGTCATTGTGACAAATTGCAATCAGAGGTTTCTGTACCAAATATTATGTTCGTTTTTTCTATTGCATCAAATACTTCTTTCATGCAATAAATTACAAATTAATTACTTGAAAATTGTACAATGTGATTTTCTATATATAAAAAAAAAAAATTAAATTTTGTTTGTGAAGGTTGAAGTGTACCTATGATACAAATTACATACCTCTCCATTCTTTGTAGGTGGGGAAACTTGCAAAATCGTCAGTGTATCAAATACTTATTTTCCTCCCTGAATATTATATACAGGTACATCTCAATAAATTAGAATATCATCAAAAAGTTAATTTATTTCGGTAATTCAATTCAAAAAGGAAAATGCATATGTTATATAGAGTCATTACAAACAGAGTGATCTATTTCAAGTGTTTATTTCTATAAATGTTGATGATTATGGCTTACAGCCAATGACAACCCAAAGTCATTATCTGAAAAAAAAAATAGAATAATTACCACAAACACCTAAAATGGTCCCTTGGTCTGGTTCAGTAGGCTACACAATCATGGGGAAGACTGCTGACTTGACATATCTCCAGAAGGAAGTCATTGACAGACTCCACAAGGAGGGTAAGCCACAAAAGGTCATTGCTAAAGAAGCTGTCTGTTCACAGTGATGTATGAAAGCATATTAATGGAAAGTTGAGTGGAAGGAAAAAGTGTGGTAGAAAAAGATGCACAAGGAACCGGGATAATCGCAGCCTTGATAGGATTGTTAAGAAAAGGCCATTCAAAAAGTTGGAGGAGATTCACAAGGAGTGGACTGCTGCTGGAGTCAGTGCTTCAAGAGCCACCATATACAGATGTATCCAGGACATGGGCTACAAATTCACATTCCTTGTCAAGCCACTCATGACCAATAGAAGTGTCTTACCTGGGCCAAGGAGAAAAAGAACTGGACCATTGCTCAGTAGTTTACGGTGTTATTTTCAGATGAAAGTAAATTTTGCATTTCATTTGGAAATCAAGGTCCCAGAGTCTAGAGGAAGAGTGGAGAGGCCGCAATCCAAGCTACTTGAGATCTAGTGTGAAGTTTTCACTATCAGTGATGGTTTGGGGAGCCATGTCATCTGCTGGTGTAGGTCTACTATGTTTTATCAAGGAAATTTTAGAGCACTTCATGTTTCCCTCTGTCGACAAGCTTTTTGGAGATAGAAATTTCATTTTCCAGCAGGACTTGGCACTTGTCTACACTGCCAAAAGTACCAATACCTGGTTTAATAACTACAGTATCACTGTGCTTGATTGGCTAGCAAACTCGCCTGACCTAAACCTCATAGAGAATCTATGGGGCATTGTCAAGAGGAAGATGAGAGACACCAGACCAAACAACACAGACAAACTGAAGGCTGCTATCAAACCTGGGCTTCCATAACACGTCAGCAGTGCCACAGGCTGATCGCCTCCATGCCACGCCACATTGATGCAGTAAATCATGCAAAAGGAGCCACAACCAAGTATTTAGGCATTTACTGTACATACTTTTCAGTAGACGCCAACATTTCTGAGTGCAACATCATTTTTTCAGTCTTACATAATATTCTAATTTTCTGAGATAATGACTTTTGGGTTTTCATTGGCTGTAAGCCATAATCATAACAGGAATAAACACTTGAAATAGATCACTCTGTTTGTAATGACGCTATATAATATATGAGTTTCCCTTTTTGTATTGAATTACTGAAATAAATTAACTTTTTGATGATATTCTAATTTATTGAGATGCACTTGTATATATTTTATATCTTCTTAAGACGTCACACATATAGTCTACATAATTCACATTTATATATAACAAATGATGTTTGACTGCAAATTTTACATACCATGCGTGATTTGTTTTAATCTGTGTATAAAACACTTCCCTACATAAAGGAAGAGTCTCTGTATAACATATTGTACCTGATGGAGTCAACCCGACTCCGTACACGTCATGGTCATGATTAAGGGTCAGTTCTATGTTAGGCCTGAAACGCGTAGACCCTTGTCTACATGCTGAGCTTTTTATCCACTGTATGTTTTTTAGGGATTTTTCACAATAAAGCTTCAGAGTTTTTCCAAGACGGTTCCTGGCTTTTTCCACTTCTCTTGTTCACCTGATGTAGTCAACCCGACTCCGTACACGTCGTACACACGCGGCACCGCTCCGCAAATGTCGAAAACACGCGGCTCTGCTCCGCAAATGTTGAACACGTGGCTCCGTTCCGTACACGTCGCACACACATGGCTCTGCTCCGTACACCTCGTACACACACGGCTCTGCTCCGTACACACACGGCTCTGCTCCGTACACACACGGCTCTGCTCCGTAAACCTCGTACACACAGGGCTCTGCTCCGTACACCTCGTACACACGGCTCTGCTCCGTACACCTCGTACACACACGGCTCTGCTCCGTACACATCATACACACACGGCTCTGCTCCGTACACATCATACACACACGGCTCTGCTCCGTACACATCATACACACACGGCTCTGCTCCGTACACATTATACACACACGGCTCTGCTCCGTACACATCATACACACACGGCTCTGCTCCGTACACATCATACACACACGGCTCCGCTCCTTACACACACGGCTCCGCTCCGTACACCTCATACACACACTGCTCTGCTCCGTACACATCATACACACACGGCTCCGCTCCTTACACACACGGCTCCGCTCCGTACACCTCATACACACACTGCTCTGCTCTGTACACCTCGTACACACACGGCTCTGCTCCTTACACCTCGTACACACACGGCTCTGCTCCGTACACCTTGTACACACACGGCTCTGCTCCGTACACATCATACACACACGGCTCTGCTCCGTACACATCATACACACACGGCTCTGCTCCGTACACATCATACACACACGGCTCTGCTCCGTACACATCATACACACACGGCTCTGCTCCGTACACATCATACACACGGCTCCGCTCCTTACACACACGGCTCCGCTCCGTACACCTCATACACACACTGCTCTGCTCCGTACACATCATACACACACGGCTCCGCTCCTTACACACACGGCTCCGCTCCGTACACCTCATACACACACTGCTCTGCTCTGTACACCTCGTACACACACGGCTCTGCTCTGTACACCTCCTACACACACGGCTCTTCTCTGTACACACACGGCTCCGCTCCTTACACACACGGCTCTGCTCTGTACACCTCGTACACACACGGCTCTGCTCCGTACACCTCGTACACACACGGCTCTGCTCCGTACACGTCGTACACACACGGCTCCGCTCCGTACACCTTGTACACACACGGCTCTGCTACATCCACACTATAAACCCCTCCTGACCCCACACATAAACTTCCCCTCATCCAGCTCCATGACACCCAGCACAGCAGAGCCCTGCATACACTGAGGAGCTGATCATGTGACCCCTGACTCCTCCCCTCCATGTGACATCATCACAGGTCCTGTAAACACAGGGTTGAGCCTAGAATGTACGGGCTCCTTCCAGGTTAGTGCGGCTCTGCAGGTGGAGGTATGTGGAGATCCCCATTACTGGGTGCAGTAACCCCTTTATAACTGGCAGGAGGTATATGTCATATTTTTAATAGAACTATTCAGGGTTACTTGTAAACTATCAATTGACATTTACTACTTGGGGAGAGGGGCAGCCATATTATTCTCCAGCATTTCACCAGCTCCATCAGTCTCCCTCATCCGTCTCTTCTGATGTTTCAGCCGCCATTGTTCCATTCACATAAAGGATGACAATGACCCCATACGGATCTGTCCGATCTCATTCAGGTCTACAGACAGTGAGCAGAGCGACGGCGCTTGTGTATATCTCGGGGAAAGCCCTTAGATAACCTGAACCTCGGTCGTGGGGCTTTAATCCCCTTTTTTGGAAATGTATGACTCAGGCTTAACGCTCTATATGTCAGGATCTGTGGAGATTTCAGATTCCTGCGCTCTGCCTTCTCTTATGTCTGTGATCAGCGCAGGGAGACTCGGGCATCGACCCACAGACTTGTGTTTCATAGGCAGGCGAAGAGCTAATCTCTGCTTGTTAGTCTCCTTTCATCACATGCTGTGGGGGAACCAGTCACATTCCCTCCCCTCTTATATATGCTGGCTAGTTTCTTTAATGCCAGTTATTGCTTCTCTATACTGGTCTGGTAAGGTGTTGTGATCCAAACTAACGGGTGATTGTAGTACTTTGTTGCTGCAAGCAGTTGTGGTGTTAACCTTTTGTCCTTTTGTTGCTGCCTTACTTCTCTTGCTTTTCTCTTTAGTTTCTTACTATCTGTTGTTGAGACTTTGTAGAGTTTTGATTTTTCCTTGTCTGTCTAAATCTGTGTTGCCATCACACTCCTTCTTTGGGGGGGGTGCAAATAGTTTAGTTCTGGTCAGTAGATTAGTAAGGCACAGGACTCTGACATCTCCACCATCAGGTCTAATCCGGAGGTTATGGATCGCGTTAGGATCCCCTAGCGTGAGGTACAGTATTGAAGCCCCCTGTCGCTCGCTATCCTACAGTCACATTGTGATATTTGAGGAGCTTTTTTGTTTGGTAAATGAAGAAGCGAAACCTTTCACAGTTCGTCCAAAAATTATCCCTTTTATTTAGTGAACAAAATCAACTGTGCTCAGAACTTTTGAAAGTGGAGAAATAATGGATTTCAACTAGTATTGAAGAAAAAAATCCCTTTTTTGAGATCTGCTATTCTCAAACCAAGTAAACAGTTACAAAGATTTTTTTATCAAGCCTTCAAAAAAATTCTCCTTTTTTATTGGGGCAGGAACAGGCTAGTTGTTTTCAAACTGAAGAAGCAATGGCTGATTGTCAACAAGCCTTTCAATAAATTAGCCTTCTTTTGTCAGTTGCTTGATTTTTGTTCATCTTCAAGAGAATACACTTTTCAGCAGCAATACAGTCCATAACTATAAAATACAGTGTGCACCAGGTGATGTGTATTTGTGGCTGGCATAGGAGTGTAGTATCAGCAGTAGAAGCCACATGGTAAAGAACTGGGATGGAATAAGCAAGGAAATATCTGACTGTGTAGGGCTAGCAATAGCAGGCCTCACATCGGCAGTACAATCACTATAAAACATAGAGTGATGTGGCTAGTTAATGTGTTGTTGGCATAGCTGTGCAGTAGCAGCAGCTGCACAGTAGAGGAGAGCGTATGCAAGGAGCTGTGAGGAAGTCTAGGGCCAGTAATGGCAGCCCCAGAAGCGGCAAGACTACAGTATGTAAGTAATGATCGCCCGGTGTATATGCCCAACTAATCGCAGACCATCGACAGCAGAAGGTTGTGCAATTGTTGAGAGGGTGGCAGGGGGCCGTAGTCGTGGACAGAGGCGAAACCCTGCTTCCAGGCAGCACTCCTCCTCTGAGCTGTATTCCTTCCACCTCAACATTGCAAAAAGGAACACCCCAACCCCGCTTCTTTAGTGTTAAATCAGAGATAGTGCAATAAAACAATTACCACTTCTTAGGCCGGGGCCACACGGGGGACTCACACTGGCAGCACAGCGGGAGCCGAGTGTCACTGCGACTGAGATCCGATCATGCGATCGGACCTCAGCTGCGGGGGGTGGGCCGGCACTGAAGAGGGGAGGGCCAGCGCTGCGGAGGGGAGGGAGGGATTTATCTCCCTCTCTCTTCCATTGCCGGCTATTGCCATTCTCGCTCTGCACTCGCAGTACACCAGTGTACTGCGAGTGCAGTGCGATTTTTCTCTCACCCCAAAGACTTGAATGGGTGCGAGAGAAACAAGGATCGCATTACACTTGGAGCATGCTGCAATTGTTTTCTCGGTCCGATTAGGGCTGAGAAAATAATCGCTCATGGGTGCTGGCACATAGGGTAATATTGGTCCGAGTGGAATGCGATGTTTTATCGCATTCCACTCACTCTGATTTTCATGCCGTGTGTCTTAGGTCTTGCTGAAGAACTCACACAGTTTCTGTGGAACACGTTCACTGCGGGCACAAAGCTTCAATCTTACAGGCATGTTACGGTTTTGTTTCTTTTCACTGTCTCATACAGACTGCTTCCTCTTGGACATCTCTCCGGCTGCTATAGGACTGTCTTCCTCTCCCGGTAACACCACAGTGGCAGATAATGAATTCATACAATCCCCCATGGCTCTAACTGCATCCACTCCCACAGGGTTTCATTTCACCACTGGATGGAGTTCCTTCACCACTGTCTCTGTGATGACCCGTTCACTCAGTTCTATGTTGCCTCACACCTAGACCAGTCCTATTGGAGTCAGGTGCTTCCCAGAAGTCCCACTAGAGCTAAAGACCACAACTTCAGAGACGGTCAGTGACTTTGCTGCAACCTGCTACTGAAGAGCTTCTTTTAGAACTTGCTCCGGATTTCCTGGGGTGACCCTGAGGGTCTGGCCAAATTCTCACTGGGCTACATTAACTATACCCTCCCACAGGTGCAGCTTCTTCACTCTACTCACTCGTGTTCCTTAGTGATGCGTCGGTCGGTCGCGATCCGACACAAAGATCCGGCTCCTGTCAGTCACAGCAGGGAGCCGGATGAGACTCCCTGCTGTGAGAGTACCCCAGTGAGAGCAACTAAATTCTCTTAACGGCTCTCACTGGGCGTAAAATATGTGTGTTTGGTTGGTGAAACCCCGCCCACCTGACTAAAACCCAGCTCACTCGGAAAATTTATTGGCCCATTGTGGTTGGGCGGGGTTTAGCCGCGGGTGGTTGTGGTTTCGGCCACATTAACACAAGCTTAAATATGTGTTTACCTGTGGGTGAACACATATTAAATAAGGATCCATGAACGTTCCGAAAGAGCCGGCTCTTTTTGGTGAGTGGAGCCATGGGAACCGGATCACCAAAAAGAGCCGAACTGCCCATCCCTAGTGTCCCTATCTAACTAGAACCAGGAAGTTCTTACTGTCTTAACCCCTCACTGTGGGCCGGCCTAATTCCATTTTAACTCCTTCAGCCCTGCCACTTACCCCAACCCTAAGCTCTCCCCTAAGCTAAGGCACCAGGGAGCAGTGAAACCTAGTGGTGGTTGAGAATGGTGCACCCAAGAGCACCCACACATAAACAACATTTCACATAAATTGACAATGACTTCTTCAAGGGGGTGGCAGGGCATCGGTCACCCTCCTAAACAATCATACAATCAGGCAGACGGATGGTACAGTCGATTAAATCATTGGCATCAGCCATGGGTGAATGAAATTCGCACTGTTCCATGCCTGATTCGTTTTGATTAATGGGAAGGTTTCCATTCTTGCAGCGGATAACGTGGTCTGGTGTGCCAAGGCGACCAGGCGCGCTGAATACCCTTTCTGAAATTACACTGGAGGCTGGACATCATATTATGCCTATATCAAACAGGGCCGGGTCATTCCACTGTCTCATCCTCCTAGTCTTCCTCCTGCTGTTTATACAGTACAATTGACTTTGAGCTTGCATCCACAACAGACAAAGGGTGGCCATGAACATATGCAAATTGCTGCTCTTCCTTCATCCCTTTACATTCTGTTATTTTTGTTTGTTTGGTTTTTTTTCAACATAAATTTGAGCGGGATGATATTGTTGATTCTTTGTCCCTACTGTCACCTCTTCAAAGAGCCTCACTAGGCGACATAGGGCTATCAATAGCTGCCAATATGGATTTTAAAGTAAATCATGCTCCAGTTAGCCTACTGCATGATGTAGTCCATCACCATGTTATGCTGCTCATACAGATGCTCTAACATAAGCAATGTTAACTTTCAGCAAGGTCGCAAATCAGTCGGCATTCTGGCAAAACCATTTTGTTTTTGCGAAGCCAAGAGAGGGAGTGCTTTGTCATGTAAGAAAGGGTGAAATGAGTTGACGCTTTCCTGGATTTAGTAACTACTCTCCTTAAACAGGTGTATTTGTGAAAAAAATGTGGATGTGGACCATGCAAGGAGCATGAGTTACTGTGCCTGACCATAGGCCACATTGTTCCGAGCATTGTTGGTCATGAAAGTTCACAGCAGCTGTTCGCAGTAGGCCATCCTCCTTGAGATATGCTGCTTTATACACAGCAGCAACTTATTCACTGTATGGATTTTGACTGAAATGAGTGAGGTTGGTGTGGAGACACGGGGGTCAGTGGGTGCTCTCGTCCGCTGACCCGGCCGCCTTTAGAAAGACAGCATGGCCCAGGGCTCATCCCAACTGAACGCCCGACCTCCTTAATCGTGGGCGGAACACTACCCAGACAACTCAGGATGAGGGAATTACAATATTAAGACTTTATTGGATCCCCAAACAATTAACGACACATAGCACATAACCAGCAAAACCACAAAATGTAACCGGCAACAGTTTCTCAACAGTTTCTCAACCTTCCGCTGGCTCACCAGCGATTAGAATGTCCATGCCTCAGAGCTTCCAGGGATACTTACTCCAAACCAGCAGCACCCCGCTTTCGGCGGGCACCCACCGAGAATGGAATAACGCCAAATTTAGGAAGCTGTGTGAGGATCGCAAAGCCTGTAGTCAGGTGCCTGGATCGTCCCAAGCTGGATTCCTTCCCTAGGTAGTCCTTGATATCTCAGCTGAATTCTTGCATTCGATGCTGAAGTCCATATAGTATTATAATCCAGGTTCGGGTATGGCTTGCCAATCGCATCCGCAGGTTCTAGATTGGTAGCATGTAGCAAGAGTCTCCCGGGCAATGGACAGTCCTCCTTCTTATACCCCTGAGCTCTCCATTCAGATCATTGAGGTTCTTCACGATTGGTGGATAAGACTGGGTTCTTATTGGCTAAATTTCAAGCCGAATACAAAATATCCCTAGTAGTAATAGTAGCATGGCAGAGATGAGGGAGGGACAGCTAAGTTACATCGCATCTAGCAATACAATGGGAGATTCGCATAATTGATATGTCTGGGTTTCTGTCCTTCACTGGCCAAGGCAATTACATGAGTCAACAAAAACTTTAACTCTAGACTCCTAAGAGTCTTTTAGAAGCAATTTGAGGATTATCCCCCATTTATAAACAAGATATCATCATGTCTGGCTGAATTTTAAGAAAATTAACCCATGCTAGGCACTGACAGAGTCCATGTCATCACAGTCGGTACATGGAATCAACGCTGTCCCCTTTGTCTATTGGTGATGAGGCCATGTTTGTTGAGTAAAGGCCCAGTCACACTAAACAACTTACCAGCGATCCCAACAACGATACAACCTGATAGGGACACTAAGCGACGCTCCAGCGATCCCACCAGCAACCTGACCTGGCAGGGATTGCTGGAGCGTCACTACACGGGTTGCTGGTGAGCTTGTCACACAGGCAGATCTCACCAGCAACCCGCGACCAGCCCCCAGCGCCGCGTGAAAGCGATGCTGCGCTTGGTAACTAAGGTAAATATCGGGTAACCAACCCGATATTTACCTTGCTTACCAGCGCACACCGCTTAGCGCTGGCTCCCTGCACACCTAGCCAGAGTACACATTGGGTTAATTACCCTATGTGTACTCTGCTACGTGTGCAGGCAGCAGGAGCCGGCTTCTGCGGACGCTGGTAACCACAGTAAACATCGGGTAACCAAGAAGCCCTTACCTTGGTAACCCGATATTTACCTTCGTTACCAGCGTCCGCCGCTCTCAGCTGTCAGTGCCGGCTCCTGTTCTCTGCACTCCTAGCCACAGTACACATCGGGTTAATTACCCCATGTGTACTCCAGCTACGTGTGCAGAGAACAGGAGCCGGCACTGACAGCTGAGAGCGGCGGACGCTGGTAACGAAGGTAAATATCGGGTAACCAAGGTAAGGGCTTCTTGGTTACCCGATGTTTACTGTGGTTACCAGCGTCCGCAGAAGCCGGCTCCTGCTGCCTGCACATTTAGTTGTTGCTCTGTCGCTGTCATACACAGCGATGTGCGCTTCACAGCGGGAGAGCAACAACTAAAAAATGGCCCAGGACATTCAGCAACAACCAACGACCTCACAGCAGGGGCCAGGTTTTTGCTGGATGTCACACACAGCAACATCGCTAGCAACATCGCTGCTACGTCACAAAAGTTGTTCCTTAGCAGCGATGTTGCTAGCGATGTTGCTTAGTGTGACGTGGCCTTTAGATTCAGAGGATGTTGATGAGGAGACAGATAATCACCACCTGATTTTGGAAACAGATGCAGCTCTCAGTTGTGGAGGCTTCACCACTTGCTCTGGTTCTAGTGGTGCATTGCTGCTGCCACCAACATTCACTCACTGGGCCGTGAAATACAGGTAATTTCCTTACCTACAGTTGCAACCCCAAGTGTTTGATGCAGGGCACTTTGGAGCTTAAGGACAAGTTGAGATGCCTTCTTCTGCATGCGTGAGCAGAGAGCAGGTATCCCTTTCTGGTATAAATAATGGTGGTTGGTTATCTTTCAGTGAGGCTGAGCATATGCCATCATTTCACGAAAGTTAGCCGACTCCACAGGGTGGTACGGCAGCAACCTAACCACCAGCAATTTGATCAAGTGAGAGGTCAGTTGGCAAACCAGCAGATGACTGGGAGCATATACCTGTTTCCTTGGCACACAATAATTGATGGATTCTTGCAGGTGCGATGTGAATGAGGGGGACGCGTACTCTGAGTATGACAAGCCCTAGCGGTTGATTACAGTAATGATGGTGTTGATGTAACCAACAAGTTGCTACACAAGGCTATGGCCTGGCTGACAGGAAGATGTGCTTGATTAGAACGGAAGGAGGACAACTTGAGGCATACTCTGATTGCTGGCCACCATTTTTTTTCCAAATGAGCAGGTGATGTCTCCGTTGTTCCTAGTCTATGTGAGCCAGGATGTCCATGGCCTTTTTTCCTCTTGCAGACTGTCAAAGAACAATTGTATGGCTGCTTTGTGCAATAGTACAAAAGAATTCCCACATGAGATGCTTGCATTTATTACTCGCCACCACCACCAACAGACCTTTCATGTGCTGTTGGTCCGCCTCCTCCTACAGCATGTGCTGCATCAGCTGTTCCAGGACTGACCACAGAACTAGCAGATTATGGCCTAAAGCATCTTTTAGCAGCATGTCACTTGTCCTATGTATTGTTGAAACCAATACCATGCTTTTTTGATGACATCACCTCCTTGGCATCTCTGTCTGGAGCCCAGGTTTTGTCCACAACAGAATTCTGATCAACGTTGTCATCCTGGATTTGACTCATGGTTGCCTCTATGTAGGACGTAGCATGAGCTCCTTGTCTCCAACCTGATTCCTACCTTCAGATGTGCCACTGCCAGTACTCCTACCACCATGGCTCTTGTAGCCAGCAGCATAATTTGGCATTCATCTCTTCCAATAAATTGAAAGTACTTCTGGTGTAGTATCTTTTTTAGCCTCCAGGGTGCTGTGGCTGAGGAGACTAAAGGGCAGAGCAGAAACGGGTGTCATTGACAGAATGGAAATACCGACCTGTTCAACATTAACAGTGGAGGTGGACTGTGCTCTGATAATGTGACAATTTGTGAGGTAGACAGTTGAATTCAAATTTCGGGATCCTGGAGATGTATTTGTATTAAAAAATAAAATGAATAAATGATGACTGTGAGACATTAAATTTAAGCTTTAGAATTCTTTCTTACTAGTAGTGATGGGCAGACCCGGGCAGTAAAAGTCCGAATCCTCGCAGATTCAAACGTACCCAAGTGCCAGACCTGGGCCCAGAATTCTCAGGGAATTTCACCTAATGATCTGGGTACGGCACTTGGGGAAAAAAAATAAATAAAGAAATTAACAATGAAGAAACTGCTCCATACTTGCCGAGTCTCTGGCACGGCTGTAACTTCTCCCATTGCCACTCATTCTTCTTCCAGGGACGCTGATTATTGCTAATCCATATGCACTGCTTTCTCCACCCATGGGCAGTCACCCTGTCTGTGGGTCCCTATCATGGTGTAAAAAGAATTAATTAAAAGAAAAAAATTGATGTATTGCCCCCCATATTATGATACCCAACACAGATAAAGCATATGGCTACAGGCTGCAGCCCCCAGCCCTGCGCTTATCTTGGCTATGTATAAAAACAAGAGGAACTGCATGCGGCTTTTTTTTTTTTTTTTTTTTTAACAGTACATGAACAAATTTCACTTATCCACTTAATCCTTTATCTATGAAATGATTACAATTTTTTTGAGCTTTAGATTTTTTCTATCCTTCTTCCAAAAGACAAATTTTTCTTGTGTTTTTCTGACACGTACTAGTTTTGGCTACCACCATTTATTTTACCATTAAATGTGCTGTTAAACAAGAAAACAATTTGAAGCATGTTACTTTTGCTAAAAAAAATGGGATTCCAAAATTGTTTTCCTTGAACTTGGAATCTCATCCATTCGCTCCAACTATATGCTGCAATAACAGATTTATGGTCTCCTATAAAGCCCAAATGCAGGCAGGAATAAAAACGCTAGTTGTCACAGAAATTGGAGGAATCAACTCTACTCTGCTCATTGCAAGGTTTTACTTTGACTAGGGTGCAAGGAGAGGATTAAAGTAAGTGTGGATATCTTCGAACATTCCCACCCAAGTCTTATTAGTTACTGTCCTGGAATGGTTTGTATCCCTCTATGTTGCTGATGACCATCCAAACTCTTAGGGCGGCTTTGCACGTTGCGACATTGCACGTGCGATGTCGATGGGGTCAAATCGAAAGTGACGCACATCCGGCGTCGCAGTCGATATCGCAACGTGTAAATCCTTTTTGATACGATGAACGAGCGCAAAAGCGTCGTTATCATATCATCGCTGCAGCCTCCGACATTTCCATAATGCCGGTGCAGCGACAGGTGCGATGTTGTTCCTCGCTCCTGCGGCAGCACACATCGCTGTGTGTGAAGCCGCAGGAGCGAGGAACTTCACCTTACCTGCCGCCGGCTGCAATGAGAAGGACGGAGGTGGGCGGGATGTTTACATCCTGCTCACCTCCGCCCCTCCACTTCAATTGGCCGCCTGCCGTGTGACGTCGCTGTGACGCCGCACGACCCGCCCCCCTAAGGAAGGAGGCGGGTCGCCGGCCAGAGGGACGTCGCACGGCAGGTATGTGCGTGTGAAACTGCCGTAGCGATAATAATCGCTACGGCAGCTTTCACTAGATATTGCACGTGCGACGGGGGCGGGACTATCGCTGCAGCATCGGTAACACATTGTTACCGATGTCGCAGCGTGCAAAGCCCGCCTTAACATCATCACAAATCATTGATTTTATCACCCAAATCACCTGTCAGGCTAGAAATACCGTGCTGGGAGCGAGACAGCAGGGAAGAAATCACCCTGACGCACGTTTTACCGGGGCTTCTTCATGAGGGTGGGTCTGGGGTGTGTGCAGGGAGGTTTTATAGCACTTACCATTGCGGCAATGTCGTCGCTCATACCCACGCCACCTGGCCCCGAAGTGATTTCCCTCTTGCTATCACGCTCCCAACACGGTATTTCCAGCCTGACACTTTGTCTTTGACTGTTTTGACTGGTATTGCGTATCACATCTGCTTGTGGCTCTTCCCATCCTCCCCATATCACTTGCACTGAAGGGCCAGTGCAATACCTATTATCGTATGATCTTTTCGTAAGTTGTAAATATGTTTAATTATGTGGCTCTGCAATGTTTCTACTACATAGACTGGTCATCTTAACTGTAAGGCATAATCTATAATATCTACAAATTATCCTTCTTGAATCATAACCTTACCTTGCTTGGGCTATGCAATGACTATTTGAAGTATTTATATTATATATCACTTTGACACTTCATGAATATATGAATTGATGTTTTAGTATAATTCTTTAATTTAATATGTTTACCCGTTAAAATTCATCAAATATTGTATACTTTTTTAGGTGTCTTGCACTGGCCTCAGTGAATTTATATTTTCCAATAATTGGATTATATTTTATGCCTCTCTTTATTTAATAGTGACCTCTATATATTATATTCCAAAAATATTATCTATTTTTGTGAAGCTCACGTGCTTTTATAGTAAATTTATTAATGAGGGATTTGTTTCCTGATTTTGGTGGTTTATTTTTAACCTTTTTCTAATAAATATATATCGTAATCAATTTTCTGGCTAATAACTCTAATTAAGCTCTTAAAGGTTTTCTATTTAAAGGAGTTAGGCTGCTTTCACACATCCGGTTTTTGCTGAGCGGCACAATACGGCGCTTTCCAGAAAAAACGCAACCGTTACACATTACCGTTACGCAAACGCATACACATCGTACCTTTCTCTAGAATTGCACGTCGGGTTGTTCATCATACCCGGGATAGCGCACGTTGCAGTGTGTGACACCCCGGGAACGATGAACAGATCTTACCAGCGTCCTGCGGCTCCCGGCCCACAATGCGGAAGGAAGGAGGTGGGCGGAATGTTTACGTCCCACTCAGTCCTGCCCCTCCGCTTCTATTGGCCGGCTGCCGCGTGACGCCCATGTGACGCCGAACGTCCCTCCCACTCCAGGAAGTGGACGTTCGCCGCCCACATCGAGGTCGTATGGAAGGTAAGTATGTGTGACGGGGGGTTACTCGTATGTGCGGCACGTTCAACAAATTGAACGTGCCACACATACGATGGGGGCGTTGCAAATCGCATACGATATCTTATGCGAAATTGCAATGTGTAAAGCAGGCTTTAGCCATAGTATATTGGCCATTTGTCAGTTTCTAAAGGAGCATGAAGTAGGAAGTTAACAGTACTTTGAGGATGGTTTTAGGGACAGAAAGAAGTAAAATAAGGTAATAGAGTATATTACAAAGATTCATAACTTTGAAAAAGCTGATGATTGAATTGTAAAGTGTTGCGGAATATGTTGGCGCCATAGAAATAAAAATGATTATTATCATTAAATAATGAGGAAAGTTTAGTTATGCTTTAAGTTTTTCTGGACTATGATAATGATGAACTAACCTTAGTATAACCGTTGTAGGAAAGGTAGGTAGAACGGGATTGAAACCTAGCACTGGAGGTCCTGATTGTGTGCACCTGGCTAGCTATGTCTAGAGTCAGGCCCTGTGTTCATTGTGGGGCAGTCAGCTGGGGGAAGCTGAGCAGGAGTGTGTTGTGCTAGAGAGAGGAAAACCATGTTGCTGAAAAGAGACTACTCAGGTTATATTATTATTATTTATTAAAAAAGCGCCATTTATTCCATGGCGCTTTACAAGTGAAAAGGGTAGACATAAAAACAAGTACAACAATCATGCACATTACAGAACTGACTGGTACAGGAGGAGGAGAGAGGAGCCTGCCCCCGAGGGCTCACAGTCTACAGGGGATGGGTGAGAGGACAGAGCTAGTTGCGCAGTGGAGTACTGGTCTGAAAGTTATTGTGGGTTGTAGGCTTGTCAGAAGAGGTGGGTTATATGCGCCAAACTGCAAGTATCACTGGTTGCTATGGGCAAATGCCATTTTGTGTGAATAAAGTTGGATTAACTCAGCCGTGTCTGAGTAAACAGTGGATGTGAGTACAGGGAGCCTAAAGGTCCAGTCACACTAAGCAACTTACCAGCGATCCCAACAACGATAGGGATCGCTGGTAAGTTGCTAGGAGGTTGCTGGTGAGATGTCACACTGCAACGCTCCAGCGATCCCACCAGCAACCTGACCTGGCAGGGATCGCTGGAGCGTCGCTACACGAGTTGCTGGTGAGCTCACCAGCAACCAGTGACCAGCCCCCAGCGCCGCGTGGAAGATGCTGCGCTTGGTAACTAAGGTAAATATCGGGTAACCAACCCGATATTTACCTTGGTTACCAGCGCACGGAGCTACACGTGCAGAGAGCAGGGAGCAGCGCACACTGATCGCTGGCTCCCTGCTCTCCTAGCTTTAGCACACATCGGGTTAATTAACCCAATGTGTCCTGCAGCTACATGTGCACAGAGCAGGAGCCGGCACTGACAGTGAGAGCGGCGGAGGCTGGTAACAAAGGTAAATATCGGGTAACCAAGGACAGGGCTTCTTGGTTACCCGATGTTTACATTGGTTACCAGCGTCCGCAGAAGCCGGCTCCTGCTGCCTGCACATTTAGTTGTTGCTGTCTCGCTGTCACACACAGCGATGTGCGCTTCACAGCGGGAGAGCAACAACTAAAAAATGGCCCAGGACATTCAGCAACAACCAACGACCTCACAGCAGGGGCCAGGTTTTTGCTGGATGTCACACACAGCAACATCGCTAGCAACATCGCTGCTACGTCACAAAAGTTGTTCCTTAGCAGCGATGTTGCTAGCGATGTTGCTTAGTGTGACGTGGCCTTTAGATTCAGAGGATGTTGATGAGGAGACAGATAATCACCACCTGATTTTGGAAACAGATGCAGCTCTCAGTTGTGGAGGCTTCACCACTTGCTCTGGTTCTAGTGGTGCATTGCTGCTGCCACCAACATTCACTCACTGGGCCGTGAAATACAGGTAATTTCCTTACCTACAGTTGCAACCCCAAGTGTTTGATGCAGGGCACTTTGGAGCTTAAGGACAAGTTGAGATGCCTTCTTCTGCATGCGTGAGCAGAGAGCAGGTATCCCTTTCTGGTATAAATAATGGTGGTTGGTTATCTTTCAGTGAGGCTGAGCATATGCCATCATTTCACGAAAGTTAGCCGACTCCACAGGGTGGTACGGCAGCAACTTAACCACCAGCAATTTGATCAAGTGAGAGGTCAGTTGGCAAACCAGCAGATGACTGGGAGCATATACCTGTTTCCTTGGCACACAATAATTGATGGATTCTTGCAGGTGCGATGTGAATGAGGGGGACGCGTACTCTGAGTATGACAAGCCCTAACGGTTGATTACAGTAATGATGGTGTTGATGTAACCAACAAGTTGCTACACAAGGCTATGGCCTGGCTGACAGGAAGATGTGCTTGATTAGAACGGAAGGAGGACAACTTGAGGCATACTCTGATTGCTGGCCACCATTTTTTTCCAAATGAGCAGGTGATGTCTCCGTTGTTCCTAGTCTATGTGAGCCAGGATGTCCATGGCCTTTTTTCCTCTTGCAGACTGTCAAAGAACAATTGTATGGCTGCTTTGTGCAATAGTACAAAAGAATTCCCACATGAGATGCTTGCATTTATTACTCGCCACCACCACCAACAGACCTTTCATGTGCTGTTGGTCCGCCTCCTCCTACAGCATGTGCTGCATCAGCTGTTCCAGGACTGACCACAGAACTAGCAGATTATGGCCTAAAGCATCTTTTAGCAGCATGTCACTTGTCCTATGTATTGTTGAAACCAATACCATGCTTTTTTGATGACATCACCTCCTTGGCATCTCTGTCTGGAGCCCAGGTTTTGTCCACAACAGAATTCTGATCAACGTTGTCATCCTGGATTTGACTCATGGTTGCCTCTATGTAGGACGTAGCATGAGCTCCTTGTCTCCAACCTGATTCCTACCTTCAGATGTGCCACTGCCAGTACTCCTACCACCATGGCTCTTGTAGCCAGCAGCATAATTTGGCATTCATCTCTTCCAATAAATTGAAAGTACTTCTGGTGTAGTATCTTTTTTAGCCTCCAGGGTGCTGTGGCTGAGGAGACTAAAGGGCAGAGCAGAAACGGGTGTCATTGACAGAATGGAAATACCGATCTGTTCAACATTAACAGTGGAGGTGGACTGTGCTCTGATAATGTGACAATTTGTGAGGTAGACAGTTGAATTCAAATTTCGGGATCCTGGAGATGTATTTGTATTAAAAAATAAAATGAATAAATGATGACTGTGAGACATTAAATTTAAGCTTTAGAATTCTTTCTTACTAGTAGTGATGGGCAGACCCGGGCAGTAAAAGTCCGAATCCTCGCAGATTCAAACGTACCCAAGTGCCAGACCTGGGCCCAGAATTCTCAGGGAATTTCACCTAATGATCTGGGTACGGCACTTGGGGAAAAAAAATAAATAAAGAAATTAACAATGAAGAAACTGCTCCATACTTGCCGAGTCTCTGGCACGGCTGTAACTTCTCCCATTGCCACTCATTCTTCTTCCAGGGACGCTGATTATTGCTAATCCATATGCACTGCTTTCTCCACCCTTGGGCAGTCACCCTGTCTGTGGGTCCCTATCATGGTGTAAAAAGAATTAATTAAAAGAAAAAAATTGATGTATTGCCCCCCATATTATGATACCCAACACAGATAAAGCATATGGCTACAGGCTGCAGCCCCCAGCCCTGCGCTTATCTTGGCTATGTATAAAAACAAGAGGAACTGCATGCGGCTTTTTTTTTTTTTTTTTTTTTAACAGTACATGAACAAATTTCACTTATCCACTTAATCCTTTATCTATGAAATGATTACAATTTTTTTGAGCTTTAGATTTTTTCTATCCTTCTTCCAAAAGACAAATTTTTCTTGTGTTTTTCTGACACGTACTAGTTTTGGCTACCACCATTTATTTTACCATTAAATGTGCTGTTAAACAAGAAAACAATTTGAAGCATGTTACTTTTGCTAAAAAAAATGGGATTCCAAAATTGTTTTCCTTGAACTTGGAATCTCATCCATTCGCTCCAACTATATGCTGCAATAACAGATTTATGGTCTCCTATAAAGCCCAAATGCAGGCAGGAATAAAAACGCTAGTTGTCACAGAAATTGGAGGAATCAACTCTACTCTGCTCATTGCAAGGTTTTACTTTGACTAGGGTGCAAGGAGAGGATTAAAGTAAGTGTGGATATCTTCGAACATTCCCACCCAAGTCTTATTAGTTACTGTCCTGGAATGGTTTGTATCCCTCTATGTTGCTGATGACCATCCAAACTCTTAGGGCGGCTTTGCACGTTGCGACATTGCACGTGCGATGTCGATGGGGTCAAATCGAAAGTGACACACATCCGGCGTCGCAGTCGATATCGCAACGTGTAAATCCTTTTTGATACGATGAACGAGCGCAAAAGCGTCGTTATCATATCATCGCTGCAGCCTCCGACATTTCCATAATGCCGGTGCAGCGACAGGTGCGATGTTGTTCCTCGCTCCTGCGGCAGCACACATCGCTGTGTGTGAAGCCGCAGGAGCGAGGAACTTCACCTTACCTGCCGCCGGCTGCAATGAGAAGGACGGAGGTGGGCGGGATGTTTACATCCTGCTCACCTCCGCCCCTCCACTTCAATTGGCCGCCTGCCGTGTGACGTCGCTGTGACGCCGCACGACCCGCCCCCCTAAGGAAGGAGGCGGGTCGCCGGCCAGAGGGACGTCGCACGGCAGGTATGTGCGTGTGAAACTGCCGTAGCGATAATAATCGCTACGGCAGCTTTCACTAGATATTGCACGTGCGACGGGGGCGGGACTATCGCTGCAGCATCGGTAACACATTGTTACCGATGTCGCAGCGTGCAAAGCCCGCCTTAACATCATCACAAATCATTGATTTTATCACCCAAATCACCTGTCAGGCTAGAAATACCGTGCTGGGAGCGAGACAGCAGGGAAGAAATCACCCTGACGCACGTTTTACCGGGGCTTCTTCATGAGGGTGGGTCTGGGGTGTGTGCAGGGAGGTTTTATAGCACTTACCATTGCGGCAATGTCGTCGCTCATACCCACGCCACCTGGCCCCGAAGTGATTTCCCTCTTGCTATCATGCTCCCAACACGGTATTTCCAGCCTGACACTTTGTCTTTGACTGTTTTGACTGGTATTGCGTATCACATCTGCTTGTGGCTCTTCCCATCCTCCCCATATCACTTGCACTGAAGGGCCAGTGCAATACCTATTATCGTATGATCTTTTCGTAAGTTGTAAATATGTTTAATTATGTGGCTCTGCAATGTTTCTACTACATAGACTGGTCATCTTAACTGTAAGGCATAATCTATAATATCTACAAATTATCCTTCTTGAATCATAACCTTACCTTGCTTGGGCTATGCAATGACTATTTGAAGTATTTATATTATATATCACTTTGACACTTCATGAATATATGAATTGATGTTTTAGTATAATTCTTTAATTTAATATGTTTACCCGTTAAAATTCATCAAATATTGTATACTTTTTTAGGTGTCTTGCACTGGCCTCAGTGAATTTATATTTTCCAATAATTGGATTATATTTTATGCCTCTCTTTGTTTAATAGTGACCTCTATATATTATATTCCAAAAATATTATCTATTTTTGTGAAGCTCACGTGCTTTTATAGTAAATTTATTAATGAGGGATTTGTTTCCTGATTTTGGTGGTTTATTTTTAACCTTTTTCTAATAAATATATATCGTAATCAATTTTCTGGCTAATAACTCTAATTAAGCTCTTAAAGGTTTTCTATTTAAAGGAGTTAGGCTGCTTTCACACATCCGGTTTTTGCTGAGCGGCACAATACGGCGCTTTCCAGAAAAAACGCAACCGTTACACATTACCGTTACGCAAACGCATACACATCGTACCTTTCTCTAGAATTGCACGTCGGGTTGTTCATCATACCCGGGATAGCGCACGTTGCAGTGTGTGACACCCTGGGAACGATGAACAGATCTTACCAGCGTCCTGCGGCTCCCGGCCCACAATGCGGAAGGAAGGAGGTGGGCGGAATGTTTACGTCCCACTCAGTCCTGCCCCTCCGCTTCTATTGGCCGGCTGCCGCATGACGCCCATGTGACGCCGAACGTCCCTCCCACTTCAGGAAGTGGACGTTCGCCGCCCACATCGAGGTCGTATGGAAGGTAAGTATGTGTGACGGGGGGTTACTCGTATGTGCGGCACGTTCAACAAATTGAACGTGCCACACATACGATGGGGGCGTTGCAAATCGCATACGATATCTTATGCGAAATTGCAATGTGTAAAGCAGGCTTTAGCCATAGTATATTGGCCATTTGTCAGTTTCTAAAGGAGCATGAAGTAGGAAGTTAACAGTACTTTGAGGATGGTTTTAGGGACAGAAAGAAGTAAAATAAGGTAATAGAGTATATTACAAAGATTCATAACTTTGAAAAAGCTGATGATTGAATTGTAAAGTGTTGCGGAATATGTTGGCGCCATAGAAATAAAAATGATTATTATCATTAAATAATGAGGAAAGTTTAGTTATGCTTTAAGTTTTTCTGGACTATGATAATGATGAACTAACCTTAGTATAACCGTTGTAGGAAAGGTAGGTAGAACGGGATTGAAACCTAGCACTGGAGGTCCTAATTGTGTGCACCTGGCTAGCTATGTCTAGAGTCAGGCCCTGTGTTCATTGTGGGGCAGTCAGCTGGGGGAAGCTGAGCAGGAGTGTGTTGTGCTAGAGAGAGGAAAACCATGTTGCTGAAAAGAGACTACTCAAGTTATATTATTATTATTTATTAAAAAAGCGCCATTTATTCCATGGCGCTTTACAAGTGAAAAGGGTAGACATAAAAACAAGTACAACAATCATGCACATTACAGAACTGACTGGTACAGGAGGAGGAGAGAGGAGCCTGCCCCCGAGGGCTCACAGTCTACAGGGGATGGGTGAGAGGACAGAGCTAGTTGCGCAGTGGAGTACTGGTCTGAAAGTTATTGTGGGTTGTAGGCTTGTCAGAAGAGGTGGGTTATATGCGCCAAACTGCAAGTATCACTGGTTGCTATGGGCAAATGCCATTTTGTGTGAATAAAGTTGGATTAACTCAGCCGTGTCTGAGTAAACAGTGGATGTGAGTACAGGGAGCCTAAAGGTCCAGTCACACTAAGCAACTTACCAGCGATCCCAACAACGATAGGGATCGCTGGTAAGTTGCTAGGAGGTTGCTGGTGAGATGTCACACTGCGACGCTCCAGCGATCCCACCAGCAACCTGACCTGGCAGGGATCGCTGGAGCGTCGCTACACGAGTTGCTGGTGAGCTCACCAGCAACCAGTGACCAGCCCCCAGCGCCGCGTGGAAGATGCTGTGCTTGGTAACTAAGGTAAATATCGGGTAACCAACCCGATATTTACCTTGGTTACCAGCGCACGGAGCTACACGTGCAGAGAGCAGGGAGCAGCGCACACTGATCGCTGGCTCCCTGCTCTCCTAGCTTTAGCACACATCGGGTTAATTAACCCAATGTGTCCTGCAGCTACATGTGCACAGAGCAGGAGCCGGCACTGACAGTGAGAGCGGCGGAGGCTGGTAACAAAGGTAAATATCGGGTAACCAAGGACAGGGCTTCTTGGTTACCCGATGTTTACATTGGTTACCAGCGTCCGCAGAAGCCAGCTCCTGCTGCCTGCACATTTAGTTGTTGCTGTCTCGCTGTCACACACAGCGATGTGCGCTTCACAGCAGGACAGCAACAACTAAAAAATGGCCCAGGACATTCAGCAACAACCAACGACCTCACAGCAGGGGCCAGGTTGTTGCTGGATGTCACACACAGCAACATCGCTAGCAACGTCACAAAAGTTGTTCGTTAGCAGCGATGTTGCTAGCGATGTTGCTTAGTGTGACGGGGCCTTAAAGGAAGACTTGTATTGCTGTCTGGGGGAGACCCTGTTATTACTTGCCTTCACTGCAAAAAGACTGTGCTTTTTGTTGTCACATGCCAGAAAAAATGAGTTTAATAAACCTCATATTGTTTGAACACAAGAATCCGGTGAACTCTACTGCCTACCTATGAGCGTCAATCCTTACACCAGCGTTCCCTAACGAGGGACAACCATCCCAAAACACCATGTCTGCAAATTTAGGTTCTGATCTGGCATAAATGCGAAGTCATATGACAAGGCTCATTAAAGGGTCATTTTTGACTTTTAGGATTGCTACCTTCAACAGACGGTACTAGAGTATGTCTTCTTCCTCCCTGTAGAAACAATTTGCAATAAATGTTAACAATAGTGAAAGTCAAGACTGCTGGAAAGGAACGGAAGCAGGATACATGTCTCCCATTCTTAATCATTATGGTGTGGAGTGTTCCCCAACTCTAGTCCTCAAGAGCCACCAACTGTGCATGTTTCCAGGATTTCCTTTTCATTGCACAAGGGGTGAAATCATCACCTATGCAGGCAGGGCCGGCTCCAGGTTTTTGTGGGCCCTGGGCGAAAGAGTCTCAGTGGGCCCCATCCACACATAGACATGTACAGATACATACAGGCATATGTACGCATACTTATTTAAAGAGAAGTTCACAAAAACACATAAATAGACATAAATCTAGACACAGTCATATACACTGACATACATAGATACACATAATACAGCACACACACACACACACACACACATTATTTTTATATATTTATCCTGTATATATATATTTCTAATATTGGGAAGCCGGCAACAGCCTCACTCACCTCCCGGCTTGTCTAACAGACATGGCCGCACATAGAGCACACTAACACTGCTGTATATACATCACAAGAGAGGCTGGGGACAAACACATTACTGGGGGAATATATATTACTGAGGAAAGGGGTATACAGCAATGGGGGGTATACAGCTGTAGAGGAGGGCAGTGACTGAGGTGGGGGGACAAACAGCTGTGAGGTGGGGGGTGACATGCAACTCTGGGGGTATACAGCTCTGAGGGGGTATACAGCACCTGGGTGGAGGGAACATACAGCTCTGGGGGGTATACAGCACCTGGGTGGAGGGGACATACAACTCTGGGGGTATAGTAGTTTGCAGCCCCCATATTGTGTTATGAAGCCCCCATTGTCCTCCATATAGTATTATGTAGCCCCCATATGCACTATGCAGCCCCCATATAACATTAAGCAGCCCCCATATAGCACAATGCAGACCTAGATAGCATGTAGTATATATATAGCCCACTTATAGCACAATGCAGACCCAGATAGCAATAGGCACCCTCATGTAGTATACAGCCCACATATAGCACAATGCAGACACATATAGCATTAGGCACCCTCATGTAGTATACAGCCCCTAAATACCACAGTGCAGAGCCAGATAGCATTAGGCACCCTCATGTAGTATACAGCCCCTATATACCACAGTGCAGAGCCAGATAGCATTAGGCACCCTCATATAGTACACAGCACCTATATAGCACAGTGCAGAGCCATATAGCATTAGGTATCCTCATGTAGTACACAGACCTATATAGTACAGTGCAGACCCAGACAGCACAGTGCAGAGCCAGATAGCATTAGGCACCCTCATGTAGCATACAGCTTGTATATAGCACAGCCTGTATATAGCACAGTGCAGAGCCAGATAGCAATAGGCACCCTCATGTAGTATACAGCTTGTATATAGGCTATATACAAGCTGTATGCTACACGAGGGTGCCTATTGCTATCTAGCTCTGCACTGTGCTATATACAGGCTGTGCTATATAACATAGCACAGCCTGTATACAGCACAGTGCAGAGCCAGATAGCAGTAGGCACCCTCATGTAGAATACAGTGATTAATACTCAGTGGCGTAACTAGAGTTTGATGGGCCCTGGTGCAAAATTTGGACCGGGGCCCCCCTCCACGTACACCGACACTTAGGGTACGGAATAATGACACTGACACTTGGGGTACAGGATAATGACGCTGACACTTGGCTCTTACCCTCAGCACCCAGGTTTCCCATGATCTGAAATCCCTCTATCAGTACCCTGCTTTCCCATGTTCTGATATCCATCTTGTCCTCCGCACCCAGCTTCCCCATGCTCTGCTATACATCTTTCCCTCAGCACCCAGCTTTCCCATGTCAGAGCATGGGAAAGCTGGGTGCTGAGAGAAGATGTATAGCAGAGCATGGGAAAGCTGGGTGCTGAGAGAAGATGTATAGCAGAGCATGGGAAAGCTGGGTGCTGAGAGAAGATGTATAGCAGAGCATGGGAAAGCTGGGTGCTGAGAGAAGATGTACAGCAGAGCATGGGAAAGCTGGGTGCTGAGAGATGTACAGCAGAGCATGGGAAAGCTGGGTGCTGAGAGAAGATGTATAGCAGAGCATGGGAAAGCTGGGTGCTGAGAGATGTACAGCAGAGCATGGGAAAGCTGGGTGCTGGGGGAAAGAGCCTTTTTCCCTCAGGACAATACATTTCCATCCCATACTTGTATCTTTGTCCCCCCTTGTATATAGATCTCCAAATACTATAATGGCCCCCACAAAGCCTTCCGTATAATATAAAGGGTCCCACATAACCCTTGATATATTAGAATGCACCCCCATAGTTCTCCATGTATTACAATGCATTTCCCAAAAGTTCTCCATGTATTATAATTCACCCCATAGTTCTCCATATATTATACTGCACCACATAGGCCTCCAGTTTTATAACGCACACCCATAGTCCATGTATAAGGTAGCCTCCATATTCCTCTATATATTATAATGTAGCCCCCATAGTCCTATATGTATTATAATGTAACGCCATAAATCATCATATTGTATTATGCAGCCCCATACTCCTCCATGTATAATGCACCCCTATATTCCATGTATAAGGTGTCCTTCATGTTTATTATGTAGTCCCATAGACCTCCATGTATCATGCAGCCAGCACCCCCAGGCCTCCATGTGTCATGCAGCCAGCAAAATAAAAAAACAAGTACCTCTCTTCTCCTTCCGACCCCTGCGACCGCGGTAGTTACTCCCCTGCCCCCATATCTCACACAGCCTGCACCCCCATATCACACACACACTACACCCCCATATCTCACACACCCTGCTCCCCATATCTCACACAGCCTGTACCCCAACTTACCCCTCTCAAACATTCTGCACCCCTTCACATCCTTCTGTCACAGTCTGCAGCCCTCATATGCCACTCACCCTGCAGCCCCCTTTCCCTTCATGTCCCCTCTTTTCTTATTACCAGTCATGTGTCCAAATCTCCTTCAGGATTCAGTATCTTTGCTTTCTGCCCGGCATCCTGTGTCTCCTCCCACACAGTCACATGGGCTCTGCAGAGCGGCTGCCGGGCCCCTATGTGTACTAGTGCCGCTGTGTAGTGGCCGGCCTGTGAGTCAGGGGAGCCCAGTGTCAGTAGAGGGGCGGCTCACTCGTTCCCCCACTGATCCGGTCTCCTCGGCGCGTCGTCCATTGCTGTCGCTCGCTCTGACCTCTCAGCAGGCGCGCAGTGATGATGTCACCGCGCTCTGCTGCAGAGCTGTCAGAAGAACGCCGACAGTCACAGCGGGGAGAATGATAAGAGAGAGAGCGCGCCGCTCACTCTCTCATCATTGCTCTCAATTGTATCGGCACCTGCGATGCCGATGCAATTGAAAGCGCGATCCTTGGCGGGGGGTGGTGACAACGCGGCCACCGGTCCCCCCTGAGAAGCGGTGCGCCACTCCTGCCACCGCGAGTGGGCCCCCCCGGCAGCTCAGGGCCCCAGCATTTGACCGGGTTTGCCGGGTGCTGGCGCCGGCCCTGTATGCAGGTAATGAAATTATCTCACGTGCAATGCTAAGGAAATCCTGAAAACATGGACTGTTGGTGGCTCTTGGGTGTTGCTATGTATACTCTCGTTTTTCAGCCATTCATTACTGGATATATGCATTCCTTGTGGATTCTTTTAAGGAATATCAGCCCTGTCACTCAGAATTACTTGTTAGACAGAGACCAGTCAGTTTGTTGTGAGCTATCTCTTTTGTCTAACGTGCACTTTTCTTCAGTTTATTGGTTAGGTTTGTAGGAGGTCTTTCTTATTTGCATTAAGGCTGAGGCCACACTGGGCTTTGTACGAGTCCTCGCAAAACACTTGGCTCACTCTCGCAGCACAGTGGGAACCGAGTGTCATGCGACTGCGATCATACCACAGCTGTGGAGTGGAGGGCCGACGCTGCGGAGGGGAGGGCCGACGCTGCAAAGGAGAGAGAGGGATTTATCTCCCTATCACCTCCGTTGCCGGCTATTGCGATTCTCGCACTGCACTCGCATTACACCGGTGTAACGCGGGTGCACTGCGATGTTTCTCTCACCCCATAGACTTAAATGGGTGCGAGTGAAACAGGGTCGCATTACACTCGCAGCATGCTGCAACTGTTTTCTTGGTCCGATTAGGGCTGAGAAAATAATCGCTCATGGGAGCTGCCCCATTTGAGTAATATTGGTCCAAGTGGAATGCGTTTTTTTTGTTTTTTTTATCGCATTCCACTTGCACGGTTTTACTCGCCATGTCTTCTAGGCTTTATTGTTTCTCCTTACTCCACATGTGCCCGTAATTTGTGTTACCGCACTTTTTAGTTTTGGCTTTCTCTGTATGCTTGCCCTGTTGTGGTTGTTGTGCTTATTAACCTATCCCCTGATTCTTAAAGGGAACCTGTCACCATATTTGGTGACTATAAGCTGCAGCCACCCCCACTGGGCTCTTATATACAGCATTCTAACATGCTGTATATAAGATCCCTGGCCGCTGTGTAGAGCGTAAAAATGACTTTATAATACTTTCCTAAATGGTAGATATGGTGCAGATAGGTGTCTCTGTTCTCTGGGTGCGGCGCCTCCTCTTTTGGCCATCTTTCTCCTCCTTCTGAAGCCTGGGGGCATGACGCGTCCTACATCATGCACACAGATGGGCATTGAGGCCCTGTGCAGGTGCACTTTGATCTGCCCTGAGCAAGGCAGATCAAAGTATTGTAGTGCACATGAGTGGGACCTCAATGCCCATCTGTGTGCATGACGTATGACGCATCATGCACCCAGGCTTCAGAAGGAGGAGAAAGATGGCCAAAAGAGGAGGCGCCGCATCCAGAGATTGGAGACACCCATCTGCACCGTACCGACCGTTTAGGTAAGTATTCTAAAGTCATTTTTACGTTCTACACAGCGGCCTGGGCTCTTATATACGGAATATTAGAATGCTATATATAAGAGCCCACTGGTGGTGGCCGCAGCTTATAGTCACCAAAACTGGTGACAGGTTCCCTTTAAGGAACCACGTGAAACACTTGACAGCCGATCAGGAAGCAAGGCCTGAGCTGTCATCTTCCAGTACTGCAGTTAGGATATTCCAGTCTGTGCAGGAGCCTTTAGGTACTGTGCAGTTGGAGTTCTAGTGTGTATAGTAACCTGTAGGGTGCAGGTGCAGCAGCAGATAGATTGGGTTTCCTCATCCGTGTGTGGGTTTATCTACGTGTGCATAACAGCTAATAATTTTCAGTTAAAGAGCACCAAGTTACAAAACTTCTAAAGCTTTGGATTTATCTAGTTGAAAAACCAATGGATTAGGAGTTTTACGAAAAGTGATTGGATTTGGCCAGGTCTAAAAAAAACCCAAAAAAACATTTTTTGACTGAATGCATGTTTCATTCTCCACCACTCTGGTGCTCATCATCCTGCAGTTTCCTTCAGTAATTTCTTTACATTGCTGCAATAACGATATTGCTTGTATTGGTGATAGCAGTATGTAAGTGATTAGACTGTTGAACTCCATGATGTTCCACTGAGATGATATGCTATGCATGTTCACTTACTATCTGCAATAATTGTATTTCTTACATGGGATTCTGTAAGATATTACATTGTCTCATCTTCTTCCCATTCAGGACCCTACAATATCAAACCCTCTTGATCTTCTATGTTTGAGAATTTTCCTGATTAACCCATCAAGGATGGATAGGGACAAGATGGTGGAGAGGATATTACAACTCACCCTAGAGATTCTCTTCCGGCTTACTGGAGAGGTGAGAGATTCTGATGTCATCACATTACATCATTCTTATCTATGGGAATAACAGATGGACAGAACTGGAGAGGTGAGGACTCTGGAAATGTCTGTAGTGAGATTTATTAATGTGTCTCTCCATATCCAGGATTATACAGTAGTGAAGAAGACATCTAGTGAGTGCTTTCAGGACCCTGTGTCTGAGGGATGGGGAAGACCCTTGAGCCCAATCACGGGGCCTCCACCTCACCGCCTGATACATGAGGACATCAATGACCAGAAGATCCTAGAACTCACCTACAAGATGATTGAGCTACTGACTGGAGAGGTGACACTACTGGGAATGCTGGGACATTATACAGTAATCCTATAAAGGGAACGTGGGATGACTGTTTCATTGAATGTGTCAGGTTCCTTTAAGATGTCAGGATGTCACAGTTTATTTCTCCATGGAGGAGTGGGAGTATTTAGAAGGACACAAAGATCTGTACAAGGACGTTATGATAGAGGTTACCCAGCCCCTTACATCACCAGGTAATAGACAGGACTAAATGCACACGGCCTATAATTATCTGTATGTAAAGAATTAATTCAGTCCATGTATGTGTTTCCTCCAGTTCTATCCAGTAAGAGGACAACACCGGAGAGATGTCCCCATCCTCTTCTACAGGACTGTAAACAAGAAAATGTCAATGATTCTCTGGATTATGAGGTAGGCAGAGAGAAGGAGTCATGTAAACTCCCCTATGATGTGTAGACGGCTGTGAAGGTCTTGTGTTCGTTCATGTTTTTCCCACCAGTATTGTACTATAAATGACCAATTTATTAGAAAAAAATTTGGTTGTAATGTTAATTATTGATTAGTGATTGGCAGATCCGCAGATATCCAGAATCAGCAGGTCCAACCGGATTTGTTTTTTTTTAAAAAATAAATAAATAATAAATAAATAAAAGAACAATTCATGCCCGGAATGAATTATGGATATATGGCTGGACACTGATTCCCCATGTAAGTCTATGGGGACCCAAATCAGGCTCTTAAAAATGGTGGTAGAAGGGATAAGGGGATCCCATAACTAATCTAGAGCTTAGTGGCAGCTGTGAGCTGTCATAAACCCCTTATTACCCCAATTGCCACCACACCAGGGCAATCTGGATGAAGCAGATAAAGTGCATCTAATGGATGCAACAGTTGTGGGCGGCTGCAGGCTGCTATTTTTTGGCTAGGGGGGCCCAACAACTATGGGCCTCCCCAACCTGAGAATACTATCCCTCAACTGTCAGCTTTATCATGGCTGGGTATCAAAATGACATTTTTTAAAAATTATTTAATTAAAAAAGCTGCATGGGGGTTCCTCTTATTTTGATACACAGCCAATATAAGCACACGGCTATGGGCTGCAGCATGTAACCGTTTGCTTTATCTGTGCTGGGTATCATATGGGGCGACCCTATGCCAATTTTTTATTTATTTTTTATTACAACACTATACATACAGAGACAGCGTGTACGATTGCAAGCAGTCAGACACTCTGTCACACAGGGTGGGGGCATAGTGTGACTGCAACCAATCACAGACACGGTGAATGCCGGTGGGTAGGGTAAGCAGTGCATATGCATGAGGTTAATGAGCGGCCCCATAAGTAATGTTACCGCTATGTGGGAGACTGGTAAGTATAATGCACTTGCTTTATTTTTATCTTCCTTCTTTTTCCTCTATTATTTTGTACCACCTGGGTGGCCAGATCCAGATAGTTACCTGAAGTTCTCTGAGAACTGCGGGCCCAGGTACTAGGTTAGATGTGTGGATCCTAACTTTTACAGTCCGAGTTCGCCCATCACTATTACTGATCTTTTCTGGGTTTTTTTTTTTCGTTTTATTTTTTTTAAATCATTTCATCTGTCTGTTATTTTTATCATTTATTTCAGGATAACGATATGAACAATATTATTATAGAGACATTTGTTATGGGTGATGAGCAGTGTAAAGAGGAGAATTCTACAGATGATTATCCTGGTGAGTAGTAATCATTACATGTAAAGAAGAATTACAGAATAAGTAAAATACTGGACAAAAAGGGGTTCAACTACATAAAAATACATTCCAGGAATGTGACCTATTTTGAAGCAGTGTTTTATGTACAATCCAGGTTATGTGGAGTAGTTTTTGGAGTGATGAATGATTTCTTTTTTTATCCCCCATATTGTGCCCTTATATGGAGCCCTTCAACTTGTTAACAGGATTTCACTGAGGAAATGCTGCCCTTATACAATACATAAAACCAAAACAAGGTCTCCTGTTAGTTCAAATGTAATATGCAGATGCAAAAAATCTAGAATAAAAACATATGTGTTAGCACACTGCAGTAAGTAAACAATTGGAAACATATACAATATAGTTAACATTTTTTTTTTTAATCAAAAAAGAATAATGGCCATCCCACGTTGACGAATGGAGCGTTTTTCACTGAGAAAACACTGCTTTAATTCTCATTTTCAGAATGAAAAATATTAGGACACCTCTTGATAAGCTAAAAATGTATCCCTCACTCATCTACACATTGATGAAGCATATACGCATTGTACAATGTCATCTGTACTATGTGCACAGTCACTGGTATTCAACCTTTATCTCTAGTACAAAAATGTGGGATTCATTGTGCTGGAAGTCTCATGGTCACAAATGCTGCAATAGTCATCTGCTGTCAGTTTACAGATAATGGGCAAGAAACAATCAGAGATGCAGCTAGGTCATGCAGATGAACACTGAAGCAGGTTAAGAACAGGTCAAAATCAATCTCCTACAGTAATTGAAGTCAAAGAAAGACAAAAAAAAAATCAGTATGGAGTTCAACTATATAACAAACTAAAAAGAATCACAAATAACTGGCAAAGACGTGTATAGGAGAGATTCTGCACTCTCATTGTCCAGATTACCAGACTTATTGATTGGTCAACCAGCTGGCTACATTGATGGACAGGGTGACCACGTATTGGTCATGTATTTTGCAGCATCACCATCAGTGTGAACGTGGACTGCAACTGGAGTGAAGTGACAGGCCAGAAGGCCAGCCTGGTGGCCTAATGTAATATAGTACTCCCTGCTTTGAGGTCCGCCGTTGCTACCTTTCTTTTAGATGATAGTTACGTTTTATTACAATCTATACTTAAAAATGTATCAAAAAAATTGTATAACATGTATGATAATATAAATATAATATTTCTATGTACTCTTATTGAAAAATGATACAAGTTATTTTCTTGGCAGATGACTTTACAAGCAGCTCGGACAGACATCTGTTACTATCAGAATTTAAAGCAGAAAATAATAGTAATGCACCAGATACATATGAAGAGTATACCATTATTCCGGATCTGACTCCAGCCCTTAACAGCAAAAATCTATTATCTGACTCTCCTCAACAGGTTCTTTCTTCTGTTTCATTAAAGACTATTAAACAACATAAGCATAACAAAAGAGATGGTGAACATCAAAGAGCTCACACAGGGGAAAAGCCATTTTCTTGTTCAGAGTGTAAAAAATGTTTTAAGCAAAAATCAGATCTTGTTAGACATCAGAAAATTCACACAGGGGAGAAGCCATTTTCCTGTTCAGAATGTGGAAAATGTTATAGCAATAAATCGAGACTTGTAAGACATCAGAGAATTCACACAGGCGAAAAGCCATTTTCATGTTCAGAATGTGACAAATGTTTTAATCAAAAAACAAATCTAGTTACACACATGAAAATTCACACAGGGGAGAAACCATATTCATGTCCAGATTGTGAAAAAAGTTTTAAACAGAAATCAGAGCTTGTTACTCATCTGAGAAGTCACACAGGTGAGAAACCATTTTCATGTTCACAATGTGGGAAATGTTTCACAGGCAAAGCAACTCTTGTTACACATGAAAGAAGTCACACAGGAGAGAAGCCATATTCATGTTCTGAATGTGGGAAATGTTACAGCATTAAATCAAGGCTTGTTATACATCAAAGAACACACACTGGGGAGAAGCCATTTTCATGTTCCGAATGCGGGAAATATTTTTACCGGAAATCAGCTTTAGCAGCTCATCAGAAAATTCACTCAGGAAAAAAGCCATATGTATGTTTAGAATGTGGAAAATGTTTTATGATGAAACATTATCTTGTTATACACCAGAGAACTCACACAAGTGAGAAACCATTTTCATGTTCAGAATGTGGGAAATGTTTTATTGGTAAATCAAATCTTGTTATACATCAGAGAACTCATACAGGTGAGAAGCCATATTCATGTTCAGAATGTGGGAAATGTTTTACAGAAAAATCAAAACTTGTTAAACATCAGAGAACTCATACAGGAGAAAAGCCATATTCATGTTCAGAATGTGGGAAATGTCTTACTGAGAAATCAAAACTTGTTAAACATCAGAGAATTCACACAAGGAGTTAGTTAGTTATTTATTTTATTTTAATTAGAAAACCTTTTTCAACAAAGTGTACAAGAAAAGAGTACAACAATTACTATCAAAGTTGCTCTTCTACAAGAGGAAAGTTGAGCAATTTAGAGCACTAACTAATTATTATTAAATGTAAATACCTACTAATAAACACCTATTATTTAAAAGTAAATAGAAGTCAATTCTAAGATAAGTATACATTGTTAATGTGAACAATATGTGACTGTTCATTGTATGTTTTGTAGCTCCAGGAAATCCTTTTAATATGCCTAAGTATTAACTGCATATTCCTGATGCAGTTGTACTGATGCTTCATAAAATGGTAGTTTTATGTCCTTGTCCTGAGAGTCTACTGCAGTCTTCTTTAATACATGATAATATCTTATTGTCCCAAAGACTCATTCAGATTTATTTTTTTTGTTTATTTTGTCCTTGGAAAAAAAAAGAACCACTTTTCATTTATTATGCACGCACCTAATTTAAACACAGGCAAAAGAGGAAATAAGAGTCTACAGCACAAAAGCAGGACCCACACCCTACTGGTTCCTGTACAGAAGTGTCCAAGCTACACAACTCGGTTCTGACTCCTTGGATGGCCATTAAGCTGTTTTCTCATTCATCCTGAAGAACCAAAGGGGTTGTAGCTATGCACAACTAAACGAGAGAAAGTGTGCAGAGGTAGATTGGGACCCAAGGTGAGAAAATTTAAAGCTCATGCATAAGTGGATAAAACGAGAAACATTAATGCAAAGGAAACCTTCCACCAACCTAACTGAGGACCAAGAAAGGTTTTAGGAAGGAAAATGAGGAGACAGAGCAGTAACACAACTAGTCACTGCCTAGCGGGCAAAATTCTTTAGCTGTAGGGTTGGAACTCCTGAAATTCATCTAGGAATATAGCCAGCAAAGAGGGCAGGTGCGAGTACAGTATAAATAGTCCCACCCTGTCTGTGATGGGACCAAAACAAAATTGAAAAGTGACAACACCTGACTATCAGCAAAGCAATGGAAGAAAAGCAAATATAAGAGAACTATCAGTAGTTGGACAGAGACCGAGCAGGCTGTGGCTCAGCAGGGAAAGAAATAGACCACGCAGCAAGAGGTCACTGGATTGAGTCCCGAAGCCTCCATTTTATGAGGGGCCACTGGATCTTCAGCAGACACTACCATCTTATGTTGATGATGGAACTCGTGCACTAGGTGGTCTGCATGGAAATTCCCCAAATTAACCCAGAAGTTATCTTCAGGACTATATCCCTTCCACTTGATGAGATACAGTAAATGGTGCCGGAGCCGCCAGGAACTCAGTACTTGCTCTACCTCATACTCCCTATCCTCTTCCATATCCAACTTAATTTTATCTCCAGAACCAGGTGTCCCCTCAAATCATTTTAACATGGAAACATGAAAGACGTTTTTGGTCTTCCAAGCCAAAGCGAGTTGAAGTTTAATTGTCAAACAATTAAAAATTTCAATAATCCTGTAAGGACTGTAATGCAGTAAAGGGTGTGGTAATTGATGTGAGCTATATCCAGCCTAGCATGTTCTCTGTGCGCTGGTTAGCAGCAGTGAAGATATTAATCCTGGCCTAGATCTTCTCTGCTAGTCCTGTTCTTGAGGCAAGGGCTGATGAGCACAGGTGTATGATCAGCACAGCATAAAAAAAGCAGCCAAAACTTCTCAGTGTGGGTGGTTGGCCTGGAGAGCTGTTTCTACTGGGACTGATGCTGTGCTGTATTCCAAGCTGAACTTTTTCCTTTGTTTTCGCTGCTCTAAAGTAAGACTGTATTTTTATGGGGTTTTGTATGTGTGAATAAAACACTGACCCTTTTATGGACTGAAAGCTGGTGTGTGCCTCTTGACTGCATTCCTGCCATCGCCTACCAGAGCTGAATCCCCACAATTGGTGGAGAATGCTGGTAAATGCAGTGAGACTGGCACAATTGGTCACTTTTTGCACTTCTGGCTGGGCACCAGTGTATGTCCTGGGTGAAAGGTTTCTCTCAAACCCAGTTCGCGTCATCTGCGGAGATGGAGGATGCTGTGAAAGCACTTTTGGAGGCCACGCTGCAGCAGCATTTATTGAATCAGGAGACTACTTGGTGACACAAGGAGGCTGCTCAGTGACAGGAGAAGGCTAATCAGTGGCAGGAGGGGGCTAATCATCAGCAGCAGGAGACTAAACAGCTGCTGATATAGCACATGATGTTGTCACAGGCAGCAGGAGCTACACCGGTAATTCGCGATGCCAGGAAAGCTGTCCATATGGCAATCCCTGAAATGGAGGCCACTAACGACGTTGAATCCTATCTGGCCAAGAAAGAGGGACTATCCCAGGACAAATGGGTGGAAATAGTCACCCTATTTCTGGTAGCAGGACCCCAGAAGGCCTATAGTGACCTGCCGGGATAGCAAGCAAAGGACTACGCAGTCGTCAATGGTGAGATCCTGGCAAGAGTGGGTGTAAGGACCATTTCAGACGTCCGTGTTTCAGGTACGTGTTACATCAGTTTTTAACACGGATGCCACACGTACCCATGTCATTCTATGGTGTACTCACATGGCCATGTTTTCACCATGTGGCCCCGCACATACACACTGAGTCGTGTCCGTTTTTTTCTCCGGCAGCACGAGTGTCACTCAGATCACACCCGGAAGTGATCCGTGTGACATCACTGTGACACATACCGGAGAAAACACGTGTCTTTGCAATGATTTTCTATACTTTTTTTTTTTTTTTTTAAATCAGATACTTTTTTATTAAAACAGAATACATACAACAGAATAACAAATCGGTATCCAAATTAAATTTATCACATCTATTACCCCTTTAACTCCCCCTCCCGCCCCCTCCCCCACCCCGGCAGCAACACTTCTCCCCGATACTACATCCCATTTAGTACACACTTAGGATACCCTTCAACTGTAGTATAGCAACCATCCCGTTGTGCAGGAGGAACAACTAGTAACACAAATAAAACAAAACACACACATCAGAGGTCTCAGACGGCTATCCCGGTCCCAGACCAGTTTACTGGTCCATCACTCGTCCTATCAGCATTGCAGCCAAGGAGACCATAGCTTCTCAAACATTTTAACATTCCCCCTTCTTTCATACACTCCCTGTTCCAGCTGAAGAATACATTTCACCCTTTTAATGTACTCTCCCCTGGTCAGGGGGTCTTTTTTAATCCAGGACCTGGCGATTAGCTTTCTTGCCGCATATAGCAGTCTAGCAATGACAATTTTCATAGTATTTTCCACCCCAAGCTCCTCAACATATCCCAATAGGCATATCACTGGTTCCCTGGGGAGGACACACCCATATGTTCTTCCTATCTTGTGGATAACCTTAGTCCAAAAGGAGACCAGTCTCGGACAAGACCACATCATGTGAAAAATACCTGCGTCAGATCCCTGACACCTTGGACACTCCGAATTCCTTTTCAACCCCATTTTAAACATCAGTAAGGGAGACCTATATACCCGGTGAATCACGTATAGGTGAGACAGTCTGGCCGGTTCGCTCATGGAAAGTTTAGGGACATACTCCAGGATACTCTCCCACACCTCCTCCGTTATCGGCCCAACTTCCTCCTCCCATTTAGATTTAGCTTTAATTGGGTAGTCTAAAAGAAAGGTATGTAGTATATCTTTATATGTGCCAGAAATGATCCCTTTAGTGCTTCCTCCGCCCTTACACACACATACTCCAGTACCAGGTCAGTCTGTATGGCCACACTTTGTTTAGCCGCTTGGGCTGCAATCGCATGTTTTAATTGACTGTAGTGAAGCCAGCCGGACGCCGGTAACTGAAACTCACTCTGTAACTGTGGGAACGATTTCAGAATTCCTCCGTCCAATATCTGATGCATGTATACTACACCCTTGCGTCTCCACTCCTCAATATTCCCCATTTTCTGAATCTCCGGGAGATTACTGTTATCCCAGATAGGTGTAAACTTAGTTAACCGGGTCACCCCTCTCACCCTTTTCAGCCTATCCCAGGTCTTATTTATAAGTGCCATTGTAGGAGATGTTCTACCCAGGAGCCCCACCGCACCATCCTCTAGTCCCATTACCAATGGACTTCTACCCACAATGTATTCCAGTACTTCTTTAATGCCCCCATCTTTCTCTCGATCAGACCAACCCCTGAGGTGTTGACATTGCGCCGCTATATAATACAATTCCGGATTTGGGATTGCTAGACCCCCCTCATCCTTCGGCCTTTGTAAAGTCTCTAATCGCACCCTAGGCTGCTTTTTACCCCACATCAGTTCCCTAAACAGCGAGTTTATCCCTTTAAATCTTTTCCTTGAAATACAAACAGGGGCATTGTGCAGTATGTATAGGAGTTTAGGCATTACTACCATCTTTAGCAAATTAACCCTTCCAACAACTGACAAATGTAGCTTGTTCCAGGCATCCACCTTGGCTCTCAATTTTTTAAGGAGAGGCCATAAGTTCACCTGTATGTATTTTTCTACTGGCAGAGATATATGGATACCTAGATATTTAAATTCGTCCACATTCTTCAATTTGTTAGCCCCAGTATCCTCATTTGTCCAGGCTACTTCCCCATCCACTTTAAAGAGGCTTGATTTAGACCAATTAATGGTCAGTCCCGAAACTTCTCCAAATCTCTCTATTATCCGCATGGCATGATCCAATGAGGCTGATGGATCCCCCAAGAAAAGTAATAAATCGTCAGCATAAAGAGCTATTTTCTCCTCTAAATGCCCATACTTAAATCCATGGATCTCCTTTGATTTCCTAATGGCCGCTGCCAGAGGCTCTATTGCAATAGCAAATAGGAGCGGCAATAGTGGGCAGCCCTGTCTCGTTCCCCGGTGCAACTCAAACGCTGAGGAGGTCATACCGTTAACTCTAACTTTAGCAGTAGGCCTATTATACAACAGCTGCACCCACTTTACAAACCGTGGGCCAAAACCCATATGCTGCAACACTTTCCACAGATACCCCCACTCAACACTATCGAACGCTTTCTGGGCATCTAGCGAAGCGATCACCCTCCGGCCAGGGTTGTCAGGCGGCAACTGTAGATTAAGATATAATCTCCTGATATTAGCAGCTGTTGACCTATTGGCCATGAACCCTGATTGGTCCATATGTATTAGGTTAGATATAACTCCAGTCAGCCGGTTTGACAACACCTTAGCCAGAAGCTTCACGTCCGCTGTTAATAACGAGATGGGTCTATATGAGTCTGGAAGCCTCGGATTTTTATCCTCCTTAGGAATTACTACTATTATTGCTTCTCTCATAGATTCAGGCACTACACCTTCCCCCTCTGCCACCTCAAAGACTTTCAATAGTTTGGGTAATAGGATTTCTTCTAACTGTTTATAAATTTCAGCTGGTAGCCCGTCTGCTCCCGGTGCCTTGTCATTGCTCATGCCATGCAGAGCGTCCTCCAGTTCATCAATAGTAATAGGTGACTCCAATTTATCTCTATCCGCCACAGACAGCACCGGAAGCTCACCTCGCTCAAGAAATGAGTCCACCTCTTCCACCCTCATCTCTCCGCTAGAAGAATATAGCGTGCGATAGAAATCTTTAAAGACCCCAAGGATCTCCTCAACCTCAGTGACCTGTGTCCCCTCCACCGTGTCCATACCATGCACAAATGAGCTACTCCTTTGAGCTGCAGCTATGACCGATAATAGATGACCAACTTTTTCCCCCTCCTCATAAAAATGCAATTTTTGGAATGCCTGCTTCCTTACCGCCTTCTCCAAAAGCATCTTATTAACCTGTTCATGCGCCTGCCTAAGATTTTGCTTCGCGTCCGTAGTAGTACTCCGGATTGCTTCCAGCTCTGCCTTATCTAAGGCCTCCAGGCTATCTTTCTCATCCTGCCTCGTCTGTGTTTTACGTCTACAGATATCCCTGAACAGGAGCCCCCTGAGGTATGCCTTCATCGCATCCCATACCACCAGCGGACCAGTGCTACCCTCGTTGTGGATAAAGAAATCCCCAAGATCCCGTTCTATATTCCCCATATTAATATGACGGATCCATGCTGGATGAAGCTTCCACTCTCCCCTCCTTCCCCCTGTCAGGGTCCCCCGTCGTATGGACACTAGAATTGGGCTATGATCTGAAATCACTCTTGTCAGCTATTGCACGTCGCCTATCATTGCATCCATCAGATCACTAGCTAGAGCCATGTCAATGCGGGACAGAGTGTTATGCGAAGCCGAATAACAAGAGAAGCAGGATATCCTCCCATTCCTCACTCGCCGGGCATCCACCATTCCAAGTTCCCCAATAAGAGTGCCAAACGAAGTCATAGAACTATCCTGAATACCTGGAGGTCTACTACTCCTATCCCAGTACAGGTCTATCACATTATTGAAGTCCCCCACCAGTAAAAAAGGGATTACTCCCCCCTTCTCAGAGAACTCCCTTATCTCCCTTAGTTTGGTGCACTTATATGGAGGTGGTATATATATTGCAGCTATACACATGAGTCTGCCAAATATTTTACACTTGACGGCCACACACTGTCCCTCTTTATCCACATACACTTCTATCTCTTCATATTGCACAGAGTTATGGATCAGCAGTGATACACCCCTTGCATAGTTGGAAAAAGTGGAATGATAGGCCTTCTGCACCCATCTCCTATTTAAAACATGTGTTGTCTCCTTTGTGAGATGCGTTTCTAGTAGACATATTACTGACGGGTTCTGGTCTTGAACATATTTAATTAATGCCGCTCTCCTAGACCTATCTGATAACCCTCTAATATTCCAACTCAACACCTTAATTCTATCCCCCATTATCCCACCCAGTAAAACCATGAAACCTTGTAGTATCTCCCCATGCTGCCTCCACCCTACCCCTTTCCCCCCTCCCCCCCTGCTCCCCTCCCCTCCTGCTCCCTACCACTTCATGTTTTTGAGTACTCCCGTGAAGCATCGGGTTTTCCAAACCTGGTCCATAATCCCTACTAAATTCCCCCCTACCTCCCTCGCCTTCCCCTCTTAGACACATTTTAAAACTCGTCCCTTTTCCAACAATTCTCCACTCCCACCCTGTCTATGTATAATCATATTCCACTCAAACAATATAACAGTAAAATGGCGAACAGTAATTAAACTGGAATCTCAAATTGTAAATACCACCACCGCGCCTAATTAGGCAGTCCCCATGTCCTGCGAAGCTCACATCAAACCCTTCGCATTCCCCCTGCATACTACCTCAATCCCAAAGGGAAGGAGGAAAAAGAAATAAAAAAAAAAAAAAGGGGGAGAAAAAAATGAAAAAACAAGAAGGGTCCCCTGTAAGCTCCTAAGGATGTTGTAGAGCCTCAGCCGGCCTTCTCCAACACACTGCAGATTCAGTCAGCTCATTCCTTCAAACGGATCCGCTTTTCGTTTGCGTCCAACCACTGCATGGCTTCCTCCGGAGTTGTAAAAAAGTGCACCCGCTCCAACGCCATCACTCTTAGCTTTGCCGGGAACATCATTGAGTATTGCACCCCCATCTCTCGCAGGCGCCTCTTTACTCCTGTAAAAGTCATACGTAGCTTTTGAACAGAAATGGAGTAGTCCGGGTATATGGAAATTCTCTGGCCGTCAATCATAAGATCCTCCATGTCTCTTGCCTTTCGCAGTATAGTGTCCCTGTCTCTGTAGTTGAGGAGCTTGGCTAGCATAGTGCGAGGGCCCCTGCCTGCTGGTTGTGGCTGCATCGGGACTCTGTGTGCACGTTCCACAGCATAGAGCTTGGATAAGACATTAGCACCCATTTTCCCCCTGAGCCAGTCTTCTACATATTCAGTGGGGTTTCTTCCTTCCGCTTTCTCAGGGATGCCGACAATTCGGATGTTATTTCTTCTAGAGCGGTTCTCTAAATCATCATTTTTTGCCATGATTTCAGCTATCTGCTGTGCAAATGTTTTTTCAGACTTTTGTAGTTTTGTAATATGATCCTCTGTTATCCCCACTCTCTCCTCCACAGCCGCTGTTCTCAGATCGGCTTTCTTGAGGTCTTTCTTAATGTCAGCAACCTCTGCCTGTAATCCCTTAACTTGCTTTGTCAGGGTAGTCAGAGCTTCTTTACAAAAAGACACCACTGCAAAAATGTCCTTTAAAGTGGGGTTTCCTGTAGCCTCCTCTGCACTATGTGCTTCCTCCACTTCTGTATTATCTTGCTGCTTTTCACCATCCCCCATCTCATCAGAGCTGGCATTGTCTTCTCCCTCCTCTCCTATCTCACCTCTGTTATCTATATGCTGAAGTGATTTCTCTGGTGTCCAGGCAAACTTCTCTAGCCTTGCTGTGATCTGCATCCTCTCCTGACAGGCTGCATTAACTTTCTCAGCTTCCTGCCTTATCATGGCACCATCTTGAGAGCTGGGGACTTTCCCGCCTCCATTATCTTTTTGCCTGCGACGGACCATGGCACTCTGCATCCACCAGACTCACCCCAGACAAGTCCTCACCACCTTATCTTCCTGACAGCCGGCTGAGGCAGTGATAACAGCGGTATTCAGGGATTTATCAAGGGTGTTTGCAGGAGAGCTCCACAAACACGTCTCTTCACATTGCCGTCCAGGCCACGCCCCCCTTCTATACTTGCCTGTCTTCAGCCCTGCTGTCTTCACTGGTTCATCAGAGTTCATTGTGAACTCTGATGAACCCATGACGTTACTGCTGCAACACTCGCGGTAGCGCGGCTGTCACCATGAGGTCAACCGAGTTCATTGGATCCTCCGATGACCTCCTGACGTCACTGCACACACGATGGTGGATACTCACCTATCCCCAGCGATACTGTCCTCGATGCTCAGGACTGCGGCAATGCTGCTGCTTCCAGGTCATCAGGAGGTCATCAGGGGTGTCGTCAGGAGGTCATCCGAGTTCATTGGATACTCCGATGAACCCCTGATGTCACTGCTGCGCCCACACACCCACTGCTGAGGGCGCCCCTGTCGTGACCTGGGAAACCTTTATAAGGTCCAGGTCGCCGCAGGGAAGCCCACACAGAAGTTCTCCATTGATTGTGCCAGCAGTATGGGATCGACATGGGACCCCTTATTTGGGTTACGGCACACCAGGATTAGGGCTTTGGAAAGGAAATAAATTGGAAAAGAGTGGTGTCTCTTGTCTTTATTTATTGAATAATTTTCTCTTTTTATGTCTTTTCAGGTTTGCTTTTGGGGAACGTCATGGGACCTCACAATGGATTACGGTGGACTTTTTTTTTTAATTAATATATAAATTGGTGAAGGAGGGCTGGAATTGGGGGGGGGGGGGTTTGTTCAAATAAACTTTTTATTCTCTTTTCAACTAGTGGATTATTAATTGCATCAACCCAGCAAATATTACCCCATTTGCCACCGCAAATGGGGTAATAATAAATGCGCCACTTCTTGGGTGGCTGTGGGCTGCTACTGTTAGGCTGGAAAGGGCCAAATAACCATGGCCCTTCCCACCCTAATAATATCAGCCCCCAGTTGTCTACTGTACTGTGGCCGGTTTTAGTATAAAAAGGAGGGGACCCCTCGTCATTTTTTTTAAAAATAAATTTAAAAGATTAAGCATGAGATCCCCTCTATTTTTAATAACCAGCCAAGGTACAGCGGAGAGCTGACGGTTGCAGCCCATAGCTGTTGCTGTTCCTATGCTGGATATGAAAATTGGGGGTGACCCCCCAAGTAATTTTTTTTTATTATTTTTCTTTTTTTTTAAAACATAATGCTGTAAAACATCTGACCAAGCTAGCTATATCTATTGAGCTATTCTATCTGTTCTTTCTTTCTGTCTATTTTATATGTTCTTTCTTATTTTATTTCTTTATATCTCTCTATTTTATCTGTTATATCTTTCTATATCTATCTATAATTTTTCCGGCTTTTCCCATCTTTTACACATTAAAAAAAAACATTAATTTCAGTATCATGCATTTTTTACCGGTACCAGTCACATGGATGTCCAAATATGCAAACGTGGACGTCACACGGATGACTATATTAATACGTGTGACTTATACCTGTTTAAAAACAGACTGCTGAAGGGGCCTAAATGTGTTAGTTCGGGCCCAGTGAGTACATGAGTGGGAGTTTGACTCTTCTAAACCAGCCAGGTCTCAAGGTTACAACTTGCTACACCTGGTACAGAAATTGCTGCAGCCAGAGGTACTGTCGCCCACTGCTATGGTGGACCACATAGTAGCTGATGAATTCTGTAGGGCCTTACCTTCCACACTTTAACGATATGGGGCTACCAAGGGACCTCCAGGGAGGCACCCCGGGGAGGGTGACGGAAAAGTCCCGTAAGTCCCCACCCCTGACCTGTCGAGTGAAGTCAAGGAGGACCGTGCAGGACTTATTAGGGGGTTACCTGCCCCTACCTGTCCAAGTAAAAATGGCAGTCGGAAAACTGTTAAGGCTGCTTTACACCAGACAATCTATCGTGCGATAGATCGTTGGGGTCACGGTTTTTGTGACGCACATCCGGCATCGCTGGCGATGCCGGCCTGTGTGACACCTCCTAGCGACGCAGTATCGCTCACAAATCGTGAGTCGTGTACTGCTCGCTAGGTTCCATAATATCGTTTAATTTAGTTGATCATCGTTTCCGTGGTAGCACACGCCGCTCCGTGTGACACCACGGGAACGATGAGCAGCTCACCTGCCTCCCGCGGCCGCCGCCGGCTCTATGTGGAAGGAAGGAGGTGGGTGGGATGTTTACATCGCGCTCATCTCCGCCCCTCCGCTTCTATTGGCCGGCGGCCGTGTGATGTCGCTGTGACGCCGAACGTCCCTCCCACTCCAGGAAGTGGATGTTCGCCGCCCACAGCGAGGTCGCACGAGAGGTAAGTATGTGTGACGGGGGTTACTAACTTTGTGCGACACGGGCAGCGATTTGCCCGTGACGCAAAAAGGACGGGGGCGGGTACGATCGATTGTGAAATCTCACAATCGCTCGTACCGTGTAAAGCAGCCTTTAGACCCAGGTGGGATGGGGAATTCCAATTTGGGTTTACGTTTTCCTCCACTATGGTGCCTCAATGTTCAATACCCGCAAGGATTAAGGTTGGGGGCCTAGATGTCCCTATTATGGTCTTTCTGGATAGTGGTTCAGGGGCAAACATAATTGATGAAGAGTTTGCTCGTTCTTCTGGATTAGAGGTGGAGTTATCAAATCCAGTACGGATTTTTGCCATTGATTTGTCACCTTTTTCCATTCGGAGCTCATATCTTATGTGTGTAAAGGCCTTCCTGTCCAAAATTATATTAGGGTTCCCCTGGTTTGCATTACATAACCCCACTGCTGATTGGAAAACCCAAGATATAATTAAATGGAGTAAATATTGTAAAGAACGCTATCTAGGAACCTGTATTTCGGCAGTTACCGCTAGTCTTCCAGATCCTCTCTCAGATTTTGGTGATGTGTTCTTTGAGAAGGGTTGTCAGGGGTTGCCGCTGCATAAACCTTATGACTGCATCATAACGCCATAATGACGCCAGGGGCAAAGTTGCCCAAGTGCAGACTGTATTGCTTGATGGGTCACGAGAGGTTACCTCTCAAGAAGTATATTACAGAGAGTTCGGCTAAAGGGCACATTAGGCCATCCTCGTCTCCGGTGGCTGCTGGTTTCTTTTTCGTTAAAAAGAAGGATGGTGGGCGTTTCTAAGATTGTCCTTCTCAGAGGGCGGGGCCTGACCGGGCATGAGAGAGGACGCATAGAAGGAGAGCTCCCGGGGAGGCTGCAAACTACTGATTCCACTGGGCCCACAGGACTGAACTTACCAACTAAATAGACACCGGACACCTCCCTGATCATATTACCTAACTCAAAATGCGGAGCCATGACCGGAGGGATTAGCAGACGGCAGCAGGAAGCAGCAGCCACGGAGCGGGGAAAGTCCCAAAATGGAGCTGGCCAGCAAACCGTGTCAAGGTGGGAAGGAGCGCGGCAGCAAACGCGGCAGTGAAGCTTGCGGGATTTGCAAGGGCTCCTGGTGGTGGGGGAACCCCCTCCACTGGGGGGGCACTACAGAGCGCAGCAGACTCGAGTAAACCCAGGGCATCACAGGAGGCACCTCAAGGCTCGGCAAGCCCACGCATCCCTGCAGACTCAGGCAAGTGTGGAGTATCAAAAAGCCCTGCAGCCTCAGGCAAACAAGGGGCACCACAAAGCCCAGCAGACTCGAGCAAGTGCAGAGTAACAAAAAGCCCTGTATCCTTTGGCAAACAAGGAGCACTACAAGGCCCAGCAGACTTGGACAAGTACAAAGCACCACAAAGTCCGACAGGCACAAGCAGCCACGGAGCAGTGCAAAGCCCAGCTGGTTCGAGCAGGCAGGAATCACTAATAAATCCGGGCCAGTATGCTGTGTTAATGGAGAAGGAGGGGGAGGACGGCAGGGCCTTCAAAAAGCATCCGACAGAATGGCAGCTTCAGAAGGAAGAATAAGTGACTTGGAAGACAAGTTACCACAAGTGTCCAGAAAGGTGAGCAATCATGAACAGCTGGCAGCCCTGATGAACAAAACTGATGACTTAAGCCCGCTTTACACGCTGCAATGAATCTTACAATGAATCTTACAATGTGTCGGCGGGGTCACGTCGTAAGTGACGCACATCCGGCATCGTAAGGTACATTGCAGTGTGTAACAGCTACGTGCGATTGCGATTGAACGGTAAAACGTTCATCGCACACACGTCGTTCATTCCTCATGAATTGAACGTCAGATTGTTCATCATACCTGGGGTAGCAATAATCGCAGTGTGTGACACCCCGGGAACGATGAACAGATCTTACCTGCGTCCTGTGGCTCCCGGCCGGTAATGCGGAAGGAAGGAGGTGGGCGGGATGTTTACGTCCCGCTCAGCTCCACCCCTTCGCTTCTATTGGCCGGCTGCCGCGTGACGTCGCTGTGACACCGAACGTCCCTCCCACTCCAGGAAGTGGACGTTCGCCACCCACATCGAGGTCGTATGGACGGGTAAGTGCGTGTGACAGGGGTTAATCGTTTGTGCGGCACATTCAACAAAACTGAACGTGCCGCACATACGATGGGGGCGGTTACGATCCCATACGATATCGTATGCTGGATCGTAAGGTGTAAAGCAGGCATTAGAGAACAGGCTGAGGATTAACAATGTGAGAGTGATCGGAATCCCGGAGAAGACGGAAGGTACAAATCCATCCGAATTTTTCGAGAAATGGCTGCACAAGATATTTGGTGATGAGGTTCTTTCACGACTCTACGCAGTTGAACGGGCACACAGAGTCCCCACAAGACCACTGCCACCGGGAGCCCCTCCCTTTTGATTAAACTGCTTCACCATAGAGATAGAGATGCCATCCTACGCGCAGCCCGCAACAAGGGAGATGTCATGGTCAGCGGTTACAGAGTTTTCATTTTTCCGTGGAGATATCGAAGCGAAGGGCGTGCTTCATCGATGTAAAGCGGTGCTTGAGGGCTCTGCATATCTCCTACTCCATGTTATACCCCGCGAGGCTAAGGGGCACTTTGCACACTACGACATCGCAGCTGCGATGTCGGTGGGGTCAAATTGAAAGTGACGCACATCCGGCGTCGCAGACGATATCGTAGTGTGTAAAGCCATTTTGATACGATTAACGAGCGCAAAATCGTCATAATCGTATCATCTGTGTAGCGTCAGTCATTTCCAAAATTTGGAAATGACCGATGTTACGATGTTGTTCCTCGTTCCAGCGGCATCACACATGCCGCAGGAGCGAGGAACATCTCCTAAATGTGTCCTGCGGCTCACGCCAGCTATGCGGAAGGAAGGAGGTGGGCGGGATGTTTACGTCCCGCTCATCTCCGCCCCTCCGCTTCTATTGGCCGCCTGCCGTGTGATGTCATTATGACGCCGCACGACCCGCCCCCTTAATAAGGAGGTGGGTCGCCGGCCAGAGCGACGTCGCAGGGCAGGTGAGTGCATGTGAAGCTGGCGTAGCGATAATGTTCGCTACGCCAGCTATCACCATGATATCGCTGCTGCGACGGGCGCAGGAACTATCGCGCTTGGCATCGCAAGCATCGGCTTGCGATGTCGTAGTGTGCAAAGTGCCCCTTAGAGTGGCAGCACTAAACGAGATCTTTTTCTTTGAAAATCCGAAGGATGCCCGCTGGTGGCTGGATCTGAACGAGCAGTGAACCAAGCAACAAACCCTGGTGCTGCTGAATTAAATTACAACCTCTGCTACAAGGAGGAGAAATCCAGGGGATGTTTAATTTAGTTTTACGGAAATATAAGGGAAAAAGAGAGAAAAAAGAAAAATTTCTTTCCACTTCTTCCTTTTTTTCTTTTTCTTTTTTCAAGGTCAAGTGCCACCGGTCAATAATCGGTAGATATTCACGGCTGCAGGATTGTTTCCTTTTGTTCTTCTCTAGAACCACTATGGCCCAGTGGTCACAGAATTTGGCTATGTCAATTTGAGGAGGTAGCGTCTCCGGGGGTGATCCCCCCCTTTTTTCTTTTTCGCACCCTCCTTTTTTTTTTTGAGTTTCATGCCAGGTTGCAGGATGAACTCGTGTCCTCTGTTCGGCTTCAATGTTTTTGAATGTGTTTTTTCGTTCGGGTTTTATGGGAAACTAAGAATGTATGATATTGCTAATGTTGTAGTTCTGTACATGATTCTGTCTTCTAGGGTTTTACGGGTATGGGACCAAGAGTGTATGATGTCATTGAGGGATTGTTGGGAATGCAAAATGTTTCTACTTGCTTGGTATGGCAGGGAAGGTTAACATCTTAACGTGGAATGTCCGTGGTCTGGGTGATCCCACAAAGAGGGCGGCAGTTATGGACTTTGTCAGGGATCATTTTCCTGCTATAGTCTGTCTACAGGAAACCCACTTAGATAAGGAAAAAATAACATACCTGACTAGATCATGGATTAGCTATAGTTACCATTCTACTTTTTCATCTTACTCCAGGGGGGTCAGCCTATTGATACATAAAGCCATACCATTTGAACCCATTGAATCAAAAGTAGACAGGGAGGGGAGGTTTCTTTTGGTCCGGTGTAAAATTCTGAACAAAAAGTTGTTACTAATAGGGGTATACATCCCTCCACCCTACAATAACGGGTAATAAAGATGGTGGCGGAGGCTATGCAGGAGAATTCCGATGTACAGGTGCTATGTATGGGGAATTTCAATAACACTATTCACCCATATTAGGACAAATTTAACAATGACCCGTCTCTGGCAACACTGCCTATTTCAACTTTTGGTGAGACGCTAAAAGATCTGGCACTGACAGATGTGTGGAGGGTTGGACACCCAGGGATTCGCCAATTCTCCTGTTACTCTAAGTCACATGAAACCCTATCCAGAATTGACATGACACTGGGGTCTGCGGGAGTGTTGCCACTAGTGGAGTCAGTATCTTACCTACCTAGAGCCATCTCGGACCATTCGCCTATGGTGACCTGCCTCCGACTTCTCCCTCAGCCTGACCCGGCCCTTGCCACCTGGTCCCTGAACCCTTTTTGGCTGCAAATTATTGAGGCTGACCCTATTGCTATTACCTTAAACCATTACTTTAAATGTCCAGGAGGATATTTCTCAAAATATTATATGGGATGCCATGAAGGCTTGTTTGCGGGGGTCATTAATACAGGGGATTAGCAGATCTAAGACCCGGTCACGTCAGTTTGGAATATTTCTTAGGGACAGGGTTCAGTCTACGGAACATCAGTACATAGAATCGGCAACCACTCAATCTGTTGGAGTGGAAGGAGGCCCAGAAGTCATATGATATTCACCTCAGGGAAAAGGCCAAGAATAGGCGGATGTTCTCACAGCACACATTTTTTAAAGTGGGGAAAAGGCAGGGCATCTATTAGCCGTAATAGCTAGGGCACAGCCGGCTCCGCTTTGGACTCGTCACAAACCCAGCTCAAATTTGTAGACGTCATATACACGGCTCCATTCTGTACACTTCACACACCCAGCTCCAATTTGTACACATCACATACACGGCTCCACTCAGTACACATCACATACATGGCTCCACTAAGTACACGTCACATACACGGCTCTACTCTGTACACGTCACATACACGGCTCTACTCTGTACACGTCACATACACGGCTCCACTCTGTACACGTCACATACACGGCTCCACTCTGTACACGTCACATACACGGCTCCACTCTGTACATGTCCCACACCCGGTTCCATTACGTAGACGTCACAACACACTCGGCTCCACTCTGTACACGTCACATACACGGCTCCACTCCGTACACGTCACACACCCGGCTCCATTCTCTACACGTCACATACACGGCTCCATTCTGTACACGTCACATACACGGCTCCATTCTGTACACGTCACACATCCGGCTCCATTCCGTAGACGTCACACACTCAGCTCCACTCCGTACATGTCACACACCCGGCTCTATTCCGTACACTTCACACACAGCTCTACTCTGCACACACGGCTCTGCTCTGTACACACACGACTCTGCTATATCCACACTGTGAACCCCTCCTGACCCCACATATAAACTTATAACTCATAACTCTATCTGCCCCGGTACTCCTAACAACACACGTCACAACAACACTCGGCTCCACTCTGTACACGTCACACACCCGGCTCCATTCCATAGACGTCACACACACGGCTCCACTCTCTACACGTCACATACACGGCTCCATTCTGTACACGTCACACACCCTGCTCTATTCCGTAGACGTCACACACTCAGCTCCACTCTGTACACGTCACATACACTGCTCCATTACGTAGATGTCACACATGGCTCCGTACACCTCTTATACACACACGGCTCTGCTACATCCACATTGTAAAGCCCTCCTGACCCCACATATAACCTTCCCCTCATCCAGCACCATGACAACCAGCACAGCAGAGTCCTGCAAACACTGAGGAGCTGACCATGTGACCCCTGACTCCTCCCCTCCATGTGACATCATCACAGGTCCTGTAAGCACAGAACAGCCATATAACGCCACTATCATGTGACAAATTACGTCATAACTGGAAGGAGCCCATACATTCTAGCATCTACTCTGCAGGTGGAGGTTTGTAAAGACTCCTCATTACTGGGCACATTAACCCCTTTATAACTGACCAGAGGTATGTGTCATATTTTAATAGCACCGTTCATGGTTACCTGTAGTCATTCAATTGACTGTTATATTTTTTGGGTAGGGACAGCAGTAAGTTATTCACCAGCATTTAACCCCTTAGAGCATAGTCCCCATCTCCTCACCGCAGCCAGGATTTAGGTTCGATTCACATAAATGATGATGATTATATTTGTCAAAAAAAATGTTGCACTGTGTAAGTTCAGGGCGTGAGCCGTGAAAGAAGCAGGAGTTACTTTTCCCGACCAGGTTTTGGGCATTGTCGATCGTAACAATTCCCGGCTGCGGTTTGCCATGGCCATGCTGGGTAAGAGATGCCGCTTGACGCACAGCTGCGATCCGTCTGGCATGACTTCTGTACTCCAGGCCTTTAAGCTGTAATACTGCTTGTCAGAGCTTTACCTTGCATGGTTGAAATAAGAAAGATTGGTATGTGGAATCAACGCCGTCCACCATGGCGGATGGTGATTGTGTCATGTCTGTAGATGTATGAGGAGACAGATAACCTTCTGCATGTGACATCAGAAAGCAATCCACCCTTTCTGCGGGAAATAGTGGTAGCTGGGGTATCTTCCAGTAAGCCTGAACTTATGCCATTATTTCCCGAAAAACTGTAGGGGAAGAAAGGTGTACAAGACCATTGGGTAATACCCTTTCGAGTATAAGGAAAGTAGAAGGAAGATGTTCACCTGAGCACCTATGAATGCCTGAAAATTTCAGCTGCTGCTTCATGGCTGGGGCATGAACTCTTCCAGGATAGATGACCAATTTGGAAGATAGCAAGATATTAGGCTGTGCTGTTGTAATGAAGAATCCTTATGTGATGCAAGTGACACACTACAACACAAGGGGACTCTTTAACGACAGTGGGCATTAGCGCTAGAGAGGGGATAGATGGGACACCTCCTTCACTCACTTGCAGATGTACCCTACACTTCTAGCCAGTCCCTATACAGGATTCGCACCTGTCCCCGAACAGAATACCTGATAGCCTGGCAGACTGTTACAGGGGGCTGTCTGATAATAAAACCTAAAGGAGTATCAGACAGTCAGGGTCCACCGTGCAAAGACTCTGCTGCAGACTATGGCAGAGGATAAGGGGTATATAAGTGTGCCACTGTAAATAATAATAATAGCACAAGTGCAGAGTGCAATACCTCTGTTAAACTCACAGAGGAATATAATTAGAAAATAAAGCAATTCCTCCCTTACTTGGAGGGTGTGTGGAATTGTCTCTGTTAATGATCACAGAGACAAAAGCAGTGAGTGTGAAATGGCACTTACCTAGGTCCGTTCCTCTAGTGGTGCCAGGAGACGGACAGCAGCGTAAGCCGCACAAAGCTCCTATCTGCGTTCGTTCCACTAGTATGCGAGGACACGAACCACTAGATATGGCACCTGCCTAGGTCCGCTCTTCTAGTGGTGCAAAAGAGACGAAAAGCAGCATACGCCGCACAAAGCTCCTACCTCTGTTCTCTCCCCTAGAGTGCGAGGATATGAACAACTGCCAGACGCAGTATAAGGAACGTTACCCTAGCGGCAACGTCCACCTACGAGTAGAATCACAAGGCCCAGCCGGACCATGTGCCTCAGGCACCTGCCTATGTCCGCTCCCCTAAGAGGTCAGGATACGGACTGCAGCCGAAGCTGTAAGGTATAAGAACGCTACCCTGCCGGTAGCGCTCACCTAACATAGACAGATGCCTAGAGGGACGTGCACAGAGCGTCTACTCTCATGCATGAACCAAAAGTACTGAACGCCGTGTGGCGTGCGTTAGGGTCTTATATAGACTCTGTGCCTCATCCAAGATGGAGGACACCAGAGCCAATCCGCTGCCAGAATGACAGCAATGACGTCCCGCTGGCCTATCACCGAGCAAAGCGTCACAAGCACATGACCAGCAATCCAATCGGCATAGAAGGTGTCAGAGACATGTGACCACGTGTCACAAGCACATGACCAGCGGCCAATCAGCTTAGAAGGTGTCAGAGACATGTGACCTCGTGTCAGCGATGATGTCACCCGCACATGTGCAATAGCCCCAAGATAGGACTTAGTCTCCAGCGCTTGCACATGTGCAGTAGCAAGAAATCCGGACATAGTCTCCAGAGCCACAGCAACCGTAACAGTACCTCCCCCTCAAGGGCCCCCCTCCCGGCGACGCAGGTAATTGGCAACTAAGTCGGGAGCATGGACAGCCTCCTCAGGCTCCCAAGAGCGAAGTTCCAGGCCGTAGCCCTCCCAATCTATCAAGAAGAACCTGCGCCCTCTAACCATCTTAAAACCAACTATGGCTCGTACCTCATAGCTAGAGCAAGAGGAATCAGAGGCAGGAGAGTGCACTTCACGAGCGTGAGGTAAAATAGCCGGCTTTAGCAGTGAAACATGGAATTTGTCATGGATCCTAAGATGGACAGGTAACTTCAATTGGTAGACTACGGGATTTACCTGTCGAAGAACCTCATAAGGACCCAGGAAGCGAGGAGCAAATTTGACAGAGCTCACTCTAAGTTTCACGTGTTTTGCAGAGAGCCACACAAAGTCCCCTGGAGAAAAGACAGGAGCCAGGCGACGAAACCGATCGGACACCGTCTTCATACGGTCCTTAGCTGCTTGGATCGACTCTTGAGTCCGATCCCCAACCTCTCTGGCATTAGTTGCCCAGTCGGCCACAAGAGGAGAAGGTGCAGCAGTGGGAAACGGTACCGGTACCCTAGGGTGTTGCCCATTATTGAGTACGAATGGTGTCTGCCCAGTGGCCTCGGCCAGCGAATTGTTAAGGGCAAATTCTGCCCAGGGTAGGAGGGAGGACCAGTGTGAGGTAAATCCGGAGATATGACGATAAATCATGATATTCAAGTATGTCAGGAAGCCCTCTCCTGGTGTCACCCCCCCTTTCCTTCACACAACTGGTTTAGCAACAAATCCCATGGCCATCTCCTGTGATATGGAGATGAGGTGGTGTGGGAACAATGGACACAGGATGACTCCCTGCCGTCACCCTGTAACAAGAGTTGTATCTCATTAGCAAGGCTATGGAAATAGCCAGACAGAACGACTCCAGTAAAAAATGGTTCATATCTCGCAAGCCATATTTCCGATAAATATGGCAACCATAAAAATGGTGTCTCCGCATGCGGACGATGCCGGCACACCCTTTTTATGGGAGCAGGACATTGGGAAATGCCCCAGGCGTGATATCAGCCAATGGGGAACTGGCAGACAGGTCATGAGTCCCCTCGTTCTGTAGCTAAATTCATAACTGTCACAATGAGAGCATTGGCGTCCGCCTACGACACTCCCAGGCAAAGTTATGGCCCATATTCCATGTTGTGGATTGTCCATAACTCAAGCCAGGGGTGGAGCAGTGCTCCCTCTGAGGTCACTAAGGTAGGAGGGGACCTGGATCTGCCCAGGTTGATAACCCTACTTCGGCCATTTTCCAGCGTTCTTTCGCTGGGGGTCACGTGTAGGAAACATCTGTGGGAGTTCCTGGAAACCTGGCCTACAGCGCCCCCCTGTGGCCAGACGCAACAAGGTAACTGCTGGAACTGTGTATGCCTGTTTGTAACCCATGCTTTGATTGTAACTGTACTCTGACATATGTATATTCTGTAGATTCCCTATTGTATATATTGTAGTTTCTAGTGTGCTTTAGGCTGATTAAATTATATAATTAATCTTGGGCTGTTCTGTTATCTCGATCTTGAATCCCACGTCTGTGTGTTCGGCTAATAGTTACCGTGAAGCGGTTGGTGGCAGCGAGTTGTGCCAAGGATTATTGTGGGGAGGCCAGTGAGATTCGGGGAGATTTTATATATTCCGCCCGCGGAGGTCGGGGGAATATATACCCTACTCTCACCGGGGACCCTTCAATAATCGGCATAAGTAGTATAGCGGCCTCCTTGCTTATCGTCGGGCAATTCCATAATTGGCCTGACTATAAGAGGGGCGCTAGAGAGCGCATCACGTGCTCTGTCTGTCGGTCGGGAGGTATAAAGGAGGGGTGACCCCCACTTGTTACCCCCCGATTGTGACGTACTGGTAGCCAGCGCGGGGGATTTCTGAGTGACCCCCCCCGGTGGTTTGTGACATATTGGTGGCATAGCGGTGGGATCGAGATAATAGTGTGTGTGAGTGTGAGACCCATACTCCCAGACACTAAAGACTGCCTGCAGCAGCTGTGGCTGCTGGGGTCTTCAGACTAGCTCAACACTAGAGTGTCAGAGTGCAGATACTGTAAGGTGTGTGGAGGCATCAGGTGTCAGTTCTGTGTCAGTGACCAAAAGTCTGCAAGAATGGCTGATGGCACCAGGAGCAGAGCTATGCAACTGGCCAATGCTAAAGCAGGAGCCGAAGAGAGGGAGGACGGTGCTGTGGGCAGTAATGAGGAGGTTGCCCACGAGTCCTCCAGGAGCTCGACGCCAGAAAACCGTTCTGCAGAGGACAGCGCACAAGCTGGCAATTATGGACAAGATGAGGAGCAGCTCACCCAAGGGTCCTCAACGAGCCAGATGCCAGCCCTCCGCTCTGCAAGGGACAGTGAATCACCAGGCTCCGCAGCGGGCCGCAGATCACCACGTGCCATTCCACCGAGCCTGGGAGGCTCGGATAGCCTTCTTCAAATGGCTATGGCCCTTCTCCAGGCTGGAGACCAGGAGGGCTACAAGGGACTCCTGGCAGAGCGCAGGGCAGAGCGGCAAGCAGCGCGTGAGGCTGAGGCTGCGGAGCGGCAGGCAGCGCGTGAAGAGCGCCAGGCAGAGCGTGACTACCAGCTGCAGCTAGCTCAGCTCCGGCCCTCATCAGCCACACGTGACCTTCAAGACACCAAACTTCCAAAGGTCCGTGTTGAGGACTTCCCAGTGCTGGAGAAGGATGGAGACTTGGACTCTTTCTTGACTGCTTTTGAACGGACTTGCTTGCAGCACCATCTGAACAAGGACCAGTGGGCCAAATACCTGACCCCCCGTTTAAGGGGTAAGGCCCTGGATATCCTTGGGGACTTGCCTGCTGAGGCAGATCAGGGCTACGACACCATCAAGCGGGCCCTGATCCAACAGTACAACCTCACCCCGGAGTCCTACCGCAAGAAGTTCCGGAGCCTACAGAAGGGACCAAAGGACTCCTGGGCTGACCACCGGCGGGCACTTGCCCGAGCTGCCGACCACTGGACCCAAGGCCTGCAGCTTTCCACCGGACCGGAGATCCTGGACTTGTTCATCACGGAGCAACTCTTGTGGAACTGCCCTGAGGATCTCCGCCAGTTCATCCGAGACCAGAAGCCAAAGGGGTCCACGGCTACAGCTGCCCTGGCCGATGACTACACCAACAATCGGGCCCCTGAGGCCAGGAGAGCAGCCACCAGCAGCACCTGGAGAGGGGGTAAGATGAACTCTGCGACTGCCCCACCTGCCCCTAGACTGCAGGGGGTGTCCCCCTCAACTCCCCTCTCCAGGCCCGTGGCAGAACCAAGACGGTGCCACCAGTGCAACTTACCTGGACACTTCAAGGCCATGTGCCCTCAGCGTCCCAAGGCCCCGGCTCCGTCCCCGTCCCAAGGGCCGCCCAAGGTGTATTGTGTGGGTGGGGGTGGTGGTAGGTCCCTGGACAGCTTCCAACCTGTCACCGTCGGCCGGTCTGTGACCATAGGACTGCGAGACAGCGCCTCGGAGGTGACTCTGGTGCGGCCTGAGATGGTGTCCCCCCAAGACTTGATCCCTGGAAAAACCCTCGCTGTCTCCGGGATTGGAGGCACTGACCCGGCGCTGCCTGTTGCTGACATTTATGTGGACTGGGGCGCAGGGCGAGGGGTGAGGGAGGTGGGGGTAACTGATCGGATCCCCGCAAACGTGCTACTTGGGACAGATTTGGGGCAGATAACCTCCCAGTTTGGGCCCCAACCAAGGGCTGAACCTTCAGCCAGTACTGACATGCCTCTGGACAATGTTAATGTGTTATCTATGAATGATGTAAGGGAGGAGGGAGTGAACTCTGATATTTCTGCTTGCATAGACACCATAGACACACACACAGCTGCAGCTGTGACAGGGGAGGGGGTCAGAGAAAGGTGTGACAATGCCTCTACAAGTAATCAGCCTGTGAGCTGGGATCTGTTGCCCTCTGCAGGGATAAGCAGAGAGCAGGGTGCTGCAGGGGGAGGACCAGTGTGTGGGGTGGGGGCTACCACAGCAAATGTGGGGTCCCCAGAGATTTCACAGCGGGGTTCTGTTGCTGCAGGAGGGGAACAGGCAGGTGAGATTGGGGCCGGTCCAGGAGCGGAAGTGCTCCCAGGTAAGATCTCGGTGCATGGTTCCCCCACAACCGGGGTGTCAGGAAGCCAGGTAGGTCTGCCTGAACCGGCGACTTGGTCAGGAACGGAGGAGGAGCAGGCCCGACCCACGGTCGCAGCGGCTGTGGCCGCTGTCACCCGCAGTGGGAGTGCTGGAAGCCAAGGGGCCTCCCGGAGGTCCGATAGCTCTTCCCCTTCTGACCAAGTGGCAGCCGAGTCAGGTGGAGGCCAGGACACAGGTCCCGGGGTACTGACTGAAGATGTGACAGTCTCGTCGATTCTGGCCACATCTAGTCAGGGGTTTCAGGCAGCGTTAGAAGCTGACGACAGCCTGAAAGCTCTTAAGGAGCAGGCGGCACAGCCTCCCTCGGACTCGGACCCGGAGCGAGTGGTCTGGGACCAAGGACGGCTGTACCGGGCCACGGTCCAGCAGGGTTCACCGGAGGCGTGGCCCAGGGACCGACAGTTGGTGGTACCCTATCCGTTCCGGACGGAGTTGTTGCGGATCGCACATGAGATTCCGATGGCCGGACACCTAGGGATCGCTAAGACCAAGGCCAGGTTAAACCAGCATTTCTACTGGCCAAAAATGGGGGCCGATGTGGCTGCCTACTGCCGTTCGTGTGAAACCTGTCAGAGAGTGGGGAAGGCGGGGCCACACCCCAAAGCCCCACTGGTATCTCTGCCAATCATCGATGAGCCTTTCAGGAGGGTGGCTGTGGATCTGGTCGGCCCGCTGGCCATCCCCAGCAGCTCCGGGAAACGCTTCATACTGACGGTAGTGGACTATGCCACCCGGTACCCAGAAGCAGTGGCCTTGTCGTCCATTCGGGCTGACAAGGTGGCCACCGCATTGCTGGAGATTTTCTCCCGAGTGGGTTTTCCCCAGGAAATGCTCACTGACCGGGGGACCCAATTCATGTCCCAGCTGATGGAGGCCCTCTGTAAGCAAGTTCAGGTGCGACATCTGGTGGCCAGCCCGTACCATCCACAGACTAATGGCCTGTGCGAGCGGTTTAATGGCACCTTAAAGCAGATGCTTAAGATGTTGGTCGACGCCCATGGGCGTGACTGGGAGCGGTATCTCCCACACCTGTTATTTGCTTACCGGGAGGTTCCACAGGCCTCAACAGGATTCTCACCGTTTGAGCTCCTGTACGGGCGACGTGTGCGGGGCCCCCTGGCTCTGGTGAAAGAGGCTTGGGAAGGGGATTTGGCCACCCCTGGAGTGTCGGTTATCGAGTATGTCATGCGCTTCCGGGACAAAATGCAGGCCTTGACGCAACTGGTACACGACAATATGGCTCAAGCCCAGGCCGATCAGAAGCGTTGGTACGACCAGAACGCTTGTGAGAGGACCTACCAAGTGGGTCAAAAGGTGTGGGTACTGGTCCCCGTACCACAGGACAAGCTTCAGGCAGCCTGGGAAGGCCCATACCTCGTGTACCAGCAGCTCAACCCTGTGACGTACCTGGTCACCCTGGACCCTGCCCGTGGAAGGCGGAAGCCCTTCCATGTGAACATGATGAAGGCACATCATGAGCGGGAGGCATGTGCGCTCCCCGTGTGCAACCTGCCCGAGGAGGGAGAAGCGGAAACCCTCTTGGATATGCTAGCCCAGGTTAGGGCAGGCGGATCCATTGAGGATGTGGAGGTTGGCCACCAGCTCTTGGAGGACCAACGGTCCCAGCTGTGGGCCACCCTCCTCCCCTTCCGGGGGTTGTTTGCCAACCAGCCCGGAAGGACTGACTTGGCTGTCCATCACGTGGACACTGGGGATCATCCCCCGATCCGGCGTTCAGCATATCGGGTCTCCCTGGAGGTGCAGCAACACATGCGCCAGGAGATTGACGAGATGCTGAAGCTGGGGGTGATCCAGGCATCCAACAGCGCTTGGGCCTCGCCTGTAGTCCTCGTCCCTAAGAAGGACCGAACCACTCGGTTCTGCGTGGACTACAGGGGGCTCAATGCTGTCACGGTCGCCGATGCGTACCCAATGCCACGCATCGATGACCTGCTCGATCAGTTGGCCGGGGCTCAGTACCTGACCATCATGGACCTGAGCCGGGGATATTGGCAGATCCCCCTGACTCGCAAGGCCAGGGAACGCTCTGCCTTTATTACCCCATTTGGACTATACGAGTCCACGGTGATGCCATTCGGGATGAGGAATGCCCCTGCCACTTTCCAGCGGATGGTCAACACCCTGCTCAAGGGACTTGAAGGGTACGCGGCCGCGTACCTAGATGACATTGCCGTCTTCAGTCCCACCTGGGAGGACCACCTAGAGCATCTAGCACAGGTGCTCAGGCGGATCCACCGGGCAGGTTTGACCATCAAGCCGGGAAAGTGTCAGCTGGCCATGAGCGAGGTCCAGTACCTCGGTCACCGGGTAGGCGGGAGAACACTGAAGCCCGAGCCTGAGAAAGTGGAGGCCATCGCATCCTGGCCCACCCCCAGGACCAAGAAGCAGGTGATGTCCTTCTTGGGGACCGCTGGGTACTATAGGAGGTTTGTTCCATGCTATAGTAGCCTGGCAAAGCCCTTGACGGACCTCACCAAGAAGAAGCTGCCCTCTGCAGTCGATTGGACAGTGGACTGCGAGACAGCCTTCCGGGCCCTAAAGGACGCCCTGTCCAGCCCGCCCGTGCTACAGGCAGCCGACTTCACGCGGCCGTTTGTAGTACAGACCGACGCCAGTGACTTCGGCCTCGGTGCGGTGCTCAGCCAGGTGGACTCTGCGAGCCAAGAGCACCCAGTCTTGTACCTGAGCAGGAAGCTGTTACCAAGGGAAGTGGCCTATTCCACGATGGAAAAGGAGTGCCTGGCCATAGTGTGGGCCCTGCAGCGTCTGCAACCCTATCTATACGGGCGCCACTTCATCGTGGAGACGGACCACAATCCCCTCAGCTGGTTGCACACCGTCTCTGGGACGAATGGGCGATTGTTGCGATGGAGCCTTGCGCCCCAGCAATACAACTTCACCATTCGCCACAAAAGGGGCCGTGACCACGGTAACGCAGACGGGCTGTCCCGACAAGGAGAGGTCGCGGACGGGCGCACGGGGGAACACCGGAGTGTGCTGCCCCCTAGCGCCCTCAAAAGGGGGGAGGTGTGAGGTAAATCCGGAGATATGACGATAAATCATGATATTCAAGTATGTCAGGAAGCCCTCTCCTGGTGTCACCCCCCCTTTCCTTCACACAACTGGTTTAGCAACAAATCCCATGGCCATCTCCTGTGATATGGAGATGAGGTGGTGTGGGAACAATGGACACAGGATGACTCCCTGCCGTCACCCTGTAACAAGAGTTGTATCTCATTAGCAAGGCTATGGAAATAGCCAGACAGAACGACTCCAGTAAAAAATGGTTCATATCTCGCAAGCCATATTTCCGATAAATATGGCAACCATAAAAATGGTGTCTCCGCATGCGGACGATGCCGGCACACCCTTTTTATGGGAGCAGGACATTGGGAAATGCCCCAGGCGTGATATCAGCCAATGGGGAACTGGCAGACAGGTCATGAGTCCCCTCGTTCTGTAGCTAAATTCATAACTGTCACAATGAGAGCATTGGCGTCCGCCTACGACACTCCCAGGCAAAGTTATGGCCCATATTCCATGTTGTGGATTGTCCATAACTCAAGCCAGGGGTGGAGCAGTGCTCCCTCTGAGGTCACTAAGGTAGGAGGGGACCTGGATCTGCCCAGGTTGATAACCCTACTTCGGCCATTTTCCAGCGTTCTTTCGCTGGGGGTCACGTGTAGGAAACATCTGTGGGAGTTCCTGGAAACCTGGCCTACAGCGCCCCCCTGTGGCCAGACGCAACAAGGTAACTGCTGGAACTGTGTATGCCTGTTTGTAACCCATGCTTTGATTGTAACTGTACTCTGACATATGTATATTCTGTAGATTCCCTATTGTATATATTGTAGTTTCTAGTGTGCTTTAGGCTGATTAAATTATATAATTAATCTTGGGCTGTTCTGTTATCTCGATCTTGAATCCCACGTCTGTGTGTTCGGCTAATAGTTACCGTGAAGCGGTTGGTGGCAGCGAGTTGTGCCAAGGATTATTGTGGGGAGGCCAGTGAGATTCGGGGAGATTTTATATATTCCGCCCGCGGAGGTCGGGGGAATATATACCCTACTCTCACCGGGGACCCTTCAATAATCGGCATAAGTAGTATAGCGGCCTCCTTGCTTATCGTCGGGCAATTCCATAATTGGCCTGACTATAAGAGGGGCGCTAGAGAGCGCATCACGTGCTCTGTCTGTCGGTCGGGAGGTATAAAGGAGGGGTGACCCCCACTTGTTACCCCCCGATTGTGACGTACTGGTAGCCAGCGCGGGGGATTTCTGAGTGACCCCCCCCCGGTGGTTTGTGACAACCAGTTATCGTGGTTCTCAGCAACAAAGTGTCGAAGGTATATAATCATGGATTGATTGGTACGCTCAACCAAACCATTGGTCTCCGGATGGTATGCCGAAGAGAGATTCAACTCAATTTGCAGAAGGCTACAAAGATCTCGCCAGAAACGGGAAGCAAATTGCGTGCCTCTATCACAAATGATACGATCTGGCATCCCGTGAAGCCTAAAGACATGCTTGAGGAATAGTTTGGCTAGTACCCTGGAAGACGGGATTCTCGATAACGGTACGAGATGAACCATCCGGGAGAAATGGTCTGTAATGACCCACACAAATCTATGTCCCTGTGAACACGGAAGATCACCCACAAAGTCCATGCCTACCACCTCCCATGGTCTATCTGGCACTGGTAAAGGATGCAAGAGCCCAGCCGGTCTCTGCCGTAATGGACGGTTGCGAGCACACGAGTAGCAGGAACCGACATATCTCTTGACGTGGCTGGCTAAGTGTGGCCACCAATACCACCTCTCCAGTAACTCTCATGTCCACCTAATACCAAAATGCCCACCCACCTTTGAGGTGTGGGCCCACGACAGTATATCATTCTGTCGATCAGGCGGAACAAAGGTCTTGCCCGGTGGGATTTGGTCTAACGTCACAGGGGAAAGCGTATGAAAAACCCTGGAGGGAAAGATAAGACGAGGTTCGTCAATCTCTTCCTGGGTAGAAACCATAGAGCGAGACAGGGCGTCTGCCTTGTTATTCTTACTCCCAGACAAATAGTTGATGGAGAAGTGAAAGCGGGAGAAAAACAAGGACCAGCGGGCTTGGCGAGGATTCAGACGCTGAGCGGTTTGTAAGTACGTCAGATTCTTATGGTCTGTATAGACCTGGAAAGGATGTTTCGCTCCTTCCAGCAAGTGACGCCACTCCTCCAAGGCTAATTTCAGGGCGAGCAGTTCCCTATCCCCAATGGTATAGTTTCTCTCTGCCGGTGAAAAGGTTTTAGCAAAGAAGAAACACGGCCTTTTTCTACCTGCACCGATCTTTTGATACAAGACCGCACCAGCACCCACTGAAGAGGCATCAACCTCCAAGAGGAAGGGCTTATTCTCATCGGGTCTTTGAAGAACGGGAGCAGTTGAAAAGTTTCTTTTTACTGCCTCAAAAGCCTGAGATGTCTCAGTAGACCAGACTTTTGGATTAGCACCTTTCTTAGTCAAGGCCACCAAAGGGGCCACCAAAGTAGAGAAATGGGGTATGAACTGCCTGTAATAATTTATGAATCCTAAGAAGCGTTGCATCGCCTTCAAGGAATGGGGTTCGGACCATTCCAGGACAGCAGAGAGCTTCGCAGGATCCATAGCCAGACCCTCTTGTGAGATAATGTAGCCCAAAAAAGACAAGGATGACTGCTCGAATACACATTTTTCGAGTTTAGCAAACAATGAGTGCTCCCTTAAACGGGAAAGGACACGAACGACATCCTGACGATGAGTCTCCAGATCAGGAGAAAAAATCAGGATGTCGTCCAGATACACCACGACGGAGGATAACAGTAAATCCTGAACACATCATTTACGAAGTCCTGAAATACTGCGGGTGCATTACATAAACCAAAAGGCATGACGAGGTATTCATAGTGACTGTCTCGGGTGTTAAAAGCGGTCTTCCATTCGTCACCCTCTCGAATTCGTACCAAGTTATAAGCACCCCGCAGATCCAACTTCGTAAAAACCTGAGCTCCCCTCAGTCTGTCAAAGAGCTCCAAAATTAAAGGTAACGGGTATTTGTTCTTTATTGTGATTGCGTTGAGACACCTGTAATCTATGCAGGGACGCAAATCACCCTCTTTCTTCCGAACAAAGAAAAACCCAGCTCCCGCGGGAGAGACAGACTTCCGAATGAACCCCTTCTCTAAACTCTCTTATATAGGTCGACATGGCCTCCGACTCAGGTATCGACAGGGGGTAAACCCTGCCCTTAGGTGGAACCGAACCTGGGATAAGGTCTATGGCACAGTCATACGGCCTATAGGGTGGAAGAACCTCAGCACCCTGTTTGGAGAACACGTCAGCGAAATCCAAATAGGGTGTAGGTATGGGAGAGAGATCAGTTGATGCAACCGCAACGACCTTAGGTGGTAAGGGAAGACATCGGGACTGACATTTCGAACCCCAACTAATAATGGTGTCGGACTCCCAGTCAATGTGAGGAGCATGAGTCCGAAGCCATGGGAGACCCAGAAGGACGTCGTCTATACCCTCAGGCAAAACAAGAAAAGAAATCTCCTCTATGTGACCCTGAGGCAGGGAAAGGCGCAAGGGAACTGTCCTCAATGTAATGGAGTCAGAAAACATAGTCCCATTAACAACACGGACAGGAATAGGCACCTCTAACATGATAGAGGGAATATTGTGTCTCTTTACAAATCCTGAGGACACAAAAGTCCCGTCAGCTCCGGAATCCACAAAAGCCATAATAGGCCATGTATTCTCAGAGAATGAGAGCTTACCTGGGATACTACACTTAAGAGGGTGCAGAAGACGTCTCTAGTAACCCCCCCTCTAATGGTTACTAGGCCTGGGAGTTTCCCTGACGACTAGAACACTTGTTGGCATAGTGCCCAGCCTGACGATATACGTAACATATAGGAGGACCAGACTTGCGTAGTCTGGAGGACGTATGACCTAACTCCATAGGAGTGGGAGATGTTTCAGATGCTGAGGAAGATGGTAGTGGACCCTCAACAACTGGAATAGCCCGATGCTTAGGGCGTGAGGAAGAGACCTCGAGTCTACGTTCCCTATGGCGTACGTCGATCCTCGTTGCTACTGTGATCAAGTCCTCCAGAGAAGCAGGGACCTCACGAGTAGCAAGGGCATCCTTGACATAGCCTGCCAACCCTCTCCAGAAGATAGGAATCAACACCTTCTCTGGCCAATCTAGTTCTGCCACCAGAGTTCTAAAAGCAATGGCATAAGAACTAGTGGATAACGAACCCTGAGATAGATCTAAGAGTCTCAGGGCCGCATCATGGGTAACCTGCGGACCCATGAATACCGCTTTAAGAGCATCAAGAAAGTCTTGATGTCTCAGAGTAACCACATCAGAGCGCTCCCATAAGGGAGTCGCCCATTCTAAGGCTTTGTCCTGAAGTAAGGAGATGATAAAGCCTACTCTGGACCTCTCCGTAGAGAAGCGAGAAGAGTTGACCTCTAGGTGTATCTGACACTGACTAATGAAACCACGACATGATCTGTCATCACCAGAATATCTGTTTGGCAGAGCAAGTCGAGGATCATGTGCAGATGTCACCATGGTCTGAGGTTTATCCTCTATACTCTTGAGCCGCGACTCAAGTACTTGTATGTAACGGTGTAACTGCTGATATTCTGCCATAACTGCCAGACCCTTGGCTCAGTCCTAATGTTACAGGGGGCTGTCTGATAATAAAACCTAAAGGAGTATCACACAGTCAGGGTCCACCGTGCAAAGACTCTGCTGCAGACTATGGCAGAGGATAAGGGGTATAAAAGTGTGCCACTGTAAATAATAATAGCACAAGTGCAGAGTGCAATACCTCTGTTAAACTCACAGAGGAATATAATTAGAAAATAAAGCAATTCCTCCCTTACTTGGAGGGTATGTGAATTGTCTCTGTTAATGATCACAGAGACAAAAGCAGTGAGTGTGAAATGGAACCTACCTAGGTCCGTTCCTCTAGTGGTGCCAGGAGACGGACAGCAGCGTAAGCCGCACAAAGCTCCTACCTGCGTTCGTTCCACTAGTGTGCGAGGACACGAAACCACTAGATATGGCACCTGCCTAGGTCCGCTCTTCTAGTGGTGCAAAAGAGGCGGACAGCAGCGTAAGCCGCACAAAGCTCCTACCTGCGTTCGTTCCACTAGTGTGCGAGGACACGAACCACTAGATATGGCACCTGCCTAGGTCCGCTCTTCTAGTGGTGCAAAAGAGACGAACAGCAGCATACGCCGCACAAAGCTCCTACCTCTGTTCGCTCCCCTAGTGTGCGAGGATATCAACAACTGCCAGACGCAGTATAAGGAACGTTACCCTAGCGGCAATGTCCACCTACGAGTAGAATCACAAGGCCCAGCCGGACCATGTGCCTCAGGCACCTGCCTATGTCCGCTCCACTAAGAGGTCAGGATACGGACTGCAGCCGAAGCTGTAAGGTATAAGAACGCTACCCTGCCGGTAGCGCTCACCTAACATAGACAGAGAGATGCCTAGAGGGACGTGCACAGATCGTCTACTCTCATGCATGAACCAAGAGGACTGAGCGCCGGGTGGCGTGCGTCAGGGTCTTATATAGACTCTGTGCCTCATCCAAGATGGAGGACACCAGAGCCAATCCGCTGCCAGAATGACAGCAATGACGTCCCGCTGGCCTATCACCGAGCAAAGCGTCACAAGCACATGACCAGCAATCCAATCGGCATAGAAGGTGTCAGAGACATGTGACCACGTGTCACAAGCACATGACCAGCGGCCAATCAGCTTAGAAGGTGTCAGAGACATGTGACCTCGTGTCAGCGATGATGTCACCCGCACATGTGCAATAGCTCCAAGATAGGACTTAGTCTCCAGCGCTTGCACATGTGCAGTAGCAAGAAATCCGGACATAGTCTCCAGAGCCACAGCAACCGTAACACAGACCCTGTAATAACCCTGGCTAGTGAGTTGGCAGGTGAGGGACGCTAGATGGAAACACAACAACAACAACAACAGACTGCTGCAGTCAGAACCAAAACTGCAGCCATAAAGCAACTTGCAGAGAAGGCTTCACCGGCTATTTCCACCTCTAGGCCAAGCATCTAAATGAACTCAGAGAGTAACCGGCACCCTCTACTAGGATCAGAGGGTATATAGGGACTGGGAGTGGTCCAAACCGGAAACACCTGGGAAATTGATGACAATGGAAAACTGACATTAACCCTCTCCATTTAAACTGCATAATTTTAAGGCAAAGAGACTCTGGCCCAGAACCTGTCACTAGTCTCTACAATAGGGAGACAACTTGACACCAGGGCTGTGGAGTCGGTAAGCCACAGTTGCGACTCCGACTCTGACTCCGACTCCTGGATTTTATCAGGCTCCGACTCCGACTCCGGCTCCGACTCCTTCATAAATGGCCAATTCATAACAACAAATTTACTGTTGTAAAATATTAACATCGTGCTTATTCATTTTCTCACCATCATATAAGTAATCAGACCACTTAGAGCAAAAACTACATTTATTAGAATACAATTAGAATATAGTAAATAACTTTTATAAACTTTTCTAAACTGTAAGTAAATATGCAATAAACACTTTTATGCAGTTAATAAGAAGAAATCTATAAATTTGTCCTCAGAAAAAGTATTGCCTCTGCCAGATCCTCCTTCATGGATGCCCTCAAATCTGATCTAATTATTTTGAGAGCAGAGAACAACCTCTCTACACTAAAGGCTACTTTACACACTGCGACATTGCTAGCGATCTCGTTAGCGATGTGAAATTCTAGATCGCAAGTGCGATCTTTTGAGAGCGCACATAGGTCATTTTACGCATGTGCGATCTCGAAAGATCGCACCTGCGATCTAGAATTTTACATCGCTAACGAGTTCGCTAGCAATGTCGCAGCATGTAAAGTACTCTTTACTTGTGTTGGTGGCAAAGCAGTAACCACTCGGGCAACATCTCTGACAATGTCAGGATACAGAGGAATCGCTTGTTGCACTGTTATTTTTGATGAACGGTCAAATGTCTCAATTTCTTTTAGTGCACATGAAAAATTCTTCTGAAATGTATTGGCTGTGTTCTTTGATGGGGATGACTCTTCTTCTATGCGGGAACGCTTTGCACGGTCCTTGTGATCCAAATATTTTTCGAAATTAAATTTTTCATCAGTTGATGATGAGGGTGAAGATGTGGCAGGACGACCAAATTCTTCTTGTTCCTCCTGACTGTTCTGCAACCCTTTCATCCTTACTGCTATTTCAAACAGAGCTTCTTTTCCTTTACTTAGCTGTTGATCATCTAGAAGAATCCGATGCATTGGGTCTACATAAACAGCTGCCAAAAGAATGTTATTTTGTAATAGTAGCTCCTGTCTCCGTTTCATTGATGTAGCAATGCCACTTGCAATTAACCCTCCTCTTTGGGACAGGCGAAACATCAGGTTCTTCCACTCCTTTAAGAAAATACCTGGAGTTAAGTCCTCTGCTTGTAATTTTTTAGTCACTGTAAATGGGTGCTCTAGCAATTTTTCCAGCTCAGTCACCTGATTCCACTGACTTTCATTTAGCGTCAGTTGAGGGTTAGCCATGTCTACAAGAAAGGTTTTCAGTTCAACCAAGCGCTGAATCATTAAGTAAGTACTGCCCCATCGTGTGGCTTGATCAATAATTGCCCCTTTTCCAGCACATCTCTTCAAAATTGAGTCAACTTTAGGGGTTCTGGCAACAGTAGCCAATTTTCTCACCTTGCCAATCGGTGCAGCAGCATGTCCTTCTTGCAGACTGTCTCTTATAGCCAGCTGTAGCGTATGCACAACACAGCGCATGTGATGAATGAAAGAACATATAGACACAGTTTCAACAAGACCATCTAAACTATCATGTTTCTGTTCATCTGAAGCAACTTCAGTTTGCTCCTCAGTTACAATAATGTGTTCCTCTATTTCAAACATTTCTGTGTCTGTGGACCCAGAATGTTCTTCTAGCTGCTGGTCACCATCATTACTCTCATTCATTAGCTTAATAGTACTTATCATATTTGAAGCATTGTCAGTTACGACAGAAAGAACTTGCTCTTTTTTAAGTTCATAGTCTTGCAGAACCTTTTCCACCAAGACCTGGAGAAACTCACTGGTGTGATGAGCTTTGGTGTCTTTTACTGCCAATGTCTTGGTAACTATTTCATTTTTGTCACAAACAAATCGGACATTGATGGCAAAATAGTTCACTCTGTGACGTGTGCAGGCATCCATTTTAAGAAACGGAAAGCGTCCCTTGAGAGTTTTTTTTAAGTTCTTCCTTTTGTTTAAAAGCTTCTTCGATTACTAATTTTATTACCTTAAAATCACAATATTTATTAGACATATATGCCACAAACAGAGTACATACAAACGTAAAATTATATTAAATAGATATCAGAAAGGAAGGCGAGAAATTTTTCCCTTCCTCCACCCTTCCTAGCATACGGAGGTCGGCGTTCTAATTGGTCATAACGCCCCCGTTCCTCGTCGACTGATGTCCTATACTGACCCTCCACTCACTTTCAAGAGGACATAGAGTGTGTCTAAATAGCAGTGGGTAAAGTGTGACACCAAAACGAAGGCCCATAGAGTTATAAGCACAAATAAATTGTGCAAGGAAAGACACTACGTCCGTCACTAATCGTCTGTCATAGACTAGCAGGGATGGGCCAAACTATGTCATCAAGTCGACATGTAATAAAAGATATATTTGATAAATTTGACATAAGCTGTTATTTGATATAATTGAGATATTTGAATTAAGCTGTTATTTGTCCAGAATTCACCCAACGCGTTTCGCCCCCTAGTCAGCAAAAAAGGGGCTCATCAGGGGTATAACAGCATGGATCCTTGAAACACACAGCTTCAAACCATTATAAAACCATACCAAGACCATTAGATAATATGGTACGTCCTCCAGAGAGCAGTAGTACAACACCACTTCAAGCACCTGATAGAATCGCTGCTAACCGTAAAGTCTGGATAAAGTTCAGGCTAGATTGCCCCCACAGACAGTATCCATATCCGATATGTACTCCTGTGGACGCCCAGATGGAGTACATATCGTTACCTGGGGACTGTTTCCTTCATGATATTCAGAGGGCGCAAATGCTATCATAGGACTCTGTTTAAATCGTTGCCTTCTTGAAATCCTGGGTTGTGTACTATATGTGACCCCAAAAGTTTTTCTGGACATATAAAAATTCTGTGGACATATAAAAAAATTTTCTGGACATATGGATACTGTCTGTGGGGGCAATCTAGCCTGAACTTTATCCAGACTTTACGGTTAGCAGCGATTCTATCAGGTGCTTGAAGTGGTGTTGTACTACTGCTCTCTGGAGGACGTACCATATTATCTAATGGTCTTGGTATGGTTTTATAATGGTTTGAAGCTGTGTGTTTCAAGGATCCATGCTGTTATACCCCTGATGAGCCCCTTTTTTGCTGACTAGGGGGCGAAACGCGTTGGGTGAATTCTGGACAAATAACAGCTTAATTCAAATATCTCAATTATATCAAATAACAGCTTATGTCAAATTTATCAAATATATCTTTTATTACATGTCGACTTGATGACATAGTTTGGCCCATCCCTGCTAGTCTATGACAGACGATTAGTGACGGACGTAGTGTCTTTCCTTGCACAATTTATTTGTGCTTATAACTCTATGGGCCTTCGTTTTGGTGTCACACTTTACCCACTGCTATTTAGACACACTCTATGTCCTCTTGAAAGTGAGTGGAGGGTCAGTATAGGACATCAGTCGACGAGGAACGGGGGCGTTATGACCAATTAGAACGCCGACCTCCGTATGCTAGGAAGGGTGGAGGAAGGGAAAAATTTCTCGCCTTCCTTTCTGATATCTATTTAATATAATTTTACGTTTGTATGTACTCTGTTTGTGGCATATATGTCTAATAAATATTGTGATTTTAAGGTAATAGAGTTTTTCGGTTTTTGTTAGTTTATTCTACCTTGGTATCTATATTCGGTTTGGTTTCGATTACTAATTTTCTAATACTCTCTTTCTCCAGAGAAACTCCAAGCTTGCGGGCCATTTCCCCATTCAGACACATAAAAGCTGGTCGTGAAAATAATGAAACAGGCACACTATCCTTTGCAACAAGCTCTATGATCTGTTTTTTAAATGTATCTACTGTCATTGTCACAGTAACTTTGTCACTGACAAAATATCTTGCAACTGATGGCTGCAAAGTTCTCTGCTCCTTTGTTTGGCTGGAAGAGCTGGGCACTGGTTCATTGGTTTGGATGCAGTCTTTCTCATCCACTGCTTTCAGTACTTCTGGATGAAAGCGCTGTTAGGCTATGTGCGCACAGTACGTTTTTCGCGGCGTTTTTGTGTGTTTTTTGGGTGCGTTTTTGGCCTCAAAACTGCAGGACTTTGCTTCCCCAGCAAAGTCTATGAGTTTTCATTTTTGCTGTCCGCACACATCTGTTTTTTTTCAGCTGCGTTTTTGTGGTGCCACAAAAACGCAGCATGTCAATTATTCCCGCGTTTTTCACTGCGCTTTTCATCCATTGAGTTCAATGGGATGTTGAAAGACGCAATGAGAAACGCAAATAGCTGCGTTTTGGTGCGTTTCTAAGACCAAAAACGCAGCTATAAACGCAGGAGGTGGGCAGTAAAGTGACGTGTACAGGAAGAGGATTCCTTCTGTCAGTAAACACAGAAGCGTGAATCCTCCCGGTACCGTCACCGCTGCGTCCACCTCCCGTCCTGTGCATGTATGCTGCCGTGCGGCGCCATGTCTGGGCGGGAGGTGGAAGCGGCTGCGAAAACAAAAGTTAACAGTAGAAAAAAAAAAAAAATTATACTCACCTGTCTGCAGACTCCCGGTGCCATGCCCGCTCCCATCTCCTCTCACGGTATCGCCACCCCCGCACCGGCTGTGTGCAGACGGCCGGGAAACCTCCGATGGATGCAGGACCTGGCGATGGATCACCTGATGCAGTCACCTGACGCATCAGGTGATCGTAAGTATCACGGTGACGCGGGCGCCCGGCCGGTATCAGCGGATGCGTCAGGAGACTTCATCCCTGATTACCGGCAGCTGCTGCAGCGATCGGACAGGATCAGACTCCCGCCCCATCGCTGCAGGAGCTGCCGGTAATCAGCACATAAGTGAGTATTATTTATTTTTTTTTTTTGCACCGATGCATCTGCTGATTGTATAAACGGCTTTTATACAATCAGCTGATGTGTGATGGGATTCAGGCACTTGATCCTGACACATCATCTGATCGCTTTGCCTTCCAGCAAACCGATCAGATGATATTGGATCCGGATTGGACGGCGCGGGACCCTGACCCAGGATTACTGCGGAGGGGGGTTTATTTCAATAAAGATGGAGTCACTAATTGTGTTGTGTTTTATTTCTAATAAAAATATTTTTCTATGTGTTGTGTTTTTTTTTTATCTTTACTAGAAATTCATGGTGGCCATGTCTAATATTGGCGTGACACCATGAATTTCGGGCTTAGGGCCAGCTATACAGCTAGCCCTAACCCCATTATTACCCGGCGAGCCACCCGGCATCAGGGCAGCTGGAAGAGTTGGATACAGCGCCAGAAGATGGCGCTTCTATGAAAGCGCCATTTTCTGGGGTGGCTGCGGGACTGCAATTCACAGCGGGGGTGCCCAGAAAGCATGGGCACCCTGCACTGTGGATTCCAATCCCCAGCTGCCTAGTTGTACCCGGCTGGACTCAAAAATTGGGCGAAGCTCACGTCATTTTTTTTTTTAAATTATTTCATGAAATTCATGAAATAATTTAAAAAAAAAAGGGCTTCCCTATATTTTTGGTTCCCAGCCGGGTACAAATAGGCAGCTGGAGGTTGGGGGCAGCCCGTACCTGCCTGCTGTACCCGGCTAGCATACAAAAATATGGCGAAGCCCACGTCATTTTTTTTGTTTGGGAGGGCAAAGAAATCCTGCATACAGTCCTGGAAGGAGGATGCTGAGCCTTGTAGTTTGACAGCTGCTGTCTGCTCTCCTGCATACACTATTGGATGGAGGATGCTGAGCCTTGTAGGTCTGCTCCCCCTGACTCTCCCTCAAGCATACAGTCCTGGATGGAGCATGCTGAGCCTTGTAGTTCTGCAGCTGTCTGCTCTTCTGCATACACTAGTGGAGAATGAAGAACACATTGAAGAAGGAAATGACATCAGACCTTTTTTTTTTTGTTCACTGATAAAAAACGCATAAGGACGCAGTGAGCAAAAACGCAGCAAAACGCAGCAAAAAACCGCACCAAATCGCGGCAAAACGCGTGCGTTTTTTGCCGCGTTTTTTCGACGCAGGTGCGTTTTTGTGCGTTTTTAGCGGCCAAAAATGCACAAAAACGCAGCGTCAAAAAAACGCAGTGTGCGCACATAGCCTAAATGTTTCTTTAGATTAGAAGCTCTGGTAGGAGCATTTTTATCTTTGCCTGAATATGCACTTATCTTGGCTTCACAGCATTTGTTTTCGTCTGGATCATTTGTCATACACTGACAGACATAATGTTTTCTATCTTGAGTGATGGTGAAATGTTCAAATACAGCTGATTTAATGTGATGCTTCTTTGACATTCTCAGGTTTTTAATTCTGCATTCACAATCTAAATGATAATTGTTTTTCCTGAAAACAATTGTACAAAATGATTGCCAGATCGTACAACTGATATAGTGGTCAGTAATACGGTTATTATTCCTCATGTACTCACAGTTAACTGATGCAAAGTTTGTTGAAAGGATAATACTTCTTACAGTCTTCCTCTTCTGAGTAGCAGGCAGCTGTGAGATGCTTGGAAGATGCACACCTAGTATGATCTAGTCTAGAGGAGGAGCTTTACTACTAAGAATTTGCAACACATTTTCACTTTCAGTTTCATACATTGTAAGTAGGGGAGTTGGGGCAGCATGAGGTTAACCAAGTATAAGATTAGATAAGGGCAGTGGAGAACAGTGACACACAAGAAGTAAAGCTGGGTTTACACACTGCAACATCGCAAAGGACATCGCTGTAACGTCACCGGTTTTGTGACGTAACAGCGACCTCCCTAAGTCTCTGCTAAGTCGCTGGTGAGCAGTCAAACAGGCAAACCTGGCCAACAACGCAACAGCGATCCGGACCTGCAGAGCGACCTAGCTGGTTGTTGGGGACGTTGATAAGCAGCCTTTTGAAAGGGAAGTTGCTAACAAAGTCGCTGCAAAGTCTTTCACACACTGAAACTTTCCAGCGATGCTTGCTGCACAGCGGGAAACAAAGGACCTAGGAATGGTCCTGAACGATTTGTAACGATTACAACTTCACAGCAGGGGCCGGGTCGCTGATAGGTTTCACACACTGCAACATCGCAAACAACATCGCTATTGCGTCACAAAACCGGTGACGTTACAGCGATGTCGTTTGAGATGTTGCAGTGTGTAAACCCAGCTTAAGAAATGTCTCTATCTCCAGCAGAACTGCTTATCACTGTTGTTCATAGTTTGATAGAACATATATGAGTAACATTTATAAAATTCATTTGAAAGTTCAATTATGAAATATTAATACATTTTTTTTTAAAGCTGGAGTCGGAGTCGGTACATTTCTACCGACTCCGACTCCAACCAAAACTAACTCACACCTTAGGACCAAGAAACATTGAGTGCTTTTTATTTCCACAATGTCTTTTAATGCTTAACTAGTGTCTTTTTCAAGTGAACAAAAATTGCATTGCCATCATTTTATAAAAGGCAACCAATGCCACAGAGTGGTATGGCAAGACCTGCACCACCAGTACTTTGACCAAGTGAAAGTTTAGTCGGCAAACCAGCAGATGATTCGGAACGTACAGTGGAACCTTGCTTAACGAGAACAATCCGTTCTGGGACTGTGCTTGTTAATCAAGTTACTCGTTCAGCAGAGCAAGATTTCACATAGGAAATCATTGCAATGCTGACAATTCGTTCCACAATGTGTTAAATGTCCCATCCTGGTCCCCTATTCTATCATTCCACACATGCACAAACGCACACAAACATGTACAAACACTCACAAACACACACAAACACACAAGCACGCACGCACATGCACATATTATATGCTCACCTTACCATCCGTTCCATCGCCGGTCTCCTGGGACTTGCTGTACTGCGGCGCGGGCCGTGTATCAGGTAATGATAGTAGCTAGGTAACCCAGTAATAACAAACGCCTAAAATATAACTTTTAATGGGGTAGGTTAAAAAAGACCAACACACATAGATGCGCAAAAAGCGCCTCAAAGATGTCACTAACTGTGGTATCCTACATAGACTTGTTGGTAGGAAAAAGTCCTTCACAGAGAGACAATCATTTTATAAACAGCAGCAAACAATCCCTAATAATAAATTGCTGAATAGGGAGTATAAAAAAATGGAACAATCTCACCAGTCTTCAGATTACTGTGAGTAGATGTTCCTCAGTCACCATAAATTGTCGGATTGAAACCACACAGAAAGATCCCCTGGTTCCACCAGGTATTCAAAAGGATCCACTAAAAATAGGTTCCAATATGCAGACATATAGGATTTCTCTCTCAACGCGTTTCATCATATCCTCAGGAGAGTAAGAAATAAGTCCAAAAGATGCTTGGTGTCCCTCACAGGCCTGGCATATCAGCCACTGTATAAACAATGAATATCACCAAATCACCATCAAAGTAAAGCGAACCTTATGTCACATGGCCCAGCTGCAGGCAGCGTACTCACCAGGGTCCGGACACATGGCACATATGGGTGCTGCGCGACCATATCAGTCGCCGGCACTGCTCATTTTAAATGGCAAAGCATTGCCGCTCTGGCGTGTGACGTCACGTCCGCATCACGGGTGCCCGCCCACTTCCTGTGGGCCGCCCCGTGCTGAAGCGCACGCATAGCGTTCGGGACGGAGTCTTGGAACGCAGGCCAACTGCGCAGGCGCAGACACAATTCCTTCACATCATGGAATAATAACGCAGTTTACTTATAAAGCCTGCGGTATCCATCAGAGAGGAATGATAAGATAGCGCTCACTCCAAAAATTGTTGTACAGGGGCACAAATACCTGTCCCATGCACAACATATCCAGGTTAGATACAGCTCTATAACTCCGGTACAGGAAAACATTAATAGTGGGATAAAAAGCAGGGAACAAGGGGGGGCCTCTATCACAAAGGAACATCTGGTCAGAACAAAAGCAACCCGAGAAATCTGGGCCTGATAAGATGAATTGAAAAGACCCACCACCATAGATCTAAAATTGTTAAGCCCTATATATAATAACCTGGACCTACCTATCATGTGGGGGTCGGCACCCTAAAGGACGGTGAGTGGTGCCCCCACTCGGCCGTCGGATGACCCTCCTGATTAAGCCCTAACATTAAGTTACACAAAGGGTGCAAAGGATAGTATCTCATTCAAGCCCAAAGCTCTCACTGTTCTGAGCCAGAAAATCCATTTTGCTTCCTGTTTGAGGATCAGGTTGTCCCAATCCCCTCCTCTTGCAGGTGGTTGTACCAAACTCTTGGCTTTGTAGTAACATAAAGGGCTGTTATAGATGTAGCGGGTGTGTGGCCTGCGGGTCCATAAAAACAGGGAAGCAATTCCACTCCAGTGTCACTGGAAGGGACTATGTTATCAAGCACTTCATTAATTGTAGATCAAAAGGGGTCATATACAAGGCCACGTGTATTTGCCTGAAAGAATATGTGGATAAGACCAAGAGGGAACTTAGACGTAGAGTAGGTGAACATCTTAGAGATATCAGAAAGAAAGTTGATACCCCCTTGGCACGACATGTCAATGAAAAACACAATGGTGACCCTAGTGCAATCTTTTTTCAAGGCATTGATTTGGTACAACCACCTGCAAGAGGAGGGGATTGGGACAACCTGATCCTCAAACAGGAAGCAAAATAGATTTTCTGGCTCAGAACAGTGAGACCTTTGGGCCTGAATGAGATACTATCCTTTGCACCCTTTGTGTAACTTAATGTTAGGGCTTAATCAGGAGGGTCATCCGACGGCCGAGTGGGGGCACCACTCACCGTCCTTTAGGGTGCTGACCCCCACATGATAGGTAGGTCCAGGTTATATATAGGGCTTAACAATTTTAGATCTATGGTGGTGGGTCTTTTCAATTCATCTTATCAGGCCCAGATTTCTCGGGTTGCTTTTGTTCTGACCAGACGTTCCTTTGTGATAGAGGCCCCCCCTTGCTCCCTGCTTTTTATCCCACTATTAATGTTTTCCTGTACCGGAGTTATACAGCTGTATCTAACCTGGATATGTTGTGCATGGGACAGGTATTTGTGCCCCTGTACAACAATTTTTGGAGTGAGCGCTATCTTATCATTCCTCTCTGATGGATACCGCAGGCTTTATAAGTAAACTGCGTTATTATTCCATGATGTGAAGGAATTGTGTCTGCGCCTGCGCAGTTGGCCTGCGTTCCAAGACTCCGTCCCTAACGCTATGCGTGCGCTTCAGCACGGAGCGGCCCACAGGAAGTGGGCGGGCACCCGTGATGCGGACGTGACGTCACACGCCAGAGCGGCAATGCTTTGCCGTTTAAAATGAGCAGTGCCGGTGACTGATATGGTCGCACAGCACCCATATGTGCCATGTGTCCGGACCCTGGTGAGTATGCTGCCTGCAGCTGAGCCATGTGACATAAGGTTCGCTTTACTTTGATGGTGATTTGGTGATATTCATTGTTTATACAGTGGCTGATATGCCGGTCCTGTGAGGGACACCAAGCATCTTTTGGACTTATTTCTTACTCTCCTGAGGATATGATGAAACGCGTTGAGAGAGAAATCCTATATGTCTGCATATTGGAACCTATTTTTAGTGGATCCTTTTGAATACCTGGTGGAACCAGGGGATCTTTCTGTGGTTTCAATCCGACAATTTATGGTGACTGAGGAACATCTACTCACAGTAATCTAAAGACTGGTGAGATTGTTCCATTTTTTTTATACTCCCTATTCAGCAATTTATTATTAGGGATTGTTTGCTGCTGTTTATAAAATGATTGTCTCTCTGTGAAGGACTTTTTCCTACCAACAAGTCTATGTAGGATACCACAGTTAGTGACATCTTTTAGGCGCTTTTTGCGCATCTATGTGTGTTGGTCTTTTTTAACCTACCCCATTAAAAGTTATATTTTAGGCGTTTGTTATTGCTGGGTTACCTAGCTACTATCAATATCATTATTTGTGTATCCCTATCCAGTGGCTTTACGTGTATCAGGTAACCATAACGACGACGGCGGAACTTCCTGCCAGAGCGCTGACGTCAAAGGCAGAGCCGCTTGCCTCTGATTGGCCAGAGCGCTGCCTTTCACAAGCGGTGACAGGAACCAAGAAGTTCCTGCTTCGTTGCTATGGATGCCGATGCCTGGAATGGAGCAGAGCAGAGCGGCGCGGCGCACTACAGGACCCAGGAGGTCGGCGATGAAACGGAAGGTACAGATATTATATGCTCACCTTACCTTCCGTTCCACCGCCGGCCTCATGGTACTTGTAGTTCACCGCGATGTACCCGGGAACTACAAGAACCAGGAGACCGGCGGTGGAACGGAAGGTAAGGTGAGCATAATACTGTATGTGTGTGAGTGCGTGTTTGTTTGCGTGTGTGTTTGTGAGTACATGTGTGTGTTTGTGTGGACTGCAAGTGCGGGTTAGAGTGCGGTGGATGGACGGAACCGGAAGTGTTTGAGGTGAGGATTTCGCTCGTCCAGCAAAGCTTTCTCGTAAAGCGGGTTACAAATTTACAGAAAGCTTTGCTTGTTAAGCGAAATTCTCGTTAAGTGGGTTACTCGTTAAGCGAGGTACCACTGTATACCTGTTTCCTTGATACAAAATCAGGAATGGATACTTGCAGATGTGAATATAAGGAGATTGTACTTTTATTGTATATTGTTGAATATGACAAGCAATAGCAGTGGATGACTATAATGATGGTTATGATGACATAGACATGATACTATACAATGGTGCATCATGGCTACCAGAAAGATGTGCATAATGAGTAGGAGGAGGACAACTTGAGGCTTACACTTATTGATGGCCCCCATGCTTTTACAAATGAGCAGATGATGTCACTTCATGTTCTGATGGAGAGACGTAGTTCCTTGTCCATGCGAGCATCCATTTATTCTTTTTAGCCAATCCCCAACCCGAAACAAAAATTGTTAAAATTTAAAGGGATATGCGAATTTTGGGAAAATTAACTGAAAGCTGATCTGCAGTGGATTAATTGGATCATCTCTATTGATCATCTTTTGCAAAGGTATTAATCTTTGTAACATACTCCATTGTTTTCCTTCCATCTGTCAAAACACAATGCTAAAAATGCTGTTTTAACTTCTTTGTTTACGCTTCTTTATCAGATGCTCTGAGCTGCTGATTTAGCAAGAAAAAAATATAAGCACTCTCCTTGTCATCCCTGAGTAGTTTCTCTCTTCCCCTCTCCATCCTCTCTAAATGAGGCCAACCGTATTTTCGATCCGATTTGGTGAAAAACTGGCATCACATGACCTTTACAAATGAAAGAAAAACTGATGTCTAAATGGCAATCTGTTAGCTCCAAAGTAGCTAACACCACAGCTGCAATAGTCACAAACTTCAGACTTCTTCTATAGCCAGGGTCCTTGTAGAGTGGACAGCTGAGATGTGAGAATCTATCACTGACATCAGATGATATGACATGTGACTATTTAGAGGGAAGGGGAGTGGTACTAAAAGAGCTGCACCTGGGATTAAGGCTCCAAAGGATAGCCAGATAGGAAAGAGTCCTGAACCCCTACAGCACCAAAAGAAGGCAAGTACATTTAAACATCAAATGCAAACCTCTCTACAAAAAGGTGCAATGACCTTCTAGTCTCAGATTCGCCAGAAGTCCCCTTAGAGTGGAGCACACCCATGAGACTTGTAGGGGTTTGTATTTACCTAGTTGTAAAACCAATGGATTAGGAGTTTTATACTATATGATTGGATTGTCCAGCTGTCAAAGAATTAAAATTTTGACTGAATACATGTTTAATCTCCCACCACTTCAGTGCTAATAATCCTGTGGTTTCCTTAAGTATCTGTTTACATCTCTGCAATGACAATATTGGTTGCACTGGTAATACTATGTAAGTGATTTTAGTGTTTTATGCTTCATGATGCCCTACTGAGATGATATGCCATACATGTCCCCTTATTATCTTCAGTAATTGTATTATTACATGGGATCTTTCTGATGTTACATCGTCATCTTCTCCCCATTCAGGTCCCTACAATATTGGATCCTCTCAGATCTTCTATATATAAGAGCTTTCTCCTGATTGACCTGTCAAGGATGGATAGGGACAGAGACAAGATGGTGGAGAGGATATTACCCCTCACCCTAGAGATCCTCTTCCGGCTTACTGGAGAGGTGAGAGATTCTGATGACGTCACATCCCATCAATCTTATCTACGGGAATAACAAATGGAGAGAACGAGACAGGTGAGGACTCTCGAAATGTCTGTAGTGAGCTTTATTAATGTGTCTCTCCATAACCAGGATTACACAGTAGTGAAGAAGACCTCTAGTGAGCACTGTCAGGACCCTGTGTCTGAGGGATGGGGAAGACCCCTGAGCCCAATCACGGGGCCTCCACCTCACCCCCTGATACATGAGGACGCCAATGACCAGAAGATCCTAGAACTCACCTATAAGATGATTGAGCTGCTGACTGGAGAGGTGACACTGCTGGGAATGCTGGGACGTTATACAGTAATAATATGAAGGGATCGGGGGATGATGATATTATTATATGTGTCAGGTTCCTATAAGATGTCAGGATGTTGCCGTCTATTTCTCCATGGAGGAGTGGGAGTATTTAGAAGGACACCAGGATTTGTACAAGGATGTCATGATGAAGGATCCCCAGCCCCTCACATCACCAGGTAATAGACAGAACTAAATACACACGGCCTATAATTATCTGTATGTAAGGAATTAATTCAGTCCCTGGATGTGTTTCCTCTATTCCTATCCAGTAAGAGGACAACACCAGAGAAATGTCCCTGTCCTCTTCTTCCACAGGACTGTAAACAAGAAAATCCCAATGTTCCAAAGGTGTATCAGAAATTTTTGTCCTGGTACAATACGTAAAATCAAAAACAAGCTGTCCTGTTAGTATAAATGTAATGTGTAGGTACATATGTACAAACAAACTAGAATACAATCATATGCATAGGCATCCTGCAGTAAGTAAATAAATAGTAACATAAAAAATATAGTTAACACTGTTTTGATCATAAAAGCCATCCCACTGTGACATTCGGGTCAATCGTTTTTTTCACTATGGGTATTTCTTTTCCAGTGGAGGAGATTTCACTGAGAAAGTGTTGCCCTAATGTAATATGTGTGGTCTAGATTTCAGAAAAGCCCAAATATTAGGACCTTGATGGCCACCTCTTGATATCCATCAAGTCTGCACATTGATGAAATCCATACGCATTTCACAGTGGCATCTATATTAAGTGCATACTCAGTATATTATTATACATTGTACTGCATCATGCTCTGCTCTCAACATTTTTGAATGTTTGCTCAAGCAGTATCGTACAGAAACTTCTCTGATTCTTCATCTGTCATAGCAATGCATGCCACATTACTTCTGCAAGCAAGGTACTAGAGTAGTTGTATGTAACTTATCTATCTTGAGGTGGTAGCTAAAGTTCAGCAGTGGGTGCACTAAATCCCATGCTTTTTTCATGTAACTTCGAAAGTGGAGAAGGGAGTTCAATGCTGGGGTATATTAAACTTGTAGGTGTATCTTTTGTGTATTCTTGCACAGCTTCTACATCTTTACATTATACCATGCCCGCTTTTGGTTGGTAGGTACTGGCTAAATGAAAGCCTCCCTTTAAAATGTATAAAGGACTCCCCTATGGATATGCAAAGCTGGGCAAACTGAGCACTGATTTTGTCTAAGCGGGGCCTAATCTTATGAAAGTGGTCATGATTTCAGTCATCATGGGGTAAGCACTGCTTATTATTAGAAAAGCGTCAAAATTTCTCTTTGAAAAGTGTCCTGGTGATGGCCATGCAGAACTTTGGAGTTTGATATAGGACAGGGGTCTGAAACTCAGCTGGGTGTACGGGCCACATATGGAAAAAAAATCGAGAGGGGCCGCATTATTTGCAGGACAAAATGACATTTTTAATGATTCCATATTTTTTTTCTATACATCTTTGGATCACTTTTTTGAACTTTTTTGCTTGTTTATTAGAACAAACCTGCATCTTTTTGTTTAGTCAAATTTTATATACCGTATTTTTCGCTTTATAAGACGCACTTTTGTTCTTTTGGGGAAAGTAGGGTGTGTGTCTTATAAGCCGAATATACGGGGGGGAGGGGGGTATAATATATATATATATATATATATATGTACACTGCAGGGTCCAGGGGAGGTGGGGGCAGCTCTGGAGCGCAGGTGAACGCTGCGGCGGCAGCGTTTGATCTCCTGCTCCCGCTCATATAATATGCACAGCCGCTGTCCATCTCCTGTGGTGCTGAAATCTCACCGCAGTGATGGGCTGGGGAGCGGTGCATATTATATGTCTCTGCGTCCCCCTGTGATGGCACATGCACCCCCTGTGTTAGATTTGACCCCCAGGCTGCTGCTCATTCTAAAATAAAATAGCTTTACTTACCCCTGCAGCGTTTCTCACCGGTCTCCTGCTTCCACTGTGATCAGGCACGCAGAGATCTCAGTCTGCTGTGCCGATCACATGACCGCACTGAGAACCAGGAAGTGGAGGAACAGAACCACGGAGGGAGACAGGAGGGAGATAAACGCTGGAGGAGGTAAGGAAAGAGTGTTTTATTTTACTATGGGCAGCAGCAGGGGGGTGATATCTAACAAAGGGGGACTTGTGCGATCTATAGGGGCCATGGCAGCACTATGGGGGCGATATCTAACACAGGGGGACTTGTGCAATCTATATAGGGGCCATGGGCAGCACTATGGGGGCGATATCTAACACAGGGGGACTTGTGCAATCTATATAGGGGCCATGGGCAGCACTATGGGGGCGATATCTAACACAGGGGGACTTGTGCGATCTATATAGGAGCCATGGGCAGCACTATGGGGGCGATCTCTAACACAGGGGGATTTGTGCGATCTATATAGGGGCCATGGGCAGCATTATGGGGGCGATATCTAACACAGGGGGACTTGTGCGATCTATATAGGAGCCATGGGCAGCACTATGGGGGCGATATCTAACACAGGGGGACTTGTGCGATCTATATAGGGGCCATGGGCAGCACTATGGGGGCGATCTCTAACACAGGGGGATTTGTGCGATCTATATAGGGGCCATGGGCAGCATTATGGGGGCGATATCTAACACAGGGGGACTTGTCCGATCTATATAGGGGCCATGGGCAGCATTATGGGGGCGATATCTAACACAGGGGGATTTGTGCGATCTATATAGGGGCCATGGGCAGCATTATGGGGGCGATATCTAACACAGGGGGACTTGTGCGATCTATAGGGGCCATGGGCAGCATGGGGGCGCTATCTAACACAGGGGAACGTGTGCAATTCATAGGGGACCATAGGCAGCACAGGGGAACGTGTGCCATCACAAGGGGGCTATATTCAATATAAGGGGGCCATATCCAGATTAAGGGGGCTAATTTTAGGATGGGGGGGCTATGACGGACATATACCCTATATGATTTGTTAGAGGGACACTGGCATTATAAGATGGACCCCATTTAACATTAAAAAAAAAAATTCTCTTTTCCTTCACCAAATTTGGGGGTGCGTCTTATAATCAGGTGCGTCTTTATAAAGCGAAAAATACGGTGTATATATATATATATACATATATATATATATATATATATATATATATATATGTCCAACAATGTAGACCAGCTCACTCCTGTGAATCACCTGGAACCTCAGCTGACCTGGTTAACTCCGTTGTGCCCGGATCAGGATGTAGGAGTCCATCCATACAAATGTGAACAACGGCAAAACAGAGTCCAGCAATAACGTGAGCAATCCAGGATGCTGTTAAAAAATTTTTCTTTCTTTTTGTTCATAGATCAATTAACATACAGTGGTCCAAGCAATTCAGAACAGCATTATCGCAGGAAAGTAGCGCAGATAGGACTACGCGTTTCAGCGGTAAAATCCGCCTTCTTCACGGTCCAGATTCTGAAACTGCTGAAATGCGTAGTCCTATCTGCGCTACTTTCATGCGATAATGCTGTTCTGAATTGCTTGGACCACTGTATTTTAATGGATCTATGAATAAAAAGAAAGAGAATTTTTTTAACAGCATCCTGGATTGCTCACGTTATTGCTGGACTCTGCTTTGCCGTTGTTCATATATTATATATGTACAGTGCCTACAAGTAGTATTCAACCCCCTGCAGATTTAGCAGGTTTCCACATTCGGAATTAACTTGGCATTGTGACAATTGGACTGTAGATCAGCCTGGAAGTGTGAAATGCACTGCAGCAAAAAAGAATGTTATTTCTTTTTTTATTTTTTTTTAAATTGTGAAAAGTTTATTCAGAGGGTCATTTATTATTCAACCCCTCAAACCACCAGAATTCTGTTTGGTTCCCCTAAAGTATTAAGAAGTATTTCAGGCACAAAGAACAATGAGCTTCACATGTTTGGATTAATTATCTCTTTTTCCAGCCTTTTCTGACTAATTAAGACCCTCCCCAAACTTGTGAACAGCACTCATACTTGGTCAACATGGGAAAGACAAAGGAGCATTTCAAGGCCATCAGAGACAAGATCGTGGAGGGTCACAAGGCTGGCAAGGGGTACAAAACCCTTTCCAAGGACTTGGGCCTACCTGTCTCCACTGTTGGGAGCATCATCCGGAAGTGGAAGGCTTATGGAACTACTGTTAGCCTTCCACGGCCTGGACATCCTTTGAAAGTTTCCACCTGTGCCGAGGCCAGGCTTGTCCGAAGAGTCAAGTCTAACCCAAGGACAACAAGGAAGGAGCTCCGGGAAGATCTCATGGCAGTGGGGACATTGGTTTCAGTCAATACCATAAGTAACGTACTGCACCGCAATGGTCTCCGTTCCAGACGAGTCCGTAAGGTACCTTTACTTTCAAAGCGTCATGTCAAGGCTTGTCTACAGTTTACTCATGATCACTTGGAGGACTCTGAGACAGACTGGTTCAAGGTTCTCTGGTCTGATGAGACCAAGATCGAGCTCTTTGGTGCCAACCACACACGTGACGTTTGGAGACTGGATGGCACTGCATACGACCCCAAGAATACCATCCCTACAGTCAAGCATGGTGGTGGCAGCATCATGCTGTGGGGCTGTTTCTCAGCCAAGGGGCCTGGCCATCTGGTCCGCATCCATGGGAAGATGGATAGCATGGCCTACCTGGAGATTTTGGCCAAGAACCTCCACTCCTCCATCAAGGATCTTAAGATGGGTCGTCATTTCATCTTCCAACAAGACAACGACACAAAGCACACAGCCAAGAAAACCAAGGCCTGGTTCAAGAGGGAAAAAATCAAGGTGTTGCAGTGGCCTAGTCAGTCTCCTGACCTTAACCCAATTGAAAACTTGTGGAAGGAGCTCAAGATTAAAGTCCACATGAGACACCCAAAGAACCTAGATAACTTGGAGAAGATCTGCATGGAGGAGTGGGCCAAGATAACTCCAGAGACCTGTGCCGGCCTGTTCAGGTCTTATAAAAGACGATTATTAGCTGTAATTGCAAACAAGAGTTATTCCACAAAATATTAAACCTAGGGGTTGAATAATAATTGACCCACACTTTTATGTTGAAAATTTATTAAAATTTAACTGAGCAACATAACTTGTTGGTTTGTAAGATTTATGCATCTGTTAATAAATCCTGCTCTTGTTTGAAGTTTGCAGGCTCTAACTTATTTGCATCTTATCAAAACTGCTAAATCTGCAGGGGGTTGAATACTACTTGTAGGCACTGTGTATGTATAAATGTGTATATATATATATATATGTGTATATGTGTATATATATATATATATATATATATATATATATATAATATATATAATATATATATATATATATATATATATATATATATATATAAAAAGAGCATTTTTTTTTTAATGGCACAAAAAAAATATTTCATGACCTTGTAATATTGGTTTAAATTTAGCAGCATCATATAGCAACCTTAGCCAACATATTGTAGTAATGTCCCCATCTGTGTGCCCTGTATTAATGTCCCCCATCCTTGTGGTATTGTGCCCTGTAGTATTGTGCTCATCCTTGTAATGTTGTGCCCAGTAGTATTGTGCCCATCCTTGTAGTATTATGTCCAGTAGTATTGTGTCCATCCTTGTGGTATTGTGCCCTGTAGTATTGTGCATATCCTTGTAATATTGTGCCCAGTAGTATTGTGCCCATCCTTGTAGTATTGTGCCCATCCTTGTAATATTGTGCTCTGTAGTATTGTGCCCATCCTTGTAATATTGTGCCCAGTAGTATTGTTCTCATCCTTGTGGTGTTGTGCCCATCCTTGTAATATTGTGCCCATCCATGTAGTATTCTGCCCATCCATGTAGTGTTGTGCCCATCCTTGTAACATTGTGCCCAGTAGTATTCTGGTCATCCTTGTAGTATTGTGCCCATTCTTGTGGTATTTTGCCAGTCCTTGTGGTATTGTGCCCTGTAGTATTGTGCCCATCCTTGTGCCCTGTAGTATTGTGCTCATCCTTGTAATATTGTGTCCATTAGTATTGTGCCCATCCTTGTAATATTGTGCCCATCCTTGTAGTATTGTGCACATCCTTGTAATATTGTGCCCAGTAGTATTGTGCTCATCCTGTAGCATTGTGCCCAGTAGTATTGTGCCCATCCTTGTATTATTGTGCCCAGTAGTATTGTACCCATTCTTGTAGTATTGTGCTTATCCTTGTGGTATTGTGCCCAGTGGTATTGTTCCCATTCTTGTAGTATTGTGCTCATCCTTGTAGTATTGTGCCCAGTAGTATTGTGCTCATCCTTGTGGTATTGTGCCCAGTAGTATTGTGCCCATCCTTGTAGTTTGTGCCCAGTAGTATTGTGCCCATCCTTGTAGTTTGTGCCCAGTAGTATTATGCCCGTCCTTGTAGTATTGTGCCCAGTAGTATTGTACCCATCCTTGCAGTATTGTGCTCAGTAGTATTGTACCCATCCTTGTAGTATTGTGCCCATCCTTGTAGTATTGTGCCCAGTAGTATTTTGCTCATTTTTGTAGTATTGTGCCTACTAGTATTGTACCCATCCTTGTAGTATTGTGCCCTGCAGTATTGTACCCATCCTTGTAGTGTTGTGATCTGCAGTATTGTACCCATCCTTGTAGTATTGTGCCCATACTGCAGTATTGTACCCATCCTTGTAGTATTGTGCCCTGCAGTATTGTACCCATTCTTGTAGTATTGTGCCCATCCTTGTAGTATTGTACTCATCCTTGTGCCCTGCAGTATTGTGCCCTGCAGTATTGTGTCCTGCAGTATTGTGTCCTGCAGTACTGTGCTCATCCTTGTGGTATTGTGGCCATCCTTTTAGTAGTATGCAAAAAAAAAAAAATTCTCCTCACCTTTCCTCCGTTCCCTGTGTGCCCACGATCAGTGTTTGCAGCATTTTGAATGCAGCTGCGTCCAAAATGCTGCAATGTACAGTACAAGCAGAGTGGATGGAATTTCTAAAAATCCCATGCCCACTGTGTTTGTGCGGTTAGCAGTGAAAATTGACTTGCGGTGCGGCTTGCAGAGGCCGCAGCATGTGAATTTATGCTGTGGAGTCGCATGCCCTCCCTAGGGAGAACACCGCGAGGAGACCGCAGCACCGCGAACCCTGATCACGGGTAGCTTCAGTCTTCTAAGGAGGAGACTTGCGGCCCCGCAAGTCAGGACCCGCCGCGTCCAGGACGCAACGGGTCCTGATCGTGGGCACGTACAGTACCTTCTTGTTGCAGCCCATGACGATCGCAGTTCTATGTCCAGGGACCAGCGCCAGCAGGACTTTACTGTAATTGAATCATTTGCGGTGCCGCGTAGAGGAGCTGTCTGCGTTATACCAGTGGCTACCGCCGGCCAATCACATGCAATGAGGTGATATTATACAGCGATGTTATTTCCTTTTCCTTGCATCTGATTGGCGGGCAGCAGCCATGGAAATAGTGCAGACAACTCCTCTGAGCGGCACCATAAATTATTCAATTGTAGTAAAGTCCTGCCGCCGCCGACCCACAGGCATAGAGCTTCGATTGTCACGGGGTCTGCGGGCCGAAACCAGCAGCCTCGGGGGCCGCATGTGTACCGCCCCGCGCTTGGCCGCAGCCGAGCCGCTCGGGTCCGGGCTCGTTCGGTGGGTGGCTCGAGCGCCTCCGGCACCCGGGGGTCATGTCGCTCTGAAGGGAAGCTGGCACTACGTGAAGGAGGGTGATCTTCGGTGGGGAGGTTCACGGCCGGGGCCACCCACGGGTGACGCCACCCACGGGTTGTGGTGAATGAGGACACCACCGCTGCCGGTAACTAGGCTCCCAGGGACGGTGTTGTGCAGTCTGGTGTTGACCCCTCCGTGGGCAGGGGGTGATGGTCCCGGGGCCCGGTGGTCGCGAGGTGCGTGCGTGTTGATGTGTCGCGGTGCGTGGCCCGAGGGCACTGTTGTACTCACTATGACAGATACACCGGAGTCTCTGGTAAACCAAAAGGATGGTGGTCGGTGCCCGCAGCCGGCTGCGCTTGGTCCCCCACCTGGTTCGATGGTTCCCGCCTTTCTCCTGCACCTCGTTTTGTAGAATTTGACTGCCTACGCTTCAGCGACGGTAGTCCGCTCCCCGGCTTTATGTGTGTCGGGGAACCCGTTTGCCCGCAGGTGCTGTCCCGTGGGATCTCTCTGCCTGTGCGGTGGCTTTCTATCCTCCTCAGTGGGTTGTTGCCGTCTTTCGGGTCTTGGGACGGGAAAGGATCTAAGGTCCAGACCTCAATCAGTGAATTCGACGTGGTCCAGTGGCTTCTGGACCTCGTTCTGGGTCTGAGTACCCTTCCTGGTGCTCCGGTTTCCAGTTTGTTCCCCGGCTCAGTACCGGCGGGCCACTACCCTGTATCGGTCCCTTACGGTTCCACCAGCCGTCTTCCCGGCTCCTGCAGGCGGCAACCACCATCTGCCTCCTGACCACAGGGTATCTGGGCTACGACCCAGACCCCTGACAGTTGTTTACTCTTTACTACCATTCTCTTTCACCTCCAAAACTGATCTGTTTGTGTTTTTCCCACCTCAGGCTATCCGAACTCCTCGGTGGGCGTGGCCAACCACCTGGTTCTACCCCCTGGTGTGAACGTCAAGACCTGAGAGGGGTGACTCAGGGTTTTTAGGTTGGCTGCTGTTACCTTGTTAAGGGAATGGGTGTTTGTGCAAGGGCCTACCTGTGACTACCTGGCTAGTCCAGGGCGTCACACATGCAGCCCGCGGGCCGCGTGTTTGAGATCTCTGGTATAGAATATACTCCAGTAGGCTCTAATGCTTGTATTTTTTTGTGTGTGTTTATACCTCATGTTTAATACAAGGCCCCAAATGTCTCCATGTTTGTTACATCTATTTGGGTCCATCTGTGAGGTTTAGAACACATTAGATTAGTCTAATTGAACATATGGTCAATCAAATCAGTTGTAAAAAATGTTTTACCACCCTGATCCCTGTCATATTCAATTGTATCCCTAAGGCCTGTTTCAGACGTCAGTGATTTTGGTACGTATGTGCTTTTTTTTATACGTACCAGAATCACTGACATACGCAGACCCATTATAATCAATGGGTCTGCTCACACATCAGTGATTTTTCACTGACCGTGTCTCCATGCGGCGTACACGCGTGTCCGTGTTTGCCGCATGGAGACATGTTCGTTTTTTCTGGCATCACTGATGTCTCACGGACCACACTATGGTGTGATCCGTGAAACACGCACCAGAAACACACGGACATTGAAAATGAAAATCATTTTATACTCCCCTTCTCCAGCGACGCTCTGTGCAGCCTGTGCTGCCTGCTGCTTCTGAGCCGGCTCATTATTGTCGTGCATATTCATGAATGCACGACACAGCCGACCCGGAAGCAGCTGCAGCGGGGGTCAGCGATGGCCGGATGCTGCAACGCGGGACTCTTCAGCATCACGGACAGCAGGAGCGGGCACAGATGAGTTGATCACTATGTGTAATCACGGACCACGGAGAATGGAGCCCGGATTACACTTAGACATCCCACGTGTGCCGTGAGTCACGGCACATGGAGGGACATGTTCGTGTTTTACACGTCAGTGAAGAATGTCTGTGTTTTTCACTGACGTGTGAAACAGGCCTAATGTAAATATTGTATCACACTAAATTCAGGGACATATTTTTTTCCCCAGGGCTATTCATGTGGGTTGAGACTCAGGGGGTGTTGTAGTGGTTTCCATACAATGCCTCCACAGGGGCTCCTCAGTCAGAAGTGGATGACAAAACAAATTGTCATCCTCAATAGTGGTCTAAGGGTACCTTCACACTTTAGCGATGCAGCAGCGATCCGACCAGCGATCTGACCTGGTCAGGATCGCTGCTGCATCGCTACATGGTCGCTGGTGAGCTGTCAAACAGGCAGATCTCACCAGTGACCAGTGACCAGCCCCCAGCCAGCAGCGACGTGCAAGCGACGCTGCGCTTGCACGGAGCCGGCGTCTGGAAGCTGCGGACACTGGTAACTAAGGTAAACATCGGGTATGGTTACCCGATGTTTACCTTAGTTACCAGCGCACACCGCTTAGCTTAGCGTGTGCAGGGAGCAGGAGCCGGCACTGGCAGCATGAGAGCTGCGGAGGCTGGTAACGAAGGTAAATATTGGGTAACCACCTTGGTTACCCGATGTTTACCTTGGTTACAGCTTACCGCAGGCTGTCAGACGCCGGCTCCTGCTCCCTTCACATTCAGGATTGTTGCTCTCTCGCTGTCACACACAGCGATGTGTGCTTATCAGCGGGAGAGCAACAATAAAAAAACGAACCAGCACTGTGTGTAACGAGCAGCGATCTCACAGCAGGGGCCAGATCGCTGCTCAGTGTCACAAACAGCGAGATCGCTAATGAGGTCACAAAAAACGTGACTCAGCAGCGATCTCAGTAGCGATCTCGCTGTGTGTGAAGTACCCCTAAGCGTTGAAAGCTATCTAAAGATTACTAAATTTGGCAACAAATGTTGGATAAAATTGGAAAGATGTGCATGTACTTAACTCTCAGAGCTAAACTCTTGAGTTTACAAAGGTTTTTTTTTTTTTAAAAGGAGTTTGAGTTGACCAAGATCACCATAGTATCAGAACAGACCAAGCTTTCTGCATATAGTCTTTTTGTCCTGGATGGAGCACGTAACTCTAATCTGCATGGGTTCTCAGCTGGTGGTAATAGGGTTGTCCCCAAGGAAGAGGAATAAAATTCTAATTTCGTTTAAAGTGATGTTCACGCTCACAATCTCCTAGCAATTCTCAAGAGAGTCAGAAGTTGATTGGTGCCCCACCATGTATTCCAATAGGTTGTTCCCCTACATTTAAAGTTAATGGGCCTAGAAGGGGCTAATAATAAGTGTCAATGTTGCTCCGCTCTCGGTACTGCATCCTTCACTGGTCTTCAGCATCAAGTCATGAGCATGGGGCATCATGTTACAGCTGCACCCAATCAACAACCATCACAGTTCATCCAAACAGGAAACCTGTACTAGTTCCCTTTTTAGAAAAATGGGACTGTGTATGAGTGTGGGGACTACTCTGGTTTGAGAGGAAAGTATAATTTCTTTGTTTCCCCCACTTTTGGCTCATTAGTATTACCTTTCCAAATAGGGGACAACTGCATTAATGCTGTCTGACAGGCCCAAGAAGAAACCAACATTTGATACCAGGAATTTGGAGCCCATTGCTTAAACCCTCTGAACGTCTATCCTATTTTTTTAACTATCAAGGGTTTCCACAAATAACAGAGGATTGTCTTGTAATAAGGAAATAGTAAGTCATATATTTTTCAGAGACAGAGGTTTAGGAACATAGCTGGAAATAACACAACTTTCATAAAAAGCACAGATTTCCAGGGCAAATGTGCGTAGGGCTCAAGAACAGTAAAGGATTCTTCAAGAGTTTGAATGTGTTTGGCCACTTCACACTAAATTTGATGGTCCATCATAATCTCTTAACCCCTTCCCGACCCTTGACGTCTCTTTTTTCACCCCATCCGTCCGCGCGTCCTGCAGCCGCTGATCGATGATCCATGTTGCACATCACAGATCACGATCTGTGTGCAATTTTGGTCAGGATTTTTTTTTTCTTTTTCTCCGTTATCCCACATTGCTTTTTCCACCCCATCCGTCTGTGCATTCTGCAGCCGCTGATCGCCGATCCGTGATGCACATACTGATCGCCATTTGTGCGCAGTTTTGGCAGAATTTTTTTTTTTGTTTTTTTCTGACGTCCGTTTAGTATGTTTCTTTTTTATGTTACCAAATTTGATTCTCCTTTCTATTTTCTCTTTTTATTTCTAGTTTTTTTTCTACTCAAAGAAAACAGATACACACACACACACACACACACACGTTACAGTTCGGGGTTCTGTTGTGCCTCGAACCGGTCCAGTCCCGTCATTGACTCCCACATTGGCGTCAGTCAACTCCGCAGCGCTACCTGGCCGTCGCTTAAGGCATTGGTTGGCTAGAGTTTTGTACCCTCCTGAGCCTAAGTGCTCATGCAGCCAAACTGAGCATGTGCGTGATGTCATTGATAACAAGGCGGCCACTAATTGGTCAACAGTGACATCAGCGATGAAGTGGTAGCTCCTGTATGGCTGCAGCCGACGCCATTACCACATGCCATGTGGTCTGGGCCAGGGTAGTGGCTATAAGAGGTCCGTAGCTCTGCCCATCAGGGCGCGAGCGTCACATACTGCATGCTGACAGCAAAGGCTGCTTTCCTGGCTGTCAGAGTGAGTGGGTTCCATGCGCCATTTTAGTCTGCAGTGCCAGTGGCAGACTTGTGTATATGTGCCAGTGTGAATCTGATTTTAGGGCAGGCGCCGGTACCAGGTATTCGTATCTAGGTACAAGCTGGGTCTCGACACGGTGAGGGTCAGAGTCCTTATGGTCTGACGTGCCCCCTACGCACATGACCAGTCTACAGTGTCAGGGGCCTTCACGGTCTAACATGCCCTGTACGCACATGACCGGCTCAGTGGCGTTAATACCTGCCCGGCGGACTTGGGGCGACGATTGATATATTATTTAATATTCAATCGTCCCCTCTGTAACAACACACATGCACACACATATACACACACATATACATATAAAAAATGCACTCACACATGTGCACACACATAATATATATATATATATATATATATATATATATATATATATTACACACACACACACACACACACACAGTGCAGAATTATTAGGCAAGTTGTATTTCAGAGGATTTTTATAATTGTTGATCAACAACTATGTTCTCAATCAACCCAAAAGACTCATAAATATCAGAGCTTAAAATTTTTGGAAGTTGGAGTGGGTTTTTTTTAGATTTGGCTATCTTAGGAGGATATCTGTTTGTGCAGGTAACTATTACTGTGCAGAATTATTAGGCAACTTAATAAAAACCAAATATATTCCCATCTCACTTGTTTATTTTCACCAGGTAAACCAATATAACTGCACAAAATTTAGAAATAAACATCTCTGACATGCAAAAACCCCAAAAAATTAGTGACCAATATAGCCACCTTACTTTATGATGATACTCAACAGCCTACCATCCATAGATTCTGTCAGTTGCTTGATATGTTTACGATCAACATCGCATGCAGCAGCCAACACAGCCTCCCAGACACTGTTCCGAGAGGTGTACTGTTTTCCCTCCCTGTAGATCTTACATTTTATGAGGGACCACAGGTTCTCTATGTCAGGGTTCCCCAACTCCAGTCCTCAAGGCCCACCAACAGTGCATGTTTTCAGGATTTCCTTAGCATTGCACTGCTGTTGGAAGCAGCACCTGGGCAGGTAATTACATTAACACCTGTGCAATACTAAGGAAATCCCAAAAACCTGCACTGTTGGTGGGCCTTGAGGACTGGAGTTGGGGACCTCTGCTCTATGTGGTTCAGATCGGGTGAACAAGGGGGCCATGTCATTATTTTTTTCATCTATTAGACCCTTACTGGACAGCCACACTGTGGAGTAGTTGGATGCATGTGATGCAGCATTGTCCTGCATGGAAATCATATTTTTCTACTGACTTCTTCCTGTACCACTGCTTGAAGAAGTTGTTTTCCAGAAACTGGGAGTTGAGCTTCATTCCATCCTCAACCCAAAAAAGTCCCACAAGTTCATCTTTGATGATACCAGCCCATACCAGTACCCCACCTCCACCTTGCTGCCGTCTGAGTCGGAATAGAGCTCTCTGCCCTTTACTGATCCAGCCACTGGCCCATCCATCTGGCCATCAAGAGTCACTCTCATTTCATCAGTCCATAAAACCTTTGAAAAATCAGTCTTAAGATATTTCTTGGCCCAGTCTTGACATTTTATCTTATGTTTCTTGTTCAAAGGTGGTCGTTTTTCAGCCTTCCCTACCTTGGCCATGTCCCTGAGTATGGCGCCCCTTGTGCTTTTTGATACTCTAGTAACGTTGGAGCTCTGAAATATGGCCAAACTGGTAGCAAATGGCATCTTGGCAGCTTCAAGCTTGATTTTCCTCAATTCATGGGCAGTTATTTTGCGCCTTTTTTGCCCAACACGCTTCTTGCGACCCAGTTGGCTATTTGCTATGAAACGCTTGATTGTTCGGTGATCACGCTTCAAAAGTTTGGCAATTTCAAGACTGCTGCATCCCTCTGCAAAGACATCTCACATGTTTGGACTTTTCAGAGCCCGTCAAATCTCCCGTCTGACCCATTTTACCAAAGGAAAGGAAGTTGCCTAATAATTAGGCACACCTTATATAGGGTATTGATGTCATTACACCACACCCCTCCTCATTACAGAGATGCACATCACCTGATTTACTTAATTGGTAGTTGGCTCTCAAGCCTATACAGCTTGGAGTAAGGACAACATGTATAAAAAGTATCATGTGATCAAAATACTCATTTGCCTAATAATTCTGCACACAGTGTATACACACACACATATATATATATACATATACACACACACACGAAGTCCAAATACAATGGAAAAGCAGCTGGGAGGGTCCTACTAAGAGGAGCACTTACAACATGCAGAGGTACTCAAATGGCAAAGCGAAAACAGGAGAAAGAACAAGTAATAATGCTTCAATTGTATTTTATTATCATAAATATTTCCATTTGCAGAAAGCAAGTCAAATAGAAACATAGTGGCACAAACATGAGGAAGGGATGTTAAAAAGAGCACTTGAATAACCTGTCATGCATGAAAAGATCACACTAAAAATGGATATGAAACTGGGAACAATACTTCATCAGAAAATCTTATGTTGGACAGTATGATAAACCAATTCTAATTGATAATTGAGGATTGTTACACCAAAAACATCCAAATGTGTTACCGATAAAAAGGTGAGGTACCAGAAAAATAGCACTGATGAAGAGAATGTCATTAATAAAACTTATCATATAGTAATTATAACTGACATCTCAAAATTATTACACCAGAGCAGTTAGACATAAGGTGGCTTTACACGCTACGAGATCGCTTAAGCGATCTCGTTGGGGGTCACGTAATTTGTGACGCACATCCGGCTGCTTTAGTGGTGTCGTTGTGTGTGACACCTATGAGCAATTTTGAATCGTCGCAAAAACGTTCAAAATCGCTCAATCTTGACATGCCCCCCTATTCCCAATTATCATTGCTGCTGCAGTAACAATGTTGTTTGTCATTCCTGCGGCAGCACGCATCGCTGTGTGTGACGCCACTGGAACGACAAACATCTCCTACCTGCGTCCACCGGAAAAGGAGGAAGGAAGGAGGAGGGCGGCATGTTCCGGCCGCTCATCTCCTCCCCTCCTTTTCTATTGGGCGGCGGTTCAGTGACTCTGCTGTGACGTCGCTGTGATGCTGAACGAACCGCCCCTTAAAAAGGAGGTGATTCGCCGGTCACAGCGACGTCGCTGCACAGGTATGTGCGTGTGACGCTGCCGTAGCTACGGCAGCGATTACTACATATCGTTACAACGACGGGGGCGGGTGCTATCGCGCTTGACATCGCTAGCAATTGCTAGCGATGTCGTAGCGTGTAAAGCAGCCCTAAGTTGATTAGTGCTTGAATGGGACATAGGAGACCAAGGGTAAATGAGACCCTAGGTTTGTTGTATTTCAGCACCTAGACTAAGATAACTTGATTCATATGATGTTACATCTGGATACTCTTCCTTGGATGTTTATATTGGAACTTGCATAAAGACTGGACTGGACTGGATGTGGATCACTTCAATGGCATGCACTCTGCGATATGGATCTTAATTATATTAATATTTTATTACATTGCGGTTTTATATAAGTGTCTTTGCATTGTCCCATATTGTATATCTACCTTGTCTCCTTTGTTGTTTGAGTCCTCTTGTCATCTTCCTTACATTTACTCCCCGTCATTTGATGTGCGCATGCATGCGTGGCACTGCTGGCTCGTGTTCCTCCCGGCCGTCTCTGGTTGGTGTCTGCGCATGCTCGGGAGCTATGGAGACGCGTCCCCGCGCATGACGGCTTATGAATGTCCTCGGGCACGGGCGGTGTCATGTGCACATGCGCCGCTACAATCTAATGACATGATACAGCTGCAATGAATCACTGACGGCTATTTAAACCTGATGCTCAGAGAGCACATTCACTCCCTGATGAAGCAAGAGTTCACATCTCTGTGAAATGTACGTCGGAGTCTGCTTTAGGGGTTAACCTTTGGGCTTTTCTATTTTACACTGTGTTATTGGTACGTAAGAACTACTCTGTATATGTATTATACATGCTCTGTGTTACCCTCAGCTCCTTTTGCTTGATTAGCACCAAGTTCTTTTAATTCATTTGTCTTGGTGTAACAATCTATGGTAATTATTACCCTGGTGGGCTCTGTTTTACCTAAACAATTATGCTATTTCAATCTAGTTGTTATTGTGTAACAATCCGGCTACCTTAAAGCCCCGTCACACTAAGCAACATCGCTAGCAACATCGCTGCTAACGAACAACTTTTGTGATGTTGCTAGTGATGTTGCTGTGTGTGACATCCAGCAACAACCTGGCCCCTGCTGTGAGGTCGTTGCTTGTTGCTGAATGTCCTGGGCCATTTTTTAGTTGTTGCTGTCCCGCTGTGAAGCACAGATCGCTGTGTGTGACAGCGAGACAGCAACAACTAAATGTGCAGGCAGCAGGAGCCGGCTTCTGCGGAGGCTGGTAACCAATGTAAACATCGGGTAACCAAGAAGCCCTGTCCTTGGTTACCCGATATTTACCTTCGATACCAGCCTCCGCCGCTCTCACTGTCAGTGCCGGCTCCTGCTCTGTGCACATGTAGCTAGCTGCAGGACACATCGGGTTAATTAACCCGATGTGTGCTGTAGCTAGGAGAGCAGGGAGCCAGCGCTAAGCAGTGTGCACTGCTCCCTGCTCTGTGCACATGTAGCTGCAGCACACATCGGGTAATTAACCCGATGTGTGCTGTAACTAGGAGAGCAGGGAGCCAGCGCTCAGTGTGCGCTGCTCCCTGCTCTCTGCACGTGTAGCTCCGTGCGGTGGTAACCAAGGTAAATATCGGGTTGGTTACCGATATTTACCTTAGTTACCAAGCGCAGCATCTTCCACGCGGCGCTGGGGGCTTGTCACTGGTTGCTGGTGAGCTCACCAGCAACTCGTGTAGCCACGCTCCAGCGATCCCTGCCAGGTCAGGTTGCTGGTGGGATCGCTGGAGCGTCGCAGTGTGACATCTCACCAGCAACCTCCTAGCAACTTACCAGCGATCCCTATCGTTGTTGGGATCGCTGGTAAGTTGCTTAGTGTGACGGTACCTTTAGGCTAAACATGTAACACTTTCATGTTTTCCTTATTAACTACTTCCATCCAATTGCATTAATATAACTTTTTTAGGTACTGGTGTTACCCTGGATTTTTTCCTTCCTACTTTAAGCACCAAGTTATCTTAGTCTAGGTGCTGAGGTACAACAAACCAAGGTTCTCATTTACCCTTGGTCTCCTCTGTCCCATTCAAGCACTAATCACCTTAGTCTAACTGCTCTGGTGTAACAATTTTGAGATGTCAGTTATAATTACTATATGCTAACTGTTATTTATTAATGACATTCTCTTCATCAGTTCTATTTTTCTGGTATCTCACCTTTTTATTGGTAACACATTTGGATGTTTCTGGTGTAACAATCCTCAATTATCAATTAGAATTGGTTTATCATACTGTCCAACATAAGATTTTCTGATGAAGTATTGTTCCCAGTTTCATATCCATTTTTAGTGTGATCTTTTCATGCATGACAGGTCATTCAAGTGCTCTTTTTAACATCCCTTCCTCATATTTGTATTTGACTTGCTTTCTCCAAATGGAAATATCTATGATAATAAAATGCAATTGAAGCATTATTACTCAGATGCCCATATATATATATATATATATATATATATATATATATATATATATATATATATATACGGTATATATATACACACACGGGTTGGTTTTTTTTTTACACATCCCACACACCATACACAATGTCCCGCAGATAGGTTCCTTGGGGTGGGGGGTCTCATGTGTGGCATTTCCACTGTTTAGCATCAGGGGCTCTTGAAATGCAACATGGCATCCGCTAACAATTCCAGGCAATTTTGCGTTTGAAAATTCAAATGGTGCTTTTTGCCTTCCGAGCCCCGCCGTGCGCCTAAACAGTGGTTTCCCCCCACATATGGAGTATCAGCGTACTCAGAAGAAATTTCCCAACACATTTTGAGGTCCATTTTATCTGTTGCCCTTGTGAAAATGAAAAAAAAATAGAGGCTAAGAGAACAATTTTGTGATACTTTTTTTTTTTTTTTTTTTTCCATTTTCACGGCACAACATTATAAAATTCACTGAAGCAACTGGGGGTTCAAAGTGTTCAGTGCACATCTACATAGGTTCCATGGGGGGGTCTAGTTTCCAAATTGGGGTCACTTGTGGGAAGTTTCCATTGTTTAGGCACCTCAGGGGGTCTCCAAACCCGACATAGCATCCGCTAATGATTCCAGCTAATTTTGCTTTCAAAAATTCAAATGGCGCTCCTTCCCTTCTGAGCCCCGCTGTACACCCAAACATTTGATTTCCACCACATACTGTATGCGGTATCTGTGTACTCATGAGAAATTGCATAATAAATTTTATGGTGCTTGTTTTCCTGATACCCTTGTGGGAAAAAAGCTGCCTTGTTGAAGTAACAATTTTGTGGTAAACATTTTTTATTTTTTTAATTTTCACGGCTGAACGTTATAACCTTTTGTGAAGCTCCCAGGGGTTCAAAGTGCTCATTCAAAATCTAGATATATTCCATGAAGGGTCTAGTTTCCAAAATGGGGTCACTTGAGGGGGAGCTCCATTGTTTAGGCACCTCAGGTAATCTCCAAACGCAACATGGCATACGCTAACGATGCCAGACAATTTTGTGTTTAAAAGTCAAATGACGCTCCTCCCCTTTCGAGTCCCGCTGTGCGCCCAAACATTTGATTTCCACCACATATGAGGTAGAAATTGCACAAGGAGAAATTGCACAATAAATTTTATGATGCATTTTTTCTTGATACCTTTGTGAAAATGCTAAATTTTATGGCTAAAGTAACATTTTTGTGTAAAATTAAAAAAAGTTTTTATTTTTTCCTTCCACATTACTTTTATTCCTGTGAAGCACCTAAATTGTTAATAAACTTTTTGGATATGGTTTTGAGTAGAGTGAAGGGTGCATTTTTTGAAATGGAGTCATTTTTGGGTATTTTCTGTCACCTAGGCCTCTCAAAGTCACTCCAAATGTGATCTGGTCGCTAAAAAAATTTTTTTTTGTACATTTTGTTGGAAAAATTAAAAATTGCTGATGAACTTTGAACCCTTCTAACTTTCTAACGAAAAAAAAATTGTTTTGAAAATTGCGCTGATGTAAAGTAGATATGTGGGAAATGTTATTTAATAACTATTTTGTGTGACATAAATCTCAGATTTATGGGCATTAAATTTCAAATTTTGAAAATTGCAAAACTTTTGCCAAATTTCTGAAATTTTAAAAAATAAACGCAAAAAAATATCGGCCTAAATTTAACACTTTCATGAAGTACAATATGTCACGAAAAAAACAATGTCAGAATCGTTAGGATCCGTTGAAGCGTTCCAGAGTTATTACCTCATAAAGGAACACTGGTCAGAATGGCGCAAAATGACGAGGTCAGTAAGGTCAAAATAGGCTGGGTGGGGAAGGGGTTAACCATTTAGTTTGTTATGGTTATGCTAACAGCAAAATGATGCAAACCACCAGAAAGCTTGGTGCTGGTAAACGAGGCAAGGGGTCCAAGAGATCTTTTATTCCCTTATTATTATTCACCATTTATTACCAGTACATAGATTTGGAATTCACAGCTTGAATTCTCTAGGTCACAAATACTCGACATGACAAATGCCATTGCTATCAGGGGACAGAAGGGGTACTTCTCACATAGCGAGATCACTGCTGAGTCACAGATTTTGTGACGTACCAGTGACCTCATCAGCGATCTCGCTGTGTGTGACACTAAGCAGCGACCTGGTCCCTGCTGTGAAATCACTGATCGTTACACACTGTTCTGGTTCATTTTTTGCTCGTTCGTCTCCCGCTGTGCAGCACACATCGGCGTGTTTGACGGCGGGAGACCAACAAGCACCGACTCTGCGTAAGCAGTGTACGCTGGTAACCAGGGTAAATATTGGGTAACTAAGCAAAACGCTTTGCTTGGTTACCTGATATTTACCCTGGTTACCAGCGTACGCCGCACTGGCTCCCTGCACACGTAGCCAGGGTAAATATTGGGTAACTAAGTAAAGCGCTTTGCTTAGTAACCAGATGTGTACCCTAACTACGTATACAGGGAGCCAGCGTGGGCAGCCTGTAAGCGGTGTACGCTAGTAACCAGGGTAACTATCGGGTAACCAAGCAAAGCGCTTTGCTTAGTTACCCGATATTTACCCTGGTTATCAAGCGCAGCATCGTTACACGAGTCGCTGGTGAGATCTGACTGTTTGACAGCTCACTAGCGACCCTGTAGCGACGTACCAGCGATCCTGACCAGGTTGTACCGTGGTTGGAATCGCTGGTACGTCTTTTAGTGTGACTGTACCCTAAGAAATGATCATAGATACCCAGAGGTCAGGAACACGGACATCTAAGCAGGAGAAGCATTGTAGGAACAAGTCAAGGTCCGTAATAGGCAACAGTTCAAGTCACTCAAAGACAGGGAAAAAAAATGAATCAAAGGTCAAGCATATACACAGATCTGGGGAAGAATTCAGAAGCTAGCTCAGGTAACAAACCAAGTCAGAGCCGAATGGAATCACTCACCATCGTAGAATAGAAACGGTGGTCTAAACTAATAACTGGCAAAGACGTCTGTACATGAGAGATTCTGCACTCTGATTGTCCAGAAAACTAGAGTTATCGATTGGACAAACAGACGGGTACACTGATATTCTGGGTGACCATATACGAGTATTGCATATACATCTTGCAGCATTACCACCAACTGGTGTGCAGTGCAGCGCAGAAGGCCAGTCTGGTGGCCTAACGTCATACTCTATTAGTCCCTGCTTTGAGGTCTACTATTATTTCCATTTGCTTGGGTGATAGTTACATTTTACTATTCTATATATTTAAATAATTTTTGTTGAAATGTTATAAAATGCATAACAAAAAATAATTTACAATATTTCAAGTTACTGTTGAAAAATAATATATATTTTTTTCTTGGCAGATGACTTTATAAACCGCTCAGACAGACATTTGTTATTGTCAGAATTTAAAGCAGAAGATCATACTATTACACCAGATACATATGAGGAGCATATCATTGTACCAGATTTAACTCCAGAACATCACAGCAAAAATCTATCATCTGAGTCTTTTCCACAGGTCCTATCCTCTGTTTCATTAAAGACTATTACGCAATATAAAAATCACAAAAGAGATGATAAACATAAAAAAACTCAAACAGTGGTGAAACCATTTTCATGTTCAGAATGTGACAAATCTTTTAGGTATAAATCAGAGCTTGTTAGACATCAGAAAATTCACACACGGGAGAAGTCATTTTCCTGTTCAGAATGTGACAAATATTTTAAGTATAAATCAGATCTTGTTAGACATCAGCAAATTCATACAGGGGAGAATCCATTTTCCTGTTCAGAATGTGGGAAATGTTGTAGCAATATATCAAGACTTGTTAGACATCAAAGAATTCACACAGGGGAAAAGCCATTTACTTGTTCAGAATGTGAGAAATGTTTTAATCAGAAAACTAATCTTGTTAAACATATGAAAATTCACACAGGGGAGAAGCCATTTTTATGTTCAGATTGTGGGAAATATTTTAAACAGAAATCAGAGCTTGTTACTCATCTCAGAACTCACACAGGGGAAAAGCCATTTTCATGTTCAGAATGTGGAAAATGCTTTTCAGTCAAAGCAAATCTTGCTACACATGAAAGAAGTCACACAGGGGAAAAGCCGTATTTTTGTTCTGAATGTGGAAAATGTTACAGTGTTAAATCAAGACTTGTTATACATCAGAGAAGTCACACAGGGGAGAAGCCATTTTCATGTTCCGAATGTGGGAAGTACTTTTACCGGAAATCGGCTTTAGCTGCACATCAGAAGATTCACTCAGGGCAGAAGCCATATGAATGTTCAGAATGTGGAAAATGTTTTATGATGAAAAACTATCTTGTTATACACCAGAGAACTCACACAAGGGAGAAACCATTTTCTTGTTCAGAATGTGGGAAATGTTTTATAGGGAAATCAAATCTTGTTATACATCAAAGAACTCATACAGGGGAGAAGCCATATTCATGTTCAGAATGTGGGAAACGTTTTCCAGAAAAATCAAAACTTGTTAAACATCAGAAAACTCACACAGGGGAGAAGTTATATTCATGTTCAGAATGTGGGAAATGTTTGATAGGGAAATCAAATCTTGTTATTCATCAATTAACGCATACAGGGAAGTAGTTGTGCTTTTAAATTGCACAAGAAAAAATATAACAATACAAACAAAACTGGTACACTAACTAGTTAGGAAATGTATAAAATTACTAATAAATACCTATTATTAAATAGTAAATAGACCCCAAATCTATATTCTATACACATGTACAGTTGAAATAAGAAGTTTACATCTACTATCTAAAAAGACACATATGCATGTTTTTTCACTATCTGATATGAAATCAGAATAAACCTTTCCTGTTTTAGGCCAATTAGGAACCAAAATTATTTATATTTGCCAAATGCCAGAATAGAGAGAGCGAGAATGTTTTAAAGGCATTTGTATTACTTTCTGCAAAGTCAAAAGTTTACATACACTAAGGGGTACTTTGCACACTACGACATCGCAAGCCGATGGTAGCGATGCTGAGCGCGATAGTCCCCGCCCCCGTCGCAGCTGCGATATCTTGTGATAGCTGCCGTAGCGAACAATATCGCTACGGCAGCTTCACATGCACTTACCTGCCCTGCGACGTCTCTCTGGCCGGCGACCCGCCTCCTTCCTAAGGGGGCAGGTCGTGCGATGTCACACGGCAGGCGGCCAATAGAAGCAGACGGGCTGAGAGGAGCGGGACGTAAACATCCCTCCCACCTCCGTCCTTCCGCATAGCCGGCGTGAGCTGCGGGACGCAGGTAAGGAGATGTTCCTCGCTCCTGCGGCTTCTCACACAGCGATGTGTGCTGCCGCAGGAACGAGGAATAACATCGTACCTGTCGCTGCCACGACATTATGGAAATGACCGACACTACACCGATGATACGATTTCGACGCTTTTGCGCTCGTTAATCGTATCAAAAACTATTTACACACTCCGATGTCGACAGCGACGCTGGATGTGCGTCACTTTCGATTTGACCCCACCGACATCGCAGCTGCGATGTCGTAGTGTGCAAAGTACCCCTAAGAGTACTATGCCTTTAAACAATATGGGACAGCCCATATGATGATGTCATGTCTTTCGAAGCTTCTTATAGGTTTATTGGCAACATCTTAGTGAATTAGAGACACACCTGTGGATGTATTTTAATCCACACCTGAAACACACTGCTTCTTTTTGTAGCATCATTGGAAAGTAAAAAGAAATCAGCCAAGATCTCAGAAAGAGAATTGTGGACTTGCACAATTCTGGTTCATCCTTGAGTGCAATTTCCAGATACCTGAAGGTGCCTGGTTCATCTGTACAAACAATTATACGCAAGTAGCAAGTACAAACAAGATGGGAACGTCCAACCATCAGGAAAGAGATAGGTTCTATGTACTAGAGATAAACATGCTTTGGTCAGGCATGCATATCAACCCAAGAACAAAAGCAAAAGACCTTGTGAAGATGCTAGCAGAAGTTGATAAGATTGTGGCATTATTCACAGTGAAACGAATGCTGTATCAACATTGCCTGAAAGGCCACTCTGCCAAGAAGAAGCCATTACTCCAAAAGAAACATAAAAAGGCCAGATTAATGCTTGCAAATGCACACAGGAAGACTTTGATTTTTGGAGAAATGTCCTAATGTCTGACAAAAGTAAAATTGATCTGTTTGGCCATAATGATCATCGTTATGTTTGGAGAAAAAAAGTAGAAGCTTTGAAGCCTAAGAACACCATCTCAATTATGAAACACGTGGGTAGCAGCATCATGTTGTTTGGTTGTTTTGCTGCAGGATGGACTGGTACACTTCACAAAATAGATGGCATCATGGGGAAAGAAGATTATGTGGCAATACTGAAGCAATATCTCAAGACATCAGCCAGAAACCTAAAGATTAGGCTGAAATGGGTCTTCCAAATGGACAATGAGCCAAAGCATACTACCAAACTGGCTACAAAGTGGCTTAAGGATAACAAATTCAGTATTTTGGATCGGCCATCACAAAACCCTGATTTCAGTTCTTTTGGAAATTTATGGACAAAGCTGAAAAGGCCGGTGCGACCAAGGCGACCTACAAACGTGGCTCAGTTACACCAGTTCTGTCAGGAGGAAGGACCAAATTCCGACCAACTATTGTGAGAAGCTTGTGGAAAGATATTAAAAACTTTTGACCCAAGTCATACAGCTCAAGGACAATGGTACCAAATACTAATGAAACGTATGTAAACTTTTCACTTTGCAGAAAGTAATAGAAATGCCTTAAAACCTCTCTCATTATTTTTTGCATTTGGCAAATATAAATAATTTTGGTTCAAAAATTAGATTTATTCTGATTTCATGTCAGATAGTGAGAAACACATGTAGATGTGTCTTTATAGATAGTGAATGGAAACTTCTGGTTTCAACTGTATATCGTACATGTGAGTAAAATAGTTTACACTTGTATCTACTGTACATAAAGGGGTTGTGAATTTTTCATGATATATTTTGTAACTCCCAGGCATTTGATTTGTGATTGTGACCAGAAATTAACTTCATATTTCAGATGCCGTCGCTCTATTGCTTTTTAAATTGGTTAAATTGGTAGTTTCACGTACATGTCGCATGTGCCATTTTCGGAGCAAGGCTTAAATATTAACCCTCCCCTGAAAATAAGCCCTAGTCGCGGTTCAATAATGAAGTGTCCGTGCAGCTAAAAAAATTATAAGATACTGCAGGACACTTCATTATAGACAGTGGGCACCCCGCAATCACACTCACCAGATGTCGAGCAGAGGACCTGCAGTGATTGCACCCTCGCACACATCCGATCTCACACACATCCGATCCCCCACACACACACATCCGATCTCACACACACACATCCGAGTTCACACACACACACACATCCGATATCGCACACACAAACATCTGATCTTGCACACAAACATCGGATCTTACATACACACAATCAGGTCGCACACACAAACATCCGATCTCACACACAAACATCTGATCTCACACACACAATGAGATCTCACACACAAACATCCGATCTCAAACACATCCGATCTCACACACACAATCAGATCTCTCACACACACAATCAGATTGCACACACAAACATCGGACCACACACACATCGCATCACACACATACTCACCACATCCAGCGACACAGATTTCTTCTGGCTGGCAGAATCCTGGGAGGCTGTGCAGTGGAGTGCAAGGACCTGCCGCAATGCTAGCTTACAGGACCTGCGGGCCGGACATGTGACTTCCTCCCATCATTCCCTGCAGCCAGAAGTTTTTTGTAACGCTGGATGTAATGAGTGTGTGTGTGTGTGTGTGTGTGTCAGTCAGTCAGCCAGAAGCAGGGCAGGACGGCATGCAGCACCCACCGGAGATCACAGGGAGGACCTGGGAGCCACGCAGACATTCGGATCTGGTAAGTATGAGTCTCCTGGGAAGTGGGGTGTCTGCTTTTTTGGGGGGTAAGCTTACCCCCAACCATGTTTCTCCAAAAATAAGACCTTCTCCAAAAATAAGCCCTACTGCTTTTTTTGGGGCGGGGGCAAAAAAAGTATAAGACAGTGTCTTACGCCTTTTTGGGGGACGGGGAAGGGGGGGGGCAAAAAAAGTATAAGACAGTGTCTTATTTTGGAAAAACACGGTATATATATTATCTACTGACCTAAAGACTCAGATGTCCGCTTTTATCTCCTACATGAAAAACGGGTCCAATTTCCATCAAAGCTTTATCAGTTTATTATTATCATTTTCTGATAAGCAAAAAACAGAAGCTTCTCGTAACAAACCATCAATGAAAACTGGCAGATCACTACGATGCTGTACGTTTACTGTCCTTTTTTTCAATGATCCAGTCACTTGCATTGGTCAGTTTGATCCAAAAATATTTTAAAATCAGAAATGTCTCTCTATATATTTTTTTTTTCAGATGCAGCTGATTGCGGGCTTTTTTTTTTTTTTCAGTCTGTCTTTACTCTGTGATCTAAAAGTACCCTAGATCCTTTTAACCCTTTCACCACCCGACGATTTTCCGATCTTCCTCTACTTCTTCTAAGAGCTTTAACTTTTTTATTTTTATTTTTGCAGGATGAGTTGTACTTTTGAATTAAACCATTTAGTGTACTGGAAAACAGTAAAAAAAATCCAAGTTTGTTGAAATTACAAAAAAAAAGTGTAATTCCACAAATGTTTCTTGGGTTTTTTATTTACCAAGTTCACTGTATGGTAAAACTGACCTAGGTGTATGATTCTGCACGTCACTACGAGTTTGTAGATATCAAACATGTATAGTTAAAGGGAAGGTATCGCGGTTTTTTACTTTTGTATTAAAAATAGTGATTATGAAATCAAGTATTTCTAATACAAAATGAAAATCGCAGTTAATTTAGTTTTTATTTAATTCTTATTTTACTGGAGGCACTGGGGGCTGCCATGTTGGATTTGCCGTGTGTGTAACGACAGTAACTCCTTCCTTTATGGCAGCCCCTGTGCATAGACTCTGATAGTCGGGCTCCGACCCCATGCCGTACGTTACAGTGGGCGTCTGCTGTGATCTGGATGCGCCCCCTGGGATGTCCAGTTCACAGCAGAGGGAGGAGACCAGCGCCATTATTGTGGAGCTCACCGCGTGTGCTGTTTGCTCCACTTTACCCCTGTCAAACGCCGGGATGTGTGAGTACGGGCCCCCTCCCCTCCCCTGTTACAGTCTCCGGTGACATCCCATCCCTCCGTTCTCCCCAGCTCCTGCTCTGCCCCCGCTACAGAAGCCGCCCCTCCCCCCCGCCATTACCGACTCCAATGACACCCCCCTCCCTCCGTTCTCCCAAGCCCCCCGCTTCAGCTCCCGCAGCTCTGCCCGCCGCCGCAGCTCCCCCAGCTCTGCCCGACGCCGCAGCTCCCGCAGCTCTGCCCGCCGCAGTGTGTGTGTGTGTGTGTGTGTGTGGCACAAGGTCCCCATCAGGGGTGGTGTGTGTGTGTGTGTGTGTGTGTGTGTGCGCGCGCCACTGCATGTGAGTACCTGTGTGTGTACCGGTGATACTGTCTGCAGGGTTGTGTATCTAATCCTCTCCTGTGTGATACTGTCTGCTGAGCCATGTATCTAATCCTCTCCTGTGTGATACTGTCTGCTGAGCCATGTATCTAATCCTCTCCTGTGTGATACTGACTGCTGAGCCGTGTATCTAATTCTGTCCTGTGTGATACGGTCTGCTGAGCCGTGTATCTAATCCTCTCCTGTGTGATACTGTCTGCTGAGCTGTGTATCTAATCCTCTCCTGTGTGATACTGTCTGCTGAGCTGTGTATCTAATCCTCTCCTGTGTTATACTGTCTGCTGAGCCATGTATCTAATCCTATCCTGTGTGATACTGTCTGCTGAGCCGTGTATCTAATCCTCTCGTGTGATATTGTCTGCTGAGCTGTGTATCTAATCCTCTCCTGTGTAATACGGTCTGCTGAGCTGTGTATCTAATCCTCTCCTGTGTAATACTGTCTGCTGAGCTGTGTATCTAATCCTCTCCTGTGTGATACTGTCTGCTGAGCTGTGTATCTAATCTTCTGTGTGATACTGTCTGCTGAGCCGTGTATCTAATCCTCTCCTGTGTGATACGGTCTGCTGAGCTGTGTATCTAATCCTCTCCTGTGTAATACTGTCTGCTGAGCCGTGTATCTAATCCTCTCCTGTGTGATCCTGTCTGCTGAGTTGTGTATCTAATTCTCTCCTGTGTGATACTGTCTGCTGAGCCATGTATCTAATCCTCTCCTGTGTGATACTGTCTGTTGAGCTGTGCATCTAATCCTCTCCTGTGTGATACTGTCTGCACAGCTGTGCATCTAATCCTGTCCTGTGTGATACTCCTGCTGTCCTTGGTGACACTTTGGACATTTGTGGTCATCAACAAAATGGCTGTGCATTATGTCCCTACATGTCATTCTCTGTTATCTGTTGTAAACACTCAGATTGGGAGGGGGAGGCGTGCCACCACACACAGGAGAGCAGACTCCACCCACTTTTACTGCAGGCTGTAATCTGAGCTTTTTATACAGTGGCATTTCTGTAGGATTTCAGCAGCTGCTCCCCCTAGTGTTTAACAGTGGAAAATATCAAACTTTATAATTTTTTTTTTATATATATTTTGTTCAATTTAAAAACAAATTATATTTAAACAAAACATTAAAACATTATTACTTTACATTTTTTCAGTTATTGAATTTTTTTTTTTGACGATACCTTCCCTTTAATTTTTTTTCGCCAATTAAATAAAAAAAAAAAGAAATTTTGTAAAAAAAAAAAATAAAAAAATAAATATGGCACTTTTTGTCCCCATTTTCCGAGAACTTCAACGCTCCCATTTTTTGGGATTTTGGGCTGTGTGATGGCTTTTTTTGCACCCTGAGCAGAGGTTTTTACTGATACCTTTTTGGTAAAGATGTAGTGTTTTTTTTTTTTAAACATAAATTTTTATTGCATTTTTCAGAATTATTACAATATGTCTAACATTTGAACAAGAATAAATTCACCTTACCAATTTACCCACCCTTGTCTTAACCCACCCTCTTTTATTCCCACTTTATCCCCCCCAACATTTTTAATACGCTGAACACCAGGTATGAGTCGCAAAAGAACACACAGCTCCTCCATATTCTGATTCCCGTTTGAAGCCCTATTTCTCTGAAACCCTCGTCTCTCCCTACTGTTGTGTCTCTACTGCGTGTGTATTTTCAGCTTTCCCAATGTGCCTTGCAAGTCTCCCAGTAGATAAAGATGTAGTTTTTTAATCGTGTTTTATTGCAATGTTGCGGCAGTTATACAAACGTAATTCTGGTGCTTTTCATTTTTTTGTTACTCTGTTTACCTATCAGATTAGTTTATTTTAGATTTTGATAGATTGGACATTTCTGAACGTGGCGATGGCAAATATGTGTATTTTTTAATGTTTTATTTTCAATAGTGCCAAAGAGGGGTGATTTACATTTTTTCATTTTTCATATTTTTTAAATCTTTTTTTCACTTTTTACTATTCCCCTTGAAGCTGCGATCGTCCGATTGCATGTGCTGTACAGGGCAGTATATCAGCACTGCTCTATGCATCAGAAATAACTTTCTATGAGCAGCCGGAGTTCACAGAAACTTCATCATGACAAAGGGGTCATCAGCTGACCCCCGGCTGTCATGACAACCCATCAGCACCGTGCAATCTCGTCACAGGTCCTTCTATGGGTGCAGGGAATTGGGCCCTTCCCACCGGTGTGTGTTAAATCCGGCTTTCAGAGATTGACAGTGGAATTTAGCTAGTTATATGTGCGGGAGGATGAGATCAGATCAGCCAACATGTACAGGGAGAGATGCGGGCTCCGCAAACGGGCCCGCATCAAAGGCAGGACACAACCTATGTCGTAAATATATGTTATATAAGTCGCGAATGAGTTAAACAAGTGACCCTCCTAGTTTTACTCACTTCAGGACACGTGTATGCAGGTTATTAATACACAGATTCGTACATTTGGTGAATTAATGAAAGGGTTTGGTGATAGTTTATTTTTCATAGGGTATACCTTCCCAATGGAGGTTTGCAGGACTTTAATCCAGTGGCCTGGACAGTATTCTGTGTCTGCTGGGTGGGAACCCTACCAACCATCTCCTACCTGCGTTGCAACATTGTGTATGCATCACGCCACAACGATTATGTTGCACTTAATCAAAAGATGAGCAGTGGATCCCAACAAGTAGCGTTTCAGAGGTCTCCCATCCAAAGACCACATAATGAGAACTCCAAGTTATTGCTATAAGCTACTAATTTATGGGGTGTACTTAAATCTTCACACAATGCTTCTGCATTTTGGCCAAGTTTTTAAGTAAATAATATGGTGTAATTTGTAGTGTGTTGTTGATCTGATTCATCTAATGTTAAGACCTTATGAAGACAAGATATTTTTATTTATGTCCTGATATGTAAAACTATAGAATTCAAAAAGGGTGTAATTTTTTATGTGACTAAGTGTATATACTGTACTGTGTAAACGTTTAGGCAGATGTGGAAAAAATGTTGCGAAGTAAGAAATTTTTCAAAAATAGAAGTGTTAATTGTTATTAATAAATAAAATTCAAACCGAATAAATGCAAGAGACGTCTAAATAAAATCAATATTTTGTGTTTCACCTTCTCACAGATTTTGGAGGAACTCGGCAAGGTAGTTTTTCCAAACATCTTGGAGAACTAACCTTAGGTCTACTGTGTATGAGGCATGCACAAATATTTCTGACTTTTCCTCTAATCTTAGACATCCTCCATGTTGAGATCAGGCTTCTCGGAGGCCGAATCATCACTTCCAGGCCTCCTTGTTATTCTTTAAACCGACGATAGTTCTTAATCACATTGGCTGTGTGTTTTGGGTAGTAGTCCTGCTGCAGATTCAATTTCAAGACAATCAGATGCCTGATTAGTATAATATAAGTATCAGACTGTATTTCTCAGTATTTAGGACAACGAGAAATGCCTAACATTGAGGATCGTAGATTCAATGGTCACCAGAAAAACCTAGTGCAGCAGATGAAAGGCCCATCATGCTTATTATGTTTCGAAATCTCAAGATGTCTAGGAACAATGATCAAATTGGTCTGCATGACCGTCATCTCAGAAGGAACTCTTCTAAGAATGATGCACAAGAAAGCCCGAAAACAGTTTGCTAATGATAAGGATTCTAAGGACATTGATTTCTGGAACCATGTCCTGTGGTCTGATGAGACTAAGATAAATTTATTTGGATCAGATGGTGTCAAGGTGTTGAGCGTGTGTGTCGACAACAAGGTGAAGAGTACAAAGACAAGTGTGTCTTGCCTGCAGTCAGCCATGGTGGTGGGAGCTATAGTTCATTGAGGGAACCATGAATACCAACCTGTACTTTGACATACTGAATCAGAGCATGATTATGACAACAAACAAACTTCCAAACATGACCACTGCCTTGCTTAAGAAACTGAGGGTAAAGATGCTAGACCTAAACCCTATTGAGCATCTGTGAGGTACCCTCAAATGGAAGGTGGAGGAGCGCAAGGTCTTTAACATCCACCAGCTCTGTGATGTCATTATAGAGGATAGAAGAGGATCAAGCGGCTCCTGTGAAGCTCTAGTGAACTCCATGACCAAGAGAATTAAGCCAGTGCTTGAAAATAATGGTAGCCATACTAAATATTGACACTTTAGGCAGAATTTGGCTATTTTCACTTAAGGATGTACTCACTTATGTTGCAAGCAGATTAGACTATAATGGCTGTGTGTTGAGTTATTTAGAGGACACCAAATTTACAGTTATACAAGTTGTACACTGACTCCTGTACATTGTATAAAAAAAATGTCCTATCTTCAGCGTTGTCCCATAAAAAGATATCATAAAATATTTATAAACATGTGAGAGGTGTATTCATTTTTGTGACATATTGTAAGCATCTGCCTGTATTAGCATTTAGGACAACAAAATTAGCCAATGTTGAGGATTGTAGATCCAATGGTCGTCCAGGAAAACTTAGTGCAGCAGATGAAAGACCCTTTATGGTTACTTTCCTTTGAAATCTGAAGATGTCCAGTAGTGATGAGCGAGCACTAAAATGCTTGAGTGCTTGGTACTCGAATCGAGCAAAGTGGACGCTCGAATGGGCTTGATTCAATTAATGAGTATAATGGAAGTCAATGGGAAACTCAAGCATTTTTCTGCAAGAGACCAGCAGGAGGGTTAGGGAGGCCATAAAATTGCTGAAATGGATGGAAACAACATTTAAGTGGAATAGGAACAGCATAAGGAAGATGCCTGGGTGCATTTCTGACTCCGAGGTCGCTGTTATGAACAATGTTGTCACAGTATTATTTTTAGAGCTGACAATAAAATCATACAAAACCTGAAGATAACATTTTTTTCTGTAAAATGCATGTTAACAAACATTCTCATTGTTGAAAAAACAGTGCAAAAAAAAGCTCTAAAAACACTGAAAGAATTGACATGATGCTTCTTTCAAAAATGCAGCAGTTTTCCATTTCAGTCAGGAAAAAAACAACAATTGCGAGCATTAGATTTATGAAATTAGCTTTTACTGGTCCTGTAAAAATCAGCTTTTAATTTGCTTAAAATGCTACAGAAAAAATGCCGCAAAAATGCAACGTATGAACAAAACCTAATAACTTGGCCATCATTCACCATATTTCCCCGTTGCCTATGACCACAATAGTTGACATAGTAGAAGGGAAAATAAAACTACACCCACCGGTAAATGTAATTTTAACATTTTATTACCTTATTTCTGCATGTGGTGTGTGACATGGTCAGACACATCCTGTTATATTTATGAAGGAGGGACTCTGAACATCACAAAGCCTACGCGGACAATCCAAGACCTGCCAAAAATTAGAAAGAAAGGGGACTCCCATACACCCTGCATTAGACATAAAGGTGGGCCTCATACACTCATACATTCTGTTAAAATTGTTAGGTAGTGGGATTCCTAGATTCATAAAACCTATGCACTAAGGGCAAGGGCTGCCAAAAATTAAAAGGAAGCACTTCGATACACCCTGGAAGACACGTCAAGGAATGCCTTTATACAAACTTTTTTGCTATTTTTAAGGAATGGGACTCCTAGACTCATAAAGCCTATGCCCTACGTGCAAGGGCTGCAAAAAAACTAGAAGCAGTAACTGCAATACATCCTGGAAGACACATCAAGGAGTACCTCAGAAAATTTTGTTTCCCACTTTTTAAGGCGTGGGACTCCTAGGCCAATGAAACGTATGCAGTAAATGCAAGGGTTCCCAAACATTTAGATGGAGGGACTGCAATACATCCTGGAAGATATGTAGAGGAGGGCCTCAGAAAACATTTTATTCCCATTTTCAGGGAGTGGAACGCCTAGACTCATAAAGCCTATACACCCAAATGCAAGGCCTGCCAAAAACTAGGAGGGATGGCAATGCACCCTGGAGACACAAAGTCTCAATTTTTTCCATTATGAAGGAGTGGGACTCAAACTAGTAAAGCCAAAGCACTATGTGCAATGGCTGCCAAAAATGAAAAGGAGGTATTCTCAATACATCCTGGAAGACTCACAGGAGGGTCTCAGAATCTTTTCACCAACATTATGAAGGAGTAGGACTCCTAGACTAGTAAAGCCTACGCACTATGTGCAAGGGCTGCCAAAAAAAGAAGGATGGACACCAATACACCCTGGAGGAGAGGCCCTAGAATTTCTTTTCCTCATTATTAAAAGTGGGACTCCTAGACTAGTAAAACCTATGCACTATGTGAAAGGCTGACAAAACTTAGGAGGGACTCCAATACTCCCTGGAAAACACATAGAGGAATGCCTAAAAAAAATGACATGTGCTTGAGCATGCTGGTGGTGTTCAGGCAACTGCTGATCTTGGTATGGCACAGATTGGAAGTGATTTTTTTATAAAACGCACTTTCTTTAAAAAAGTGGTAAACACCTAACCCTTGGCTACGAAAAGTGCCACTTGTGGGTGTTCTGGGGAACAGTTGCCTGCCTTCTCCCTGTGACCAACCTACTGCCTCTTGTGGTGCTGTGTATACCTCACTCTCTGTTGTCCTCACTCTGCATGGCACCTTCTCAGGTTAGGTCAGTGACTTAATCGTCTACCACCTTGTCTTCCACTTCTGCACTCTGGTCCTCCTCCTGACTTGTTGATTTAACAACATCACTTGTTGGCAACTGTGTCTCATCATCTTCTACCTCTTGAGACACTAAATATCAAAAAGCCCTTGGTAAAAACCCACAGCAATTCAAAACAAAAGGGGATGGTAACTAATTTATAATAAAATTATGTTTTTTATTTAAATCATTTAAAAATAACAATGATATTCATGAAAACAATAATAATAGACTGGATCAAATTCCCAATAAATTAGCAGTGGTTTCACAGGTTATAAGGTTATAGGATTCTTTTCCTCAGGGGGCTCCCCCTGAGGAAAAGAATGCTTGAAACGCACGTCGGGGTATTGTGGCACGCAGGACTCACTTTGACCAGCATAAAGGTACAGTGTCCCCATATTAAGTTTAGATAGCACGCACCTTTTATTTATTGGGCATTACCTTTAGCTTGGGATACACCTTGCGCACATATTTAGGATTAAATATAACTATTTATTAACTAAACCTCATTATTGCACTAGGCACTTTCTAATATATATAATTATTTATTAATCATCATATAGTTGGTCATTGCACTACGCACCTTATAACCTGTGAAATCGCTGCTAATTTATTGGGAATTTCATCCAGTCTATTTTTTTTTCATGAATATTATTGTTATTTTTTAATGATTTAAATAAAAAACATAATTTTATTATAAATTAGTTACCATCCCCTTTGGTTTTGAATTGTTGTGGGTTTTTACCAAGGGCTTTTTGATATTTATTGATATTTAATGGTGACATCATGTGGAATTTTTTGATGATTTCTCTTGAGACACTAGTTGCATTCCCCACTGTCGTCTTCTGACTGTGACTGCTAAAATATTTGGGTATCTCTACACATAATCTCTTCATGTCCCTCTTGAAACGTCCAGGCAAGAGGCCAGAATCAACAAATGGAAATGTAAAGAGCTCCTTGGAGTGTCCGAGTGTGACATCACTTGTCTTCTAGGACTTGCCATAGTGGGAGGAAGGAGGAACAGATTTAGGATTATGTGGTCCAAACTCTTGGCTAGTGAAACAAGACCATGTGGAAGACGGTTGTACTGGGAAACATACTGGCATAATCTGCCATCCAACCAATCCCCTGTTCGCAGTGTTCTGGCTTTAAGAGTGTTGCCCCTCTGCGAAGTGGGACAGTAAGCTAGGTCTTGTGGATGAGCATGTTTTTTTGTTCTCCAGCAGAAGGCACAGTTTCACCTGGCACCTGGTCTCAGCCTCTGAGTGCAGCATCAGTAGCACGTCCACTTCCCCGTCCCTTACTGCATGCCCTGCGCATATTAAACTAGGTAAACTATATATGCCTGCAAACTTCAAGGTATTAAAGGGAACCTGTCACCTAAAATATGCGTTCTGAGCTATCAGCAGATGCATATGGGCCCTAATTACACCTTCCTACCCATCCTTGTGTTATAAAATTGTATAATATGAAAGTAATAAAAAACATTTTATTACCTTCATATTTCCTATGTAAATAGCAGGGAATATGGTCACAGGGGCGGCGCCTTTCCCTGCATACTTTCCGTGGTATCACGCCCCTGTGGGCGTGATACCATGGAGTCACATGAGCAACGTCACCGTCGCTCTTTCTTTCCTGCGCGCGTTTACACTTACTATTGTGGCAGGCTTCTCTTCTGGGTTCTCCTTGTCAGTTTCAGACGCGCACTGCGGCTCGTGAACACCCGGAAAAGAAGCCTGCCACAATGCGTGCAGGATAGAATGAATGACGGTGACGTTGCTCATGTGACTCCATGGTATCACGCCCACAGGGGCGTGATACCACGGAAAGTATGCAGACGTCCAAAGGGCAAGGCGCCGCCCCTGTGACCACATTCCCTGCTATTTACATAGGAAATATGAAGGTAATAAAACGTTTTTTATTACTTTCATATTATACAATTTTATAACACAAGGATGGGTAGGGAGGTGTAATTAGGGCACACATGCGTCTACTGATAGGTTCCCTTTAATAGGGAATATAATAGATGTATCCCTGGCAAGAGACTTTTAGTTTTATGGTACAGCAGAAAGGATGGTAAGACTATAATCTTTGCCTATAAGTCTCTTATCCAAACCTATCCCTCCTCTAGCAGCTATCCCTACAGTGAATGCAGCTAACAGCTATATTAATAGGGAATAGAATAAATGTATCCCGATTCCCTGAAAAGGCACTTTTGGTTTTGGGGTGTAGCAGCAAGGACTGTAAGGCTATAATCCCTGCCCATATGCCTTGAATTCAAACCTATTCCTCCTCCAGCAGCTATCTCTACAGTGAGTGACCCCTTCACCATGTAGCGATTCTGTTTTTGTGCTTTTGTTTTGCCTCCCTTCGGTCCAAGAGCCATAACTTTATATTTTTCCATCAATGTAGCCATATGAGGGCTTGTTTTTTGCAGGACGAGTTGTACTTTTGAATTAAACTTTTAGGGCTCATTCACATGATTGTTCCGTTTGTCCTGGTCAGTTCCTGGTTTTTTTTAGCAGACCCACGGACAAGACTATCTTTTCAATGTCTTTTGTGTAGGATCGAATGGCACACGGCAGCACATCCGTGTGCATCCGATCCTACAAAAAAAACGGATGCCGTATGTCCGTTGCGTTATTATGGAACATGTCCTATTCTGTTCGGTAATAACGGACTATGACTCAATACAAGTCAATGGGCCGACAAAATCGCCGGAAGCACTTCCGTGTGACCTCCGTCGGGTGCCCTTGCCGTCTGTGTCCCGCTCCCCCGCCAGCCCCCACACTGCAATGTCAGCATATGCCCGCACGCCAATGTCAGCTGCTGCCCGCACTGCAATGTCAGCTGCTGCCCGCACTGCAATCTCAGCATATGTCCGCACTGTAGTGCGAGCAGCTGCGGAGATGATGAGTGTTGCTGTCAGGAGGTTAGTAAAGTTCATTACCTGTGGTGATGAATTCCTACACTCCTGACGTCAGCGCTCACCACTGACCACCGCGTTCTCACATCACCTCTCGCAGGCAGCCCGAGACTGTGACTAGCGGTGACGTCACAGGCCGCACGAGAGAGGTGATCTGAGAATCCGGTAGGCACAGAAGTCCGTGACCAGCGCTGATGTCAGGAGTGCAGCGGCTTCCATCATCGCAGGTAATGTACCTAGCTAATCTCCTGAAGTCAGTGCTGGTCATGCCCTGCAGTGACCTGGGCTGACCTAATGCTGTTAGCTCAGGTCAGTGCACTGTACTCACAGTCAAATGGGGAACGTTATGTTCTTCATTGACTGGGACAGTGAGAATGGATCATGGTGGGACCCCGTTATTGGATTACGCCAGACCTGGATTTGTTTCTTCTTTTCAATAAATTGGTGAAAGAGGGAATGTGTTGGGGAGTTTTTTTTCAAATAAAAATTTGTCGTCTTATTTTTTATTACTGACTGGGTTAGTGATGTCGGAAATCTGATAGACACCGTGACATTAATAATCCCAGGGCTTGATGCCATGTGACATTATACATCTGGTATCAACCCCATATATTACCCCATTTGCCACCGCACCAGGGCATTGGGATGAGCTGGAGAAAAGCACCAGGATTGGCGCATCTAATGGATGCACCACTTCTGGGGCGGCTGCGGCCTGCTATTCTTAGGCTGGGGAGAGTCCAAGAACCGCGGACCTCCCTAGTCTGAGAATACCAGACCACAGCTGTCCGCTTTACCTTGGCTGGTGATCTAATTTGGGAGGAAACACACGTTTTTTGTTTTTAATTATTTATTTAATTTAAAATAACAGCGTCGGGTGCCCTCTGTTTTGAATCACCAGCCAAGGTGAAGCTGCCAGCTGTGGTCTGCAGGCTACAGCCGTCTGCTTTACCCGAGCTGGCTACAAAAAATAGGGAGGACCCCACGTCTTTTTTTTTTTTTTAATTATGTATTTATTTTTTAGCTAAATACAAGGCTAAGTACCCTTTAGTGCCACATGAAAGGCACTAAAAGGTGCAAGATTACAAAATGTTGGGGCGTGGGACATTATATATGTCTTTCTCATCTATTATCTATCCCCTCTAGCTATCCCTCTATCCCTCCATTCATTCATTCCTCTATTTATCTCGCTATCTATCTATCTATATCTATCTATCCATCTATTTATCTATCTAGCTGCTTCTGTGTTTTGCGGTCCGCAAAAAAAACTGGAAGGCACTGGATGACACACGGATGACTCACGGCCCGTATATGGAACGGAACGAATGCCACATGGATGCATCCATGAAAAAACAGGACCGTTTTTTGCGGACCGCAAAAACGGATTGGTCATGTGAATGTAGCCTAAGTGAGGAGCAGATATTTATAGCAGAAGGGAGTTGGTTCAGCTGTGCTTACTACTACCTGTTTAATCACAGCAGGATAGAAAGGAACCGTAACCCCTTCAGTACCAGATGGAATTAAATAAGCTCCAACTAAACAACAAGTGGGCATGAAAGAGGATCTGAAATCAACTAAACTCTGTGACCTCTTGATTCCAGATTTCCCTGAGGTAACATCGAGCTGTAACACACTCGTGACTTAAACTGTCCTACCACATCCAACATAAGGATAGCACTTAAAGACTACATTTGCCAAAAGTAACTTTCTGATAGTGTAATATTCTTCCAGGAAGAACTAATCTTTTATTAATAGTCCTCTGCTACCCTCTGCTGGTGAAAACGGGATAATACATAATAAAAAAAAGGCTTGTTATGTTTGTACAATTCAGGTCTACAGTAATACGAAAGGGATTCACATATTTATGTTTAATCTTTCTTTATTAAAGTAAACAAGAGAATTTACAGGAAGAAAAAAAAAAGAAGATTCAAATACGTGATTACTTCATGTCAACTTACAGAGAAGAGTATAAGCCACATCCTAACTACGTTAACACCCCTTCTCTTACTAACTATCATAAGGCACGCATATGACATGTAACCACCTTTTATAATACAGACAATCTCCTTCCAATTGAGAACTACACCTCAAACAAAGTGAGGCTACTGCCGAAAACAAAAAAGAAAAGGAAAAAATTTGAAGATTTAACGAGAACTAGAGAGAAAGGAAAGTAGCAAGGGGGAAAGATAAGGAAAAGAAGAAAAGGAAAAGGGGGAGAGAAGAGTAACAGAAAGAGAGGGAAGGAAGGCATGGTAGGGATTACTTCCCCAGTACTCGGGCCGCTACATTGGACTAACGTAACACGCGTCATGCGTTACCAGTAAGGTTCTGAAATGGTAGAGAATCAAGAGCCAGGGTCCAGGGGGTCCAGATCCTAAGAAATTTATCCACTGAGTCATTGGTTTCTGCCGTTAGGGACTCCATCCTGTGGATGATGGCCATCTCCGCAAACCACTCCCTCACAGATGGCACCCCAGTCGATTTCCAGTATCTTGGGATCACCATGCGTGCTGCCGTAAGACAGTATCTCAGAAGGCCCGCTTTCTGTGATTTAAGCGATCCCGGGAGAATTGAAAGCAGCGCCATCTGAGGGGAACCCACCAACTGCTCTCCGCAAATCACAGCGTATGCTTTGAACACGGACCTCCAGAAAGGTTGTATCAATGGGCAGTCCCACCAGATATGCAGCATTGTCCCCCTTCCCCTTCCGCACCTCCAGCAGCTATCTGAGACCCCGGGAAATATTGCGTGTAGATTATCCGGGCACCTGTACCAACGGGTCAGAATCTTATAATTTTTTTCCTGTGCTGCACAGGCGATGGAAAATTTATGAGTGAGGATAAAGGACTTATTCCAGTCCTCCTCAGGAATGAAAGTCCCCAAATCTCTATTCCACTTCTCGATATATTTAAGGTCTCCCATGTCCGCCTCTGTAATCAGGAAGGAGTAAACCAGAGACAAGAGATGCCCGGGAGAATCCTCCCGCAAAAACAATTGTTCAAACTTTGTGGGCTGAGCCGCAAAAAGCCCAAGTCTGTTGTCAACCATCAAGAAGGACCTAAGTTGAAGGTATTCCAGCCAAGCCGTTGGATGCCGACCCTCTGGGAGAAAAAGGGCCGAAAAGGGGGGTACTTCCAAACCGTGCAAAGTCTGGGCTATCCGTGTGTCCTCACCCCTCCTCCAACCTAAGAAACGCTCGACTCCCATCCCTGGGGGGAACTCCGGGTTAGAGAAAAGCGGTGAGAGTGGACCAGGACCCCTTGAGAGAGATCCCCGCCTGCACTCAACGTCCCAGACCCTCAGGGATGCCCTGAGAAACTCCGCCTCTCCATCTATCCGTCCCCTCCGCAGCGGTGTGATCCACGGGAGGAACCGCAGGGGCATTTCGGACCAAACCTGCTCCAGACTCACCCATTGTTTAGCGCTCCTATTAAATTGCCAATCCATTAGTCTCAGCAGAAGAGACGCCTTGTGGTACTTTTTAAAGTCTGGCAACCCTGCCCCCCCCCCCTCTCTCTTACCTCTACTCAAGACTCTCCTCCCTCCCCACACAAATTTGTTAATAATTGACTGTATTCTGGTGAAGAAAAACGATGGTAGTGCTATAGGGGCCGTTTGACAGATATATAGAAAACGAGGGAGAACATCCATCTTGATGACATTAATACGTCCAAACCAGGACAGTTTCTGTCTATCGATTTGTTTAAGATCTCTCATAGTGCGTTCCAACAAAGGGAGGTAATTGAGGTGAAAAATCTTGGTATTGTCCCGTGGTACCACCACCCCCAGATAAGTCAGGGCCGATGTCTGCCATCTAAAACGAAAGTTGGATGCAATATGATCTACTTCCCTCCCCGGCAGAGTGAAATTCAAGGCTTCTGATTTATTATAGTTAACTTTAAAGTTGCTTATATGTCCGAAGTTCTCAATTTCCTTAACCAAGGAGGGAAAGGATATGTGGGGCTGTGTAATGTATAGGAGGAGGTCATCTGCATATAATCCCGCTTTACAATGATGCTCTCCCACCTCTATCCCTTTTATATCTGGGTTCTGTCTAATGGCCAAAGCCAAATGCTCCATTACGAGAACAAATAGGAGGGGGGATAAGGGACAACCCTGTCTGGTACCATTTTTTATGCTAATTGGCGCGGACAAGGACCCATTTACCTTTATTCTGGCAGTCGGTGTACTATAAAGGGAGGCCACTCCTCTAAGGAACCTGTCACCTATCTCCACCTGTCTCAACGCTGCCAACATGAAACCCCAGCTGACCCGGTCGAAGGCTTTCTCCGCATCTATGGAAAGTAAACACATAGGTAGTGCCTTTGCCTTCGCCCGAGCCAGCAGAAGAAACGTCTTATTCGTGTTGTCTCTTGCCTCTCGGCCCCCCACAAAACCCACCTGGTCCGTGTGTATCACTTTTGGAAGCAAAGGTGCCAGTCTATTGGCGAGAGCTTTTGAAAAGAATTTGACATCTATATTAATCAATGATATGGGACGGTAATTGGAGACATTAACCGGGTCCTTCCCTGGCTTCGGAATTACACATATATGCGCCTCTAGAGACTGAGGAACAAAAGATGCTCCAGCAGGCACCGAGTTAAAGACCCGTGTCAAAAAGGGGACAATTTGTTCCCTAAAAATTCTAAAAAATTTAGTTGTAAAACCATCCGGTCCCGGGCTCTTACCTACTGGGGTGTATCTGATAACCAAAGATATCTCCTCTTCCGTAAAATCTGACTCCAGCGTCTCAATTTCTGATTGCGCTAGCCTAGGCAAGGCAGTCCGCTGGACATAGTCCTCAATCTTATTATTGAGTGCCGTCAGTGACATATCAGTAAACTGACCCTTTATGTTGTACAGGTCCCCATAAAAGGCACGGAACTCTTCAGCTATTTTAACCGGGTCCTGAATCATATGTCCTCCTCTGTCCTTAATTTTCGCGATATGATTTGTGAGTTTCCTCGGGTGAATAAACCTGGTTAATGCCCTTCCACACTTGTCTGCATGTTCATATAAGTATCTCTGTAAACGTACCCTCTGTGCATAGTATTTTTGATCTAAGAGCCCCCTAAGTTCCTCCCGGGATCCCACCAATTCAGCGTACACCGAGGCCGATAAGGATTTTTTGTGGGATGCCTCCAAGGTCTGTATTCGCTGAACCAAAGAGGTAATCATAGAGGCCCTCTCCCGTTTAAGTCTTGATCCATGCTTTATTAATATACCCCGCACCACACATTTAAGGGCCTCCCACTGTGTCGGCAAGGCCGTCTGGTCCTGAGCGTGAATTTCCAAGAAATCACTCATCACCTGTCGAATTTCTACTACACGTAAGTCGTCTTTAAGTAGATGTTCATTAAGACGCCACGTCCATGGTCGCCGCGAACCGTCTGGGGGAGTGAGTTGGACGAACACCGGTGCATGGTCCGATAGACATATAGACCCTATGGAGGCCTGGGCTCGCCATGGCATGGCGTGTTGGCTAATCCACAACATATCTATACGGCTGTAAGATGAATGAATTGGGGAGAAATAAGAGTAATCCCTCTCCGTGGGATGCAGTGCCCTCCAAATATCAACCAATTGTAATGCTTGCAAATTTTTCCCTAGTGCCAACATCCTTTTTTGTGAAATAAAACGCCGCCCCGAGGAGGTATCAATTGCCGGTTCAAAGGTGAAATTAAAGTCCCCCCCAGCTATTAAAGTCCCTTCTGCAAATTCCACCAGCCGAGACAGGAGGGAAGAGCATGCCACAGTGGGTCTGGAGTTGGGTAAATACCAGTTAGCTACGGTATATACACCCACACCAATCTGGAGCTTCAGAAATATAAGTCTACCCTCAGGATCCACCAAAGGAGTCGATCACGGAGAACACCAATGACTTATGGAGAGCAATGGAGACCCCCCGGATTTAGCAGTCGGGTTAGGGCTGTGAAACCATGTTGTGTAAAATCTATCCCTAAGAACTGGGACCTGGCCTGCTTTAAAATGGGTCTCTTGTAATAATAACACCTGAGTCCTCTGTTTATGCATAGCATAAAATATTTGCGATCTCTTTTGCGGCACATTCAACTCTTTACAATTAAGGGAGCCAAAATTAAGTTGCGTCATGCCGAGCACTGGGGTCCCACACCTAAGGATAGGGATGAAGAAGGGGAAAGAGAGATGACCAGAGTAAGGAGCAAGAAACGCAGCAAGAATCATGAAAAGATTAGGCTGTGAAATAGAGAAAAAGAAAAGGGAAAACAAAGATTACAAACTGTAAGCCCAACAAATGCGGTAATTCCTGGGTATTGCTTTCAAGAGTCACTCAATCCACGACGCGTAAACCCAAACCAGGCGTGTACTTTCCAGGACGGAAGCCCCCCCCCTCCCAGGCCTCATTATAAAACCCAAACCACAGACAAACCCCAGCTCAGATGCGCACCCCGCAATTTCCCCCCCCCACGACCCACCCTCCTCAGGGGAAGGAAGGGAGGGAGAAGAGAGAGGTAGAAAGAAAAAAGAAAAGAAAAAAGAAAAAAACAGGGGGAAAGGAAAAAAGGGGGGGGAAGGAGAGAGAAAAAAAAAAAAAAGGGGGAAAGGAAAAAAGGGGGGGAGGAGAGAAAAGAAAAAAAAAAGGGGCAGGGAAGGACAAAAGGGAGGGAGGAAGGGGGGGAAGGAGAGAGAAAAAAAAAAAAGGGGGGGGGACGGGGACAGGGGGGGACAGAGGGCCACAGGGGGCAAGAAGAAAGGGGGAAGAGAGAGGTCGTGGAGCACGGGCCCGAAAAGAGGCGATAAAAGGCCAAAGGGGACACAGAAGGAGGAAGCGGAAGGAAACATGAAAAACGGGGGGGTGTTAATCATAACCATACATGTCCTATATGAAACTGCTAGGAATTCTGTAAAAGCATGAAACTACAAGAATCGGGGGCAGGAGGGCAAAATTGTAGCGGCAGAGAGAGGGAACCGTTTCGACTCACGTCAGTTATTATATCTAGCGTTAAATCTCTCCCATTACTTCATTAACTTAAACTTAACCCCTCAATCAGCCCTCCGCATCCAACACCCAAATAACAATACTACTCAAGTACAGTATAAAGTGTGAGAAGCATACAAGCCCCGTCTTGACGAACATCAGTCCTTGGTAGATGGCCGACCTCCTCCTCCCGTCTTCCTCTCCCCGCGATTACTTCTTGGAGGACGCTCAGGAAGCCCCCGCTAGAATTCTCTTGGAATAGAAGGCCAGTCCTCAATTTCAACTCTGGGGAGATTCAAGGCCTCCGAAAAGGGTGTCAGATCCTCTGGTGAATGAACGTGCATTCGGCCGCCACTGCGGACTTGAAGGCGAAAAGGGAAGCCCCAGCTGTACACCAAGTCCCGTGACCGAAGGAGCTCCAACAGAGGCCGTAGTGCTCTCCTCCTCTGGAGAGTAAGACAAGAGAGGTCGGGTAGGATCTGCAACTTAATCTTTTGGAAAAGGATCGGTACCCCTTCCCGGAGCTTCAGCAGAATAGACTCCTTTTGTAAGTAATGGTGGACCCGACAGATCACGTCCCGCGGGAACTCCGAGTCCGCTGGTTTGGGTTCCAAGGATCTGTGTGCTCTATCAAATTCGATCTCGGGATTCACATATTTAATAAGAGGTTCTCTACCCGACGTCCGAAATGTCTGCAGTCTTGCTGTGCTCCACAGAAAATTACTTCTACTCTAGTAGAAAAGTATAACAATTGTTGAATCAGATTAGCTCAGGATATAGACCGTTTTACCATCTGATACATTCTTCTTCATCTGGCTCAAACCATTATGACATCTTCAACTCACCCCCTCCTCTCTTTTGCAGCAGATTGAAACCCTATAGGTCAAAATAATAGTGTCACACGTTGTGTTACCTGAAAATAGAGCAATACACAAACTCTAAGGATAGTTATACATCTAGCACACGTTTAAAATCCAATGATCTTTAGACCATTTGGAATGGCTCCACTGCATTCGCCAACATTTTTTCGTCCAAGGGCACAATTGTCATACTGAACCAATCGAAAGGGCCACAAAAAAATTAAAGGGCTACTTAGATGAATACATCAGCAGAACGCTTGGCAGTACAATAATACATAATGAAAACCAAGTTTTGAGTACCGTATATACTGGCGTATAAGACGACTTTTTACCCCCTTAAAATAATGGCTACAGTGGGGGGTCGTCTTATACGCCGGATATACGGTGTGTGTATATATATATGTACACTGCAGCGTCCAGGGGAGGTGGGGGCAGCAGCTCTGGAGCACAGGGGAACGCTGCGGGCTGCAGCCTTTGATCTCCTGCACCCGCTCATATAATATGCACAGCCGCTGTCCATCTCCAATGGTGCTGAAATCGCACGCAGTGAGGGGCTGGGGCAGCGGTGCATATTATATGAGCCTGCGTCCCAGTGTGATCGCACATGCCCACCCCTGTGTTAGATTTGGCCCCCATGTTGCTGCTGCTCATTCTAAAATAAAAAAGCTTTACTTACCCCTGCAGCATTTCTCCCCGTGTCCCTGCTTCCACTGTGATCAGGCAGGCAGAGAGCTCAGCCTGCTGTGCCGATCACATGACCGCACTGAGAACCAGGAAGTGGAAGAACAGAAGCACGGAGCCAGACAGGAGGGAGATCAGCGCTGCAGGAGATAAGGAAAGAGGGTTTTATTTTACTTTGGGCAGCAGCCTAGGGGCCATATCTGACACAGGGGGACTTGTGCGATCTATAGGGGCCATGGGCAGCACTATGGGGGCGATATTTGACACAGGGGGACTTGTGCGATCTATATAGGGGCCATGGGCAGCACTATGGGGGAGATATCTAACACAGGGGGACTTGTGCGATCTATATAGGGGCCATGGGCAGCACTATGGGGGCGATATCTAACACAGGGGGACTTGTGCGATCTATAGGGACCATGGGCAGCACTATGGGGGCGATATATAACACAGGGGGACTTGTGCGATCTATATAGGAGCCATGGGCAGCACTATGGGGGCGATATCTAACACAGGGGGACTTGTGCGATCTATAGGGGCCATGGGCAGCAGCATGGGGGCGTTATCTAACACGGGAACGTGTGCAATCCATAGGGGACCATAGGCAGCACAGGGGAACGTGTGCCATCACAAGTGGGCTATATTCAATATAAGGGGGCCATATCCAGATTAAGGGGGCTAATTTTAGGATGGGGGGCTATGAGGGACATATACCCTATATGATTTGTTAGAGGGACACTGGCATTATAAGATGGACCCCATTTAACATTAAAAAAAAATAATTCTCTTTTCCTTCACCAAATTTGGGGGTGCGTCTTATAATCAGGTGCGTCTTATAAAGCGAAAAATACGGTATATATCATACAGCAGGGGTCGGGAACCTATGGCTCGCGAGCCAGATATGGCTCTTTTGATGGCCGTATCTGGCTCGCAGACAGGGCTCCTACCTGTCTATGGGCAAATGCCGGGGCCCTGGAGAGCCGGGGGGGCCCACTCGGCCTCGTCAGTTCTCCTGTCCCTTGGCCGGGGCCCACTCACCTTTATAGTTCTGCTGCCCCCGGCCGAGTTCCGGGGACCGCAGTCCTCGGCAGCAATCTGCGGCGCCGTCACTTTAAGGCGCGCAGACATCCTGTTTTGAATTTCATCTGTGGGCGGAGCTACCGCCTTCTCAGTCCCACAGATGAAGGAGGCGAGCTTCTGTCCGGCGCTGTGTGGGCCCCCTCTCCACCGTGACCTAATCGGGTAAATGCCCTCCCCGCCTCCCCATTATGGGCCCCGGTGAGCTGCTTCTAACCCCCCAGATGTATGCCCTGCCAATCCCCCCCCCGCCGATGCCGCGGGTGCTGTACCCGCCGAGCCGCGGGTGCAGGCCCCACAGAGCAGCAGAGTTGTGTGTATTTGTCTGTATGTAGCAGAGTTGTATGTGTTTGTCTGTATGTAGCAGAGTTGTATGTGTTTGTCTGTATGTAGCAGAGTTGTATGTGTTTGTCTGTATGTAGCAGAGTTGTGTGTGTTTGTCTGTATGTAGCAGAGTTGTATGTGTTTGTCTGTATGTAGCAGAGTTGTATGTGTTTGTCTGTATGTAGCAGAGTTGTATGTGTTTGTCTGTATGTAGCAGAGTTGTGTGTGTGTGTTTGTCTGTATGTAGCAGAGTTGTGTGTGTTTGTCTGTTTGTAGCAGAGTTGTGTGTGTTTGTCTGTTTGTAGCAGAGTTGTGTGTGTTTGTCTGTTTGTAGCAGAGTTGTGTGTGTCTGTTTGTAGCAGAGTGTAGTACCATTGTTTCAGTCCAGTTGTGGCTTTATACAGCAGGGAGGAGCATTCCTTGCTGTACTAAGTGAACATTGGAGCGATTGATCTGTCAATGGCCCTTTAAAAACATATTGTACGGCTCTCGCGGAATTAAAATTAACATGTTGCAATCAATGCAGACTTTTTTTCATTTGGGAGCGGGGTAGTCTTATACAGTGAGTATATCCCAAATTCTATATTTTTAGGGCAGAAGTTGGGGGTCGTCTTATACGCCCAGTCGTCTTATACGCCGGCATATACGGTATATGACAAGGATTTGGAGAGTTTGTGCTGAGTTTCTGCTCAAAAAAATCAGTGTGAACACACTTAACTAAATCTCATAATTTCAAAACTACATTTTCAGAATTTTTCAATTTTACATGAAGCACATTATGCATTGCTGCATCATCAGAACCACGGCTAGTACATGAATGCAGCACCAGAATGACCGTCAGTACAGGCATACATCACTAAGCTTAGTACAGTGATTATTAAACAGTTCCAAATCAGCCCCATGATAGACCTGTATCACGTCAACCTACTATTCCCAGTATGCCCTTAACAATGGTCAGGAGATACTGGAAGTTGTTGTTTCCAGCGATTATCAGACTGTGGACCATACAGATAGTACAACAGTATGCATAAGACGTAGTCAGGATCACAAATATTCATTTACATCCAGGTACCTTAGAGGTAACACCTTCTCTAATTAAAGTCATTCCCATCTTTTTATCTCTATGTAGCATAGATGTCACACTGCCCTGCTCCATAATATCCTCCACACCCTATATCTTTCCATAATGTGCCCACACCATGCACCTCTCAATAATGTCACACGCACCTCTCCATAATATCCCTCATGCCCTGCACCTCTCCATAATATACCTCACACCCTGCACCTCTCCATAATGTCCCCACGCCATGCAGCTCTCCATCATGTTCTTCCACACAATGCTCCTCTCTATTATGTTCCCCCACAACCTGGACTGCTCAACAATTTTCCCCCAAGCCCTGCACCCCTCCATAATGTTCCCCCACAACTTGCACCTCTCCATAATGTCCCCCCATACCACGCACCTCTCCATATTGTCACCCACACCCTGCTCTGCTCCATATTGTCACCCACACATCTCCATAATATCCCTAACGCCCTGCACTACTCCATAATGTCCCCCTACAACATGCACTGCTCCATAATGTTCCCTCACAACCTGCACTTCTCCATATTGTCATCCACATCTTCCACTGCTCCATAATAACCCCAATGCCCTGCACCTCTCTATAATGTCCTTAATCACACCATTATGTTCCCCCACAAAATGAACCTCTCCATAATGTTCCACCACAAAATGCACCTCTCCATAATGTTCCCCCACAACCTGTACCTCTCCATAATGTCCCCTCGTGACCTGCACCTCTCCATAATGTACCCCCTCAGTGTCTCCCCCCTGGGCTATAATAGTATATACTATATTTGGCTTCTCTGCCTGTGTGGCCTCTAGAGCAGTGTGATGAGATCATCGCATCGCTGGTGACACACCCCACCAGGGCCTGGGGGCACTTGTTACCGGGCCGGTGGTTCTGTCTCAGCGAGGAGGATGTCACGGCGACAGGGCCCAGCTCTATGACCCCGGTGGCGTCGTTAAAATGAATGGTGGTCGGGGATTACTTACAGGGGATGATAGTTTGTGATGACACCTGTGGTATGCAGCCAAATATGTGCCGCCACTGCCATTCAGTTCCCTTGGGGTCAGTGTTGATGCAGCTGAGTTGGTATAGCTCTCCACAGGTAGACCTGGGCCCCAGGGCTGTTGGGAGTAGTAGTCTGTAATGACGGGGTACAGGCAAATAACTTGGCAACACAGGGATGCAATCTCAAGATACTGGTTTACATGACCAGTCAAATGTTGCCCCCGGAGTGCAGACTGTGTCCTACTGTGATGGGCCCCAGCCGATCCCAGATAGTTCGGAGGCACAACCCGGTACACCCTTCTGTGTTCCTTCCCTGGTTGTTTTGCTGCGCTGGCCTCTCCCACCTGCCCCGCGCCTGCATACACAGAGCCCCGAGCTGGTGTCTGCGGACCCTGTCGGGTGGCTTGAAGCACTATCCCTTGGCCCTATGTGGTCACCTTTTCACTGGATGTGTGTGGATGTGGCTTCGGCACTTGCGGTAACCGCAGCCTCCGGTTTGCTAGCTGAGCCTTGTAGTTCTCCACTAGTTTAGGGGCTGGTCCTCTATATAATACTAATAATATTTATTCATTTATATAGCGCTATTAATTCCATAGCACTTTACATACATTGGCAACACTGTCCCCATTGGGGCTCACAATCTAAATTCCCTATCAGTATGTTTTGGAGTGTGGGGAGGAAACCGGAGAACCGGGAGGAAACCCACGCAATCACGGGGAGAACATACAAACTCTTTGTAGATATTGTCCTTAGTGGTACTAGAACCCAGGACCCCAGCACTGCAAGGCTGCAGTGCTAACCACTGAGCCATCGTGCCGCCAAGTCCCTCCACTCCAGTATGCCGTCTGTGGAATGAAACCACGGGTGTATGGCGCACTTCCCGTGGGCTCTAGGACCTCTTCTCTCCTGTGCCTGGGCCGAGCTACTCCAGCTCCAGACCACAGGTCTTCACCCCTCAGCTCCTACTTCCTGACTGACTCATGCTCCCACTAACTAGACTCCACTTCCAAGCTGGCTTCGGAGATGGTGCTTTTTCCTAAGAGGTAGCTTAGTTTGCACTAGGCCCTAACCATGGCCTGATGGAGTGTTGCTAAATAGTGTATCTGTGCTGTGTGTATACCGATTTGTGACCTCCTCCTTACCCAGGAATGGGATACTACACTTCTGGCTGAGGTGCAGTACCTCTGTGGTGACTGGAGCCTTAGGGGAACCACACTGGCATTTCCATAATCTTTGCCCTTTTGGTGGTGAGGTCAGTATTAGAAGTCCACATCTATACACCTGTCCATGATTTTCCCCCCAGGTTGGGCAGTCACACTGTGGACAAGCTATAAGTTATGGTCGTTGAGTTGGGCTTTCCTTAACTTCTTATGATCTACGTATCTCCCACCAGTCAATGGCCACAGCCTGGGTAGGTGTACTCACTATCGTCGGCTCAGAGGAGGATAATGGAGGCTGGGAATGTGGGTTATCCTTGGAATGGGAAGCAGTAGGATCTGTATCAGGGTGCTGCTAGGCTTGGTTGCAGGTAATGGCTCTGACAAACTGGCTGGGTAGTCCTTGTACAAAGTTATTCCCCAAAATGAAAGGTTTGGGAAGTCCGTGCATAAGCCCTACTTGTACCTCTCTCTAGTTGGTATGTGACGCCCTGGACCCCAGGGGTCACAGGTAATTACATCAGCCACATACACACACACCCCCATCCCCTGTGAGGTCACACACATGTCACCCGAAAGGGAGACCTGATGCCTCCCTCAGGGCGAGTAGAGCACACCAGGTGGGCGGAGTCAGGTGAAAAGGCACGCCCACCGAGGAGACTACTGTCCTGGGGCAGGAAGTTCAAACAGATAAGTTTTGAGTAGACAGTGAGTGGTAGTGGAGCAGCTGTCAGGGACCCGGGTAGGAGCCTGGGCCCCCTTGTAAACGTCAGGCAGGCAGACGGTGGTGGCCGTCTGCAGGAGTACCGGTACAGCAACCGGCGGAACCGTACGGACCGAGCCTGGGTTGGAGCCCGCCGGTCCTGAACCGGGGAGTTAACTGTGTACCGGAGCACCAGAAACCGGGTACTCAGACCCCGTCCTAGCTTAGAAGCCACTGAGTATAGCTGAAGTTGACTGATTGCTGGCTGGACCTCACGGGTTCATCCACACCCAAAGTCCCGAAAGAAGGCAAAAGCCCACCGAGACCGGGTGAGCGCCACCGCCAAGGGCCAAACACCCGACGGGCCAGCGCCTGTCGCAACCGAGGGCTCCTCCGGCAGCTCAATGCCGGGGAGCGGGCTACCACTGCTCAGGCAGGGGAGCCAAAACACAGCATCCAGAGGTGCACGGGAAAAGGGGCCACCATCAACCCCACAGGGGACATCAGCAGCCGGCCGCGGGAACCAACCACATCCGAACTTTGGTTTACCAGTGACTCTGAGTGTGAATCAATCGTGAGTACACCAGTGCCATCCGGGCACGACACTACACTGCGGCACGGCACCCTGCACCCCGACAACAACATCAGCGCTCCAGTCCCCCAACAGGCCCCGGGACACACCGCCCCTATCCACGGAGGGGTTAACATCTAGGCTGCGGCCGCAACACCGATCCCGGACGAGCCCGCCTTCACTCCAGCCGCAGTGGTGGTGCATCCAGTCACCACGATCCGTGGGTGGCGTCACGACCCGTAGGATGGCGACGCGGCCCTCCCCGGCTGCGCGCCTCGTCCCACACCACCCCGCTACCTCTCCCCTCTAACAGAGAGACGTGGCCCCCGGTCCGGAGGCGCTCGTGCCACCGACAACCCGAGCCCGGACCTCGAGCGTCTCGGCCCGAGGAAGCGGAGGAAGCGGCCGGGCCCCTCTCAGGGCAGAACACATCGACTCTTCTGGCGTCACGAACAGGATTCGGATAGTCCACTTACCTGTGGAAGTGTGCCTTAGAAGTATTCATCAGCGGCGTCCTGCCGAAAAAGCTGAAGTTCCGCCATCTTGGCGCGAAAGTTTCCTGCTTGAGTCGTCTTCCCCGAGCAGTGAAGGCGCGAAAGTGAAGCCACGCCCCCGGAGGAGTGCAAAGAGAAAACCAAGGGGGAGGCGGGTGAGAAGGCTGCCTGATGTAACTGAGAAGATGAAAAGGCAGGGACTCCAGGACCCTGCATCCGTTCCGTTCCTGGACCCCGACTGTGCAGTATGGCGACTCCCGTCCAGCGTCCCGATACCCCGGAGCCCGCGCAAGGAACTGCGGCGTGGGTGAAGGCCCGGACGGAGGAGATGTGTCGCCGCCTCCAGCACCAGGTAAGCTTCCTGGTGGAGCACTGGGCGGCGGAGATGGGGGAGATAGTGGCTGCCGTGCGGGCCCGTGAGAGGCTGACAGTGTTGACGGGGTGGGGAGGTGATCCACGTCCCTATGCCCTTGAGGGGTCGGCCGTCGCGGCTGAGGAGCTAGGTCTGCTGCTGCCTGCGATACAGCCTCCTCCATTGCCCGCAGCGGTGGTTGCTGCTCCTCCACCCGAATCCCCACCCCCAACACCAGTGGCGGAGTACGTCCTGGGCGCTCATGGGAAGCTGCTTGAGGAGGCTGGCCTGGACTTGCAATGGAACCCGGCCGCGCTGTGCTCGTTGCCCGAGGGGATCCATTACCGGTCGGCACCTGAACCAGAGGCGATGCCGGAGGCCCCGGAAGTGGCCGCGCCCAAAAGTGCCCAGGCTCCAGAAAATCGCCCGGCCAAGAAGGCCCAGAAGGCAAGACAAGCTGCTCCAGGGTCGCAGGCCTCGGCTGAGGTTCCATGGGGAGGCAGCTGCAAGGCAGCAGAGCCGGCCGCAAACACAGCGGCGCTCCCCTCCGAGAGTGTCGATCATGGTCGACACTGGGGAGCGCCGGCTGGGCCAGACCTCCACTGATGTAGACCCCGGGCATGCAAACCCACCGTATTGGGAGCGGCAGCCCAGCCAGCTGAGCCGGAAGATTGTGGCCAGAGAAAGGAAGAGGGAGGAGGTCCTAGCCAGCACCATTGAAGGAAAGGAGCACCTGAGGAGTGCTGGATATTGGGTGCGGGGCCCGACCTACCAGGGCCAGGTCCGGTGATTCAACAAAGACAAGGGCTGGGGATTCCAATACGACCCCGGTCTGGAAACGGAGGTGTTCTTTTCCCGGCGGGATGTGACTGCCCACCTCCCGTTCGGGCACCAGGACCGCGACCTTCTGCCCGGAGATTTGGTGCACTACACCCGGCACCGAAGGGAGAGGGGCTGGTTTGCCCTGGTAGTCCGGAGTGGCAGACAGCCCCCTCCTCCACCGTACACCCCCGATGTGGAGGTTGAGGAAGAGATGGAGTAAGCCAGTAGCCCGTTAGCTACAAAAGGACCCGTCCCCGTTGGGACTTGTGTTTGAAAACCCCGTTAACCCTGTTGCGTGAGTGACTGCTCATGGACAAGGCCGTGGACTTGCCGGCCACCCAAAAACTTTTGGGCTTGTAAATATTGCCCTACCCCCTTTTAACATGCCTTCCTGTTCCGTTAGCCTCCGGAGAGGCAGATTTGAGGTATCACTCACAGCAGAGCAGGCTGGGGTCCGGTCACCACTGGGACCGGTGACCATCCTCCGGGGAGCCCTTGAGCAACCGCCGGGTGCGCCGCCAGGCTGATCTGGCCATGTTCCTGTTTCTGGACTGGGGAAAAGGGGTGCTGCCAGTTTCTTAGGGGCAGCATCAAGGCTAGGTTGTTTGGGTGGGAAAGGCAGAAGGACATGAACCCGTTCTGTTTAATAAAGTTTGAAACGTTAAAGCAAAATGCCTCCCGTTATGGGAAGACCTTCAGTAACCATAGTTTGTATAAATGTTATTATAATTGTAAGTGTTTTCCCGTTTTTCCCGTTTACAGTTGAAAAATAAAAATAAACCGGAGTTGGTCGGGCAGCCCGCAGACGGTCTGCATTAAACCAAGGGGGTATGTGATGCCCTGGACCCCAGGGGTCACAGGTAATTACATCAGCCACATACACACACCCCCATCCCCTGTGAGGTCACACACATGTCACCCAAAAGGGAGACCTGATGCCTCCCTCGGGGCGAGTAGAGCACACCAGGTGGGCGGAGTCAGGCGGAAAGGCACGCCCACCGAGGAGACTACTGTCCTGGGGCAGGAAGTTCAAACAGATAAGTTTTGAGTAGACAGTGAGTGGTAGTGGAGCAGCTGTCAGGGACCCGGGTAGGAGCCTGGGCCCCCTTGTAAACGTCAGGCAGGCAGACGGTGGTGGCCGTCTGCAGGAGTACCGGTACAGCAACCGGCGGGCACGAGCCACCGACAACCCGAGGCCGGACCTCGAGCGGCTCGGCCCGAGCAAGCGGAGGAAGCGGCCGGGCCCCTCTCAGGCCGGTACAGGTATTTCAGTCCAACTGCACACGTGCCAGAGCAATGCTGTCCGAATGCTGGCCACCAGCTAGGGAGATAGTTACTTGGTGGCCTGGAAAATGGTGTTCTGAAGTCACAATATCTGGGCTGACCATGGTGATGGAAGACCCAGTGTCTCGGAGTCTCTGGGCCTGTATGTCATGATCTTGATGGGCTAGATGGAGCGATGAAGGTTGGCTGGAGTAGGGTGTCCGACTGGGTATATCACTTCCTCCACAGCTGGTTTATCCCGGGAATAGCATCTCCCAGGCCCTGCTAGCTTGTCTTGGCAGACATTGATTGGCTGGGCCAGAAGACACCTGGCTTATAGACAATCTTTGCCTATCTGTCCAAGATTCCTCATGTATATCAGTACTGTGAATTGGGCAATTCACAGGCCCTGTTTGTAAACCTTTGTTCTGGTGGGGCTTCTGCTGGGTAGTGGGATTGTCCTTCTCGAGTAGCTGGTTGTAGAGGAACAGTAACTCTTAAACTGATTCCAGAACACAAGCTCTCTCATTGCTTGAAGCTTCAGAACCCAATGCAGCCAACAACTCCTGGATTTGAATTGCTTGGGACTGTATTGTTGATTGCAGACTGGCACAAGATCCTTGATCTGGCACGTAGTTTAATTCCTGTGTCAACCTCGTCAGAGTCTTCGTCATCCTCTACAGTGTTCTGGGCATCCTTACAGACCATTTCCTTGATCTTATCTGACCTGGTGTCAGTGATCCTGTATTCGATCTGTTGAATCTGGTGTCGCGGGCGGAGAGGACGTGCTCGCCACGCTCGGGTCTGGGGCTTCTGCTGCTGCTCGGTGGCTCGAGCGGTGGACCGGACCCGGGGACTCGAGCAGCGCTCCTCACCCGTGAGTGAAATAGGGGTGGTATGTTTAGGGAGATTGTTCGTGACGCCACCCACGGGTCGTGGTGATAACACAGCACAACAATGTTTTTGCTACTGAGGGTAAAACATGTGTTCTTTACTAATTTGAACATGCTGATTCCAAATATGAACTCAGAATTTGCACAGCACGTCCAGATTTTGAGTTATACTTAGAAAAGGCCATACGCCTATTCAGGCATTGTTGAAGATATTCTTACACACATTCGGCCCAATAGAGATGAACATAAGATTGGTAAGCACAATGTTCAACACGAATCACTTGTCGATCCACTTAAAGTTTATCTTCCACCTCTTCACATTAAACTAGGACTAATGAAAAATTTTGTAGTAGCAATGGATCGTCAAGGGAATGGATTTAAGTATCTGAAGGAAAAGTTTAGTGCATTGAAAACCAAACTCAAAGCAGGAATCTTTATTGGTCCTGAAATCCACCAACTAATCCATGATGAAATCTTCAAGAAAGAACTCACCCCACTTGAACTAACTGCATGGGATGCATTTATATTAGTAGTTCAAAACTTCCTTGGAAACGAAAGAGCAGAAAACAATGCTGAACTAATAGACAATATGCTTCAAGCATACGAAATGCATGGTGCCCGAATGTCATTGAAAATGCATTTCCTACATTCACATCTTGACTTCTTTCCTCCAAATATGGGTAATGTCAGTGACGAACATGGTGAGAGATTCCACCAGGACATTTCTACTATGGAAAAAAGATACCCAGGTCGCTTTAACCCCAACATGATGGGCGATTACTGCTGGTTTTTGCAACGGGCCACTAGGACCACTCACAAGCGCAAAAGCAAGTGCCTGAAGCACTTTTAAAAGTAGACTGCCAGGACCCCAACAAATCCTCCCCCTCCCCTTTAAGAGACACCACGACACAATTTTCTTTGAAAACAAAACTTTTTATTTAACTTTTTCTTTGGAGAGTCAAAGGAAAACAATGCTCTCATCTTTTGGGATAAAATTATGGTCACAGCTCTCCAAAACAGGCGTTAAAACCAGCCAAATATACCAGGGGTTTAGGTAAAGTACCGCCACTCGGCCGTCCGGTGCGGGTGTTTCACCTCCATTTCTCCTTAATTCCGACCCCTTCCGCTGCTGTGACTTGATAATACCAAACAACCGAAAAAACTCACATCTCCTTTCAACCAAAAACCTTAAAAAGAGGGGAGGGTGGGCGGGAAACTGGTCCGGGTCCTCAGAGAGAGTGGCCAGGAAAACTCCCTTGATCCTGTGCAGCAAGCTGCGGAGGGAGGAACCAATGACGTTTTAATGGGAGGAGTGACAGAGTCGAGAGGTCTCTTAAAGGGGGATCACCTATTTTCACAGGAAGGGGCCAGCAGTCAGGGGGCAGCATCCACATTCGGGCTGCAGTGCCCTACAGACTGCCAGGACCCCAACAAATCCTCCCCCTCCCCTTTAAGAGACACCACGACACAATTTTCTTTGAAAACAAAACTTTTTATTTAACTTTTTCTTTGGAGAGTCAAAGGAAAACAATGCTCTCATCTTTTGGGATAAAATTATGGTCACAGCTCTCCAAAACAGGCGTTAAAACCAGCCAAATATACCAGGGGTTTAGGTAAAGTACCGCCACTCGGCCGTCCGGTGCGGGTGTTTCACCTCCATTTCTCCTTAATTCCGACCCCTTCCGCCAAGGAGCAGCAAATCAACGAGCTGCGACCCCACCCACCATGGACTGGAGTGCTTGCACGACACCCTCACGGATTCCTGCCAAGAACAACTCCTGACCACTATCATTCAGATGCACTCCATCCGCCCGCAGGTAAGCCGTATTATCACCCTCCAGCTGGTGATGGCGGACGACCACCCCGTTTTTGAACCGTATAAATTTTGAGATACGCTGATTCAGCGTACGCCGGGTTCGTTCCATGGCGAAACCTTCCTTAGCGCCATGCCAAACAAGCCGCGGAATCACCTCGGACCAAACCAGCTTCATTTGAGGGAAGAAACAGGGGAATTTGTCCATATCAGACCGCATAAGGGTCAGTAACTCAGCCAACGGAAACGAAACTAGGTCGTTACCCCCGGCGTGTATCACCAAAACCACTGGGGAGGAGACCATCCTTGCTATCTTGACCACTTCTGGTAAAACCTGCGGCCAGGACAGGCCCCTGATACCTCTCCAGTTAACGTCGGTGTCAAGTAATCCCAAGGACCGGCCACCAGGTCGGGAGTCCGCTCTCCGAGCCGCCCAGTACACAAACGAATGACCTAGGATCCACACACTCGGACGGCTTGTATCTGAAAAGAAAACAATGTCAAACCACAGACAAAAACAGATGAACAGGTACCTTCACCCTTCCAATGCTCCCGCTAACCACATACCGCAAGAACGACTCATGAGCTCCCAAACCACACCGGCGTGCTCCAGTTACAACACCTAATCCAAGTCGAAGGCCTGCTCTGCAGTGCCTGCGTTTAAGACCAGCTCAGGGCGAATGTATCTCATGAAGCACCTGGAACGCCATCTTCCAACCCGCTGGATTTCCGAATCTTGCATACCTGCCCGTGAAGCCTCCGTGGCAGCCCCGATACGGAAAGAATGAGTCCCGAATTCAGACGCTGGCAGGCCAAGATGGGTAAGAATGCGCCGCAAAAAATTTAAAAACTGCCCCGCTAATAGGGGGGAACCGTCCTCATGTGTAAAAAATTGCGGCCCATCGGTTCTGATCGCTAGAAAAGACCTAACAAGAGCTCCAGGGCACACTGGGCCTGGGATAGAAAACAGGGGAAACCATGTTCCCCTGCTTTCCTGATCCATCTTAGATTTACGCAAGCGTACTCGCAACCCATCGCCACATACTAAAACATCGTCCCGTTGTAAGCCACCTATGTCTCCCCGTGCCTTCGGTACAAGTTCCCCGACCCGAAGGGCCCCGAAAAATGCGGTTCCAAAAGCCGCTGCAAACAAAGTGAATTCGTATGAAGAATTACATAAAACCTTTGCCCCATCGATTAATTCAGCCAACAGATGAAAAGAGATGGGCCTTCTACGGTCAATCCTAATGTCACTTCTCCTCCAGCCCTTCAGAACTTGGTGCACCAAAAAGGACTTTGTAACATCTGGCCAGTTCCTGAGTTTAAAGTTAAACGCTATGCCCGATAGCCGGTTACGTGTAACCGCCCCGGATGCCCGCCGGTTGTGCAGGGACACCAAATACTTCAGTGTAAGCTGTAATAAAGTGTCGCCCGAAGGCGCACCAGAAATTTCCCCCACCGACTCGCACCAATCGTTCCATGCCTTACCGTAGGCTCTCCAAGTCGACGGGGCCACTGAGGAATGGATCATCGGGATCAGCTGAGCGGGACATCCCACATCCCTGCTGGGCACACCAAACCTTGAACCTCTGCTGATGGATGCAAATCCCGGAATCTCTGAAATTGAAAACGCGACAGGGCGTCCGCCATGTTATTTTTGCAACCAGGAACATGCTTCGCTTTAAAACAAACGTTTATTGATAAGCATTTTAAAACTAAAAATCTGATCAGGCTGATGACTGGGGGGGAAGAGGCGGACAAGTGGTTGATGGCATGCACCACGCTGGCATTATCGCACCAAAAAATGATCCGCTTATTCCTCAACGCCTCCCCCCAAATTTCGACCGCGACCGCTATAGGGAAAAGTTCAAGCAGGGTAAGGTTCCCGGTCCACGCCCACTGTACCCAGGTTTCCGGCCATTTTTCGGCACACCACTGCGTGCCAAAAATGACCCCGAATCCAATGGCTCCTGCAGCGTCCGAAAAAAGTTCTACCTCCGAGTTTGTCCGGTCCGCCTCTTGACAGCAAGTGCGGCCGTTGTATGTACTCAAAAATTTTTGCCACACAAACAAGTCGTTCTTTAGGGATGTTGTTATACGAATTCGATGGTGTGGAAGCCGTACCCCACAAGTAGCCAATGACAGGCGCCTGGAAAAAATCCTGCCCATGGGCATGACCTTGCAGGCAAAATTGAGTGAACCCAATAGTGACTGCATTTGGAACAAGGTGACTTTTCCCACGGAAATGACCGCCGAAATAAGGTCAAGCAGGCCTCGGATTTTTTCCGGGGGAAGCCTGAACTCCATAGCTTCGGTATCAATGATTATACCCAGGAAAGACAAGACCGTGACAGGGCCAATGGTTTTTTCTTTTGAAAGGGGGACACCAAACCGTCCCATGAGGGACTGAAAACAGTCCAATACGGATTGGCACAACGGAGAGGCAGCGGGGCCGACGAATAAGAAATCATCCAAATAGTGAGTTATCCCCTCGGAACCTGTCTCCCGGCGGGCAACCCATTCTAAAAAGGAGCTGAACATTTCAAAATACTGGCAAGAAATGGAACAACCCATGGGGAGACAGGTGTCGAAATAATACTCACCGTCCAGCATTGCACCCAGCAGGTGATGACAGTCCGGATGTACCGGCAAGAGGCGGAAGGCCGACTCTATGTCGGATTTTGCCAAGAGAGCACCCCTACCAGCAAGCCTGACCAATTCAACTGCCCTATCGAAAGACACATAATGAACCGACGAGTCTTCCTCAGGTATACCGTCATTCACCGATCTACCCTTGGGATAGGACAGGTGATGAATGAGCCGGAATTGTCCATGTTCCTTTTTGGGAACCACCCCCAAGGGTGACACCCGCAGGTTACTGAAAGGTGGGGCCTTAAACGGACCTTGAAAACGCCCTAAGGCCACTTCCTTAACCAGTTTGGAACGGATGACTTCCGGGTTTTCCCTTGCTGATTTCAAATTGGGGGATGATGAGGGGAGCCTAGAAAAAAGGAAAGGTATGAAAAAACCGAACGAAAAAACCGAATCTGATTTGGGCTGCAGCCCGTCTATTGGGGTACCTGCTTAGCCACGGCTCCATCATGGTGACGCTCACTGGGGTCACGGTTTTCCTGAGTCCCGGGTTTAGCCCCGTGGGCTTTTTGAGCGGGCTTGTTGCATTTGGAGGCAGTGTGAGGCCCCCCGCACACCGAGCACTCGTGCTTGTACTTGCACAGGGTGTGGTATTTACAGAATCCGTCGTTAAATAACCAACATGTTCCCGGGCGGCGGATGGCCACCGCGCCCGTGTGAGATCCGGGCGCGGCAGCCCCCCCGGGAAAAGGCTGTATAACCCTCTGAGCCATCATCAGGCGGAGCCAAGAGTCAGTGGCCTTGACTCCCCAACCCAGGTGGGGCTGAAGGTCCAAACGGCGACGGAAGTCCTCATCGTACTTCCACCACGCCGAACCTCCATGGGCCTTGTACGAGCTGTAGATGCTGTCCAGGTAAATAAACAATTCTGAGCACCTTTCCGGGTGCCGTTGACCCATAACACATCCCAGAACGGCGAACGCCTGCAACCAATTATTTATGGTCTTGGCAACCTTAGGCTTACGGTCATAAAACTTCTCGCCCGGCCGCCGTTCCCGATCAACCGAATGCTGGTCTGTCGATATTAATGACCAGATGTCGACGTAACTGTTGGCCCAGATTAACTCTTTCACCTGCACGTCAAGGTGGGAACCCAAGGGAGGGACCCCACAAAACAGACCACCTTTGTAAAGGTCCGGGCCAGGAGGGGTTACTTTTGACCCCTCTGGCACCTGTAACAATTTGGGGTTCACGAATACTTTTTGAACCTGAGCCGGGTCCCTAGGCGCAGCCCCGGTAGACCCAACCCCACTCCAGACCCCCACGTAAGGGTACTCACCGTGCGTCGAAGAAATTGTGTTTCCCATATCCTGGAACTGGTCCACGGATGTTGGACCCACATCGCCACGCTGCACAGTTGTAGCGGTTGGTGTCCTCCTTCTTCTGCGTGACCTCTCTGAGGATTCGTCTGAGGAAGAGGGGGAGCGCCAGCGCGAGGACCTGGAACGCCGACTACGCCGCCTAGACCTAGATCTGCCACGGCGACGGCTGCTGATACGTCGCCTGCTGCGCCTACGCGCGCGCTGCTCGTCAGATGATGATGAGGAAGCACGCCCACGTTGGCTGCCCGCACCACCCGCAATAGCCGTGGCCGGGGTCCCAGCACGTGACCGTGAAATGCTCTGATACCCTCCGCTACTCACCCCCGCCCTCATCTGTAGGAGGCTATTCTGCAGGCCAAGTGGCGAACTGGCCCCCTCCCCCCTTACATAGGGAGCCAGTTGGTGAGGTACAATTACACTGGGAGGATTAAGCTGTGAGACTAAACCAGTACCTAGTGGGGCAATAAGTAAAGGCTGGCTCAACTGTGATGGTGGCGGCGTCTGATCAGGTGGGGGCCACAGGACCAACTGTCCATCCACCTGTGGAATATTTATGGGCCCATTTCCCCCCTCCCTTTGGGCTAGAGGTGCCGACTCAAGCGGTGCTCTCATATCAGCAGAAGCACCGCTAGAACCAGAGGAACTCTGGCATGTATTGTTTCCTCCCATTGCAACTAAGGGGAGGACGTTTGGAGCAATGCTGCTCAGGGCAATCTGATGTAAATCGGCTCCCCTTAACCCCGTGCAGCTGCCTGCTGCTTGTAACGAGGGGCCGTGGACCTGCGCTGACTCCCTGTCCCCTGGAGCGTCCCTCACAATGGCGCCGGCAGCCGAGCTAAGGATGGTGGGCGGGGGTAAGCGCTGGGAGCGCGAAGAGCTTTTCTTCGCGCTCCTTTTTGAATTCTGTGGCGGGCTCAAGCGGGCCGGCGGGCGGGTATGTCTCTTAGACCTCCGCTCGCCGGCACCGCTCGCTTGAACCTCGGCAGAGAGGAAGCTGCCCACAGGTAACAGCCCTGTGAGCCATCCGCTCCCCTCCCTGCCGATGCGCTCTCTCACCGCCTCCATGAGCGGGTCCATCATACCGGCAGTCCAAACTGGTCCGGGTCCTCAGAGAGAGTGGCCAGGAAAACTCCCTTGATCCTGTGCAGCAAGCTGCGGAGGGAGGAACCAATGACGTTTTAATGGGAGGAGTGACAGAGTCGAGAGGTCTCTTAAAGGGGGATCACCTATTTTCACAGGAAGGGGCCAGCAGTCAGGGGGCAGCATCCACATTCGGGCTGCAGTGCCCTACACTCTGCTGAGTTCAAGGCGATTTCTTAAGCTACTATAAGTGATTTTTAAGTTTTTTGGTTTATTTACCTATACTTCTTTTTCAATAAAAATGATAATACATGTTGTGAAACTGTGGGACATAACGATTCTGTATCTTTATTAATTGCTTATTTTAATTTTCACAAAAATTGGAATAACTTAATATCCTGACATGCTACAAAAAAACTAACTTCAGATTTGGATTCAGCGCATTCGATTTAGTATAGCGCACATGGTTTTTGCCAAGTAGCAGACAAAAAGTGTTTATTTGTTGTGCTGTGTAATGGCACCACCGCTGCTGGTAACGGGGAAACCGGGAGAGATGATAGGGTGCAGCTGAGATGTTGTCCCCTCCGTGGGCAGGGGTTGGTGATCCCGGGGCCCGATGGTGTAACGGGGAGGCCAGATGGCTGGGGTGCAGGGACTGCACGGCGCGGTGCCGGACAACACTGGTGTACTCACTCAGACAATCACTGACAGTCGTAGGTAAACCAAAACGGCCGGATGGACGGGTGCCGCAGCTGGCTGCAGTGTTGTTGTTGTGCTCTCCCCGGACGGCTGATGGTGGCTGTCTTTCCCTGCACCTTTGAGAATGTTCTTGACTCCTGTGGTTGTGTCGCGGGCGGGGGGTGCGCTGAGCTCACCACGCTTGGGTCCAGCGCTGCTGCTGCTCGGTGGCTCGAGCGGTGGGCCGGATCCGGGGACTCGAGCGGCGCCCCTTGCCCGTGAGTGAAAGGGGTGGTTTGGTGGTGTTTGGGATGTCGGTTTGTGACGCCACCCACGGTGTGTGGTGAGGTTGGGGCACCACCGCTGCTCTGTGCGGGGATCCCGGGAGCGATGGCAGGGAGCAGCTGAGATGTTTCTCTCCCCTCCGTGGGTAGGGGGATTTTGGTAGTCCCGGGGCCCGGAGTTGTTGTCTGTTTGGTGGGTTGCGGGGCCTGGCCAGGTGCAGGGTCGCGGGGGCAGCGCAGTGCCAGATGGCACGGTGGTACTTACTCAGCCAGTAACGCACCCGGAGTCTCTGGTAAAACAAACGGCTGAATGGACGAGTCCCACAGACGGCTGCGACGGTCGCTCCCGGTAGGTTGGCGGTAACTGTCTCTCCCTCCACCGGTATTACGTTCTCGGCCCCGATGGATTCCCACCGGTAACCCGCTCCCCAGCGGTAGGTTGGCTAAGGGAGCCCTGTTTGCCCGCAGGCTCTGGCCCTGGGAGCTCTAGCTCTGGCGGTAGCTTTCTCTCCCTCACGGTTTGGACGGTTGCCTTCAGTCGGGTCTTTACTGCTGGGAAACCCCGCTGACGGATTTGACCGGTTTAACGGCGACTCCTAGCCTCGTCGGGGTCCGTAGGCCCTGCCAGATGGTGCTGGCTTCTCTTCGCTCCCCGATCCGGTACCGGCGGGCCACCGCCCGACCCCGGTCCTTACGGTTGTGCGTCAATCGGCCTCGCCTGCAGACGGTCACCACCGTCTGCCAACCTTGCTGTAAGGTGCCCGGGCCACGTACCTGGACACGGCCAGTCAGTTCCTCCACTACCACTTCCCTGACTCTCACTCTCTACACTCCACTCTCAACTCCTTTTCACTATCTAACCTTCTTTCCCGCCTCCAGGACTGTGAACTCCTCGGTGGGAGGAGCCAACCACCTGGCTCCGCCCCACCTGGTGTGGACATCAGCCCCTGGAGGGAGGCAACAAGGATTTGTGTCTGACTTTGATGTTCCTAACCGGGGTGTAGGGTGTGTTGTTGTAGTACCTGTGACGTCCTGGCTTGTCCAGGGCGCCACAGTTGCCCACCGGTAGTGCGCTCCCCGGCGTATAGGTGCCGTAGGAGCCCGTTTTTCCCGCAGGCGCTGGCCATTGGATCTCTAGCCTGTGGCGGTGGCTGTATATCCTCTCTGGGTGGACTGTTGCCTTCAATCGGGACTTGGTTGTTAGGAAACCCCTGGTGTTCCTGTCACATTCGGATTTGACTATTGACGGCGGCTCCAAGCCTGGTCGGGGTCCGATGGCCCTGCCTGTGTGCTTAGCTTCACTCCATTCCCCGGTCCGGTACTGGCAGGCCGACGCCCGACCCCGGTCCTTACGGCTCTGCGGAGTTCCACCAACTCCTGCAGACGGCCATCACCGTCTGCCAACCTTGCTGTCAGTGCCTGGGCTCCGACCAAGACACCTCAAGTGTTCACTCCTCTCACTTTCACCTCCAAGACTAATCTGACACTTTTCCCGCCTCCAGGCCTGTGAACTCCTCGGTGGGTGGGGCCAACCGCCTGGCTTTACCCCACCTGGTGTGGATATTAGGCCCTGGAGGGAGGCAACAAGGGTTTTTGATTGACTGTTGTAACTGCCTAGGGTGGGGGTGTTGGTATGTATGTGACTACCTGGCTAGTCCAGGGCGTCACACTGGCACAGCTCTTGTATTGCTATTTCCTGCCGAGGCTGTATGGTCACTCAGGTCTCTACTCAAGACTCTGCTGGTGGGGTTGGACATGGTGGTGTCTGAAACCTGTATGCCTCAGCTATGGCCTACTGGGCATGCCTATATGCCACTCTGATTATGGAGCCCTTAGACGGTGTCTACGAACTCCAGTCTCCTGCAACTTCCCTGCATCAGCCGGGCTGAGTACTATCCCACCGCTGCCACCTGATGTGGTGACATGAAGGTTAGTGGGTGCTCTCATCCGCTGGCCTTGCTGTCTTCAGAAATACAGCATAGACCAGGGCTCATCCCACTGAATGCCCACACTGCTTTGCAGTGGGCAGAACACTACTTAGGCAACACAGGATGAGGGTACCACACATGGTAAGAGCTTATTAATTCCCTAATAGGTAAAGACATATCGTCCAATCCGAGCAAGAACACAAGATGGTCTCACCCTTCTCTGGCTTGCCAGGAACTAGAATCTTTATGACTTTGGGGCCTCCAGGGCCAACTATCCCAGCCTGCAGCACCCTGATTTTTGTGGGCACCCACTGAGAGGAGATATCGGCAAGCTTAGGAAGCTAACAGCACCGCAAGATATGTAGCCAGGCAACCGAATTGTTCAAACCTGAGTTCTCCAAGCGAATCTGTGGGTTCAGCATTGAGCAGTAAAGCTCTTCTGATCCTCCAGCTGTGACCGTGGATCCTAGGCTGCAGTTCTGTAGAAAAATGACAATGGTGCCATGAGCAAGGTCTTTTTTATACTCTCAGCTCTCATTTGCGGGTATAGTGTTTTACAGGATTGGTGAGAGATAGCTGTTCTTGTATTAGTCACTAGTTCAATCCGAATGTAGTCAAAAGGATTGTGGCATTCTACTTCTACATTTAACAGACAATAGGGCTCTGGTCAGTCTGACATGAAATAATACGTCTGGCCTAATTAAGAACAGTTCACACCGCACAGAAGTGGCCAGACGCTGAGTGGGGGTGCAGGAATATCACTGAAATGGATGAAAACAGCACTCAAATGGAATGGCAACAGCATGGGGAAGACATCTGGACACATCTCTGACCCTCAGATTGCTGCTGGGAACAATTTTGTCATAGCATCATGCAACATTTATGAACTGACAATAAAACATACTAAAAACAAAGTATATGAGATTGATCTCGCACAACTGGGGTTACCTTTGAGATTCCAGTGGCTATAGGAAAGCGGCTCTGGTCTGTCATGTAACGCCAAGTATGACGAGGTGCACGCTCCAAAGGTAGCTCACATCCAAGGCAATCGCACATGTAGAAAAGAACGAATGGCTCCACTCCAAAGTCCATATAAAAATGTGCCTTTATTTCATAAAAAGGGATGTGCATTAAAATAGCAGTGGTGAAGTCATGTGCGGGCTCCCCCATGGACCTGTAGAAGCACTTGAGAGTGCGAAACAGCCATCACCCTGAAAAGGATTTTTGTTTTAATGGTGTAGCGGCGGTGTATAATTACTGCAATACCAATTCAACAATGCCTATGTGCCACCCTGGCAAAACCAGGGTGTCACAGAGGTCTGCATCCATCTTTTTGGTGCAGATCTCACTCTCCCTTGGGGAGTTTCCAACACAGTTGCACACAACACCAGTGGGCGGAGCAGAGAGGTCAGAAGTGTCTGGGAGGGAACTATATAGGGAGTTTCCAGTTTGCAGTGAGCAGTCTGCAGGAGGTGTGGAGTCTGGAAGGAGCTCCTGAGTGGAGCTTGGGGAGAGGGGCAGTAAGGGCCTCAGGAATAGGCCAGCCACTTGCGGGGAACCCGAAGTGGACCAGGACAGGGTAGTGGCCCGCCGGTGCCGACTATAGGGACCCGGTCCGGACCCGTGCACGGAGCAGACAGACATCAGGCAGGAGAAAAGCACCTGTATTACACCCCTGGGTGAGGGGCCCGTCCTCACAGCATCCGAGGGCACCAGTTACCAGCAATCTGGTTAATTCCTGGACTTGTGTCAGTTATTGTCTTATATCGTGAGTACTCCTGCACCACCTGGTCCAAGCCGTGGACTGCACTCGTCACTCCCAATCCATTACCCGTGGAGGGAAAATCACCATCTTGCTGCCCACCACTACCCCCTGGATCCTCTGATCGGCAGCGGCGGTGCCCCATTACCTCACCGCACACCATGGGTGGCGTCACGGATCATAAACATACAAATTTCCCTTTACATATTCTCCTTTTGTTGTGGAGTCTGGGATCACAGACCGGTTCAGGCCACCGTGATACCCCTAGAAGCGACCCCTTGGCTCGGTTCTGAGTACCCTCTAAAATTGTAGCTCCACATTGAAGGCATCAAAACTATGAATTAACACGTGGAGTGAAATACTTAACAAAAATGTATGAAACAACAGAAAATATGTCTTATATTCTGAGTCCTTCAAAGTAGCCACCTTTTGCTTGGATTACTGCTTTGCACACTCTTGGCATTCTCTTGATGATCTTCAAGAGGTAGTCACCGGAAATGGTCATCCAAATGTCTTCCAACAGATCCGTGTGACATCAGCGTGACACGTACCAGAGAATACACGGGTCTTTTAAATAAAAAGATTTTCTATATTCACCAATATCCAGCGATGTTGTCTACGGCTCTGCTGCCTCTCGCTCATTATACTCCCTGAATATTCACTGGACTGAAGAGCTGGAAGCAGGAGTAGCGCTGGGGACTTCAGTGTCGGGGTTCGCACTTCTGAGAAAGGTGAGTATTCAGCAGTGTGTGTGTGTGTGTTCAGTATATACATGCATGTGCGCAATGTGCGTGTATGTGCTTCATGTATCCATATGTGTCTGCTATGTGTGTTTACATATGTTTGTATATGTGCTCAGTGTGTGTGTGTGTGTGTGTGTGTGTGTGTATGTAGTGACGACCTGGAAGCCGAAGTATCGTGGGGACAGCATCGAGGACTCATCAGTTCCCAATGAACTCTGATGAACCTGTGAAGTCACCGTCCTGACATCCGATGTAGCGTGGGTGTCACGGGGGGTCATCAGGATGTCATTAGAGTTCATTGGGAAATCCAATGATCTCCTGGACGTCACTGCACACACACTGCTTTGTGAATATTCACCTGTCCCTGCGACGCTGTCCCTAGCGATGCAGTCCCCGGCACTAAAGTCCCCAGCGCTGCTCCAGCTTCCAGGTCCTGAGTGCGGTGAATAATCAATGAATATAATGAGCGGCGGTCAGGAGCGGGAGGCAGCAGAGCTGAAGAAGCAGCGCTGGATACAGGTGAAAATAGAACATCTTTTTATTTCATGTTTACTCCGGTACGTGTCGCACGTATGCAAACACGGATGACACACATGTGATACACGTATGACGCACGTATAACACATGTATGACCATAACCATGCGTGTAGCGAATTAGAAACAAGGCACTCTCAAATGGTGATACAAACGAAGAATTTATTCCATAAGTCTCAAAGTAACATGTGATGTTTCGGCCGGAGTTAAAAAGATTGTGACAGATCCCAATACATTGGAAAAGAGGTTGGATGAGATGCAACACAAATTTACTGAACGTGGGTATCCCCTGAATGTGTTAGAAAATGCCCGACGGACGATTCCTAATAAACATGACAATACTGGGCCTATCCCATTCGTGCACACATTCCACCCGTTTATGTATAAACTACATGAAACAATTCGTAAGCATTGACATCTTTTGAGTGAGGGTTACCCAAACATTGATGCTTTACAAAATAATTTCTTGCCATGCTTTAGGAGAGCAAGTAATCTCAAGGATCGATTAGTTAGAGCAGATGTTGGCTCATCTCGATCCATTCCGGTACAGAGATGTTTTATGTGGGAGAAACTACACAGCGTATTAAGGACAGAATTTCCAAGCATAAGTTAACCATCAGGTGTAAAGAGAACATGTTGCCCATCCCATACCATTTTAATACTATGGGACACAATATTTCACAATGAAGCCTGTCAGCAGAGGATGCAGGTCACTGCAAGGCTGGAGAAATTTGCCTGGAATTCAGAGAGATCCCTGCTGCATACAGATAATGGAGGTGAGGAAGAGGAGTGGATAGACGCTGCCAGTTCTGATAAGATGGGGATGGTGGAGAGCAGCAAGATAATACACTGGAGATGGAGAAAGCACATAGTGCAGAGGAGACTACAGAAAACCCCACTCAAAAGGACGTTTTTTAGTGGTGTCCTTTTGTAAAGAAGCTCTGACTAGCCTGACAAAACAAGGTACAGGAATACAGGCAGAGGTGGCTAGCATTAAGAAAGACCTCAAAAAGGCCGACCTGAGAACAGGAGCTGTGGAGGAAAGAGTTGGGATAACAGAGGATCATATCACAAAACTACAAAAGTCTGAAAAAACATTTGCACAGCAGATAGCTGAAATCATGGCAAAAAACGATGACTTAGAGAATCGCTCTAGAAGGAATAACATCAGGATTCTTGGCATCCCTGAGAAAGTGGAAGGAAGAAACCCCACTGAATATGTAGAAGGGGGAAAATTGGTGCTGATGCCTTATCCAAGCTCTATGCCGTGGAACGTGCACACAGAGTCCCGATGCAGCCACAGCCAGCGGGCAGGGGCCCTCGCACTATGCTAGCTAAGCTCCTTAACTACAGGGACAGGGACACTATACTGCGAAAGGCAAGAGACATGCAGGATCTTATGATTGATGGCCAGAGAATTTCCATATACCCGGACTATTCCATTTCTGTTGAAAAGCTACGTATGACTTTTACTGGAGTAAAGAGGAGTCTGCGAGAGATTGGGGTGCAATACTCAATGATGTTCCCGGCAAAGCTAAGAGTGACGGCGTTGGAGCGGGTGCACTTTTTTACAACTCCGGAGGAAGCCATGCAGTGGTTGGACGCAAACGAAAAGCGGATCCGTGTGAAGGAATGAGCTGACTGTCTGAATCTGCAGTGTATTGGAGAAGGCCGGCTGAGGCTCTACGACATCCTTAGGAGCTTACGGGGGACCCTTCTTGTTTTTTCTTTCTCCCCATTTTTTTTTTTTTTTTAAATTTTATTTTTATTTCCTCCTTCCCTTTGGGATTGAGGTAGTATGCACTGGGAATATGAAGGGTTTGATGTGAGCTTTGCAGGACATGGGGACTGCCTAATTAGGCGTGGTGGTGATACTTACAATTTGAGATTCCAGTTTAATTACTGTTTGCCATTTTACTGTTATATTAGTTGAGTGGAATATGATTATACATAGACAGGGTGGGAGTGGAGAACTGTTGGAAAAGGGACGAGTTTCAAAATGTGTGTAAGAGGGGAAGGCGAGGGAGGTGGGGAGGAATTTAGTAAGGATTATGGACCAGGTATGGAAAACCCGATGCTTCACGGGAGTACTCAAAAACAGGAGGCGGTGAGGAGCAGGAGGGGAGGGGAGCAGGGGGGAAAGGGGTAGGATAAAGGCAGCATGGGGAGGTACTACAAGATTTGATGGTTTTACTGGGTGGGATAATGGGGGATAGAATTAAGGTGTTGAGTTGGAATATTAGAGGGATATCAGATCGGTCTAGGAGAGCAGCAATAATTAAATATTTTCAAGACCAGAATTCGTCAGTAATATGTCTACTAGAAATGCATCTAACAAAGGAGACAACACATGTTTTAAATAGGAGATGGGTGCAGAAGGCCTATCATTCCACCTTTTCCAACTATGCAAGGGGTGTATCACTGCTGATTCATAACTCTGCGCAATATGAAGAGATAGATGTGTATGTGGCTAAAGAGGGACAGTGTGTGGCCGTCAAGTGTAAAATATTTGGCAGACTCATGTGTATAGCTGCAATATATATACACCTCCATATATGTGCACCAAACTAAGGGAGATAAGAGAGTTCTCTGAGAAGGGGGGAGTAATCCCTTTTACTGGTGGGGGACTTCAATAATGTGATAGACCTGTACTGGGATAGGAGTAGTAGACCTCCAGGTATTCAGGATAGCTGTATGACTTCGTTTGGCACTCTTATTGGGGAACTTGGAATGGTGGATGCCTGGCGAGTGAGGAATGGGAGGGTATCCTGCTTCTCTTGTTACCCTGCTTCACATAACACTTTGTCCCGCATTGACATGGCTCTAGCTAGTGATCTGATGGACGCAATGATAGGCGAAGTGCAATATTTGACAAGAGTGATTTCAGATCATAGCCTGATTCTAGTGTCCATGCGACGGGGACCCTGAAAGGGGGAAGGAGGGGAGAGTGGAAGCTTCATCCAGCATGGATTCATCATATTAATATGGGTAATATACAATGGATCTCGGGGAATTTTTTATCCACAACAAGGGTAGCACTGGTCCCCTGGTGGTATGGGATGCGATGAAGGCATACCTCAGGGGGCTCCTGTTCAGGGATATCTGTAAACGTAAAACACAGACGAGGCAAGATTAGAAAAATAGCCTGGAGGCCTTAGATAAGGTGGAGCTGGAAGCAATTAGGAGTAATACTGCGGACGCGAAGCAAAATCTTAGGCAGGCGCATGAACAAGTTAATAAGATGCTTTTGGAGAAGGCGGTAAGGAAGCAGGCATTCCAAAAACTGCATTTTTATGAAGAGGGAGAAAAAGTTGGTCATCTATTATCGGTCATAGCTGCAGCTCAAAGGAGTAGCTCATTTGTGCATGGTATGGACACAGTGGAGGAAACACAAGTCACTGAGGTTGAGGAGATCCTTGGGGTCTTTAAAGATTTCTATCGCACGCTATATTCTTCTAGCGGAGAGATGAGGGTGGAAGAGGTGGACTCATTTCTTGAGAGAGGTGAGCTTCCTGTGTTGTCTGTGGCGATTGATGAACTGGTCGACGCTCTGCATGGCATGAGCAATGACAAGGTACCGGGAGCAGACGGGCTACCGGTTGAAATTTATAAACAGTTAGAAGAAATCCTATTACCCAAACTATTGAAAGTCTTTTAGGTGACGGAGGGGGAAGGTGTATTGCCTGAATCTATGAGAGAAGCAATAATAGTAGTAATTCCTAAGGAGGATAAAAATCCGAGGCTTCCAGACTCATATAGGCCAATCTCGTTATTAACAGCGGACGTGAAGCTTCTGGCTAAGGTGTTGTCAAACCAGCTGACTGGAGTTATATCTAACCTAATACATATGGATCAATCAGGGTTCATGGCCAATAGATCGACAGGTGCTAATATCAGGAGATTATACCTTAATCTACAGTTGCCGCCTGACAACCCTGGCCAGAGGGTGATCGCTTCGCTAGATGCCCAGAAAGCGTTCGATAGTGTTGAGTGGGGGTATCTGTGGAAAGTGTTGCAGCATATGGGTTTTGCCCTATGGTTTGTAAAGTGGGTGCAGCTGTTGTATAATAGGCCTACTGCTAAAGTTAGAGTGAACGGTATGACCTCCGCAGGGTTCGAGTTGCATCGGGGGACGAGGCAGGGGTGCCCACTATCGCCGCTCCTATTTGCTATTGCAATAGAGCCTCTGGCTGCGGCCATTAGGAAATCGAAGGAGATCCATGGATTTAGATATGGGCATTTAGAGGAGAAAATAGCTCCTTATGCCGACGACTTATTACTTTTCTTGGGGGATCCGTCAGCCTCGTTGGATCATGCCATGCAGATAATAGAGAAATTTGGAGAAGTTTCGAGACTGACAATTAATTGGTCTAAATCGAGCCTCTTTAAAGTGGATGGGGAAGTAACCTGGACAAATGGTGATACTGGGGCTAACAAATTGAAGAATGTGGACGAATTTAAATATCTAGGTATCCAGATATCTCTGCCAGTAGAAAAATACATACAGGGGAACTTATGGCCGCTTCTTAAAAAATTGAGAGCCAAAGTGGATGCCTGGAACAAGCTACATTTGTCAGTTGGTGGAAGGGTTAATTTACTAAAGATGGTAGTAATGCCTAAACTCCTATACATACTGCACAATGCCCCTGTTTGTACAGTTAGGTCCAGAAATATTTGGACAGTGACACAATTTTCGCGAGTTGGGCTCTGCATGCCACCACATTGGATTTGAAATGAAACCTCTACAACAGAATTCAAGTGCAGATTGTAACGTTTAATTTGAAGGTTTGAACAAAAATATCTGATAGAAATTGTAGGAATTGTACACATTTCTTTACAAACACTCCACATTTTAGGAGGTCAAAAGTAATTGGACAAATAAACCAAACCCAAACAAAATATTTTTATTTTCAATATTTTGTTGCGAATCCTTTGGAGGCAATCACTGCCTTAAGTCTGGAACCCATGGACATCACCAAACGCTGGGTTTCCTCCTTCTTAATGCTTTTCCAGGCCTTTACATCCGCAGCCTTCAGGTCTTTCTTGTTTGTGGGTCTTTCCGTCTTAAGTCTGGATTTGAGCAAGTGAAATGCATGCTCAATTGGGTTAAGATCTGGTGATTGACTTGGCCATTGCAGAATGTTCCACTTTTTTGCACTCATGAACTCCTGGGTAGCTTTGGCTGTATGCTTGGGGTCATTGTCCATCTGTACTATGAAGCGCCGTCCGATCAACTTTGCGGCATTTGGCTGAATCTGGGCTGAAAGTATATCCCGGTACACTTCAGAATTCATCCGGCTACTCTTGTCTGCTGTTGTGTTTATTGATGACATAAGTGACCCAGTGCCATTGAAAGCCATGCATGCCCATGCCATCACGTTGCCTCCACCATGTTTTACAGAGGATGTGGTGTGCCTTTGATCATGTGCCGTTCCCTTTCTTCTCCAAACTTTTTTCTTCCCATCATTCTGGTACAGGTTGATCTTGGTCTCATCTGTCCATAGAATACTTTTCCAGAACTGAGCTGGCTTCATGAGGTGTTTTTCAGCAAATTTAACTCTGGCCTGTCTATTTTTGGAATTGATGAATGGTTTGCATCTAGATGTGAACCCTTTGTATTTACTTTCATGGAGTCTTCTCTTTACTGTTGACTTAGAGACAGATACACCTACTTCACTGAGAGTGTTCTGGACTTCAGTTGATGTTGTGAACGGGTTCTTCTTCACCAAAGAAAGTATGCGGCGATCATCCACCACTGTTGTCATCCGTGGACGCCCAGGCCTTTTTGAGTTCCCAAGCTCACCAGTCAATTCCTTTTTTCTCAGAATGTACCCGACTGTTGATTTTGCTACTCCAAGCATGTCTGCTATCTCTCTGATGGATTTTTTCTTTTTTTTCAGCCTCAGGATGTTCTGCTTCACCTCAATTGACAGTTCCTTAGACCGCATGTTGTCTGGTCACAGCAACAGCTTCCAAATGCAAAACCACACACCTGTAATCAACCCCAGACCTTTTAACTACTTCATTGATTACAGGTTAACGAGGGAGACGCCTTCAGAGTTAATTGCAGCCCTTAGAGTCCCTTGTCCAATTACTTTTGGTCCCTTGAAAAAGAGGAGGCTATGCATTACAGAGCTATGATTCCTAAAGCCTTTCTCCGATTTGGATGTGAAAACTCTCATATTGCAGCTGGGAGTGTGCACTTTCAGCCCATATTATATATATAATTGTATTTCTGAACATGTTTTTGTAAACAGCTAAAATAACAAAACTTGTGTCACTGTCCAAATATTTCTGGACCTAACTGTATTTCAAAGAAAAGATTTAAAGGGATAAACTCGCTGTTTAGAGACCTGGTGTGGGGTAAAAAATCAGCCAAGGGTACGATTAGAGACTTTACAAAGGCCGAAAGATGAGGTGGGTCTAGCAATCCCAAATCCGGAATTGTATTATATGGCGGTGCAATGTCAACATCTCAGGGGGTGGTCTGATCGAGAGAAAGATAGGGGCATTAAAGAAGTGCTGGAATACATAGTGGGTAGAAGTCCATTGGTAAAGGGACTAGAGAATGGTGTGGTGGGGCTCCTGGGTGGAACATCTCCTACAATGGCACTTATAAATAAGACCTGGGAGAAGCTGAAAAGGGTGAGAGGGGTGACCCGGTTAACTAAGTTTACACCTATCTGGGATAACCGTAATCTCCCGGAGATTCAGAGAATGGGGAATATTGAGGAGTGGAGACGCAAGGGTGTAATATACATGCCTCAGATATTGGATGGAGGAATTTTGAAATTGTTCCCGCAGTTACAGAGTGAGTTTCAGTTGCCGGCATCTGGCTGGCTCCACTACAGTCAATTGAAACATGCGATTGCAGCCCAAGCGGCTAAACAAAGTGTGGCCATACAGACTGACCTGGTACTGGAGTATGTGTGTAAGGGGGGAGGAAGCACTAAAGGGATAATTTCTGGCACGTATAAAGATATACTACATACCTTTCTTTTAGACTACCCACTTAAAACTAAATCTAAATGGGAGGAGGAAGTTGGGACGATAACGGAGGAGGCGTGGGAGAGTATCCTGGAGTATGTACCTAAACTCTCTATGAGCGAACCGGCCAGACTATCTCACCTATACGTGATTCACCGGGTATATAGGTCTCTCTTACTGATGTTTAAAATGGTGTTGAAAAGGAATTTGGAGTGTCCAAGGTGTCAGGGATCTAACGCAGGTATTTTTCAGATGATGTGGTCTTGTCCGAGACTGGTCTCCTTTTGGACTAAGGTTATCCACAAGATAGGAAGAACATATGGGTGTGTCCTTCCCAGGGAACCATTGATATGCCTATTGGGATATGTTGAGGAGCTTGGAGTGGAAAATACTATGAAAATTGCCATTGCTAGGCTGCTGTATGCGGCAAGAAAGCTAATTGCCAGGTCCTGGATTAAAAAAGACCCCCCGACCAGGGGAGAGTACATTAAAAGGGTGAAATGTATTCTTCAGCTGGAACAGGGAGTGTATGAAAGAAGGGGGAATGTTAAAATGTTTGAGAAGCTATGGTCTCCTTGGCTGCAATGCGAATAGTACAAGTGATGGACCAGTAAACTGATTTGGGACCGGGATAGCCGTCGGAGACCTCGGATGTGTGTTTTGTTTTATTTGTGTTACTAGTAGTTCCTCCTGCACAGCGGGATGATCGGGATGGTTGCTATACTGCAGTTGGAGGATATTCTAAGTGTGTACTAAATGGGATGTAGTACTGGGGAGGAGGGTTGCTTCCGGGGAAGGGGGTGGGAGGGGGAGGGAAAGGGGTAATAGATATGATAAACTTTATTTGGATGCCGATTTGTTATACTGTTGTATGCATTCTGTTTTAATAAAAAAGTATTTGATTTAAAAAAAACATGGACATCTGAAACCGGCCTAAGAGCTATATTCAGAGTAAAGAACAGGGAGTCCTGCAAGTGATGATCTGGCCTCCACAGAGCCCTGAACTCAGCTTTATCCAGTCTGTCTGGCATCATGAAGAGACAAAAGAAGATCTGTAGTTAGTTCGTCAAATTGTTTGGAACAACTTCCTGACAAATTCCTTGAAAAATTGTGTACAAGTATACTGAGAAAAATGGATTTGTTGTTGCTGTTTAGAAAGCAAGGCCGGTTACACCAAATATTAATTTAGATTTCTCTTTTTTCTCTCACTTTGCATTTTAATACTTGATAATAAATTACTAACATTTCTATTTTTGGGAGCATTTTTACTTTACATTTGTCAAAGCATTTTTTTTCACACCTGCCTAAAACTATATATACAGCTCTGAGACGCGCAGAAGAATAAATCGCTAATTTCAACATCAATCTTCAGCTTTGTTCAATTCCGTAGCACGGTGTTAACCCTTTTCTTTCTTCACTTATCCTAAAACTATAAATACATATGAAATATTTTATACACATGGAGAATATAAAAAAGGGTGTAAATTGGATTTTATTTGTTTTTCAATAACTGATATATTGGTAATTGCATACATTTCCTAATCATTATTCAATGCTCTAAATTATTTTCCCTCCTTTATGTAATGTGTTACTTTACTTTGACTAACAGTTTCTTGATAAATTAAACAAAATTGTTACTTCGATGTTTAAGAAAATATCATTTGTGAGTAAAACGTTCTGGACATGAAAATGGCTTACTCCATGTACAAGTTTGCAAATGTGTAACACTACTTGCTTTATTTGTAAAATGTTAATTATAGTCTGTTCATGAAAATATTATTTTTCCCATGTGTAAGTTCTCTGATGTCACCACGATTTCAAAGATCATTAAAACATTTACTGGATTTTGAAAATGTGAATTCTCTGATGTGTAACCAGGTGTGATTTCCATGCAAAGCATTTCCCACATTCTGGACAAGAAAATGGTTTCTCCCCAGTGTGAGTTCTCTGATGTATAACAAGACTTCCATTCTGTGTAAAACATTTCCCGCATACAGAACATGAATATGGTTTCTCCCCTGTGTGAATTCTTTCATGGTTAACAAGGTCTTTTTTCTGTGTAAAACATTTCCCACATTCTACGCATGAAAATGGTTTGTCCCCTGTGTGAGTTCTCTGATGTATAACAAGACTTCTATTCTGTGAAAAACATTTCCCACATATGGAACATGAATATGGCTTCTCCCCTGTGTGAATTCTTTCATGGTCAACAAGGTTTTTTTTCCGTGTAAAACATTTCCCACATTCTAGGCATGAAAATGGTTTCTCCCCTGTGTGAGTTCTCTGATGTATAACAAGACTTCCATTCTGTGTAAAACATTTCCCACATACGGAACATGAATATGGCTTCTCCCCTGTGTGAATTTTCTGATGGCTAACAAGATGTATTTTCTGTGTAAAACATTTCCCACATTCTAGACATGAAAACGGCTTCTCCCCTGTGTGAATTCTCTGATGTATAACAAGAGTACATTTCTGTGCATAAAATTTCCCACATTCGGTACATGAAAATGGTTTCTTCCCTCTGTGAGTCCTTTGATGTTCAATCTCCCTTGTGTTATTTTTTCTATGCTCAATAGTCTCTGATGAATCAAAAAACAAACATTTTTGAAAAGGATCAGTTGAAAGTTTTTTGATGTGAAGATCTGACAGTGTATCCGGGATAATGAAATTATCTTCATATGAATTTGGTGTGACCTCTTGATCATGGGCTTTAAAATTTGAAAATATCAGTTGTTCGCCTGAGCTTCTGCTACAACCATCTGTCAAGAATAAGATACATTTTCTTCAAAACCAGGTAATAACATTGTTGCAATATTATACATTTTAAGGCAATTCTATAGAAGAAATTCTATACATATTGTAATACAATTCAATTGAGTAGAATAAGATTTACAATAGTAGATGTCAAAGTAGAGACTACCAGGGATTATCATGTTAAGTTCAAAATCGAAAGAGCACAACCTGGTAACCTATCTGAAGCTTTGTCATAGGTTCAGATTTCTTTGTGCTAGGCCCCAATCTCTTCTACCATAGAAACATATGTAGTAAAGACTAATGATGAGCGAACACTAAACTGCTTGAGTTCTCATTACTCGACCTGGGTGGGTTTGACGCTCGGACAGGCTTGATTCAAGTAACAAGTATAATGGAAGTCAATGGGTAATGATAGAATACTGGGTGGGGGTTGGGCACAAAATTGCTGAACTGGATGGAAACAGCACTTAGAAGGAATGGGAGCAGCATGATGAAGACACCTGGATGCATCTCTGACTCTCCGGTCACTGATGTGAAGAAAATAATCTAAAGGAAAAAAAAAAAAAAGGATAGAGTCCCCCCATTTTTGATAATCTGCAAGGGAGTTTGTATGTTCTCCCAGTGTTTGCATGTGATTCCTTGGGGTTCTCCGGTTTCCTCCCACACTCCAAAAGACATACTTATAGGAAATTTAGATTGTGTGCCCCAGTGGGGACAGTGATGATCCTGTCTGTAAAGAGGTGTGAAATTAATGGAGCTATATAAAGTGAACAAAATAAATATATAAACCAGCCATGGTAAAGCCAACAACTGCAGGCTACAGCGTGCAGCGGTCTGATTTACCTTGGTTGGATATCAAAATAGAGGGGACCCCAAGCCTTTTTTTTTTTTTTTTAATTATTTATAAATTATTTTATAAAATGGCTTAGGGTCCCCCGTATTTTTTTTTAATATCTTTTTTACTCAAATTTTAAAATATAACAGAAAGAAAAGTAATTGCATGGTCAAAGACGTAAACAACACCTTACATGAAATTGACATGTTCATCTTTACAACAGTATACCTTGCAGACTACTATAATTACATTCCATTAATTTCAAGATGTTAAATGAGAGAAGGAAAAATAGTATGGGTAACAGAACAAGAAAAAGAAAAGACATAAGACAATATTACAAACAAGGAATGATAATGTTAACCCTTCCACAATTACACTCCTGCAATGGTATTCGCTGCAGATTCCACATGATACACGTTAAGTGACTAATGATGTCCCCAAAACACCCAATGTCCCTCCTAGGTCTTCCAGACAATACCATTGCGTATGGCGAAAAGGACTGACTATTTTCAGAATTTCCTGAGGATTATAATGAAACCCAATGAACTTTTTCCACATCGGAAAACTTTCCCTGCATATTTTTGCGATGCACCTGAACTAGTCAGGGTGTCACAGGGAACTGCACTTCTTTCTCTTATGGTGCAGAACTCACCCTCCATGTTTTCTAGGATCCTAACTCTGGTATTGTTTTCCATCAGCACTCAAATCCTAACCACACCTCACGCCACACCCTGTCAGGCACACCAGTGGGTGGTCTAGCTGGAATAGGACCACCCGCCTAGGGGTCAGGCAGACTGGTGGGATGGAGGAAGTGAGTTCGGAAGTAGCCCTCAGAGAGTGAGGAGCTGAGGGGGTTGTAGCTCCCTGAGAGACTTTTGGTTAGGTCGCAGACGGTGGTCTGGGACTGGAGGAGTCAGAGACCCGGTCACAGGGTATTGGAGAAGGGTGCCCAGACTTAGTTTGGGAGAACGGTCGGCACCAGAAAGTCCAGTAACCGGACCGGTACCAAGCACAGCGAGGTACAAGACCCTAGATCAGCGAGTGGCTTCACCCAACCTGATAATTCACCTGTGGAGATTAATCTCTTTATGAACTTTCCCCAAGAGCTCAGAGATCGAAGGCACCAACACAATGAGGGGGATAGGGCTTTCTAGTGGATGCAGCCTACAGAAATCCCAAGTGTCAGCCATCAAAAGCACAGCTCCCCTATATAAATATAGGGAGCGGGACCCCGACCGCTTCAGGCCGAGGGGTCACTCAGAAACATCTAACTACATGTGCATGGAGGCAGGCTCCAGTCCACCAGACAATACCGGCGGGGAGAGATTCCTGGACGAGCTCCCCAGAGTGGCAGCGGCACCCAGAGACTTGGTTTACTTCTGTGTCAGAGTCTACTTAATGGTTGCACCAACATACACACAGCTTGGGTGAGTACACTGCTGCCCCTGCGTTCTGCCTGCCCCACACCATCCTTACACCTATTCTCTAGAGTCCCGGGGTCTCCCCTACCCGTGGAGAGAACATTATCTGGCTGCCCTGCTCCATCTCCCCCGGGTACTCCCATCAGCAGTGGCGATACTCCTCTTACCACGAACATGGGTGGCGTCACGAACTCTCCCTTGTAAATATTCCCCCTTTTACACTTTGAAGTGGCCGCACGCCCCCGTGTCCGGAGACCCTCGAGCCACAGCAACCCCGGTTCCGAGCAGTTCGACTACTGCAGGGGCGGTGCATTTTTCTTTCCTCCTTTCCACTTCTATCAATTCTAGTCCCAATAAATATGTTTTATTTGAGATATTATTGATCCCATTAGTGGATTGTTTGGTTTAAGCCATTCGCTTACCAGATTCTGTAGGGCCATAACTAAAAACGTGTCAATGTTTCTAGGGATCTTCACTTTGTCTATCACAAGTTAAGATTCAAGGGGGCGCAGTTGGTGAAAGAGCAGAGCCTGTGGTGTTTGTAGAAGTTTTGTTCCCCAACATGCTTGAATTTGATGGTTTTTTTACTCGTTGACAGTATGTCACTACTTCCACGCATTCCCACACACCGTGCCAAAGATTTATAAAGGGCACCTCACACTTAGGACACACTGTAATGAGACCAGGGCAGCTATGGGAAGGCGGGATGTGAAAGTCATACAGCGCTGTGTGCATGAGTTTAAAATAAGTCTCTCTCCCTCGCTCACACAAGATAGATTTTCTCACACGTTACCACCTCCTTTGTAATACTGTCTCAGCTATCTCGAGAGCTCTGATCCATCTCTTTGATATCCTGAACAGCTTACTCTGTCTTAATTTAAAAAAATTCTGTCTTATGGTACTGTACAGTGAGGAAACACTCACCACGTAGGTACGTGAGCCTCAAGAGGGTCAGTGTGCGGAGGGTTGGCAATATGTACTGCTGCGGGCTCGTGGGGTGTCACAGCGACGGGCACCATTGATCTGCCAGCAGGCTGCTTTGATTCTCCTGCAGTTGACGAGATCAACTTGAAGAAAATGGACGTGGCGCGTGCGCAGATCTACACGATGGACTTGAAGAAAATGGATGCAGAGTCCTATCTGCGCACCTGCCACCTCCATGGCTATTTTCTTGAAGTCGATCTTGTGAACTGTGGGAGATTTAAAGCAGCCTGCAGTCCGCCAGCTCACCGCTGTGACACCGCCTCGAGCCTGCAGTATCGCCGACCCTGCACCACCACTGCCACCCCAGTAAGCCATATGTGGTTTGTAAGACGGACCCCCATTTGCCAGTTTTGTTTTTTTTTTGGGGGGGGGGGGGTTGGGGGTGGGGAGTGTCTTACAAACTGGAAAATACAGTATTTTTTTATTAAAGATTTGACTGCAAGACAGACGCAAACATCAAAAGAGCTACATCTGGCTCGCGAGCCATAGATACCCGACCCCTGAACTAAGGCATGAGAGAGAATGCTTCCTTTTCTAGCTGAGTCTGGACTGTCAAAGACCAAAGCTGCAGGACCTGCATGAAATGCTTACTATTTAACTTGAATTTGTCCATAATTTCTTGAGGAGTCATCCACCTTTTATCTTCCAGGAGCATACTACTCCCTGCTTTCAGTAAACGATAAGTTATCTGGCCAGTTACCCTCCCAATCTCTGCTCCCTGGGAGAATTCGGGGTGACCAAATATTGGCATATGATTAGAGATTAAGAAGGGGAGTTGGAAAGCTTTCCTTACTACTCATGGTTTTGTGTCCTTTAGAAAAAAGAAAAATAAATGCATTATATCAAATGGTACCCGCCAGGGTTGTCCCCTTTCGACAACCCTTTTTACACTATTCATTGAACCCTTGGCCAAAAAGTTAAGGAATAACATTCAAATTAAAGGTGTGACTCTGGACTCTAAAAAATAAACATCCACGTTTTTTGCAGATGACATATCACTGACTGACCCAATTCTGTCTCTAGGAAATTAAGTAGACATTCTGGAACGATTTTCAAAAGTGTCTTACTATAAGGTTAACCAAAGTAAATCACAAATTCTAAGTTTTAATGTAAACCCTCAACAGTAATTAGAAATGTAGGAAAAGTTCAAGTTCGGGTAGCAAAAAGAGAGCATGCCATATCTAGGAATAAAAATTACAAACCCATTAAATAAGATAGTGGAGAAAAATTTAGGCGATATCTATAATTCTGTCAAATGCATCTTGCAAAATATTTCCAAGACGGAGACCTCTTGGTTGGGCAGGATTGCAATTTTATCTAAGCTATTATATATTTTTTAGCTCAATTCCGATATGTGTCACTAAATCTTGGTCTCAAAAAAGTCAAACTCAAATCACGAGATATATTTGGCAGAACAAGCAGCCTAGGATATCTAGAAAGACACTCACTAAACATAAACGAAGAGGAGGTTTTGGGGTTCCTAACATTTGAGCTTACCATTCAGCATGTATCATGAAACTTAGTCATAAATGGTTGTCTGATCCAAATGATTCAAGCTGGGTCGCTATAGAGAAGTCTCTAAATTCAAATAGATCTTTGAGTCTCTAATCATTGCTAACCTAGCCCACCTGAAACAGCCTTTACCCAAACCACTTCTACTTAAATCAACTGTTAAAATATGGAGAGTGCTTCTAGAAATTACAAAAGATAAATCACCATGTGAACCCTTAATAAACATTCCGCTAGAAGTTCTGGAAATATTAAATCCTAAACTAGTTGGAAAATCTTATTGTTAAGAGAAAGGGATCTCTGACTTGGACAGTATGATGTCCAGAGACATTGCACACTTTCCCAGAGATTAAAAAGAGATTTGATCTTCCTGAGGAGGAGCTTAATAAGAGAAATAGTGTCGATCGCTTGCTCAATCATAGGAAAGAGATTGCGTTCAAATTCCCACGGACCATTGTTAACTTCTTACATGACTTAAAGAATATGGCGGTATGGAAAACAAGTAATATTTATAGAGAATTTAACAAAGATAAGGATGTCCACAGGGGTTCTGGCTTGGTTGCGTGAGAAAGAGAACTTAAGACATTTGATGACACACAAATTGAATACGCACTGGACATTACCTATTCTAACTAGTTTTGTTCTTCTCTTCAGGAATTTTACCATCTCGAGATCATTTTAAAGTATCTCACTCCCCAAAAATTTAATCTCATATCCTCCTCTAATTCACCAATGTGTTGGAGAGGATGTCATGAAGTTAGGAGCTTGTCACATATATTTTATTTCGGTCCAAAATTGAAATATTTGTGGGGAGACATCCAGTTACTGTTCTCTCAAATTACCAAATGGTCATTAAAACTAGAACCAGAACTCATTATCAATAGGCCTAGAGAAAATCCCTAAGAAATTTCAGCATATTGTTTGTCATATTGTCTTAACCACTAAACTTTCATTAGCTTCAAGATGGCGAAAAGAAACTATTCCCACATTAGCGGAAGTCATAGATAGGGTATCAACCCATAGTGTCTTCGAATTCAACCTAGCTGTTAGTGAGAATAATATGGGAAGATACTCTAGACGATGGAACCCCTGGACAACTTCTTTCAGTCCAGAAATCCATACACTTAAATCTCCTTAATATGCATCCCCTTGTGAAGGAAAAAGCTTAAACATTTATATCACACAATATCTCACTATATTAAAAATGTATTGGTTAACTGTTTACTACAGTTTATGTAGTTGTTAGTTGTAGTTGTCTATTATCCTTTAAATAAGATCTGTTATGCAATCTTAAAACAATGTTTTGACTCAATCAATTAACCAATTAATATATACCATCTTATTGAAAATTGTAATGATACACTTAGAGATTGTAGAGATTGTACTGTTCTTCACTCCTTCCTTGTCCCTCCTGTCACTACTATCTGAATAGAGGAAATCTTCAAACTTTCTTTCCTTCCTCACCTCCCTTCCCCACACTATCCTTAGTAAGATATTTGTTTTTCATGTAGAAAATATAAGAGCGATCAGGTTCCAAGGAGCGTCTACCTGCCGTTCCAGATGGGTGTTCGAGTAGCAACTAGTGTCGTGTATCCAGTCCACCACATGCCTAAATAAAGAGGCAATTTCATAAGCCCATATATTTGGAAAATTAACCCCTCCTTCACTTCTTAACAGCTTCAACTTTTCTAGAGCAATTCTGGGTTTTTATCCGTACAGATAAAGTGCGTAAAGGCCTTCTTTAGTCTGTTTATGTCCAAGTACTTAAAGTCAGGGGCAGGGTTTGCAAGGGATTAGGAGTCTGGAAAACGTAATTATTTTGACCAGGTGACATCTACCCAGATGTGATATTGGTAAGTAATGCCACCTTTGCAATTTTCCCAATATTTTACTTATCAGGGGGGTATAATTAAGTGAATAGAGTTGGTCCAGTCGCCTCCATATCTTTATCCCCAAATACATTATATAGATCTGCGAGTTAGGTAGCTCCAAACCCAGCTTCCCCCATTGCTCCAGGGGTATTTTTTCTCCTAATTCTGAAAGTTTGCATTTGTTAATATTAATCTTATAGCCTGAATATTCCCCAAACTTCTGAATAAAGTTAAAGATCCTCCTTAGTTGTTCTAGTGGTCGTGACAGGAGCAATATGACGTCATCTTCAAAAAGAGCAATCTTTATCCCTGCCCACTTTAATTCCGTCAAATAGATCCGTCTCTTCCACATATCTAGCAAAGGGATCCATGGCCAGGTTAAATAGGAGAGGTGACATTGGGCACCTTTGTCTAGTCTGCTTGTATAGATAAAAAGGATCACAGAGGAATCCTGGTGTGTGTACTCTAGCTGTTGGACTATTGTAGACCCCGTCCAAGTATGTTCCAAATTTACCTTTTAAATTGAACAAGTCCAACGTCTTCTCCATCTACTTCCAGTTTATGTTATCAAATGCTATCTTTGCATCAAGAGTTAGGGTGGTGTTACACACAGCGATGACGACAACGACGTCGCTGCTACGTCACCATCTTCTGTGACGTTGCAGTGACGTCCCGTCGCTGTCGCTGTGTGTGACATCCAGCAACGACCTGGCCCCTGCTGTGAGGTCGCCGGTCGTTGCTGAATGTCAAGCTTCATTTTTTGGTCGTCGCTCTCCCACTGTGAAGCACACATCGCTGTGTGTGACAGCGAGAGAGCGACAAAATGATGCAAGCAGGGAACAGGAGCCGGCATCTGGCAGCTGCGGTAAGCTATAACCAGGGTAAACATCGGGTAACCAAGGGAAGACCTTTCCCTGGTTACCCGATATTTACCTTCGTTACCAGCGTCCGCCGCTCTCGATGCCAGTGTCAGCTCCCTGCTCTCTGCACATGTAGCTGCAGTACACATCGGGTAATTAACCCGATGTGTACTGTAGCTAGGAGTGCAGGGAGCCAGTGTCGTGGGCGGAGGAGGGAACGCTGCGCTCTCCCCACTGCTCGGGTCCGGCTGCTGCTGCCGCTGCTCGGTGGTGACTCGAGCGGTGGGCTGGATCCCGGGGACTCGAGCGGCGTTCCTCACCCGTGAGTGAAAAGGGTGGGGATTGATTGTGGGGATTGGATATTGTCCGTGACGCCACCCACGGTTGTGGGGATATTGGTGACACCACCGCTGCTCTGGACGGGGGATCCCGGGAGCGATGACAGGGAGCAGCCTGGATGTTAGTTCTCCCCTCCGTGGGTAGGGGGTTGGTTGTCCCGGGGCCCGGTGATGGGGTAGGGATGGATGGCAGGCGGGTTACGGGGCCTGGTGAGGTGCAGGGTCGCGGGGGCAGCGCTGTGCCGTACGGCACGATGGTACTCACTCAGCCAATGATGTACACAGAGTCTCCGGTAAAACAAACGGCTGGATGGACAGGTCCCACAGACGGCTGCAGTGTTTCTCCTCCCGGCAGGTTGATGGTGACTGCCTTTCCCTGCACCTGTGTAACGTGTACGGTTCCAATGGGTTCCCACCGGTAACTCGCTCCCCAAGCTTGGATGGGTGCTGAAGGAGCCCCTTTTGCCCGCAGGCTCTGGCCCTGGGAACTTTAGCCTTGGCGGTGACTGTGTTTCCCTCTCTCGGTTGGACTGTTGCCTTCTGTCGGGACTTGGCTGCTGGGAAACCCAGGAGGTTCCCTTCGCTAACGGATTTGGCAAATTCACGGCGACTCCTAGCCTTGCCGGGGTACGTAAGCCCCTGGCGAATGGTGCTGGCTTCTCTTTGCGTACCGGTCCGGTACCGCCGGGCCACCGCCCGTCCACGGTCCTTACGGCTGGCTCCAATAGGCCTCTCCTGCAGACGGTCACCATCGTCTGCCAACCTTGCTGATCCGTCCGGGCCACACACCCGGACAAACTTCAGGCTTCTCTACTGCCACTTTCCTCCTTCCACTTGTACTTCCAAAAACTAATCTGCCTTACTTTTCCCGCCTCCAGGACTGTGAACTCCTCGGTGGGTGGGGCCAACCGCCTGGCCCACCCCCTGGTGTGGACATCAGCCCCTGGAGGAAGGCAACAAGAGTTTTTGTCTGACTTCGGTGTGCCTGACCGGGAGTGTGGGGTGTGTTGGTGTTGTTCTGTGATGACCTGGCTTGCCCAGGGCACCACACCAGCGCTAAGCAGTGTGCGCGGCTCCGTGCTCTCTGCACATGTAGCTGCAGTACACATCAGGTAATTAACCCAATGTGTACTGTAGCTAGGAGTGCAGGGAGCCAGCGCTAAGCGCGGCTCCCTGCTCTCTGCACATGTAGCACAGCGACGCGTGTCGTTATGATCGCTGCTGCTTCTGCGGTGTTTGACAGCTAAGCAGCGATCATAACAGCGACTTACAAGGTCGCTGTTGCGTCACAGAAAATGGTGACGTAACAGCGATGCCATTGTCGCTATGTGTGAACCCAGCTTTAGGAGGGCTGGTCTGTCTCCTGAATGTTGCTGTTGACCTACCTCGTCCAATACTGTCAAGACTTTTGTTAGGTTTTAACTGCAGCTATGCTCTTAACAAATCCCACCTAAGCCGGCTTCAACCAATTGGGAGAACACCCCTGCCAAATGATCAGCTATTATTTTGGATATAATCTTTTGGTCTAAGTCAATAAGGGAAATGGGTCTGTAGGAACAAGCCTCTAGGGGGTCTTTACCTTACTTCGGTATTACTTTGATGTATGTCTCCTTGGCTCTGTCTGGAATATCCCCTGTTGTCAAAATGTTGTTGTAATAATTAGTCAATACCGGGGAAACTTGTTCCTTGAATGCCTTATAGAACTACCCACTATAGCCATCAGGGCCAGATGCCTTCTCATTTTGAAGATAACTAATAGTTTGCTTCACCACTTCTTCCTTTATATCCACATCATCCAGCTGCTCCTGTGTAAGTTTTGGAAGAGATAAATGTGGGAGTAAGAATCTGCCCTCTGCTATGTTGGTGTGTGAAGATTTATATAGATCTTTATAGAAGTTTTGTATTATGGAATTTATTTTTTGGGGGTCAGAGGTTACTTTTCCTTGTCTATCTTTTATTATGACTATGGGGGATACTTGTAAGCGCCCCTTCGTCAGTCTCGCCAATAACTTACCTGCCTTGTTACCATGTTGAAGTAATTCAACTTCTCGCCTAGTCTGATACATTTCCCTCCTGTCTATCCACGTCTCAAACTCTTGTTTGAACTATTTCCAGTGTTCTCTGTTTTGAGTTGAAGGATTCTGTAAGAACTCCGTATAAGCATGTCTGAGTTTTGTACTGGATTCGGAATACCACTCGTTTACTTTTTTCTTGAGAGAAGAGACATTCATTAAAATTCTGCCTCTCAGCAGTTTCTTGGCCGTATTCCAAAACAGAGCAGTTTGATCTATGTGTTCACCGTTATCAAATATAAACTCGTCCCACCAGCAGCGCAATTTGTTGCTAAATCCCTCGTCCTTTGTAAGGAAGGCTGGAAATCTCCATATGAAGTCTCTTCCCCTGAACACCTTGTCTGACAGTTCCATACGTACTGGGACATGATCCAATATGCCAGATCAAAAATTTCAACACCCCCTCCCCCCCACTATTTTTGATAATGAGCCAAGGTAAAGCAGCTGTTCACTGGAATTATCAGGCTGGGAAGATACATGGATGTTTGGCCCTTCCGAGCCTAAAAATAGCAGCCACCCCAGAATTGGCGCATCCATTAGTTGCACTAATACATGTTTATAAAGTGGAAAGAAGCATTGGTAATTTATTAAGGTGCCTCCTGAGACCTATCAGTTCAGGATCTATCAGGATCAGTTTTATTCTCATTTTCACAAGGAAAGACTAGAAGCAATGGGATGAAACATGGGGAGGAGACACAGATAAGATATTAGAAAAAACTTTTTGACTATGAGGGTGATCAATGAGTGGAACAGGCTGCCACGAGAGGTTGTGAGTTCTCCTTCAATGGAAGTCTTTAAAAAGAGGTTGGACGGACATCTGTCTGGGATAATTTAGTGAATCCTGCTTTGAGCAGGGGGTTGGACTAGATGACCCAGGAGGTCCATTGCAACTCTAATATTCTATGATTCTATGATTGGAGGCAGATATCACTTTTGTGGTGAACAGCCATGTATTTTATTTTTCTATGTTGTAAAATAATTCTATATCAATTTTACCAATTGAAAGTTTCCCAATAAAAATGCAATAACGAAGTTTCCAAAACGTGTAACACAATAAAAAAAAAAACAACAACACATAATTGTAGCATCCAGTGACTGAGAAGAATCTGTTACTTCTCTGCACTTAGTGGTTACTGCTCACCTGGATGAATAGCTGCAAAAATCTCCTCTTTACACCGCTCATCATCCCTCACATATGTCTCTGTAGTATTAATATGGGTCAGATCTTCACCCTGAAACAAATATTGTAAAAGTCACAGAAAGAGGGAGAAGTCACACCTGTGATCAGCTCTAATCCTGCCATCTCCACCGCTCTCATTACATAAGGATAAAACATATAATACTGGTGGATAAAACAAGACTGAGCACAAGACCTTCACAGCCGTCTACATATCATAGGGAGATTTCATGACACCTTCTCTCCATCTACCTGATCATCCTGAGGAACATTGGGATCTTCTTGTTTACAGTCCTGTAGAAGAGGATGGGGACATCTCTCTGGTGTTGTCCTCTCACTGGATAGAACTGGAGGAAACACATACAGGGACTGAATTCATTCCTTACATACAGATAATTATAGGCCATGTGTATTTAGTCCTGTCTATTACCTGGTGATGTGAGAGGCTGGGGAACCTCCATCATGACGTCCTTGTACAGATCTTTGTGTCCTTCTAAATACTCCCACTCCTCCATGGAGAAATAGACGGCGACCTCCTGACATCTTATAGGAACCTGACACATACAATGATACCGTCATCCCCCGATCCATTTATAGCGTTACTGTATAATGTCCCAGAATTCCCAGCAGTGTCACCTCTCCAGTCAGCAGCTCAATCATCTTGTAGGTGAGTTCTAGGATCTTCTGGACATTGATGTCCTCATGTATCAGGGGGTGAGGTGGAGGCCCCGTGATTGGGCTCAGGGGTCTTCCCCGTCCCTCAGACACAGGGTCCTGACAGCGCTCACTAGAGGTCTTCTTCACTACTGTGTAATCCTGGTTATGGAGAGACACATTAATAAAGCTCACTACAGACATTTCCAGAGTCCTCACCTCTCCAGTTCTGTCCATCTGTTATTCCCATAGATAAGAATGATGTAATGTGACGTCATCAGAATCTCTCACCTCTCCAGTAATCCGGAAGAGGATCTCTAGGGTGAGGTGTAATATCCTCTCCGCCATCTTGTCCCTGTCCTTATCCATCCTTGACAGGTCATTCATGAAGATTCCCTTATATAGAAGATCTGCACTCAAAGGGTCCGACATAAGGATCTGAATGAAATAAGTAAAGTAAACTAATACAAAATTTGAGGAAAAATTAGATATACAGTGCCTTGCGAAAGTATTCGGCCCCCTTGATTTTTTTCAACCTTTTCCCACATTTCAGGCTTCAAACATAAAGATAAAAATGTTAATGTTATGGTGAAGAATCAACAAGTGGGACACAATTGTGAAGTTGAACGAAATTTATTGCTTATTTTAAACTTTTTTTTTGTTTTTAAACATCTTTTTATTGAATTTTAACCGAATTTCTTTTACAATCTGCTCTTATACAAAGAGCATTTCATTGATGACATTATAATCAAAACAGTCCCGCCCACCCCTCCCCCCGCTCTGCGTGCGACCAGAAGCAACTTAAAATGGTAACTTATGTAATTGGTATGTGTCCATTGAGCAGTTCAAGAAGGTACCAAGAGGTCTGTCCAAACTGAGATTTAAGTTTATCCTTAAGCACTGTAGCCAAGTTAGGTATAAATAAAGACCATGTTTCAAAGAAACGCTTAGTCAACTTCTCCTTATTCGACAGTGCATCCAGCCAGTCCATTTTGAATATGAACATTAGTTTTGTTTGGATAAACGCAAGAGAGGGTGCTTCAGGATTTACCCAGAGATGTAGGATACTTTTCCTAGTGGCCGAGGCCCAAATAGTTAACATTGCCCTGGTACCTCTCGGAAGACTTTGTTGAGCCTCCTCCAACATGTTAAAAATCGCCCACTGTGGTGTCAGAGCAAACTGAATATTGTATGTGTTTTGTAAGACTGAGTGAACGCTTCTCCATACTCCCTGTATCTGAACACAGTCCCATAAGTGGTGAAACAGGTCAGTGTCTCTTATGCCACATTTAGAACAAGAGTATAAGGCATTTGTGTCCATTTTTGATTGAATTTTTGGAGTAATATATGCTCTATGTAGAATCATCGAGGCCATATCTGTGTGGCTACTGGACGAGAGAAATTTACGTTGCAACAGCGTGGCTTGTAAAAAATCCTTTACCTCGAACTCTGGCATGTCTACCTTCCATTTTGCTGGACCTGTTGTTTTCCCCTCCCATGTCCAAACTGTACGCAACATTGAATAAACCTGACTAGTCGAGGACGCCTGGCTTCTTGCCCTCCTAAGAAAGTTATCCACACTTCCTCCAAGATCTCCCTTTGGCTTGTCAACAAGATATTTTTGTGCCAAGCTACGCGCCTGAAGAAAAAGAAAAGGCTGACCCACAAAAGCTGGAAATCGGTGTGCCGCCTTCTCGTAAGAAAGCAACGACCAATCAGGCTCCATTAGATCTGCAGCATAAGCACAACCCTGCATTGACAATGTTTCATAAATCCTCGGAGGGCGACCCTGGAGGAATCTCGGATTTCCAATAAAGGGTTGAAATGGGGAACTTGAAGTGTTAATTTTACCAAGTTTCCTCACCTTCCTCCACGTTTGTATAGTATGCCATAGTGTTGGATGATCCCTAACCTCACTCGGTATTTCCTCGTTCACTAAATGCAGCAATGCTGTTAATGAGACTTGTGAACATAGCTGTTGTTCCAATTGTACATAGGCAAAGTGAGATACTCCTCGCACCCAGTTCACCACATATCTAAAATTTGCTGCTAGATTATATCTGCCCAGATCTGGAAGATTTATGCCCCCTGCCCCTTTTGGTAATTGAAGCTTGATTAAGCTGATCCTAGTACGCCCCTTGTGCCCCCAAATTAATTTTTCAAAGGATGAATTTAGTAGCTTAATATCTGATTTGCGTAGAAGCAACGGGAGAGTCTGAAATAAGAACATTATTTTGGGGAATGCTACCATTAATTAAGTGACATCGGCCCGAAAAGGATATTTTCAGATGTTTCCAAGATTGGAGTAGATGTATTAATGAATTTATAAGAGGCTTATAATTAATTTGATATAGTAACAAGGGGTTTGCTGGGAGCTGAATCCCCAAATATTTAATGGACCTGGTACACCACTGGAAGGGAAATAAGTTGTTATCAATTTTACCCGATTTGTACATTGCCAATGCCTCAGTTTTTTTGTAATTTACCCTGAAGCCTGAGGCCTTTCCAAAATTATTCAATGTGTTCATTATCTCTGGAATCGCTTGAGAGGGATTGGCAATAAACAATAAAATATCATCGGCAAAAGCCAAAAGTTTAATTGTTGTCCCACCGACTCTCATGCCCTGAAATATTGCTAAATTATGTAGGGTCCTCAACATTGGGTCCAGAGCCAAATTAAACAATAAAGGTGACAAGGGACAACCCCTGCCTCATTCCCCTCTGTACCTCAAATGGCTCAGAGAATGTATTATTTATAGATAGTCTGGATTTGGGTTCTGTGTAGATCATCTTGACTGCTTCGCAAAACCAGGATCCCGCCTGGCGACATGCCAAAAGATTATGTAAATAGGCCCAAGAGACCCTGTCAAAGGCCTTGTCCGCATCAAGGCTAACTACTATATGTTTGGTACATCTATGCTTCCTGCTATAAGAGATAGCCCCAATAGCCGTCCTGATGTTATAGGTGATGGATTTCCCGTGCACGAATCCCGCTTGGAAGGGCATAATAAGATCTGGAATCACTTGTTGTAATCTACCAGCTAGTATTTTAGTAAAGATTTTAAAATCAGAGTTGAGTAATGAGATGGGTCTGTATCCCTCCACCTGTAGTGGGTCTTTTCCTGGCTTAGGTAATACTATAATGTTTGCCTCATTGAACCTGTCGGGAATTATTCTGTGACTATCTTATTATACACTGCACATAGATGAGGACCGATAGAGGCTCCCAAGATCTTATAATATTCGTTACTAAATCCGTCGGGCCCTGGGCTTTTGGCTAGTTTAAGAGTGCCAATAGTTTTTACTATTTCTGAAATATTTATAGGGGCGTTTAGTACTACTCTTTGTTCGTCTGTCAAGATGGGCGCTACGGTACCATGGATAAAATCAGCTTCCCCGTCAACCTCCCTCGGTTCCGCCTCATACAGCGAGCCAAAGAATGCCCTGAACTCCTCCACTATTTCCTCATCTTTTGTTACCATGGTACCATCTTTCTTTTTAATTTTGTGGATTCTAGTGGTGGTTCTAAAGGGTTTGGTTAAAGAAGCTAGTAATTTCCCAGGTTTGTTGCCCCATTTAAAGTATTTATGTTTCTGGTAGTCCAGGTTACTAAGTGCCATCTCATGGGCCAAGGTGTCCGCCGCCTCCTTGGCCTCTAAGAAATGTTGTTTTGTCGCATCCGTGTTGTTATTTTTAAAATCTTTATATGCCTGCGTGAGAAGTTTTTGTGCTGATATAGTTTGTTCCAGGAGCTTTTTTCTCTTATGGCTGACATATGATATTATCTGACCTCTTACTACTGCCTTGGAGGCAGCCCAATACAAACCAGCGTCCCCACTATGCTCGTGATTATCCTTCTCATAAAAGCTCCAGTAGTTTTGTAAAGAAGCTTTGAAATCCTCAGATTGATATAAATATGAAGGAAACCTCCACCTTCTTTCCCGTAGTATTGTGGTAGATAATAAATTAAAAGTAACCGGTGCATGATCCGAAATACAGATGTCTAGGATGTTGGAGGAAAGTAAATGTGGCATCAGTGCTGGGCTTAGTAGCCAATAGTCAATCCGTGTATGTAAGTCATGGACATGTGAATAAAATGTATAATCTTTATCTATTGGGTGCTGCATGCGCCATGTGTCTATTAGTCCCAATTGATTGACGAGATATTGCAAACCACTATGGAGCGCCAATAGAGGAGATGGCTGGGGACTTGACCTGTCTAAAATTCCATCATGAGCCTCATTGAAATCTCCGCCTATAATTAAATTAGTCATATCCCAACCTGTGATACTTTCGATCAATCTGGCTCTGAACTGTGGATCAGGAATATTTGGTGCATATATGTTTGCTAAGTTGTAGATAGTTGTAGATAGTGCCCTCTATCTTCACTTTCACCAATAATAATCTCCCCATAGGGTCCTCTGAAACCTCCAGAACTTCATGACTAATATGCTTATTGATCAATATAGCTACCCCTCTTTGTTTTCTCGTAAATGACGCTTCTGCACATACGGCATATTTTCTGCTGTGAAGAAATGGGTGATTGCCCTTCATCCAGTGTGTTTCCTGTAAGAAGACAATATGGCAATTTAAATGATGTAGATAATTTAAAACTTTTTTCCTCTTAATAGGAGAGTTTAACCCGTTAACATTCCAGGAGCACCAATACAGCGATTTAATCGTGGACACATTTGTGCTCTCTGTGTTAGTCATTTATCCTATTCCAGAAGGAGGAATTAATTGTAAAATTATAAACAACCTATTTGGGTTCCCTCGTCCATCCCAGCGAGTAAACGCGACAACCCATATGACACTGAAAAAAAAAAAAGGAAAAACAGAATGAACATCAGAACTGTAGCACAGTGACGTCTCCGATTTAAGTGTCTGTGTTGACTGCTGGCGAAGCTCCATTTTCCTGAAGAAGGCAATTTAAAGCCAACTTAGGATCTTCAAAAGTCCAATTCTTTCCCCCTGTAGTGAAGCATAGAACAGCAGGATACAGTAGACTGAAGCGAATATTTTTTTCCGCCAATAGTTTGCATACTGGATTGAAGGCTTTGCGTCTTGTTATCAAGGCTGCTGAGTAATCTTGGAAAAAAAGCAGTTTAGAGTTATTGTATCTAAGTGAGCGATTTTTTCTAAATGCTGTCAGCAATCTGATCTTGTCTTGGAAGTCCAGGACCTTAAAAATTACTTGTCTGGGTCTGACCTCTCCATCATTTCGAGGTGGGCCCACTCTGTGGGCCCTTTCAATAGCAATTGGCCCCGACTTTAGATCCAATTTTAAAGCTCCTGGTAGCCATTCTGAAGTGAGTTTCAGTAGATCAGCTTGCCGAACCGATTCAGAGACGCCCACCAACCTTAAATTATTGCGTCTGGACCTGTTCTCAAGATCATCTACCTTGTCCAGCAATACAGCAATGTGCTTATTATTTTAAACTTTTTTAAAAAAATAAAAAACTGAAAATTGGGGCGTGCAATATTATTCGTCCCCTTTAAGTTAATACTTTGTAGCGCCACCTTTTGCTGCGATTACAGCTGCAAGTCGCTTGGAGTATGTATATATCAGTTTGGCACATCGAGAGACTGAAATTCTTGCCCATTCTTCTGTGGCGCCCCTGACCTGGTCAGGCACCACTGAGTACTGCACCTGTGGTGCCCTGGACTAGCCAGGTCGTCACAAATAACACACAAACACCCCCACCCCCATTAGACAGGGACACCAGCCAAACACAAAACCCTTGTTGCCTCCCTCCAGGGTCTGATGTCCACACCAGGTGGGGCGGAGCCAAGCGGTTGGCCCCACCCACCGAGGAGTTCACAGGCCTGGAGGCGGGAAAAGTGTCAGAGATAGAGTTTGAAGTGAGAGAAGTGAGCACTTGGGTGTCTGGGTTTGTGGCCCAGGCACTGACAGCAAGGTTGGCAGACGGTGGTGGCCGTCTGCAGGAGTGGTGAAGCAACGCGGAACCGTAGGACCGGGGTCAGGCGTTGGCCCGCCGGTACCGACCGGGGAGTGAAGTGAAGCCAGCACACACAGGCAGGGCCATCGGACCCCGACCAGGCTTGGAGCCGCCGACAATAGTTAAATCCGAATGTGTCCCGAACCCCAGGGGTTTCCTAACAGCAAAAGTCCCGATTGAAGGCAACCGCCCACACCGTGAGGGTATACAGCTACTGCCTAAGGCTATAGACCCAAGGGCCAGCGCCTGCGGGCAAACGGGCTCCTCCGGTACCCATACACCGGGGAGCGGACTACCGTTGGGGATCCATAGTAGTCAAACGAGAACATCAAGGTGCAGGGAAAGACAGCCGCCAACACCTGTCCAGGGAGAGACACGGCAGCCGGCTGTGGGACCCATCCATCCAGCCGTTAGTTTACCGAGGACTTTATATATTTCTTACTGAGTGAGTAGACCCGTGCCACCCGGCACCGCGCCACGCTGTCCCTGCAACCCTGCACCTCACCAACCCTGCCTCCCCGTCACATCATCGGGCCCCGGGACCACCGACCCCTACCCACGGAGGGGGAAAACAACATCCCAGCTGCTCCCTACCATCGCTCCCGGGATCCCCGTCACCAGCAGTGGTGGTGCCCATCTTCACCACGACCCGTGGGTGGCGTCACGGACTAAATCCCCCAAACCAACCACCCTTTTCACTCACTGGCGAGGAGCGCCGCTCGAGTCCCCGGATCCGGCCCACCGCTCGAGCCACCGAGCAGCAGCAGCCGCAGCAGCGCCGGACCCGAGCGTTAGCGAGAGCGCAGCAGCGGCGGCGTCCTCCCCGCCCGCGACACACCCATGCGGGGGGCAGTACAACACAGGTAATCCAGAAGGCTGACCGGTGTGTGGACCCACAGGCACATGGTAACCAGTTCTCCCACATTGACCTTTGAAAGGACCCCTGGGGAATTCAGGAGGTGGCGTGGCCTCCATCTCCACTGAAGGGGTGTGGTAGAGAGGCTGATTCCTAAGTTGCGGAGGCAGGCACAGAGGAGAGGGAGTAGTGAGACAGTCAGTTAATGAAGCTCAGGGAGAGAGAGCAGTCGCAAGGAGTAAACCTGCAGGCTGTCACTAGTCAGACACCGCAGGTGCAGTGGTTGCTGGCGGGGGAGAAAGGGCTACCTGGTAGTGCCGCCCGAAAACCACCTGAGGCCGGAGCGCAGAGAGGTGGCTGAGTACGGGGACTGCCAGTAGACCCTGCCTGCACGGGGTTACAGGTCCCCAGAGCAGGGGCCCATTCAGTTGGCCTGCTCAACCTGCTGGTGGAGGCAATTTATGCCCTTCACCTCACCAACACAGAGTCCGCAGCCACGTAGCAACGAGAGGGCCCATAGGAACAAGAGGCAAGCAGCCGGAGTTACCTGGTCCAGGCTACAAGCAAACGGGCCGAAAAAGGGAGAACAGGCGGAAGCAACTTCCCTGGGTGACCCCGTAGTACAGGGGTGGGGAACCGTATGCGGCCCGCGACGACTTTTTCTGCGGCCCCCGGGGCTGATTCCCGGGGACTGCAGTGCTGGGGCGGCAGCCACATCCTGGTGGCTGCTGGCCCCTTAAAACCCCACACAGCACGTTCAATGCTGAACGCTGCATTTCCTATACCTGAAAGACTACGTCCCCACGCTGGCACTGCATATGTGAGGACGTACTTTGTAGGTGGGGTCAGCGTGTGGAGCGCTAAAATCAAAAGGAGAGGATTGACAGCCAATCATCCCCCAGGTCTTGGGGCGTGGCCTGGACGGCAATGTGAAGAGACGTGTTTGTGGAGCTCTCCTGCAAACTCCCTTGATAAATCCCTGAATACCGCTGTTATCACTGCCTCAGCCGGCTGTCAGGAAGATAAGGTGGTGACGACTTATCTGGAGTGAGTCTGGTGGATGCAGAGAGGTGCCATGGTCCGTCACAGGCAAAAAGATAATGGAGGCGGGAAAGTCCCCAGCTCTCAGGATGGTGCCATGATAAGGCAGGAAGCTGAGAAAGTGAATGCAGCCTGTCAGGAGAGGATGCAGGTCGCGGCAAGGCTGGAGAAATTTGCCCGGACTTCAGAGAAATCACATCAGCATACAGATAACAGAGGTGAGGAGGGAGAAGACAATGCCAGCTCTGATGAGATGGGGGATGGTGAACAGCAGCAAGATAAGACAGGAGAAGTAGAGGAAGCACATAGTGCAGACCAGGCTCCAGAAAACCCCACTTTAAAGGACATTTTTGCAGTGGTGTCTTTTTGTAAAGAGGCTCTGACTTCCCTGACGAAGCAAGTTAAGGGATTAAAGGCAGAGGTTGCTGACATTAAGAAAGACCTCAAGAAAGCAGACCTGAGAACAACGGCTGTAGAGGAGAGAGTGGGGATAACAGAGGATCATATTACAAAACTACAAAAGTCTGAAAAAACATTTGCACAGCAGATAGCTGAAATCACGGCAAAAAATGATGATTTAGAGAACCGCTCTAGAAGAAATAACATCCGAATTGTCGGCATCCCTGAGAAAGCGGAAGGGAGAAACCCCACTGAATATGTAGAAGACTGGCTCAGGGGGAAAATGGGTGCTAATGTCTTATCCAAGCTCTATGCTGTGGAACGTGCACACAGAGTCCCGATGCAGCCACAACCAGCAGGCAGGGGCCCTCGCACTATGCTAGCCAAGCTCCTCAACTACAGAGACAGGGACACTATACTGCGAAAGGCAAGAGACATGGAGGATCTTATGATTGACGGCCAGAGAATTTCCATATACCCGGACTACTCCATTTCTGTTCAAAAGCTACGTATGACTTTTACAGGAGTAAAGAGGCGCCTGCGAGAGATGGGGGTGCAATACTCAATGATGTTCCCGGCAAAGCTAAGAGTGACGGCGTTGGAGCGGGTGCACTTTTTTTACAACTCCAGAGGAAGCCATGCAGTGGTTGGACACAAACGAAAAGCGGATCCGTTTGAAGGAATGAGCTGACTGTCTGAATCTGCAGTGTGTTGGAGAAGGCCGGCTGAGGCTCTACAACATCCTTAGGAGCTTACAGGGGACCCTTCTTGTTTTTTCTTTTTTTTTTTTTTTTTTTTTTCTCCTTCCCTTTGGGATTGAGGTAGTATGCAGGGGGAATGCGAAGGGTTTGATGTGAGCTTCGCAGGACATGGGGACTGCCTAATTTGGCGCGGTGGGGGTATTTACAATTTGAGATTCCAGTTTAATTACTGTTCGCCATTTTACTGTTATATTGGTTGAGTGGAATATGATTATACATAGAAAGGGGGGGAGTGGAGAATTTTTGGAAAAGGGACGAGTTTTAAAATGTGTCTAAGAGGGGAAGGCGAGGGAGGTAGGGGGGAATTTAGTAGGGATTATGGACCAGGTTTGGAAAACCCGATGCTTCACGGGAGTACTCGAAAACAGGAAGTGGTGGGGAGTAGGAGGGGAGGGGAGCAGGGGGGGAGGGGGGAAAGGGGTAGGGTAGAGGCAGCATGGGGAGATACTACAAGGTTTGATGGTTTTACTGGGTGGGATAATGGGGGATAGAATTAAGGTGTTGAGTTGGAATATTAGAGGGTTATCAGATAGGTCTAGGAGAGCGGCAATAATTAAATATGTTCAAGACCAGAACCCGTCAGTAATATGTCTACTAGAAACGCATCTAACAAAGGAGACAACACATGTTTTAAATAGGAGATGGGTGCAGAAGGCCTATCACTCCACCTTTTCCAACTATGCAATGGGTGTATCACTGCTGATCCATAACTCTGTGCAATATGAAGAGATAGAAGTGTATGTGGATAAAGAGGGACAGTGTGTGGCCGTCAAGTGTAAAATATTTGGCAGACTCATGTGTATAGCTGCAATATATATACCACCTCCATATAAGTGCACCAAACTAAGGGAGATAAGGGAGTTCTCTGAGAAGGGGGGAGTAATCCCTTTTTTACTGGTGGGGGACTTCAATAATGTGATAGACCTGTACTGGGATAGGAGTAGTAGACCTCCAGGTATTCAGGATAGTTGTATGACTTCGTTTGGCACTCTTATTGGGGAACTTGGAATGGTGGATGCCTGGCGAGTGAGGAATGGGAGGGTATCCTGCTTCTCTTGTTATTCGGCTTCACATAACACTCTGTCCCGCATTGACATGGCTCTAGCTAGTGATCTGATGGATGCAATGATAAGTGACGTGCAATATCTGACAAGAGTGATTTCAGATCATAGCCCAATTCTAGTGTCCATACGACGGGGTACCCTGACAGGGGGAAGGAGGGGAGAGTGGAAGCTTCATCCAGCATGGATCCGTCATATTAATATGGGGAATATAGAACGGGATCTTGGGGATTTCTTTATCCACAACGAGGGTAGCACTGGTCCGCTGGTGGTATGGGATGCGATGAAGGCATACCTCAGGGGGCTCCTGTTCAGGGATATCTGTAAACGTAAAACACAGACGAGGCAGGATGAGAAAGATAGGCTGGAGGCCTTAGATAAGGCAGAGCTGGAAGCAATCCGGAGTACTACTACGGACGCAAAGCAAAATCTTAGGCAGGCGCATGAAGAGGTTAATAAGATGCTTTTGGAGAAGGCGGTAAGGAAGCAGGCATTCCAAAAATTGCATTTTTATGAGGAGGGGGAAAAAGTTGGTCATCTATTATCGGTCATAGCTGCAGCTCAAAGGAGTAGTTCATTTGTGCATGGTATGGACACGGTGGAGGGGACACAGGTCACTGAGGTTGAGGCGATCCTTGAGGTCTTTAAAGATTTCTATCGCACGCTATATTCTTCTAGCGGAGAGATGAGGGTGGAAGAGGTGGACTCATTTCTTGAGCGAGGTGAGCTTCCTGTGTTGTCTGTGGTGGATAGAGATAAACTGGAGTCACCTATTACTATTGATGAACTGTAGGGCGCTCTTCATGGCATGAGCAATGACAAGGCACCGGGAGCAGACGGGCTACCAGTTGAAATTTATAAACAGTTAGAAGAAATCCTATTACCCAAACTATTGAAAGTCTTTGAGGTGGCGGAGGGGGAAGGTGTATTGCCTGAATCTATGAGAGAAGCAATAATAGTAGTAATTCCTAAGGAGGATAAAAATCCGAGGCTTCCAGACTCATATAGACCCATCTCGTTATTAACAGCGGACGTGAAGCTTCTGGCTAAGGTGTTGTCAAACCGGCTGACTGGAGTTATATCTAACCTAATCCATATGGACCAATCAGGGTTCATGGCCAATAGGTCGACAGCTGCTAATATCAGGAGATTGTACCTTAATCTACAGTTGCCGCCTGACAACCCTGGCCGGAGGGTGATCGCTTCGCTAGATGCCCAGAAAGCGTTCGATAGTGTTGAGTGGGGGTATCTGTGGAAAGTGTTGCAGCATATGGGTTTTGGCCCACGGTTTGTAAAGTGGGTGCAGCTGTTGTATAATAGGCCTACTGCTAAAGTTAGAGTTAACGGTATGACCTCCTCAGCGTTTGAGTTGCACCGGGGAACGAGACAGGGCTGCCCACTATCGCCGCTCCTATTTGCTATTGCAATAGAGCCTCTGGCGGCGGCCATTAGGAAAACAAAGGAGATCCATGGATTTAAGTATGGGCATTTAGAGGAGAAAATAGCTCTTTATGCTGACGATTTATTACTTTTCTTGGGGGATCCATCAGCCTCATTGGATCATGCCATGCAGATAATAGAGAAATTTGGAGAAGTTTCGGGACTGACCATTAATTGGTCTAAATCGAGCCTCTTTAAGGTGGATGGGGAAGTAGCCTGGACAAATGAGGATACTGGGGCTAACAAATTGAAGAATGTGGACGAATTTAAATATCTAGGTATCCAGATATCTCTGCCAGTAGAAAAATACATACAGGTGAACTTATGGCCGCTCCTTAAAAAATTGAGAACCAAGGTGGATGCCTGGAACAAGCTACATTTGTCAGTTGTTGGAAGGGTTAATTTACTAAAGATGGTAGTAATGCCTAAACTCCTATACATACTGCACAATGCCCCTGTTTGTATTTCAAGGAAAAGATTTAAAGGGATAAACTCGCTGTTTAGGGACCTGGTGTGGGGTAAAAAGCAGCCTAGGGTGCGATTAGAGACTTTACAAAGGCCGAAGGATGAGGGGGGTCTAGCAATCCCAAATCCGAAATTGTATTATATAGCGGCGCAATGTCAACACCTCAGGGGTTGGTCTGATCGAGAGAAAGATGGGGGCATTAAAGAAGTACTGGAATACATAGTGGGTAGAAGTCCATTGGTAATGGGACTAGAGGATGGTGCGGTGGGGCTCCTGGGTAGAACATCTCCTACAATGGCACTTATAAATAAGACCTGGGATAGGCTGAAAAGGGTGAGAGGGGTGACCCGGTTAACCAAGTTTACACCTATCTGGGATAACAGTAATCTCCCGGAGATTCAGAAAATGGGGAATATTGAGGAGTGGAGACGCAAGGGTGTAATATACATGCATCAGATATTGGACGGAGGAATTGTGAAATCGTTCCCGCAGTTACAGAGTGAGTTTCAGTTACCGGCGTCCGGCTGGCTCCACTACAGACAATTAAAACATGCGATTGCAGCCCAAGCGGCTAAACGAAGTGTGGCCATACAGACTGACCTGGTACTGGAGTATGTGTGTAAGGGCGGAGGAAGCACTAAAGGGATCATTTCTGGCACGTATAAAGATATACTACATACCTTTCTGTTAGAATACCCAATTAAAACTAAATCTAAATGGGAGGAGGAAGTTGGGCCGATAACGGAGGAGGTGTGGGAGAGTATCCTGGCGTATGTCCCTAAACTTTCCATGAGCGAACCGGCCAGACTGTCTCACCTATACGTGATTCACCGGGTATATAGGTCTCCCTTACTGATGTTTAAAATGGGGTTGAAAAGGAATTCGGAGTGTCCAAGGTGTCAGGGATCTGACGCAGGTATTTTTCACATGATGTGGTCTTGTCCGAGACTGGTCTCCTTTTGGACTAAGGTTATCCACAAGATAGGAAGAACATATGGGTGTGTTCTCCCCAGGGAACCAGTGGTCTGCCTATTGGGATATGTTGAGGAGCTTGGGGGTGGAAAATACTATGAAAATTGTCATTGCTAGGCTGCTGTATGCGGCAAGAAAGCTAATCGCCAGGTCCTGGATTAAAAAAGACCCCCCGACCAGGGGAGAGTACATTAAAAGGGTGAAGTGTATTCTTCAGCTGGAACGGGGAGTGTATGAAAGAAGGGGAAATGTTAAAATGTTTGAGAAGCTCTGGTCTCCTTGGCTGCAATGCGGATAGGACGAGTGATGGACCAGTAAACTGATATGGGACGGGGATACCCGTCTGAGACCTCTGATGTGTATGTTTTGTTTTATTTGTGTTACTAGTTGTTCCTCCTGCACAACGGGATGGTTCTATACTACAGTTGAAGGGTATTATAAGTGTGTACTATATGGGATGTAGTATCGGGGAGAAGTGTTGCTGCCGGGGTGGGGGAGGGGGCGGGAGGGGGAGTTAAAGGGGTAATAGATGTGATAAATTTAATTTGGATGCCGATTTGTTATTCTGTTGTATGTACTCTGTTTTAATAAAAAAGTATCTGATTTAAAAAAAAAAATCCCCCAGGTCTTACTGTGCGGGCAGCGCTCTGTGCCCGGCGGTGTGCGGCGGCGGATCCCTGTGCCCGGCGGTAGCTGCTCCTCTCTGTGTCTGGCGGCTCCCTGTGCCCAGCGGCGAAGGCGGCTGCTGCCCTCTGTGCCCGGCGGCAGAGCTCTCCGAGCCCGCAGCCACCACCAGCACTCAGTGATCCCAGCCTCCCCCAGTTCTCTAACTACCTCCAAGCTGATCCGGTTCTGCCTGTGCCCCCAGCGCTCTGTACCTCCAGTGCTCTGTGCCCCTCTTTCTCCCCAGTGATCTGTGCCCCCCCAGTGTTCTGTGCCCCCCCAATGTTATGTGCCTCACCCCCCAGTCTCCCCAGTGATCTGTGCCCCCCCAGTCTCCTCAGTGATCTGTGCCCCCCAATGTTCTGTGCCTCCCCCCCAGTCTCTCCAGTGATCTGTGCCCCCCCAGTCTCCCCAGTGATCTTTGCCTCCCAATGTTCTGTGCCTCCCCCCAGTCTCTCCAGTGATCTGTGCCCCACCAGTCTCAGTGATCTGTGCCCCCCAATGTTCTGTGCCTCCCCCCCCAGTCTCTCCAGTGATCTGTGCCCCCCCAGTCTCCCCAGTGATCTGTGCCCCCCAATGTTCTGTGCCTCCCCCCAGTCTCTCCAGTGATCTGTGCCCCACCAGTCTCCCCAGTGATCTGTGCCCCCCCCAGTGTTCTGTGCCCCCCCAGTCTCCCCAGTGATCTATGCCCCGCTAGCGATCTGTGCCCCCCGTCTCCCCAGTGATCTGTGCCCCCCTAGTCTCCCCAGTGAGCTGTGCCCCCCCAGTCTCCCCAGTGATCTGTGCCCCCCCAGTGTTCTGTGCCCCCCCCAGTCTCCCCAGTGATCTGTGCCTCCCTACTGATCTGTGCTCCCCGTCTCCCCAGTGATCTGTGCCCCCCCCAGTCTCCCCAGTGATCCGTGCCCCCCCCAGTCTCCCCAGTGATCCGTGCCCCCCCCAGTCTCCCCAGTGATCCGTGCCCTTCCCAGTCTCCCCAGTGATCCGTGCCCTTCCCAGTCTCCCCAGTGATCTGTGCCCTTCCCAGTCTCCCCAGTGATCTGTGCCCTTCCCAGTCTCCCCAGTGATCTGTGCCCTTCCCAGTCTCCCCAGTGATCTGTGCCCCCCCCAGTCTCCCCAGTGATCTGTGCCCCCCCCAGTCTCCCCAGTGATCTGTGCCCCCCCCAGTCTCCCCAGTGATCTGTGCCCCCCCCAGTCTCCCCAGTGATCTGTGCCCCCCCAGTCTCCCCAGTGATCTGTGCCCCCCCCAGTCTCCCCAGTGATCTGTGCCCCCCAGTCTCCCCAGTGATCTGTGCCCCCCAATGTTCTGTTCCTCCCCCCCAGTCTCTCCAGTGATCTGTGCCCCACCAGTCTCCCCAGTGATCTGTGCCCCCCCAGTCTCCCCAGTGATCTATGCCCTGCTAGTGATCTGTGCCCCCCATCTCCCCAGTGATCTGTGCCCCCCTAGTCTCCCCAGTGAGCTGTGCCCCCCCAGTCTCCCCAGTGAGCTGTGCCCCCCCAGTCTCCCCAGTGAGCTGTGCCCCCCCAGTCTCCCCAGTGATCTGTGTCCCCCCAGTGTTCTGTGCCCCCCCCCCAGTCTCCCCAGTGATCTGTACCTCCCTACTGATCTGTGCTCCCCGTCTCCCCAGTGATCTGTGCCCCCCTAGTCTCTTCAGTGATCTGTGCCCCCCTAGTCTCTTCAGTGATCTGTGCCCCCCTAGTCTCTTCAGTGATCTGTGCCCCCCCAGTGAGCTGTGCCCCCCCAGTCTCCCCAGTGAGCTGTGCCCCCCCAGTCTCCCCAGTGAGCTGTGCCCCCCCCCAGTCTCCCCAGTGATACGTGCCCCCCCCAGTCTCCCCAGTGATACGTGCCCCCCCAGTCTCCCCAGTGATACGTGCCCCCCCAGTCTCCCCAGTGATACGTGCCCCCCCAGTCTCCCCAGTGATACGTGCCCCCCCCAGTCTCCCCAGTGATACGTGCCCCCCCAGTCTTCCCAGTGATACGTGCCCCCCAGTCTCCCCAGTGATCCGTGCCCTTCCCAGTCTCCCCAGTGATCTGTGCCCTTCCCAGTCTCCCCAGTGATCTGTGTCCTTCCCAGTCTCCCCAGTGATCTGTGTCCTTCCCAGTCTCCCCAGTGATCTGTGTCCTTCCCATTCTCCCCAGTGATCTGTGCCCCCCCATTCTCCCCAGTGATCTGTGCCCCCCCAGTCTCCCCAGTGATCTGTGCCCCCCCAGTCTCCCCAGTGATCTGTGCCCCTCCCCAGTGATCTGTGCCCCTCCCCAGTGATCTGTGCCCCTCCCCAGTGATCTGTGCCCCTCCCCAGTGATCTGTGCCCCTCCCCAGTGATCTGTGCACCCCCCAGTCTCCCCAGTGATCTGTGCCCCGAGCCTCTCCCAGTTCTGTCTGTGCCTTCAGCCTCTCCCATCCTTCTTTGTGCCATCTGTGCCCCCAGCGTCCTCCAGTTCTGTCTGTGCCTTCAGCCTCTCCCATCCTTCTCTGTGCCATCTGTGCCCCCAGCGTCCTCCAGTTCTGTCTGTGCCTTCAGCCTTTCCCATCCTTCTCTGTGCCATCTGTGCCCCCAGCATCCTCCAGTTCTGTCTGTGCCTTCAGCCTCTCCCATCCTTCTCTGGGCCATCTGTGCCCCCAGTGTCCCCCAGGTTTGTCTGTGCCTCCAGCCTCTCCTATCATTCTCTGTGCCCCCAAGGCTGTCTGTGTCCCCCAGGGCTGTTTGCGCCCGGCTATTTATATAACACCACAAATGTTTGTGCCCCCCAGCTATGTCTGTGTAACCCAGTGATGTGAATATACCCCCAGTGAAGTCTGTGCCGCCCAGTGATGTATGTACCCCCAGTGACGTCTATGCCCTGCTGCTTCCCTAGTGATGTATATTCCTCCCAGCCCTCCCCAGCAATATTTATGCACCCCCAGCTATGTCTGTGCTCCCCATCAATGATGTATGTACCCCCCAGTGATGTCTATGCCCCCAGCCTCCCCAGTGATCTATATTCCTCCCAACCCTCCCCTGTGATGGATATACAGCAGTCCCAGCCAACTCAAACCTGGAAAAGCAGTTGTGAAAAGCAACAAGATCAATATCGCCTAATATTACAGCTGCACCAAAGAGTAGAAGCTCCAGCCGCCACAGTGAGTTAATTAATTGTTTGACCAAATATATTAGGGTAATTTCAAGTTGATAATTTTGTGCGGCCCCCGAAGGTTGGTAGAAATTTCCAAATGGCCCCCGGCAGAAAAAAGGTTCCCAACCCCTGCCGTAGTACTACAAGTCTGGGTCACCACAAAAAACAAGAGGGTTAGGAAGGAGAGTCAGCAGCCACCCCCTAAGTCAGCCTGATGGAGCCCGGTTCCCCTCCTGGGACATCACAGCATCGCCTGGGTTACTCACCCCTGCCATCCGAAGTGAGTAAAAACCCTGAAAGACATTCCTTGTGTGCGTGTGAGTTCTTCTGCGACCTGGCCCTGGGGCCAGCCTTAATCTCGGGAGGCCACCACATCTAACTGCATTCAACATCAGCCCCAGGCGTCCCCTAATCTGCGGTGGCGGTCGCCCTGACCGCAATACCGAGAGTGGCGTCACGAATCCTATTGAAGTCAACCTACCTGTGACCAGAAGGACCCAGGACGCGCCGTCCCCGAAGACCCTAAGACGACCTGAAGGTAACGGGGCAGCACACAACCATGCTGGGGCGGTACATTCAGGTAATCCTGAAGGCCGGAATAGGGTGTGTACGCACAGACACATAGCAACCAGGTCTCCCACACCTGAGAGGGGACCTTTGGGCAGACCCAAGAGGGGGCTTGCCTCCACATCTCGTCTAGGGGTGTAGGGGAGAGGCTGGAAGCTAAGATTCCAGCGGCTGTCAGGAAAGTAGGAGGAGCTAGCCAGTCTGGTAGTGAGAAGCGCAGAAAGTGGCAAGAAGGAGAGGGACGCGCGCTGACACACTAGTCAGACCCTGCACGTGAAGTAGCCGTTAGTGGGGGAGAACAGTCACCAGCAAGTCAGTCAGAAAGACGCTGAGGGAGTCAGTCGGTCGAGTACGGGGACTCCTGGTGACTAGGCACGCATGGGGAACAGGTCCCTAGAGTACATGTCCATTTATTTGATCTGCTAAACCTGCCAGTGAGGGGAACTAAAAGTCCCTCACCAACCAACTAGAGTCCGAGCCTCAGCAGCAACGCGGGGGCCCATAAGGAGGATCGATCCTGGAGCCATCTTCCTTGGTAAACGCTGCCAGCAAACGGGCCAAAAAAGGGAGAAAAGGCAGTAGCGACTTCCCTGGATGATTATCCCACGGTACTTCAAGTCAGGGGTTATCCGAAACAAGAAGTGCTAGGAAGGCGAGTTAACGGTTACCTTTAGACCGGCCTAAAGGATATCTGGTTCCTCCTGGTTTGTTTCAGCATCGCCCGGGTTACCTCACGAAAACATCTGAAAGTGAGTAAAGAACAATTGAAAGACATCTTGGACTGAGACAGTTATTCTGGAACCTGTTCTACACACCCAAGCCCCTGGGGCCAGCCTCACTCGCGGAAGGCCATCCCATCCAACTGCAGACTCCATCAGCCCTAGACACTCGTTAAACCTGGAGTGACGGTCACCCATAACCCTGACCGCAAACCATGAGTGGCGTCACGACTCCTATACATATACAAAACCCACCTACCTGTTGCCAGAAATACCAAAAGGGAAGACCCTGTGGCGTTTCCTAAGGTGGAGTGGTGTCCCTGGGGCGATCGCTGCAGGTGGGCGACACTTCCTTTACAGACAGCTCGAGCTGAGTGAGGTTGGATGGAGAGAGTTTGTGAACAGCAGTTTTCAGCTCTTTCCACAGATTCTCGATTGGACTCAGGTCTGGACTTTGACTTGGCCATTCTAACACCTGGATACGTTTATTGGTGAACCATTCCATTGTATATTTTGCTTTATGTTTTGGATCATTGTCTTGTTGGAAGACAAATCTCCGTCCCAGTCTCAGGTCTTTTACAGACTCCAACAGGTTTTCTTCAAGCATGGTCCTGTATTTGGCTCCATCCATCTTCCCATCAATTTTAACCATCTTCCCTGTCCCTGCTGAAGAAAAGCAGGCCCAAAACATGATGCTGCCACCACCATATTTGTCAGTGGGGATGGTGTGTTCAGGGTGATGAGATGTGAAGCTTTTACACCAAACATATCGTTTGGTATTGTGCCCAAAAAGTTTGATTTTGGTTTCATCTGACCAGAGCACCTTCTTCCACATGTTTGGTCTGTCTCCCAGATGGCTTGTGGCAAACTTTAAACAAACACTTTTTATGGATATCTTTGATAAATGGCTTTCTTTTTCCACTTTTCCATAAAGGCCAGATTTGTGCAGTATACGACTAATTGTTGTCCTATGGACAGACTCTCCCATCTCAGCTGTAGATGTCTGCAGTTCATCCAGAGTGATCATGGGCATCTTGGCTGTATCTCTGATCAGTCTTCTCCTTGTTTGAGATGAAAGTTAGGATGGTCTGCCGGGTCTTGGAAGATTTGCAGTGGTATGATACTCCTTCCATTTCAATATGATCGCTTACTCCTTGGGATGTTTAAAGTTTTGGAAATCTTTTTGCAACCAAATCCGGCTTTAAACTTCTCCACAACAGTATCACGGACCTGCCTGTTGTGTTCCATGGTCTTCATGATGCGATCTGCGCTTTAAACAGAACACTGAGACTATCACAGAGCAAGTGCATTTATACGGAGACTTGATTACACACAGGTAGCTTATATTTATCATCATCAGTCATTTAGGACAACATTGGATCATTCAGAGATCCTCAATGAACTTCCGGAGTGAGTTTGCTGCACTGAAAGTAAAGGGGATGAATAATATTGCACGCCCCAATTTTCAGTTATTTTTTTTTTTAAAAGTTTAAAATAAGCAATACATTTTATTCCTCTTCACAATTGTGTCCCACTTGTTGTTGATTCTTCATCATAACATTAAAATTTTTATCTTTAGGTTTGAAGCCTGAAATGTGGGAAAAGGTTGAAAAAAATCAAGGGGGTTGAATACTTTCGCAAGGCACTGTATATCATGTTTAGGTATTGCATTACCTTTCCTCGTATGGGCTACAACAGAAGTGGAATTGTAGCACCCACGGGGCAAGGAGTGAAATGTACTCGTTGCTGGGCCAGTGATGTTGGGTCTGGGATGTCATGGGTGGTCCTGACCGGCTCCGTGGCCCCGAGGTGTACAATAAAGGGGAGGATGATGGAATGGTAGTTTGTCTCGTGATGCCACCTGTGGTACGCAGCAAGGGATTAGCCACCGCTGCGGGTGATGTCCTCCGGGGCTGATGGTGTCGCAGCAAGCATGGTACTGCTTCCCACAGGTGGAGCGGGCCCCGGGGAGGATGATGAGGATCTGAATGGCCATTGGCGCCCAAGTGCGGGGCGACGGCAATAAGACACTGAGTCAGCTGCTGCGGTTACAGGTCTTTTTACTCACAGTTCAAGTGCTGCCCTCAGAGTACCGGTCTCTGCCGTCATGGGCCCCAGCCGATCCCGGATAATTCGGAGGTCACCGCCTGTGTTCCTACTGTGTGTCCTTTCTGGTCGGGGTCTCTCCAATCCCGTGGATGGAATGTGGAACAGGCTGCGGGTGTTTCCTGCACTTGCCGCAGACACGGGAATCCCTGGTAGCTGTAGAGAACCCAGGCTGAGCTACCTGTCTCAAGCCCTGGGTCTTGTAGTACTCCAAGAAGTGTGAAGGTAGAGAGAATATGCCTGGATCGAAATCTCGACTGTGCTCCTCACCCCAAGCTGTCGCCGGGGCCAACTAACTATGTGTGAACAAGAAGGGGTATTTATCATGGTTTTTTTTAAAGTAAAACTACTGTACCACAGTTGTGAAAAAGTATACAGTTTTTACTATTACAAAAAGTGCAAATATCAAAAATCACAGGTGATGACAGTTAGTAGTTAGACATACATAGTTAAAATCCAATTAGATGAGACAGGGAAAAAAAGGTCCCAGGGAGGGAGACAGACTACCCCTTAACTAAAACTGGTAAGAAAGTAGTATTACTATATCCAGGGGGGGCATATAAGTAACCAAAAGATATCAATAATATACCCCCTGGGCTAGTGGAGTGATGGAATGTCCATACATTAAACAGTAACCAACAGGATAAGGTCCAGATCAGGGCCTGAATACACCAGTATGTAACACCACCAGAATAATCTCAGAGGAAAAAAAAAAAAAGTCATATAGTGGTGGGTAAAATGGCACCTGAAGGACCTACCTGTGGTATGTATAGCACCCAGAAAGGGAGTCTGTCAGCCTCACATGTGGACCCGGTCTATCTACCCCAGGCCAACCCCCCGGTGGGAAACACCTGACTGTCTGTGGTTTGTGAATGTGAGAAACACCAGCAATTAACCTTTTCCTTACCCGGGACGAGTACTGCACCTTAAGTGAGGTGCAGTACCCTATGGCGACTGAAGCCTCAGGGGCACTACAGAATGGCTTACAAAAACTCCATAACCATCACTGGCAATTGGTCTCTGCTTCGGAAATTGATCTTCTGCCAGGATCACACATTCATCTGGAGGTTGTCACGGGAACCAAGCAGCATTGTAATGGGAGGGACATGAGATTATTAATGTGACTATTACTAGTTATAATTAGTGATGGGCAAACATACAAATAACTGGAACTGGCGGTACTAACCGGGTTAAAAAAAATAAATAAATGAAAAAACTGTTCCGGTCCGGGATTATTCCCAGATATCTGGCCGGATGCCGATCCACATATAACTCTATAGGGACAAGAATCTGTTGATTAAAAATAGTAGTAGAAGGAATAGGGGGATAGGAGAGCAAGTCGGCTATACTTACCGAGGCTCAAGCGCAGCTGTAACTGCTCCCGCAGCCGCTCATTCATTTCCGAGGTCATTAAATGTATATGCACTGCTTTCCCCACCCATCGGCGTCTGTGATTGGTTGCAGTCAGACTCGCCCTCACCCTGAGTGTCAGCTAACTGCTTCCAATCACAGATGCTCTGTGCATCTATTGTGGTATAAAAATAAATAAAAAAAAATAAAATATTTGGCGTGGGGACTCCAAATATTATGATACCCAGCACAGTTACGGTAAAGCATACGGCTACAGGCTCTAGTCCCAGATGTGCACTTATCATGGCTGTGTATCAAAATAAGAGGAACCGCTTACGTCTTTATTTTTATTTCAATTACTTAACCCCTTAGTGACGGAGCTAATTTTCACCTTAATGACCAGACCAAATTTTGCAATTCTGACCAGTGTCACTTCATGAGGTTATAACTCTGGAATGCTTCAACGGATCCCGGTGATTCTGAGATTGTTTTTTCATCACATATTGGACTTCATGTTAGTACCAAATTTAGGACAATATTTTTTGCGTTTATTTATGAAAAAAATTGAATTTTGGCAAAAATTTAGAAAATTTAGCAATTTTCAACTTTTGAATTTTTATACCGTTAAACCAGAGATTTCTGTGACACAAAATAGTTAATAAATAACATTTCCCACTTGTCTACTTTACATCAGCACAATTTTGGAAACAACATTTTTTTTTGTTAGGAAGTTAGAGGGGTTCAAAGTTTATCAGCGATTTCTCATTTTTACATCAAAATTTACAAAACCATTTTTTTAGGGACCACATCACATTTGAAGTGACTGAGGGGCCTAGGTGACAGAAAATACCCAAAAGTGACACCATTCTAAAAACTGCACCCCCCAAAGTACTCAAAACCACATTCAAGAAGTTTATTAACCCTTGAGGTGCTTCACATGAACAAAAGCAATGTGGAATGAAAAAAAAGCAAAAATTAAATTTTACCTAAAAATGTTGCTCTAACCCAAATTTATTCACTTTTAGAAGAAATAACACAACAAAATGGACCCCAAAACTTGTTCCCCACTTTCTTATGAACGCACAGATACCCCACATGTGGTCAGAAACCTCTGTTTGGACAAATGGGAGGACCTGGAACAGAAGGAGCAATATTTGAATTTTGGAAAGCAAATTTGGCTGAAATAGATTGCGGGCACCATGTTGCATTTACAGGTCCGCTAAGGTACCTAAACAGAAGAAATACCTCACAAGTGATGCCATTTTGGAAACTAGACACCTCAAGGCTTCTATCTAGGGGTATAGTGAGCATTTTGGATCCACAGGTACTTCACAGATTTTGTTAACGTTACATTGTCATATTGAAAATTTTAATAATTTTCTCAAAAATGTTGCTTTAGCATCAATTTTTTCACTTTTTCAAGAGGTAATTCCAAAAATTTGACCTCAAGGTTTGTTACACACTTTTTTATGAGCGCGGTGATACCTCACATGTGGTCTGAAACCTTTGTTTGGACAAATGGGAGGGTTTGGAACGGAAGGAACAATATTTGAATTTTGGAAAGGAAATTTGGCTGAAAAAGATTGCGGGCACCATGTCGCATTTGGAGGTCCCCTAAGGTACCTAAACAGCAGAAACCCCGCACAAGTGACCCCATTTTGGAAACTAGGCCCCTCAAGGAATTTATCTAGAACTTTGGTGAGTACCCAGATTCATTCGTACTTTGTTCCCGGTTGCTTGCTTGCTTTTCGGATCGAAGCTGCATCTGCACCCGGATTCATTCCTCCTTCGTTCCCGAGTGTTTGCTTACTGTTCTCAGCACCAACCAATCGGTGCAGAGGGGGCGCGGAAAACGTGACACAACTACATGCCTATGTGTCACACTAAGTTCTCATCTAGGTCGTTAACGAGATCGTTGGTAGGTGTCAAACATACAGATCCATCCTGTCCAGCAGGACTCCAACAAGCCAAAAATGGCTCAGGACATTTAGCAACGACCAACGATCTCACAGCAGGGGGCGGATCGTTGGTACGTGTCAAAGATAACGAGATCGCTGTTGAAGTCGTTTCATCACAGAAACTGTGACGTAGCAGCGATGTCGTTAGCGATCTCATTATGTGTGAAGTGGCCTATAGAGCTCAGTTGACAATGTCAAACGAGCCTCGGCAGAGCAGTCTACCAACATTACTGGAACAGCACCGGCACAGAAGGGAAGTGTAGCTGTTATTATTTACATAGAGGAAATATGGTGGATGAGAGGTGTTTTCAGAGTACTGGGCAACCCCATGTGTATAGACATTAATATATCTACAGTACATGCACAGTTTTTTAGTTTTGACATTTTTCCCTACAGGACATGAACAACAACAGCATCAAAATGCAGATGCTAGATCTAACAAAATAAATTCAGCACTAATGCCGCCACATAAAAAGCATGCCACATAACGTCAGTTTTTACAGAAGGTTAACCCCTTTGAGCACTATAATGGACACAAGCATGGCATCGGCACAGCTGCAACTCTGATTCTGGCACTTGCTGCCGTCAAGAGTAACTACTGACAAGGATGACAGAAGGGTGGGGTCGAGTGTCAGATCACCCGTTACCACCACCACATGATTTTAAGCCGCTACTGCAGACCTTTGGGGGTGCAATGTACAATAATCCGAGGCCGTGTCTAATAGACTGCGTATTACTATGAACACTGACTGCCAGGGATAGTGCACTCCACTACAGTAGTGTGGGGATTACCTAAGCAATAAGAGGATGACATGTATTATGACTACACTAATACATAGTAACAAAAAAAAAAAAAAAACCACAAAAACTGCTGCTTTACCAAATTTAGTAAAAATAAACTAAAAACATTGTACTGATGACTGAAGATTTTTCTCTACCTCAATATGGAGAGAGTATGGCAGCACTATTCACATGCAGAGTCAAGTATGCCACTAAATGTGTCCAATATTGCGCCTTTCGATGGAGCTCTGTGTGTCAAAGAAAGTTCCCAGAAAAAGAAAGTTTTCCCACTATTAGAGATTTCCAAATCCCCCAAAATTTATTTCAGGCAGATTCACTCAATCCAATCAGCAGATTTAATTAGATCCAAATCTCTTCTATTGATTAGCCATTGTGGCGCCCCTGAGGCTTCAGGCGTCACAGGGTACTGCACCTCCATTAGGGTGTAGTACTTATCCTGGGTCCAAGAAAGGTCAGTACCAGTTTCCACTCACACAAACATACAGTAACACTGGGTTGCCCTCCCCAATGGGGACTGAGACAGGGTCGGATCACAGTAGGGGGACCACTATAGCCGTGGGTTTACAGGACTCCGCCGCATCAGGGGCTCCCCAATCCACTAAAACCGGGGACTCAGGGTCAGGGAGAAGCAACCACCAGTGGGACTCAGGAGCACACAGTGGGAAGAGCAGGTTGACCTAGTGAGAGTAGTGAACCAGCCGGTGGCAGCGGCTGAGGCACACAGCTCAGAACACACAACTACAACAATGAGAGAGAACAGCTTTAGACACAGCAGAGTGAATATGCCACGAGCAGGTCTGTGGGCCAGGGCGTTCAACACGGTCGCTGGGGAGAAGCAGGTGGCTGCTTCCACAGGACCGGCGCTGTCGGGGTACAGAACCCTAGGGCAGGCATACTTCACATTGACTACCAACTCTGCAAGGGTTGTGGGGAACGGCTATTAAAGTCACCGGACCCGTCCCAACGAGTCTGCAGCCAAATAGCATATAGAATCCGGGGTTGAGGACTGGGCCCACATCGGAACCGCGCGATCAGCATACAGAACGGGACACTTTACTGACACCGGGATCCCCAAGTGCTTCACACCACGGGGATCCGACACTTAGCGCATCAAAGGAGGAAGGGCTCACAGGCTGCCAAACACACCGGACTTGACCTTTCACGGATCTGGGATCGGCTGGAGCGCATCGTGGCGGAGACCGGTACCCTGGGGCAGTGCCTGAAGTACTTGTGAGTAAAAGACCTGGAAATGCAGCCCCTGTCTCTGCCTCTCCTTTACCGGCTACGGCGCCAACGGGGACTACCAACACTCCCGTCCGTTCTCCATCATCCTTCCCGGGGTAATCCTGCTCCGCCTGTGGGGAGCGACACCATCCCGGCTGCAACCCTTACCATCAGCTCCGGAGAGCAGCACCCGCAGCGGCGGCCCATCCCTGGCCGCGTACCACAGGTGGCGTCACGATCAAAAATACTTTCCTATCCATCACTACCACCCCCATCCTTTGTCCTTTCTCCCATCTACCACCTTCCCCCCCCTCCTGTACGTCTCGGGGTCACGAAACCGGGCCAGGCCAGCCCGTGATGACGCAAAAGATCTTCACCCCCGGCCCGGCGATGTGTCGGGTGAAAACTCCCTCGACCCCAAGGTGTTACATTTGGCGTCACGAACAGGATATTCGTGTCCGCAACCATAGGATACTGTGCGCCTTTTGGAAAAGAGACTGTTGAAGACTGTTATTTGAAACCAGGAACTAGCCGCCATTGCAGAATACCAATTGGCGAGAAAATTTCCGCTCTTTGCAGGCTGGAGTGACGCAAAAGTTAAGCTCCACCCAACATACTGCAGAAACGAAACGAAAGGAGAGATGACCAATACAGAGAGTCTACCCTGGAGCTACAAGGAGGTGGTCGCACTTTGACTTCATCTGCTGAGAAGCATTCAGGATGGCAGAACCAGGCCACCAAGGGGGAAAGCTAGTGCACTTATGCATGTGTACACCGGAGGACCTGGAGGCGGAGGTGCTGCACCTGACCCAGCAGATGAGGCGGCAGCAGCTAGACGCCATCAAGGAATGGGAGGCGTCCATGACGGGCTCGGTGGCGGTGATGCAAGCCTACTCTCGACCATGACCACTACATCTGGAGGAAGAGCAATGCAGAGAGGTGACAACTGACCATGCTGAACGCGACGCCGTCCAGAAACTGCCGACCTATCTGCTTGCTTGTTCCAGCTCTTGATCAAGGGGTCTCTGATCCGACCCTGGAACCAGTTGCCGATGACCAGACAGCTGAGGACCCGGTCACCGAAGACCCCGCTGCTTCTAACACGGCAGCTAACGCCTAGGCCAACGACAACCAGAGTGGGGAAGATCAGATCGCTGACCCCGACAAGAATCCAGCTACCGCTCACCAGGTAGCCACAGAACAGGCTACCGTCGACCAGACTGCCTGCAACGTTTCCCTAGCACCGGTAGCAGGAGAACCTGTTGCCTCTGAATGGGGAGCCTGTGGTGAACAAGGAGCTGAGGCTCACACTGTACAACTGGAGGACACCCACCCGGGACTGGTGTGGGAAAAGTCCTACTACACCTCCTTTGCGGATGCAACAAGGGGAGTCCATGTTTGTGGACACTGACGAGGAGGAGTATCGTCGGCCCACCCTTGCCCAGCTAGCCACTGAAGAAAGTTAGCGACGGGCTCGGCTGGCAGAGGTGGAACAGAGAAATCTGGCAACCAAAGAGCGCCTCCGATTGGCCCATCCATCAACCCGGGGAGAGCTCCACAAAAGGTACTGTCGCTAAGTTTGATCTAAATAAGGGGTGGGGGTTCATCGCTGAACCGGGACTGGGTAGGGAGGTGTTTGTGTCTCAGCGGGATGTGGAAGCCCATCTCCCCAGAGGTCATCCTGGTAGAGACTTGTACCCTGATGACGTAGTTATCTACACTCCACAAAAAGGAGAGCGGGTCTGGTATGCCCTGGGGGCTGTGTCGTTCAGAGGCGGCAACTGCAGCATCAGCACCCACCCCAATTGCAATGCCAAAGCCAGTACCTGTTGTTCCCCAAGAGCCCTGCAAAAAAGGGGTATTGCCACAAATCCACCCAAACCCCAAAGGAGAATTACCTGAAACCGGCCGGTCAGGAATAACCATGCTTCCAGTAAATAGTGTTTAAAATGTTCCCTGTTTTAAATTATGGACAACCAGGCCACTGGACATTGTGTGGTGGGAACTGTATCTGTAAATAATTGCACCTGTTGTGCACCCTTCCAGAATTATTGCAACCTTTTTGGTCCTTCAGGACATCTGCTAAAGTGTTGCACCGACCTGTGGCACACTGGACTCCAACGTCATACATTAATGACCGTTTTTTTCCTTAATAAAGGTGTGATAATGCTCTGTTGAAAAATGTAACTACTGCTGAACCCGTATACAGAATGTAAATAGCGTGTAATTATGCTCTGCCAACTAATGTAAGTACCGTGATGTTGATACCATGTACAGAATGTTTATACCGTGTGTGAATGTGATAATGCTGCTAACTAAAAACCGTACGGAATTAACTGTTTACAACGTTTAATGTGTTGTGCCTCCCATAAAGGGAAGAAATAATGTTTTGGTTTAATGCATAACAAAAATGCGGTGATCACTGTAAAATGTTGCAGCCCCAGAATGCTGCCATTTGCCACCGGGGAATGTGGCGCCCCTGAGGCTTCAGGCGCCACAGGGTACTGCACCTCCATTAGGGTGTAGTATTTATCCTGGGTCCAAGAAAAGTCGGTACTGGTTTCCACTCACACAAACATACAGTAACACTGGGTTGCCCTCCCCAATTGGGACCGGGCCAGGGTCGGATCACAGTAGGGGGGGTCACTAAAGCCGTGGGTTTACAGGACGCCACCACACCAGGGGCTCCCCAATCCACTAGAACCATGGACTCAGGGTCAGGGAGAAGAAACCCCCAAGGAGAGTCAAGAGCACACAGTGGGAAGAGCAGGTTGACCTAGTGAGAGTAGTGAACCAGCCGGAGGCAGCGGCTGAGGCCAACAGCTCAGAACACACAACACAACAAGGAGAGAGAACAGCTTCAGACACAGCAGAGCGGGGTTGAGGACCGGCCCCACATCGGAACCGCGCTATCAGCATACAGAACGGGACACTTTACTGACATCGGGATCCCCAAGTGCTTCATGCCACGGGGATCCGATTCTTAGCGCATCAAAGGAGGAAGGGCTCACAGGGTGACATACACACACTGGACTTGACCTTTCACGGATCCGGGATCAACTGGAGCCCATCGTGATGGAGACCGGTACTCTGGGGCAGCGCCTGCACTACTTGCGAGTAAAAGACCTGGAACCACAGCCCCTGTCTCTGCCTCTTCTTTACAGTCGCCCAGCACTGCTGTGCCAACGAGGACTACCACCACTCCCGTCCGTTCGTTCTCCATCATCTTCCCCGGGGTAATCCCGCTTCGCCTGTGGAGAGTGACACGATCCTGGCTGCGACCCTTACCATCAGCTCCGGAGAGCAGCACCCGCAGCGGAGGCCCATCCCTGGGCGCGTACCACAGGTGGCGTCACGATCAAAAATAGACTTTCCTACCCGTCACTACCACTCCCATCCTCCGTCCTTGCTCCCATCCACCGCCTTTCCTCCCCTCCTGTACGTCTCTGGGTCAGGAAACCGGCCAGGCCTGCCCGTGATGACGCAAAAGATCTGCGCCCCCGGCCTGGCGACGTGTCGGGTGAAAACCCCCTCAACCCCGGGGTGTTACAACATCGTGGTGCGACATATTATTGCAGCAAATCCAAATTTTCGTAACAATCTCATTATGCAAAATTGATTTGTTAGACCAGATCTACTACTCATCAGTCCATTCGAAGGCGAGTGGGGTACAGAAGGATGTCATACTTTATAGGGGTTATGAATGGCGTCTTGTATTGTTTATTCAATACGTGCGCCTGTTTCCCATTTGTCAAAGTTGCAAAATTCATTCAGTAGATGAAATGTAAAACTATTATAGCTGTCTGATTGTAACAGCACAAGGACATAAATAGTAGAAATGAGAGGATATTTTGAAAATTTAATCCGATGACTTGGACAAATTTTCATCTAAAATTTGATTTGTGGCAAATAAATTTATGCGAATCTCAATACTAGAAATACTAAGTGAGCACTACCATGCTCGGGAGCGCAATACTCGTACCAAGCAGTCACGCTCGGATGGGCTCATCTCATGTACAGAGTATAATGGAAGTCAATGGGAAACTTTGGGAAAATTACTCGAGTTCCCTATTTACTTCCATTATACTTGGTACATGAGTTGAGCGTACACGGTACCCTGAGCGTCCGACTACATGTTACAGCATGGTAGTGCTCACTTATCACTAACTAGAAAGCTTGTAATTGCTCAGAATTTACATGTAGAGAAAAGAGTGAGAGAGAGAAAGAGAGTGAGAAAAAAAAAAAAAAAATAGACCAAGCGACTGAGCGAGAAAGAGCGCAAGCGACAAAGAGTGAGCAAGAGAGAGAGAAGTGTAAAAAACAGAGGGACTAAAACACAGAGGGGCTAAAAAACAAAACAGCTAAGTAAAAGAAGGGATATAAAAAAGAGGGGCTAAAAAAAAAAAAAAAAAGGGTAAAAAAGGCCTAAAAAAAAGGGGCCAAAAAGAGGGGTTAAAAGAGAGGGAGGGTAAAACAAAAAAGGGAGTAAAAAAAAAAAAAAAATAAGAAGAGGGGGTAAACCAAAGGGGGGGGGAGGAAAAAGAAAAAATAAAAGACAGAAAAAAATAAAAGCGAAAGAAGAGAGAACCCCACTAACTATAAAAGAGTTTTTACACTTTACACTGTCCTCTGCTGATCTGTGACAGACCAGGTACTGACATAAATGTACAAAGTGTGATAATCTATAGCAAGTCTTAGCTGCAGTGCATTATAGAGAGGCTAACAATGCTAAATAATGTTAGCTCACTATCTCATGCTTCAGCAGTGTGTGAAATCTTACCGGGCAAGGTTATTTTTGTGAACCATGAATCGAATCTCAAAATATTTGAATTATAGTGAAACTGCAAATTTCAGGAAATTCACCTCTATCTTGATCCACTCATCTCTACTGAATAGCAGCATCACTGAAGGGGTTAATGCCCCCTGCACCCAGTAATAGGGAATCTCCACATACCTCCTCCTGCAGAGCCGCACACTGGATATATGGCTGCTCTGTGCTTATAGGACCCGTGATGATGTCACATGGAGGGGAGGAGTCAGGGATCACTAGACCAGGTGCTGCATGTGTATGATGTGTGTAGTGCAGCAGCGCAGATACAGTGCATGTTTACAGAACAGCCATGTGCACACAGCTCGTGGATGAAGAGCGGCTGCGCTTGTACATGGTGCATGTAGAAATGTGTGGAGGAGGTGCATGTATAAAGTGGGACCCCCACATGTATGTCGAGAAGCCGCACCCGAAAAATACCTGTATGGAACAAGCTACAATCACACAAATTTATGTAACAGAGCCATTTGTGCACTGCACTTGTAGAGAGTGCTGCCAAGTGTGTCGTAGAAAAATTGTAGGCTTGTGTCTTAACCACAAACCCTAGCCACACCCATTTACCATTTCATTTTTTGCCGGGCGAGTTGCACTTTTGAATGACATCATTCATTTTACCACATAGCATCCTGGAAGATGGGGAAAAATTACGAATAAAGAAAAAAAAAAAAACAAAAAGAAAAATTCTGACTTGATTTTTTGGGAATTAATTTTATGGTGTAGACTTTGTGGTAAAAATCACCTTGCAATTTGATTTCCCTCATCAGTACGATTATGGCGATACCAAACATGACCAGTATGTTATTATTTTAGTGGTGAGGGAAAAAAATATGAAGTTTGCAAAAATAAAAATTGGGAGCGTTGTCTTGCCATTTTTTAAGACCTGTAACGTTTTCATTTTTGGGTCAATGGCGCTGTGGGAGGGTTAATTTATAGCGGAGCGAAACAACATTTCTCTTCAGTTTATTTATAGATATGATGTTTTGATCTCTTGTTACAGAATTATTTGTGGTATTACAGCGACCAAAACAAACAATTGGAGTTTTTGAATTTTTGTTTACTGATCGGATTTTTTTCTATATTTTGACAGATCGGACTTTTCTGAACACAACAATCACACACAGCCATAACCTGCCGCATATGGGGCAGTCTCATCCCGTATGCCTGCCCCATACGCCCATTTCTGACTTCCATACATGATGCTGGTGAACCATGCGGTTTTGATGGGGTTTTTTTCTCTGAAAAAATGCAGGTTACATAAAAATTTTCTGTAGTATTAAAAAAAAAACATTAAAATCACTGATTCACGTGCACCAAAAATGCATCAGGGGGAAAATGCATAATAGACACATAGGAGACACCCAATACTCAGAGAAGATAACCTGATCGCTGTTTTGTGTAGGTTATTACTATTACCGGGACATCAAATACGTCTCTTAGGCTAGTTTCACACTTGCGTTGGATGGATTCCGTAGCATTGCGTTGTGTTACGGATGCAACGGATGCGTTGCATATAGTGGCACAACGGATGCTACGGATCGTACAAAACAACGGAAAATTTTTTATTTTTTTTTTTTATTTTTTTTTTTCTTCTTTACAGTTTTACCGGCAGCAGACTATTGTGAACGATCAGCTGAGCGCTGTCACTTGCTGGCGGCCGGGTGCTCAGCTGAGCGCTGTCACATGCCGGCGGGCGCTCAGCTGAGCGCTCTCACTTGCCGGCGGCCGGGCATGCCGGCGGGCGGGCGCTCAGCTGAGCGCTCTCACATGCCGGCGGGTGGGCGCTCAGTTGAGCACTGTCACTTGCCGGCGGCCGGGCATGCTGGCGGGCGGGCGCTCAGCTGAACGTTCGGCCACCGCGAGACAAAATAAAGTTTGTGATATAAAAGAAAAAAAAAAAAAAAAAAAGAGCATGCGCAGTGAAATCCTGAGGATTCCACTGCTCAAAACAACGTTACATGCTGCGTTCCTCCCACTGGGCGGAAGCAACGAAGCGTCGCCCAGCGGAAGCAACGCAGGTCCTTTTGGCACAATCCGTCAACCATACAAGACTATGGGAAACAGCAGAATCCGTTAACGGATGCCGCTGTTTTCCAAAAGGGCAGATTGTAACGGAAGGAAAACAACGCAAGTGTGAAAGTACCCTTATTTGCTGATTTATGTTGTTTTTAAAAGCAAATTAATAATATTATTGTATAAAAAATCCCTATTCTCCCCCTAGATTACAGAGACATAGAAATAGACTGCTATATACCGTATACAGATATATCTCAATGTACCAGTATAATCGGCTGCATTGCAGCTTCAATATTACGAAATTGTCCCACAGATTTCAGCAGAGTCTGTGGCTCATGGCTTTAGCTGTGGTTCATAGCTAGAGCTGCTGCTACTGCCAGCAACTATGTGGAGGTTGTGAGTTCAAGTCTTGACGAGAACAGAGAAAAACACAATTTGTTTATTTAATTTATGTACCTGCAGATAGATGCCAGCTCACCCCATGGAAGAGTCGGCAAAGCGAGTGAGGACCGGACGTTAATCGGAATGACTGCCTTAGCTGGGGTCCCGATACCCGCCATGGTGGTTGTGGATTGGTGTTTCCTTACACGCCCTCCATCTGGTTAGTGAGTGAGTGTCCTTTAGATGGTCATTTTCCACTGACTGTATAAAACCCAGTCGCCACCACCAACAGATTCTGTTCCCTTACAATGCGACTGAGCGTGCCCTAATAAGTCCACCGTAGCACACAGTTATGAGTGCTCGCTAAGCCAGCCACCACATCCACTCACTCCAGACACTGCAAGGAAAGTACGGTCCCCAACCAAGGTTACAAAAGATGTACTGCAAGCAGACAATGGATTCCATAACCAACGATAACCAGGTCTACAATATAGCGCGCAGAAGGAAACACTCAGCCATGCACACCAAGGCGGGCTTCACGTCAACTAACATCCAGTCCCTGATACTGCAACTATGCAGAGAGTGAGGAAGTCACAGATGTGTTGGGACAATGGGACTGACCCTCAAATCGGAACAGTCCCACTGAATCCGGGATGGTTGGAAGCTATAGTGTATGTTATTTATGGAGCAGAGCCACTTTTGTACAGAGTAGAGGCAAATATGCACGGAGAGGAACCGCACCGTGTGTACAGATCATTTAAAGGGCAGTGCCGTATGTACAGAGAGGAGCCATATGTGCAAGCCAAGCATGTGTACAAGTGTAGCAAAACAAATACACCTAATTAAATTCAGTACTGAAGAGGTTAAAGGTACCTATGCTCAGTAATGGGGATTCTCCACATCCCTCCACCTGGAGAGCCGCACACTAGATATATGGTTGCTCTGTGCTTAGAGGAGCTGTGATGATGTCACAGTCATGTGATCAGTCATATGGAGGGGAGGAGTCAGGGATCACATGATCAGGTGTCATGTAAATATATGTATGGAACAGAGTTGCGCATGTACTGCGCATGTTTACAGAGTGGCGCTGACTGTGCGTGGCATCTGTGCTGTGCATCCAAACAGGCCGTGTGTTCACTTGGTGCATGTAGAAATATGGAGCAGAGATGAAAGTCTAAAGCAGAACAGCACATCTACGTCGAGGGGCAACACATGTGCATGACATGTTTACGGAGTGGAGTCGCATATGGATGCCGATGGTACGAAGCAGGGCTGGGTGGTGGAAAGAACATATTCCATGTAAGAGCATGGGTGTAAGAGCATACAGTGCACCCTGAAAATACCAACCCCCAGCTGTCTGCTTCATTTTGGCTGGTTCTGAAAAATAGGGGGCACCCCACGCCATTTTTTTAATTATTTATTTAAATAATTTAAAAAAACGGTATGGGATCCCCTCTATTTTCGATAACTATCCAAGGCAATGCAGGCTGCTGGGTATTTCAGCCCCCAGCTGTCGTTTTGCCCACACTGGGTAGCAAAAATAGGGCGGAAGCCCAAGTTTTATTTATTTTTTTTTTTTCACTATGGTGCACCGGCCAACCACAGCCATGCCAATACATGACATGGTTTTGATGGGGTAAAAGTACCCACAATGGAAAAGCTTACAGATTGGTTGCTATGCAGCCTTTCAGCAAGCTTTATTCAGATGATAAACGCCAACAGGAACCGGACATACAGGTAAAAGTCTGTGTTCCAGTCCAGGACCTGAACACCTGGTGTTCAGTATGAGCTCCAAATGTTATAGTTCAGGTTCATCTATCCCTAAAAAAAGACCCCAAACCCTTATATTTCTATATAAACACCAAACAGTGAATTGTCTAGAGATGGGATTTGCACCACTGTAAATATAGAAGCTGTATTACAGAAAAGAGAGACTTATTTCCTTAGATGTTTGCGTTTACAAGGTCTGACCCTAGATACCTTCTCTAGAGGGATAAAACCTGAAACAATTATGTTTATAAACCTATAATCATGCATGTGTGGTATCCCAGTACCCATTCTACTACTGCTGAGTCAAACGGTTGTCGTGTTTCAGTAGATCTGTTCCTGTGTGCCAGAAATATTTTGTGGACTCAGCTAGGGCATGTACAGTATAAGGCATTGTATGTGCGTACATGGAAGACTGATTAATGTACTTTGTGCTTTGTACTTTGCTGCCATCTACTGGCTGATGTATACATGTGCAATTTAGGTATTCCTTTCTCCTTACCATAAGCTCTTATAGAAATGGCTGGAAGGAGCCTCCCACCTCAGAGCTGAGACTCTTCCTATAAGCTGGTACAAACCAGTTCTGTCTATTCTAGTTCATGGAGAGTAAGGAAGCACTACAACTCCCAGAATCTACTCCACTCCTTGTTAAAGGTACATTATTCGCCATTGTGAACTATTTATGCAGCTGCTATATATTAGTGACGATCTAACTTATTTTTCGAACTATAAGACGCACTTTTTTCTCCCAAATGTTGGGAGAAAGTGGGGGGTGCGTTTTATAGTCTGAATATAGGGCATGGCTGCAGGGAATCAGGGTGCTGCGGTGGAGCGGGTCATCGGCTGCACGAGCAGGCTGTAGCAGTGCCTACCGTTACCACGTGAGCCCGCTCATTTCATATGCACTCCCATCCTCCTGCCCATCATCTCTCAGCGCTGAAGTCGGCGCTGACAGGTGAGCGGGATGATGGGCGGGAGGATGTGTGGGGGAGCCGGCCCGCGTGATCACCCCTGGCAACTACAGCTTGGAGTGATCATGTGCGGCTGTATTCACTGCTCCCCGCGTATCATCATCAGCACGGGGGTAGTGAATAAGTACGGTAAACTCACCCGTCACCGTTGAATGCAGCATCGCAATGTCCTCCTGTCTGCCGGCCGCTGCTGTGTGTGGAGACTAGCGGTGCACACAGTGATGACGCCATCTCCACACACATCAGCGGGTGGCAGACAGGAGGACATCGCGATGCTGCAGGGAACGATGACCGGCTCCACACAGGTCAGCGGCGCTGCTGCTGACACAGACAGGAAGATGAGCGATGCTGCTGGAGTGAGGAAAGGTGAGTATAAACGTTTATTTTTTTGTGTGCCACAGGATGCAGCCCGTATACCAGGATGGGGGTATATAGCAGGATGGGGGTATATAGCAGGATGGGGGTATATAGCAGGATGAGGGCATATACCAGGATGGCAGTATATAGTAGGATGGAGGTATATAGTAGGATGAGGGCATATACCAGGATGGCAGTATATACCAGAATGGGGGTATATAGCAAGATGAGGGCATATACCAGGATGACACTATGTAGCAGGATGGGGGTATATAGCAGGATGAGGGCATATAGCAGTATACAGTATAGCAGGATGGAGGTATATAGCAGGATGAGGGCATATACAAGGATGGCGCCATGTAGCAGGATGGGGGCTATACCAGGATGGCGGTATATAGCAGGCTAGGGGCTATACCAGGATGAGGAACATATATACAAGGATGGGGATGATATACAAGGCAGGAGTATCATTACCAGGATGGGGTACCTTAGTAGAGAATTTGGAGACATTACCCCCATAATAGTGTCAGCAGCAGATCCTCGCCCCATAGCAGTGTGTCATGCCCACAATTTTTGCTTAAAATTTTATTTTCCGCCTCTAAAACCAGGGTGCGTCTTATGGTCCGGTGCATCTTATAGTCCGAAAAATATGGTATATATGTAACGAGTTTTCTTATCATGCACATTTCTTATAATCGATAATCGATCTATAATTATGTGGCCTATAAAAATAAGACCTACCTCGAAAATAAGCACCAGTAGGACTTTTGGGTCATTTTGCAGTATGCTTAAAATATAAGCCCTACTCCAAAAAAATAAGCCCTACTTTTGGTTCCATAAGGAAGTGTCTAAGCAGCTAAAGAAAGCAGACATCCTCAAAACAAAGCAGACACCTGGCAATCACCCCAACACCCCCCCCCCCCAAAAAAAAAAAAAATCGCACTCACCAAACCCCAAACAATTACAGTTGGCAAGTGCTGATGGTGTATGGCCTCTCACATGGAGATCTGCGTCATTGTCAGGTCCCTCGCCGTTCCAGCTGCATTGCATTACAGGTCTCACAAATCGATTGGGTACCAGTATCAATCCGCGCGAGTGATATTGCTTCCAGTCACCAGGGGGAGCCATCAGCTATAGGACTATAGGACACAGGGTAACCTGACAGCGCAGATTTGTATGTGAGAGCCCATATACTTGCCAACTCTAATTGTTTGGGGGTCTGGTAAGTACGATTCTTTTAGAAGGCATCTGCCTTCTCTCCTGGGTAAGCTAAGCATAGCTTAATTAACCCGATGTGTACTGCAGCCACATGTGCACAGAGCAGGAGCCGGCACTGGCAGCAAGAGGGGAGGCTGGTAACGAAGGTAAATATCGGGTAACCAGGGAAAGGTCTTCCCTTGGTTACCCGATGTTTACAGCTTACCGCAGCTGCCAGACGCCGGCTCCTGCTCCCTGCTCGCTTCATTTCGTCGCTCTCTCGCTGTCACACACAGCGATGTGTGTGTCACAGCGGGAGAGTGATGACCAAAAAATGAAGCTGGACATTCAGCAACGACCGGCGACCTCACAGCAGGGGCCAGGTCGTTGCTGGATGTCACACACAGCGACAGCGACGGGACGTCGCTGCAACGTCACAGAAAATGGTGACGTAGCAGCGACGTCGTTGTCGCTGTGTATGACACCAGCTTTAGATACCCAGCTCAGCAGACAGTATCACACAGGATAGCATTAGATACACAGCTCAGTAGACAGTATCACACAGGAGAGTATTAGATACACAGCTCAGCAGACAGTATCACACAGGACAGGATTAGAAACACAGCTCAGCAGACAGGATCACACAGGAGAGGATTAGATACACGGCTCAGCAGACAGTAACACACAGGATAGGATTAGATACACAGCTCAGCAGACAGTATCACACAGGGTAGGATTAGATACACAGCTCAGCAGACAGTATCACACAGGGTAGGATTAGATACACAGCTCAGCAGGCAGTATCACACAGGATAGGATTAGATACACAGCTCAGCAGACTGTATCACACGAGAGGATTAAATACACAGCTCAACAGACTATCACACAGAACAAGATTAGATACACAGCTCAGCAGTCAGTATCACACAGGATAGGATTAGATACACAGCTCAGCAGACAGTATCACACAGGAGAGGAATAGACAGCAGACAGGATCACACAGGAGAGGATTGGATACACAGCTCAGCAGATAGTATCACACAGGAGAGGATTAGATACACAGCTCAGCAGGCAGTATCACACAGGAGAGGATTAGATACACAGCTCAGCAGACAATATCACACAGGATAGGATTAGAGACACAGCTCATCAGGCAATATCACACAGGAGAGGATTAGATACACAGCTCAGCAGGCAGTATCACACAAGAAAGGATTAGATACACAGCTCAGCAGACAATATCACACAGGATAGGATTAGATACACAACTCAGCAGACAGTATCACACAGGAAAGGATTAGATACACAGCTCAGCAGACAGTATCACACAGGATAGGATTAGATACACAGCTCAGCAGGCAGTATCACATGAGAGGATTAGATACACAGCTCAGCAGACCGTATCACACAGGAGAGGATTAGATACACAGCTCAGCAGACAGTATCACACAGGAGAGGATTAGAGACAGCACAGCAGACAGGATCACACAGGAGAGGATTAGATACACAGCTCAGCAGACAGCATCACACAGGAGAGGATTAGAGACACAGCTCATCAGGCAGTATCACACAGGAGAGGATTAGATACACAGCTCAGCAGACAGTATCACACGAGAGGATTAAATACACAGCTCAACAGACTATCACACAGAACAAGATTAGATACACAGCTCAGCAGTCAGTATCACACAGGATAGGATTAGATACACAGCTCAGCAGACAGTATCACACAGGAGAGGAATAGACAGCAGACAGGATCACACAGGAGAGGATTGGATACACAGCTCAGCAGATAGTATCACACAGGAGAGGATTAGATACACAGCTCAGCAGGCAGTATCACACAGGAGAGGATTAGATACACAGCTCAGCAGACAATATCACACAGGATAGGATTAGAGACACAGCTCATCAGGCAATATCACACAGGAGAGGATTAGATACACAGCTCAGCAGGCAGTATCACACAAGAAAGGATTAGATACACAGCTCAGCAGACAATATCACACAGGATAGGATTAGATACACAGCTCAGCAGACAGTATCACACAGGAAAGGATTAGATACACAGCTCAGCAGACAGTATCACACAGGATAGGATTAGATACACAGCTCAGCAGGCAGTATCACATGAGAGGATTAGATACACAGCTCAGCAGACCGTATCACACAGGAGAGGATTAGATACACAGCTCAGCAGACAGTATCACACAGGAGAGGATTAGAGACAGCACAGCAGACAGGATCACACAGGAGAGGATTAGATACACAGCTCAGCAGACAGCATCACACAGGAGAGGATTAGAGACACAGCTCATCAGGCAGTATCACACAGGAGAGGATTAGATACACAGCTCAGCAGACTGTATCACACAGGATAGGATGAGATACACAGCTCAGCAGACAGTATCACACAGGAGAGGATTAGATACATAGCTCAGCAGGCAGTATCACACTGGATAGGATTAGATACACAGCTCAGCAGGCAGTATCACACAGGATAGGATTAGATACACAGCTCAGCAGACAGTATCACACAGGTGGGGGGAGGGGCGCCGGTACTCACACAGGCCTGGGGGAGAGAGCGGGGTTGTTATTGAAGACGGTAGCAGCGGCAGCGGGGCGCCAGTAATCACACGGGGCGACATGTGACAGGCCGGTTGGGTGGGAAGCGGGGGGTGTTATTGGAGACGGTAGCAGCGGCGGTGGGGGGAGGGGCGCTCCGTACTCACACATCCTGAGCAGGTGTGATTTGCACAAAAATGGCGCCGTTCTCCTCCCTCTGCTGTGATCTGGACAGCCCAGGTGGCACGTCCAGGTCACAGCAGGGAGCTGTCCTGTAATAAGTATAGAGGTCATAGCCCGACTATCAGAGTCTATGCCCTAGGGGCTGCATAACGGAGGTGAGTAACTGTCATTACAAACACCAAATCCAAGATGGCCGCCCCCAGTGCTTCAATAAAACTAGAATTAAATAAAAACTAAATAAACAGTGAGTTTAATTTTGTATTAAAAAGACTTGATTTCATAATTACTATTTTTAATGCAAAAAAACGCGACACCCTACCTTTAAGAAACGTGGCAAAAAAATGCTTTTTCTTCATATTGCTGAAAAAAGTGGAATAAAATATGATCAGAAAGTTGAATGTAAATAAAAATGATATTTCTAGAAACATAATTTTGTCCAGCAAAAAACAGCCCCCACACAGGTCTGTCAGTGGAAAAATATAAAAAATACAGCTTTATGAATAAAGTGAAGCAAAGCATAAATGTGGTATCACTGTTCTCATACTGAACAAAAGAATAAAGCTGTCTAATCTATTTAACCACAGGGTAAACAACATATAAAAAAAAACAACAAAAAACAATTCCTGAATTCCTGACTTGTCTACAAAAGCACGATTTAGCCAAAATGTACTGGACACTACAATGTACAGGCACTATAATGTACTGGGCATTACAATGGCAGATTTACAATTTTCAACATCTCCCTCTCTCACTCCACTTCCTCATCTCACCCCCCATCTGTTGGTGTCCCCCGAGGTTTGGTTCTTAGATCCCTGCTGTGCTCCATCTACACCTTCGGCCTGGTACAGCTCATAGAGTCTCACGGCTTTCAGTATCATCTTTATGCGGATAATACGCAGATCTAGCTCTATGGTCCTGATATCAGCTCCTTACTAAGCAAAATCCCACAATGTCTGTCTGCTATTTCTTCTTTCTTTTCTGCTCGATTTCTAATACTGAACATGGACAAAACCCTTTCCCCTACCTCACTCTACCACTCCACCTGACCTATCCATCAAAGTCAATGGCTGCTCACTCTGCCCAGTCCTACCTGCTTGCTGTCTGGGGGTAACCTTTGACTCTGCTCTTTCCTTCAAGCCACATATTCAAGCTCTTTCCACCGCCTGCCTACTCCAACTCAAAACTATTTCCCAAATCCAAACATTCCTTGCAAAAGAATCTTCAAAAACACCATGCAATCATCTTCCCCCTGGACTACTGTAACCTCCTGCTCTATGGCCTCCCTTCTAACACACTTAAGGTGGCTTTACACGCTACGATATCGTTAATGTTTTATCGTCGGGGTCACGTTGTTAGTGACGCACATCCGGCGCCATTAACGATATCGCAGCATGTGACACTTACCAGCGACCTTAAGCGACCTCAAAAATGGTGAAAATCGTTCACCATGGAGAGGTCGTCCCAAACTCAAAAATTGGTAAGGTTTGTTTATCCATGTTGTTCATCGCTCATGCGGCAGCACACATCGCTATGTGTGACACCGCAGGAGCGAGGAACATCTCCTTACCTGCCACCGGCCGCAATGCGGAAGGAAGAAGGTGGGCGGGATGTTACATCCCGCTCATCTCCGCCCCTCCGCTTTGACTGGCCGGCCGCTTAGTGACGTCGCGGTGACGCCGAACGTCCCTCCCCTTTGAGGGAGGGATTGTTCGACAGTCACAGCGCCGACGCCGACCAGGTAAGTGCGTGTGACGCTGACGTAGCGATTATGTTCGCAGCGGCAGCGATCACACGATATCACATGGGCGACGGGGGCGGGTACTTACACGCTCGATATCGCTAGAAATTGCTAGCAATATCGTAGTGTGTAAAGCCACCTTTAGTCCCCTCCAATCTATCCTAAATTCTGCTGCCCAAATAATCTATCTATCTATTCCCCATCCTCTCCTCTCTCCCACCCTCTTAACTGTCTCTCCATTGCCCAAAGACTTAATTTCAAAACACTTACCATGACATCCAAAGCCACCCGCACCCTGCCTCCTCCCATACATCTGTGACCTAGTCTCCGGGTACTTACCTGCACGCAACCTCCGATCTTCACAAGATCTCCTTCTCTGCTCCCATCTTATCTCCTCTTCCCACAATCACATACAAGATTTTTCCCGTGCCTCTAGCCTACCATGGAAACCTTCAAAAAGGAAACTGAAGCCCCAAGTCTTCCAACAGGCCTACAACCTGCAGTAACCCACAGTCCACTTTATCCTCAACCACTTCCCTGTAGACTGTGAGCCCTCGCAGGCAGAGTCCTCTCTTCTCTTGAAAAAGTCTGTGCCTTGAAATGCTCACAATTACTGTACTTGTCTATGTATGCTACTTTTCACATGTAAAGTGCCATGAAATAAATGGAGCTATAATATTAAATAATAATTTATTTAAAAAAGCCACATTGGATACCTCGTATTTTTAAAGCACAGCCAAGATAACGCGCATGGCTTGAAGCTAAAGCCTGTAGCCGTCTGATTTATCTGCACTGGGTATCAATATATGGGGGACCATATGTTATTTGTTAATTTATTTTTTTTTATACCACTATACGGATGCAGACAGTGTGTGTGATTACAATATAATACAAGTAACTCCGGCACTCAGAAGAGATTATATTGTGATTATTTTTTATTTTTTATTCAAAAACAATTTTTTCTTCCAATAAAGTTTTGCAAATAAAACGTTTCGGCTATTCGCCTTCTTCAATTTTATATGGTTCTCTGGTAATGGAAGGTAAAGTCTGGACTCACAACACTTTTATCTTGGTCTATACAATTGAAGTAAAATTATCTCATGTCGCTCTGACAAATATCAAGCTACTGTATGATACATCGCCCATAGGGTACCTTCACACTTAGCGATGCAGCAGCGATCCGACCAGCGATCTGACCTGGTCAGGATCGCTGCTGCATCGCTACATGGTCGCTGGTGAGCTGTCAAACAGGCAGATCTCACCAGCGACCAGTGAACAGCCCCCAGCCAGCAGCGACGTGCAAGCGACGCTGCGCTTGCACGGAGCCGCCGTCTGGAAGCTGCGGAGACTGGTAACTAAGGTAAACATCAGGTATGGTTACCCGATGTTTACATTAGTTACCAGCGCACACCGCTTAGCTGTGTGTGCAGGGAGCAGGGAGCCGCGCACACTGAGCGCTGGCTCCTTGCTCTCCTAGCTACAGTACACATCGGGTTAATTAACCCGATGTGTAATGCAGCTACATGTGCAGAGAGCAGGGAGCCGCGCACACTGCTTAGCGCTGGCTCCTTGCTCTCCTAGCTACAGTACACATCGGGTTAATTAACCCGATGTGTAATGCAGCTACATGTGCAGAGAGCAGGGAGCCGCGCACACTGCTTAGCGCTGGCTCCTTGCTCTCCTAGCTGCTGTACACATCGGGTTAATTAACCCGATGTGTACAGCAGCTACATGTGCAGCGAGCCGGAGCCGGCAGCACAGGCAGCGTGAGAGCTGCAGAGGCTGGTAACTAAGGTAAATATCGGGTAACCACCTTGGTTACCCGATGTTTATCTTGGTTACAAGCTTACCTCAGCTGTCAGACGCCGGCTCCTGCTCCCTGCTCGCTTCATTTGTCGCTCTCTCGCTGTCACACACAGCGATCTGTGTGTCACAGTGGGAGAGCGCCTTTGAAGAAAACGAACCAGGGCTGTGTGTAACGAGCAGCGATCTCGCAGCAGGGGCCAGATCGCTGCTCATTGTCACACACAGCGAGATCGCTAATGAGGTCACTGCTGCGTCACAAAAAGCGTGACTCAGCAGCGATCTCGGCAGTGAGCTCGCTGTGTGTGAAGCACCCGATAAACTACAGGGGACATCAGGTCATGAAATGAAGGCTCATTGGGAAAGATAAGAATATAATGGGCTGTTTCACCGGTGATCAGAGGGGAAGTGAGTGACTTGATATTTGTCAGAGCGACATGAGATAATTTTACTTCAATTGTATAGACCAAGATAAAAGTGTTGTGAGTCCAGACTTTACCTTCCATTACCAGAGAACCATATAAAATTGAAGAAGGCGAATAGCCGAAACGTTTTATTTGCAAAACTTTATTGGAAGAAAAAAATTTTTTTGAATAAAAAATAAAAAATAATCACAATATAATCTCTTCTGAGTGCCGAAGTTACTTGTATTATAGTTCGGATTTTTTCTCCAGAGCACCCACCTATCGGTGTGCTTAGCCATACCTCATCTTGTAGTGTGTGTGATTACAACCAATCACAGATGCTGTCACAAAGGGTGGGGGTGCGGGTCTGACTACAACGAATCACAAATACTGGGACTGACGGTGGGCGGGGGAAGCACTGACTATGTATGAGAGGTAAATAAAAGCTCAGTGTGTTATTGAGTTGATTCCCAAGCAAAAGGTCACTGGTTCGAATTGAGGAGAAGCCATGAAGATTTCCCAAGAAAAGAGAAACCGCATCATCCAGCTCATCGGTCATCTCTTGATCAAGAAGATTGCCAAACTGCATCATGTGAGTGCCATAACAGTTGGAAGACTACAAAATTAAGTCCATCCATAAATTTATTCAAAAACAAAGGTGGAAGTCCAGGCAAAATATATTCAACATGTTGGCTCATCACAAGGTTTCAGTTCTGCCTCATCAAACACGGCAGTGGAGATGGCTCATTTGCTTCGCAATAGTGAGATCACAGACGTCCATGCAGGCACTAGGTGAGTCACGTTACCCAAGTCTAGAATGGTAGCCCCAAAAAAGGTGAAGAAATCTCGACTTCAATTGATATTTTGATGTGGTTTTGAAGGGAAATTGTGGTCCGAACAAATATTGATGTAATTTAGATTTCTCTTTTTTTTCCACTCACTTTACATTTTGTTAAACTTCTAACACTCCTACTTTTAGAAGCAATCTTACTTAGTACCATTTTTTCGACACCTGCCTAAAAGTTTTGCACAGTACTGTACATAGATATAACATTATTTAGGCACATGCATTATATAAAAGGTGTGTAAATTGGATTTTGTTTTTCAATAACATATTTATTGGTAACTGCATACATTTCCTAATCATCCCTTGATGCTCTAAATCAGTTTGCCTTTCTTATGTAATGTATGCCTTTACTTTCTGTCACAACGTGACTATTGGAAAGCAAGGGGCAGAAACTCCAATGCTGTCCCTCACGTTAGGGGTCCCTAGGCTATCCCTAACCTACCTCAGGGTTACCTCTTATGGCACAGATGCCCAAGTTACCTGCCTGGCTATGCTCCTGACCAGAACTAATCTGATTCCCCCCTCCCACCAGGAAAGGAAGTGTCAAGAGTGAGACAGAAACACCGATAAAGTCAGACAGAGGAAAACAAAAATTGACACACTGCAAAACGTACTATAACCACCAGTTAGTCTAGATCACAAGAACTGACCAGACAAGCTTAAATAAATTATAGCTGGCACAGAAGGAAGGATCGAGCCAGCATATATAGAAGGGGAGCAGATGTGATTAGCTCCTCCACAACATGTGATCAAATAAGACTCACAAGTAGACATTAACTTTTGCTAGCCTGCCAATGAACTACTAATCTGTTGGTCAACACCCGAGTCTGCCTGCGCTGATCACAGAAGTTATCAGGTGGAGTGTCAGAATCTTTGGTCTGAACAGATTCTGACGCTATGATGACATACGGCGATGATTGCAAAAATCTACATGTGACACTTTGACTTGAACAGTTTATTGATGAATTTATCACTTAAAAGAAAAATTGCCTCTTCCATATGTGATTTCCCTGATGTTTAAGAAAATGTGATTTCTGATTAAAATATTCTGCTCATGGCTTCCTCCCTATACAAGTTCTCTGATGTGTAACAAGACTTGCTTTGTTTGTAATATATTTCCCCCATTCTCTACATCAAAATATTTTTTCCCCGGTGTGAGTTCTGTAATGTGCGTGAAGATGTGCTCTCTGATAAAAACATTTCCCACATTCTGAACATGAATATGGTTTCTCTCCTGTGTGAATTCTCTTATGTGAAAGAAGATTTGATCTATCATAAAAGCATTTCCCACATTCTGAGCATGAAAATGGTTTCTCCCCTGTGTGAATTCTATCATGTCTAACAAGATCTCCTTTCTCTGTAAAACACTTCTCACATTTGGAACATGAAAATGGCTTCTCCCGTGTGAATTCTCTGATGTTTAACAAGATACCCTTTCTGTGCAAAACACTTCTCACAATCGGAACATGAAAATGGCTTCTCCTCTGTGTGAATTTTTTTTATGTTTTACAAGACTTCCTTTCTGTGCAAAACATTTCTCACATTCGGAACATGAAAATGGCCTCTTCCCTGTGTGAATTCTCAGATGTATAACCAGGTGTGATTTGTAGCTAAAACATTTCCCACATTCTTGACATGAAAATGGTTTCTCTTCTGTGTGAGTCCTTTGACTCTCAACATCCTTTCTACTATTTTTACTATGCTCCACAGTCTGTGAAGAACCAGAAATCATGACTTGTTGAAAAGGATCAGCTGAAAGATTTTTGATGTTAAGACTTGGAGGTGTGTCCATGATAATGAAATTCTCTTCATATAAATCTGGTATGCCATCTCGATCATCTGCTTTAAAATGTGAAAATAACAGATGATCCTCTGAGCTTCTGCAACAGCCATCTGGCAAGAATAAAATGGATATTATTTTTCTTCAATAACAGGAAATATATTATTGTTTACAATATTATATATTCTATTATAAAACAATTCTATAGAAGCATTTATATACATATTGTGGTACAATTCATTGAGTAAGACAAAGTTAATAACAGTCGTATCAAATCATGGACTAATACATCTCTTGAGAGAATCATATGACAGACAGATACTGGAGGGGAAGGGGAGCAGAGGACATGTCCTCTAAACTACCAAGGGTCTTAAGGCCCCGTTACACGCTACGATTTATCTGACGATCTCAGTAGCAATGTGACACGCCCAGATCGTAGTTACGATTTGCCGAGATCGCACTTAGGTCGTTTAGTACCGGTCACACGTACACATCTCACAAACGACGTAACATCGTTCAGCGATATATTGTTTTACCAAGGCGGTCATGTAGATGTTGTTCGTCGTTGGCAGGGTGTCAAACGTAGCAATATGTCTGCTGCATTCCAAACGACGAACAATAGTTTGAAACTGAACGACGTGTCAACAAACCACGATTTTCATCCTATTTGCGATCGTTCGGAGTCGCACATAGGTGTCACACGCAACAACGTCGCTAACGATGACGGAAGTGCATAACGTTAATCGTGACCCCGACGACATATCGTCAGATAACTCGTAGCATGTAATGGGGCCTTTAGCTACTCTTAAGGCCCCGTTACACGCTACAATTTATCTGACGATATGTCGTCGGGGTCCCGGTTTCCGTGACGCACTTCTGTCATCGTTAGCGACTTCGTAGCGTGTGACACCTACGTGCGACTCCGAACCATCGCAAATAGGTTGAAAATTGTTTATCGTTGATACGTCGTTCAGTTTCAAAATATTGTTCGTCGTTTGGAACGCAGCAGACATATTGCAAAGTTTGACACCCTGCCAACAACGAACATCCACACAACCACCTTGGTCAAACAATATATCGCTAAACAATGGTGCGTCGTTTGTGAAATGTGTACGTGTGACCGCTACTAAACGACCTCTGTGCTATCTCGGCAAATCGTAACTACGATCTGGGCGTGTCACATCGCTAATTAGATCGTTAGATAAATCGTAACGTGTAACGGGGCCTTTACTCCCCCCTGCCATTTCAATTTTATCCATTGAAAGTTTGCCAATAAAAATGCAATAATAAAAAGAAGTTTCAAAATCTGTGTAATACACACTAAAAAAAAATGTAATACATAATTGTAGCATCCAGTGACGTGAAAGAATCTGTGACCTCTCTTCATTTAATGGTTACTACTCACCTGGGTAGTCAAATGTAGAAATCTCTTCTTTACACCACTCATCACCTCTCACATATGTCTCTGTAGTATTAATATGGGTCAGATCTTCACCCTGAAACAAATATTGTAAAAGTCACAGACAGATGGAGACGTCACATCTATGATCAGCTTTAATCCTGCCATCTCCACCGTTCTCATTACACAAGTATAAAACATATAATACTGGTGGAATTAACAAGACTGAGCACAAGACCTTCACAGCGGTCTACATATCATAGGGAGATTTCATGACCCCTTCTCTCCATCTACCTGATGATCCTGAGGAACATTGGGATTTTCTTTACAGTCATGTGGAAGAAGAGGACGGGGATATCTCTCTGGTGTTGTCCTCTTACTGGATAGAACTGGAGGAAACACATACAAGGACTGAATTCATTCTTTACATACAGATAATTATAGGCCGTGTGTATTTAGTCCTGTCTATTACCTGATGATGTGAGGGGCTGGGGTACCTCCATCATGACGTCCTTGTACAGATTTTTGTGTCCTTCTAAATACTCCCACTCCTCCATGGAGAAATGGACTGTGATAGCATGACACCTTATAGGAACCTGACACACATAATGATAACGTCATGGCGATATTGTATAATGCCCCAGCATTCCCAGCAGTGTCACCTCTCCAGTCAGCAGCTCAATCATCTTGTAGGTGAGTTCTAGGATCTTCTGGTCATTGATGTCCTCATGTATCAGGGGGTGAGGTGGAGGCCCCGTGATTGGGCTCAGGGGTCTTCCCCATCCCTCAGACACAGGGGCCTGACAGCGCTCACTAGAGGTCTTCACTAGTGTGTAATCCTGGTTATGGAGAGACACATTAATAAATCTCACTACAGACATTTCCAGAGTCCTCACCTCTCCAGTTCTGTCCATCTGTTATTCCCATAGATAAGAATGATGTAATGTGACGTCATCAGAATCTCTCACCTCTCCAGTAATCCGGAAGAGGATCTCTAGGGTGAGGTGTAATATCCTCTCCACCATCTTGTCCCTGTCCCTATACATCAATTCTCTTCTTTAGAAGATCTCCACTGAGAGGATCTGATGTTGTAGATTCCTGAATGAAAAAGTAAAATCCTGAGGGAAAACCTTTAATGAGATAAAACAATTTGAAGTTGAATTCTCTTTTCTTGTATGGAGTACAACATGAGTGCCTTTATAGCTTACAAAGACAGCGCCTCCATGATAACAATCGCTGACCATTGGTCACTACTTTGGCCACCGATGTTCTGCAGGCATCATCTGGAGGCTGCCACGGATAATTTAATCTTCCATAACGATAATTCATGTCTCAATCATCTACACTGGAATCTGTATCAGTAATTGGCATTGGTACATTGTTCTAATGTTCAGAGACATCTGCACAAATATGGCCTTCAAGGAAGAGTCATCAGAATAAAACCGCTCCTGCATCCTCACCATAAAATTCAGTGTCAGATGTTTGCAAAAGAACATCTAAACAAGCCTGATACATTTTGGAAACAAGTCCTGTGGACCGATGAGGTTAAAATAGAATTATTTGGCCACAATGATCAAAGGCATGTGTGGAGAAAAAAAAAAAAGAGCACAGAATTTCAGGAAATGAACATATCACCAACCATTAAGCATGGGGGGGTGGATCATTCATGCTTTGGGGTTCTGTTGCAGCCAATGGCACAGGGAACATTTCACGAGTAGAGGGAAGGAAGGATTCAATGAAATTTCAACAAATTCTTGATGCAAACATAACACTATCTGTAAAAAAAAGCTGAAGCTGAAAAGAGGATGGCTTCTACAGGTGGATAATGATCCTAAATACTTGTCAAAATCCACAATAGATGACCTCAAAAGGCATAAGCTGAAGGTTTTACATTAGCCCTTACAGTCCCTTGATCTGAACATCATTGAAAATCTGTGGCTAGACCTCAAGAGCAATGCATGCAAGATCAGCAAGGAATCTCACAGAATGGGAAGACTTTTCCAAGGTAGAATGGATGAAAAGCCATCAAACAAGAATTGAAAGACTCTTGGCCGACTATGAAAAGCATTTACAAGCTGTGATATTTGCCAAAGAGGTTGCTACTAGATACTAACCATACAGGGTACCATTTTTTGTTAATTTTAACCCCTTCACGACCTTTGACGGATCTATCCGTCATGGAGCATGTGAGGTTAAGCCCTGCCCCCTGCCGCGGCAGGATGCGGCGATCCGCGCACATATCAGCTGTTTTTAACAGCTGACGTGTGCCTACATGTTCCGAGTGGAATTGCATTCCACCCTCAACATTTAACCCCTTACATCTCACTGCTAAAGTCTGGCAGTGAGATGTATATGCGCGCGGCCATGATTTTTACCTACTGCCGCCCCCACCGGAAGTCACGTGCGCGATCCCGTGACTTTCGGTGGTTGCCATCGTAGCACAGGGTCATGTGATGACGCCTGTAGCTAATATGGCTTACTTCCTCTCAATGCCGGAATACAGCCAGCATTGAAAGTAAAGCACCGTATCTGCAGTTCTCAGCTCTGTAGCTGAGATCTGCGAATAGTGCAGAACGATCGGATTGCTGATCGCTATAGCCCCCTAGGGGGACTAGTAAAATAAAAAAAAGTAAAAAAAAAAAGTTTAAAAAAATAAAAAAAAACCCCAAAAAACCTAAAAGTTCAAATCACCCCCCTTTCGCCCCATTGAAAATTAAAGGGTTAAAAAAATAAAAAATATACACATATTTGGTATCGCCGCGTTCAGAATTGCCCGATCTATCAAAATATAAAATCAATTAATCTGATCAGTAAACGGCATATCGGCAAAAAAATTCCAAACGCCAAAATTACGTTTTTTGGTCGCCGCAAGTTTTGCGCAAAATGCAATAACAGGCGATCAAAACGTAGCATCTGCGCAAAAATGGTACCATTAACAACATAAGCTCGAGACACAAAAAATAAGCCGTCACTGAGCCATAGATCCCAAAAAATGAGAACGCTATGGGATTCAGAAAATGGAGTAAAACGTGCGCCACTTTTATTGAACAAACTTAATTTTTTTTAACCCCTTAGATACAAGTAAACCTATACATGTTTGATGTCTACAAACTCACACCGACCTCAGGCATCATACCCACACATCAGTTTTACCATATAGTGAACACCGTGAATAAAATATCCCAAAAACTATTGTGCCATCACACTTTTTTTGCAGTTTTTTCACACTTGGAATTTTTTTGCTGTTTTCCAGTACACTATATAGTAAAACTTATGATTACATTTAAAAGTACAACTCGACCAGCAAAAAACAAGCCCTCATATGGCAAGATTGACGGAAAAATAAAAAAGTTACGGCTCTCGGAAGAAGGGGAGCAAAAAACAAAAACGCAAAAACAGAAAGTGCCCGGGGGCTGAAGGAATTAAGATGTAAAAAATTTTTTTTTTTTGTTTAAAATACAAAGGAAATGTGTCATCTTTAACTTTATGCCTTTTTGAGATCATGTCATCTTCAACTTGTTTAACTGTTCACAATAACAGTAATTTTTACCAGGGGTGCCCAAACTTTTACATGCCACTATAATTATGTGTGTCTGGCATGTGTGTTAAATAAATGACTGTTGTTCAATGGATATTCAAGGTTGATGCCTCTGTTTTTTTAATGCTTTTCTTCATTGTAACAACAATTAACTACTATATGATGAGGAAAAAAAGAGAAAAACAACCAAAATCCTTAACACTTGTATAAAAACCTTAACTTTATTGAAAACTAATTCATACTACAGAATGGGGTATATCATTATTATACTCAAGTGAGAGAAATTACTAAAGTAAATATACCATATATACATAGATCACACAAGGGGGCAACAGACAACCAATTCCATATGAAACATAACAGATTCAGCGTGCTCCCAGGGGAATGGAGTCCTTAGGAAAACTGAGTGGCGAAACGTGAGTCGGGGTGGACGGCATTCCCCTGGGAGCAAACTGCATCTACTCTTAGGTTACATGTGGAACTGCTTGTCTGTTACTTCCCCTTTTTCTCTCCAATAAATTACTTTTCCTTAAAATTGAGGATTTTATACAATTAATAAGCACTTTGGTCATGTTTTTATTTTTTTCCTTGTGTAATATAAGTATATATGACTCGTTCTTATTGTATACTTGTCCACACTGTATACATACAATGAGGAAAATAAGTATTGATGCAATGATTTTGCAGGATTTCCACCTACATAGAATGGAGAGTCCTGTAATTTTTTTTTATCAATGGTACACTTCAACTGTGACAGACAGAAAAAAAACAAAACTCTGGTCTGATTCCTCACCATTCACAAAATCATCCTTACACCATAAGGCGAGATCTTGCATGGAGCCCCAGACCAAGTAAGATAGACAGTCATCCTGTGTTTCTTTCATTTTCTAATACTTGCATCAACAGTTGTTGCCATCTCACCAAGCTGCTTGCCTATTGTCATGACTCACAAAATTTGCCAAACAATATATAATTATTTCCCCACAAAAGTGGTAAAGCTTCAAATAATTATACTGTACACTAAAATCTGAAACTGATATTTCAGATTAAGGAAGGTCAGGAAATCATGATACTAAAAAGTTTATCTTTAAAAAAATTGAATAAAAATTGAGTGATTCCACAGTACAATACACAGGGACATGGAAGTGGGTCACATTAGCATGGTAGTAATATCAGGATATATATATATATATAATCTATATATATAATTGCCTTATTCTGTCTGTCTGTCTTGCTCCAAAATTGTGTCCTTACCGTGAGACATGTCCTTACGGTGATACACAGCGGATTGGCCGCTGGGCTCGCCATGGCCCTGCCCCCCCCGTACTGATTGGCCGCTCGCCTCGGGCTCCTCCCCCCCGCACGGATTGGCTGCTCGCCTCGCCTCGGGTCCGCCCCCCCGCACGGATTGGCCATGTCCTTATGGTGACACACAGCGGATTGGCCGATGGGCTCGCCATGGCCCCGCCCCCCGCACGGATTGGCCGCTCTCCTCCTCGCCTCCGCTCCGCCCCCCCCCCCCGCACGGACTGGCCGCTCGCCCAGGCTCCGCCCCCACACGGAATGGCTTCTCGCCCCGAGGTGAGCGCATCAAGGTCCTGCAGCGGCGGAACACACACACATGCACGCACATAAGAACAGACACACACACACACACACACATCAGATCACACTCACTCTCACATACACCTCACACACACATCAGATCGCATCCACATACTCACAACATCCCGTGATATCGCTTGCTTCTCGGTGGCGATACTGTGCAGTGATCTTCCAGGACCTGCCGGAGGATCACATGGCCGGAAGCATGTGGTATCTCCGGATGTTGTGATTGTGTCAGCGCGTATGTGCGATATCGTCAGTGTGTGTGTGAGTGTATGCGATCGGATGTGCTTGAGTGTGTTCTGATGTGTGAGTGTGTGTGTGTGAGTGTATGCGATCGGATGTGTGTGAGTGTGTTCTGATGTGTGAGTGTGTGTGTGTGAGTGTATGCGATCGGATGTGTGTGAGTGTGTTCTGATGTGTGAGTGTGTGTGTGTGTGTATGCGATCGGATGTGTGTGAGTGTGTGTGTGTGTGTGTGTATATGCGATCGGATGTGTGTGAGTGTGTTCTGATGTATGAGTGTGTGTGTGTGTGTGTGTGAGTGTATGCGATCGGATCTGTGAGTGTCGGCAGAGGAGCATGGCGTGCAGCACAGCTGCTGGGACCGCCCACCGGTGGGCACAGGGAGAAGTGGGGTGTGTGTGTGAGTGTATGCGATCAGATGTGTGTGTGTTTACTGTCTGATGTGTGACTGTGGAGCACGATGGGAGGTGCGCAGCATGGGGGATGGAGCACGATGGGGGGGTGCGCAGTATGGGGGATGGAGCACGATGGGGGAGTGCGCAGTATGGGGGATGGAGCACGATGGGGAGTGCGCAGCATGGGGGATGGAGCACGATGGGGAGTGCGCAGCATGGGGGATGGAGCACATTTGGGAGTGCGCAGCATGGGGGATGGAGCACGATGGGGAGTGCGCAGCATGGGGGATGGAGCACGATTGGGAGTGCGCAGCATGGGGGATGGAGCACGATGGGGAGTGCGCAGCATGGGGGATGGAGCACGATGGGGAGTGCGCAGCATGGGGGATGGAGCACGATGGGGAGTGCGCAGCATGGGGGATGGAGCACGATGGGGAGTGCGGATGGAGCACGATGGGGGGTGCGCAGCATGGGGGATGGAGCACGATGGGGAGTGGGGATGGAGCACGATGGGGGGTGCGCAGCATGGGGGATGGAGCACAATGGGAGGTGCGCAGCATGGGGGATGGAGCACGATGGGGGTGCACACCTCCCCCCAAAACACACACACACACACACACACACACACACACACACACTGCCACACACGCACTGCACAACACACCACACACACACTTGGAACCACAAACACTGCCGTACACAGACACCCACACACACAACGCCGCACACACACACACAACACCCAACACACGAACACCGCGGCACACACAAATATACGCACATACCGCACAACACACACATTGCACAAAATATACCCCCCCAAAACACACACACACCCCACACCCACACAAACCGCGCAACACACATACACAACGATACAGACACACAGCGCTCTACAAACAACACCACTCTCACCCCCCGCCACACCCAGACAACACCCAGAACATGTACAGCCCCTACACAAACACTTGCTAACTACAGACAACAACATATATATATATATATATATATATATATATATATATAACAAAAATCATACATTAACTACACAATACGTAAATTCTAGAATACCCGATGCGTAGAATCGGGCCACCTTCTAGTATATATAATAAATAAATAGGCCTGTCATAAAAAGTGCATATAGTGACCAGTAATATAAAATACCTTTGTGCTGTTCAAAATTGCTGATTCAAAAAATCACTCTCATGGTATAAGGGCTCATGCGCACATAACTGCTGATTCTTCTGCAGCGATTTGACAGCACACGTGCACTTCAAATCGCTGCACTATGAATGCAGTATTTTTGTTAAAAAAAAAGCCGATTTCATGTGCTCTGGCTGCTGCCCCCAACATAAACAGAGTGGGAGCTGCATCCAGAACGCACAAATAATTGACATGCTGCTTTTATGAACACACAGATTTGGGTCAAAATTTTAGCACCCAAATCACTGCGTTCATAAAAGCAACATGCGCACGTGTCATGCACAATCTTCATAGATTGTGCAGGGGAAGCAGGACGCATGCATTTACGCTGCAGTGCAATACGCAGCGTAAATACATGCAATTCGGCAACGTGCGCATGAGCCCTAATAATACCACCAGTATTGGCAAATATCAGAGTTACTGGGTTCAACAATGCAGCTATTACAATTTACATTGACAAGGGACCATATTCTATCATTATACTGAAGATATATTTGCAAAAGTTTAAAGTGCTAAGTGCTCTATAACAAAGCTGGGACTTCTGGTTCCTCTAATCCATCTACTGTGCTTATAAAGTGCTGCTACTAAATAGTCAACAGGTTCACTGCCATATAGAGACATAACATAATGGTGATAATGATATTACTTACATCTGACCGTGGCGTCCATGTCTCTCTACCCCAACATACGTTTCGCCTCCTCTTAAATGTATAAATAAATATATATATATATATATATATATATATATATATATGGTATTATTATACCTTGAGATTGCTTTTTTTCAAACAGCAATTTTGAACAGCACAAAGGTACTTTATATTACTACTCACTATATGCACTTTTTATGATGGGCCTATTTATTTATTTATATACTGTGTTAAACTGTGTTATGATATGAAATATTTATTAGCCTGGGAATATATATATATATTATATATACACATATATATATATATATTTAATATCTTGATATTACTACCATGTTAATTGACCTACTTCCATGTCCCTGGGTATTGTATTGTGGAATTGCTCTATATTTATTTTTTTTTTAAAAAAATTGCCTATTGTCCTGTAGTCCATCCCAGCCTTGTGCAGGTCTACAATTTTGTCTCTGGTTTCCTTAGGGCCCACTCACACTTGCGCTATTTTGACGCAAACGGAATCCGTCAGTAATGTAGTACAGTTCATTTATTTACAGTGGAAGCGCGACATCGTGTGGACACAAGCGGGTACTGCATGACACACACACGCGCCATAGTAACGCGCTTCCACTGTAAATAAATGAACTGTACTACATTAGTGACGGATTCCGTTTGCGTCAAAATAGCGCAAGTGTGAAACTAGCCTTAAACACCTTTTTGATCTTGATTATGGTGCAGAGGTTGGAGAGTGATTGATTGATTGAGTGTGTGGAGAGGTGTCTTTTATACCAATAATGAGTTTATACTGGTGCAATTAATACAGGTAATGAGTGCAGAGGAGGAGCTTCTTAAAGAAAATAACAGGTCTATGAGAGCCTGAATTGAGTTGTTAGGTGATCAAATACTTATTTCATGCAATAATATGCAAATTATTTATAAATCATACAATGGGATTTTCTGATTTTTTTTTATTCTGTCTGTCACAGTTGAGGTGTAGCTACTATAAAAATGACAGACTTCTCCATTCTTTGTAGGTGGGAAAACTGGCAAAATAGGCAGTGCATCAAATACGTATTTTCCCCACTTTGTATAGAATATACTGTATTTGCACACATTGTTATACCTTTTTTTAACACGCAATACTTTATGCTATACTATATTATGAGGACAACAACTTGATTATCTGCTCAGCTTTTCTATACATATTTGCCCACAGTCCTTCATGGATCATTACCACCATCTTCCCTTTGCTGTAATGTATTATTGTGGTAGAGCTAAAGAATGATCTCGCGTCTGGTGTTTAATATTAACCTGGGAAATCTTTTTACTGGCACCTGTCATCAGGTTAGTGTAGCCCGATCTCCGGACCCTGACATGTCTCTCCTTATGCGTGTAGAGGAAAAACCTGTCAAATGAATCAGAGCTGTGAGATGCCGAACAGGGACTATAGCGGATGAATCACCCAAGACAAATAATCCCCGGCCTGGCTGCAATCACACAAATGTCTGATAAATGCCCATGGTTCAGGCATTATGAAACTTATGACCGGTTCCCTTTAAAAGTTATTGTTTTTTTTTGTTTTGTTTTTTTTACACAAAAACGCTGTGGACACAAGTTAATTTAATGAGTTTATTCACTACTTGGACAACCCCTACTCAATCACTATATTTCCCCATGTAAAATAATAACTGTACTCAGAAGGAGAAAGTGGAGAGAGAGGGAGGATAGAGAGGAAAGAAGAGAGGGAGGATAGAGAGGAAAGAAGAGAGGGAGGATAGAGAGGAAAGAAGAGAGGGAGGATAGAGAGGAAAGAAGAGAGGGAGGATAGAGAGGAAAGAAGAGAGGGAGGAGAGAAGAGAGAGAGGATAGAGAGGGAGGAGAGAAGAGAGAGGATAGAGAGGAGAGAACAGAGGGAGGAGAGAAAAGAGGAGGATTGGGAGGAGAGAAGAGAGTGAGGATAAGGAGGATTGGGAGCAGAGTAGAGTGAGGATTGGGAGAAGAGTAGAGTGAGGATTGGGAGAAGAGTAGAGTGAGGATTGGGAGAAGAGTAGAGTGAGGATTGGGAGAAGAGTAGAGGGAGGATTGGGAGAAGAGTAGAGGGAGGATTGGGAGAAGAGTAGAGGGAGGATTGGGAGAAGAGTAGAGGGAGGATTGGGAGAAGAGTAGAGGGAGGATTGGGAGAAGAGTAGAGGGAGGATTGGGAGAAGAGTAGAGGGAGGATTGGGAGCAGAGTAGAGTGAGGATAGGGAGCAGAGTAGAGTGAGGATTGGGAGAAGAGTAGAGTGAGGATTGGGAGAAGAGTAGAGTGAGGATTGGGAGAAGAGTAGAGTGAGGACTGGGAGAAGAGTAGAGTGAGGATAGGGAGCAGAGTAGAGTGAGGATTGGGAGAAGAGTAGAGTGAGGATTGGGAGAAGAGTAGAGTGAGGATTGGGAGAAGAGTAGAGGATTGGGAGAAGAGTAGAGTGAGGATTGGGAGAAGAGTAGAGTGAGGATAGGGAGCAGAGTAGAGTGAGGATAGGGAGCAGAGTAGAGTGAGGATAGGGAGCAGAGTAGAGTGAGGATAGGGAGCAGAGTAGAGTGAGGATAGGGAGCAGAGTAGAGTGAGGATTGGGAGCAGAGAAGAGTGAGGATAGGGAGCAGAGTAGAGTGAGGATAGGGAGCATAGTAGAGTGAGGATAGGGAGCAGAGAAGAGGGAGGATAGGGAGCATAGTAGAGTGAGGATAGGGAGCAGAGAAGAGTGAGGATAGGGAGCAGAGTAGAGTGAGGATAGGGAGCAGAGTAGAGTGAGGATAGGGAGCAGAGAAGAGTGAGGATAGGGAGCAGAGTAGAGTGAGGATAGGGAGCAGAGAAGAGTGAGGATAGGGAGCAGAGAAGAGTGAGGATAGGGAGCAGAGAAGAGTGAGGATAGGGAGCAGAGTAGAGTGAGGATAGGGAGCAGAGTAGAGTGAGGATAGGGAGCAGAGAAGAGTGAGGATAGGGAAGAGGGGAGAGAACAGATAGAAAAGAAGACAGAGAGAGGGAGGTGAGAGATCAGAGAGAGAGAAAGGAGACAGAGGACAGAGATGGAGGGAGGAGAAAAAAAGAGGAGAGGACAGGGGGAGGGAGGGGAGGAGAGAGAAGACAGATAGGAGAGAAAGGGAGGAGACAGTTCAAGCTCTGACCTGTGATGGGCGAGATCCTGACCACCACTACAGGAGGTATATAATCCGCTAGATGTCATAGCTGCAGGGCATTATGGGTAGGGCCATGTTGTGATGCAAATGATGGCAGCCAGTTCTCTGATGTTTATGCGCTGTGGGGAAATGTCGTGGGCAAGGTTTTTTTGCAAACCACAAAGTGAATTTCAAAATGTTCAAATCTGTGAGAAATTGCAAATTTTCAGAAATTTTACTCAAACTCAGTCTGCTCATCTCTGCTAATTAATCTCATTACTGCGCCCAGTAATGTAACATACCTCCACCTGCAGAGCCGCACACTAGATGATGAGCCTAGAATGTACAGGCTCCTGACAGGTTAGTGGGCGTGGCCGGCTTGGTTAGGGGCGTAGCGATGTTTCCTCCTCCACTATAATCATGCAAGCTCCGCCCCCTGCACCCCCATCTGGAGCTCTTACCCCCAGACCCCGCTTCTATTATAATCATTTCTATGCCCACGTGGACTTAGAGAAAGAATGTTTATTCCCTGTGGAAACATCAAGCTGCATTTTTAACACGTGACAAATTATATCATACCAGGAAGGATCCCATACATTCTAGCATCTGCCCACACTAGATATATGGCTGCTCTGTGCTTACAGGACCTGTGATGATGTCACATGGAGGGGAGGACTCAGGGGTCACATGATCAGCTCCTCAGTGTGTGCAGGACTCTGCTGTGCTGGTTGTGATGGTGCTGGATGAGGGGAAGGTTATGTGTGGGGTCAGGAGGGGTTTACAGTGTGGATGTAGCAGAGCCGTGTGTATACACCATGTGCGGAGAAGAGCTGTGTGTGTACGGAGCAGAGCCCTGTGTGTATGTTTACGAGGTGTACGGAGCGGAGCCGTGTGTGTATGTTTACGAGGTGTACGGAGCGGAGCCGTGTGTGTACGAGGTGTACGGAGCGGAGCCGTGTGTGTACGAGGTGTACGGAGCGGAGCCCTGTGTGTATGTTTACGAGGTGTACGGAGCGGAGCCGTGTGTGTACGAGGTGTACGGAGCAGAGCCGTGTGTGTACGACGTGTACGGAGCAGAGCCGTGTGTGTACGGAGCAGAGCCGTGTGTGTACGGAGCACAGCCGTGTGTGTACGGAGCACAGCCGTGTGTGTACGGAGCAGAGCCGTGTGTACGAGGTGTACGGAGCAGAGCTGTGTGTGTACGGAGCAGAGCTGTGTGTGTACGAGGTGTACGGAGCAGAGCTGTTTGTGTACGAGGTGTACGGAGCAGAGCTGTGTGTGTACGAGGTGTACGGAGCAGAGCTGTGTGTGTACGGAGCAGAGCTGTGTGTGTACTGAGCAGACCTGTGTGTGTACACGAGGTGTACGGAGCGGCGCTGTGTGTACGAGGTGTACGGAGCGGCGCTGTGTGTACGAGGTGTACGGAGCGGCGCTGTGTGTACGAGGTGTACGGAGCGGCGCCGTGTGTGTACGAGGTGTACGGAGCGGCGCCGTGTGTGTACGAGGTGTACGGAGCAGAGTTATGTGTGTGTACGGAGCAGAGCCGCGTGTGTACGAGGTGTACGGAGCAGCGCCGTGTGTGTACGAGGTGTACGGAGCAGAGTTATGTGTGTGTACGGAGCAGAGCCGCGTGTGTACGAGGTGTACGGAGCAGAGCTGTGTGTGTACGGAGCAGAGCTGTGTGTGTACGAGGTGTACGGAGCAGAGCTGTGTGTGTACGAGGTGTACGGAGCAGAGCTGTTTGTGTACGAGGTGTACGGAGCAGAGCTGTGTGTGTACGAGGTGTACGGAGCAGAGCTGTGTGTGTACGAGGTGTACGGAGCAGAGCTGTGTGTGTACGAGGTGTACGGAGCAGAGCTGTGTGTGTACGGAGCAGACCTGTGTGTGTACACGAGGTGTACGGAGCGGCGCTGTGTGTACGAGGTGTACGGAGCGGCGCTGTGTGTACGAGGTGTACAGAGCGGCGCTGTGTGTACGAGGTGTACGGAGCGGCGCCGTGTGTGTACGAGGTGTACGGAGCGGCGCCGTGTGTGTACGAGGTGTACGGAGCAGAGTTATGTGTGTGTACGGAGCAGAGCCGCGTGTGTACGAGGTGTACGGAGCAGAGTTATGTGTGTGTACGGAGCAGAGCCGCGTGTGTACGAGGTGTACGGAGCAGAGCCGCGTGTGTACGAGGTGTACGGAGCAGATCCGTGTGTGTACGAGGTGTACGGAGCAGAGCCGCGTGTGTACGAGGTGTACGGAGCAGAGCCGCGTGTGTACGAGGTGTACGGAGCAGAGCCGCGTGTGTATGAGGTGTACGGAGCAGAGCCGCGTGTGTCAGCTTGATGTACTCTACACAACTTACTCATACCAGGAAAACACTATATCAATTCCAATATAGGGTCACTTGTGGGGATTGCTACTATTTTGGCACCTCACGGGCTTTGCAAATGCGTCATGACAATCATTCCATCAAAGTCTGAACTCCAAAACATTACTCCTTCCTTTTGACACTCGGCAGTGTGTCCACACAGTAGATTTGACACAATGTGACTACAGGTATGATACCAGTTACGAGTCTCATGGCGAACAATGCAACACAGTGGGAATACCTGGGTAGTGTTATGCCAGGAAAGGGGAGACTCCCGAGCGTGCCACACAACACAAAGGGAAGAGAATACAATGGTAAACCCTGGCACTAGGGAAAGGGGAGCAGGGTCATCTCCTAACACAAACCTGAGGCTAATCCCTGCACTCCCTATCGGCCCTAGATAGGTCCCACCCTTCCCCCTCCTGTGCGCTAATCAAGTGCCTAGGCCCTTGCTGGCCCTGACCTCACCCTGACTAGTGAAAGTCAGCGAGACGCTAGTCTCGCCACTGCAAATAACCCAACATGAGGTAAGACAAACAGGTGGAGAAAGACACAACAAAGAGCACTCTAAAGTTTCTTCAACAGGAAGTTTGCAATTGCATCAGTAACATCACCACAGCTCTGCAGATACACGTTCCTTCAATATGGACAGCTAAGGAATTGTTATCCCGTTACCGGCATCCCTGCACCATCCAGCCCACTCCTCCTGGCGGGGACGCTGGCACACTCACCTTGGCCGCTCAGCGGTAGCTCCTGTGTCCCCGATTCCTGCTGACAGTTTTTAGGGCCTGCGATAGCATGTTTCCTGGGAGCGCACTTAGGGCGCGCTCACACCTATTCTTAAAAGGGCCAGTGCAACCCAACCCGTGTCTCACAGCCTATGGCTGAGAGGCACTAGGTATTTAAGGCACACTCACCCTATGGGAGGTGCATTGGCAACATAGTCGATCCATAGAGACACATTGCCAGTTGTCAGATCCTTTCCTATATGCTGTACTTCATGCCATGTGTTCTAATACGAGTCTGTATCCTAGAACCTGCCATTCCCATTGTACCAGTTTATCTGCTGCACCCACTATTCTCTCAGTACCTGCTGAACCAGCAGTACTTGTGGCACTAGACAGTACCTGCCATCCCAATTACACTTGTCAGCCGAATCCTCCTTACCTGACTGTTCCTGCCGTCGAGTCTGCATCAGCAATCCTGGCTGCACCTGTCCTCATCAGAGATTGTCTGTCTGTGCCCTCAGTATGGGGCCAGCTATCGCAGTAATGATAATAAATCTTTATTTCTATAGCACCAACATATTCCGCAACGCTTTACAATTCAGGAGGATCATATACACCGCGTGCAGAATTATTAGGCAAGTTGTATTTTAGAGAATTTTTTTTATTATTGATCAATAACTATGTTCTCAATCAACCCAAAAGACTCATAAATATCAAAGCTTAATATTTTTGGAAGTTGGAGTGGGTTTTTCTTAGATTTGGCCATCTTAGGAGGATATCTGTTTGTGCAGGTAACTACTACTGTGCAGAATTATTAGACAACTTAATAAAAAACCAAATATATTCCCATCTCATAGTTACTTAGGTTGAGAAAAGACCTAGGTCCATCTAGTTCAACCTTCCTCCACCAGTTCTACATTTGGTCACTAAGTCATTTATAACCAACAATGTTTTGTGTACTGAGGAAATCATCCAGCCCTTTTTTAAAAGCTGTTATAGTGTCTGCCATCTCACTTGTTTATTTTCACCAGGTAAACCAATATAACTGCACAAAATTTAGAAATAAACATTACCCAAAAAAATTAGTGACCAGTATAGCCACCTTTCTTTATGACGCTCAGCAGCCTACCATCCATAGATTCTGTCACTTGCTAGATCTGTTTACGATCAACATTGCGTGCTGCAGCCACCACAGCCTCTCAGACACTGTTCCGAGAGGTGTACTGTTTTCCCTCCCTGTAGATCTTACATTTTATGAGGGACCACAGGTTCTCTATGGGGTTCAGATCAGGTGAACATGGGAGCCATGTCATTATTTTTTCATCTTTTAGACCTTTACTAGCCAGCCACACTGTGGAGTAGTTGGATGCATGTGATGGAGCATTGTCCTGTATGAAAATCATGTTTTTCTTGAATGATACCGACTTCTTCCTGTACCACTGCTTGAAGAAGTTGTCTTCCAGAAACTGGCAGTAGGTCTGGGAGTTGAGCTTCACGCCATCCTCAACCCGAAAAGGTCCCACAAGTTCATCTTTGATTATACCAGCCCATACCAGTACCCCACCTCCACCTTGCTGGTGTCGGAGTGGAGCTCTCTGCCCTTTACTGATCCAGCCTCTGGCCCATGCATCTGGCCCATCAAGAGTCACTCTCATTTCATCAGTCCATAAATCCTTTGAAAAATCAGTCTTATGATATTTCTTGGCCCAATCTTGACATTTTATCTTATGCTTCTTGTTCAAAGGTGGTCGTTTTTCTGCCTTCCTTACCTTGGCCATGTCCCTGAGTATGGCACACCTTGTGCTTTTTGATACTCCAGTAACATTACAGCTCTGAAATATGGCCAAACTGGTGGCAAATAACATCTTGGCAGCTTCACGCTTGATTTTCCTCAATTCATGGGCAGTTATTTTGCGTCTTTTTTGCCCAACACGCTTCTTGCGACCCTGTTGGCTATTTGCCATGAAACGCTTGATTGTTCGGTGATCACGCTTCAAAAGTTTGGCAATTTCAAGACTGCTGCATCCTTCTGCAAGACATCTCACAATTTTGGACTTTTCAGAGCCCGTAAAATCTCTCTTCTGACCCATTTTGCCAAAGGAAAGGAAGTTGCCTAATAATTAAGCACACCTTATATAGGGTTTGATGTCATTACACCACACCCCTCCTCATTACAGAGATGCACATCACCTGATTTACTTAATTGGTAGGTGGCTCTCAAGCCTATACAGGTTGGAGTAGGACAAAATGTATAAAAATTATCATGTGATCAAAATGGGGGATAGATAAGGGATCCCTTAACCAGTCAGCCAGAACTTTGAGATGCATTTGGGTGCAGTGGAGTTTTAAGTGGAGTTATGTTCTGAGAGGTTGTGGAGGGACTATGTAAATTTAATTTGGCTAGGAAGTGTGATAGGCCACCCTAAAAAGATGTGTTATTATGGAATGTCTGAAGCTGGATAAGTTGTGATTCGTCCTAGCTTCTTGGGGTAGGGCATTCCAGAGAATTGGTGCAGCTCGGGAGAAGTCTTGGATATGGGAGTGGGAGGTTCGGAATAGTGTGGATGTTAGTCGAAAGTCATTTGCAGAGCGTAGGCAATGGGTAGGATGATAGACATAGAGGAGGGTGGAGATGTAGGGGGGTGCCGCACTGTGGAGAGCTTTGTGGGTGAGAACCAGCAATTTGAATTGGATCCTGTGATATATGGGCAGCCAGTGCAATGACTGGCACAGAGAGGAGGCATCTGAGTAGCGGTTAGCCAGGTAGGTGACCCTGGCTGCTGCATTAAGGATGGACTGTAGAGGAGAGAGTCTAGTTAGGGGGAGACCAATTAATAGAGAGTTACAGTAGCCGAGGCGGGAGTGGATCAAGGCCACGGTGAAAGATTTTGTCATTTCCATTGTGAGAAAGGGGCGGATTCTAGAGATGTTCTTGAGGTGCAAAAGACAGGACTGGGCAAGAGATTGTATATAGGATGGAGGTGATGGAGAGATCTGTGTCAAGTATAACACCCAGACAGTGAGTCTGCTGCCTAGGAGTTATTGTGGCACTGCACACAGAGAGGGAGATGTCGGGTTTAGGAAGGTTAGAAAACAGAGGGAATAGAAGAAGTTCAGTTTTGGAAAGGTTACGTTTCAGATAGAGAGCAGACATGATGTTGCAAACTGCAGTAAGACAGTCACTGGTGTTCTGTAGTACAGTGGGGGTGAGGTCACGGGATGAAGTGATTAGTTGTGTGTCATCAGCATAAAGATGGTACTGGAAGCCAAATCTACTGATGGTCTGTCCAATTGGGGCACTGTAGAGGGAGAAAAAAAGAGGGCCGAGGTCTGAAACCCCAATTGCAATATATGATGCTGTTCAGCAGCAGAGATCCTTTTCTTTTCCATATTGCTTGAAACCTGTGGCCTGCTTAATAATGTGTATCATCCTTCGTAATTAGTTGTCCTTTAATTGGGCTCATACGGCAAACTAATTATAACAAGTGTTCAAGATCGATTTCAGTAATCCAAAGAGCTCTGAGAAATAATACTATTCAGAGGTTTACTTGAAAAATAAAAAATAAAATCTTTAACACAAGTCAAATTTGCATAATAATTTGGCTTCCCACCTATACGAGTTCTCTTATGTGTAAGATCTCTTGTTTTATTTGTAAAACGTTTACTACATTCTGTATATCAAGAGGTTTTTTTCCCTGTGTGACTTCTCTGATGTGAGCGAAGATGTGACCTACTATAAAAACATTTCCCACATTCTGAACAAGAAAATGGTTTCTCCCCTGTGTGAATTGTCTGATGTATAACCAGGTGTGATTTCTTTGTAAAACATTTCCCACATTCTAGACATGAAAATGGTTTCTCCCCTGAGTGAATTCTGTGATGATTTACAAGATCTCCCTTCTCTGTAAAACACTTATCACATTCGGAACATGAAAAAGGCTTCTCTCCTGTGTGAATTTTCTGATGCTTAACAAAATTTCCTTTCTGTGTAAAACATTTCCCACATTCGGAACATGAAAAAGGCTTCTTCCCTGTGTGAACTCTCTGATGTATAACCAGGTGTGATTTCTCTCTAAAACATTTCCCACATTCTGGGCATGAATATGGTTTCTCCCCTGTGTGAGTTCTCTGGTGTCTTACAAAATCTGATTTCCTTGTAAAACATTTCCAACAATCAGAACAAGAAAATGGTTTCTCCCCTGTGTTGGTCCACTGATTTTCAATATCCCTTCTGTTATTTGTACTATGCTCAACAATCTGTGATGAATCAGAAGACAGGACTTGTTGAAAAGGATCAGTTGAAAAGTTTTTGATGTGAAGACTTGGCGGTGTGTCCGGAATAATAATATGCTCTTCATATGTATCTGGTGTGACACTTTGATCATCTGCTTTAAATTTTGAAAATAAGAGATGTTCCTCTGTGCTTCTTCCACAGCCATCTGACAAGAATGAAATGGATGTTATTTTTCTTCAATAACAAGAAAATTATATTGCTTACAATATTAGATGTTTTAAAACAACTCTACATAAGTATTTCTATGCATTTTGAGATAAAATTCAATAGAGTAGGAGAATGTTTACAACAGCAGCTTTGAAAGCAGGTAGTCAGATTATTATGTTACTGCTATGCATGTACCCAACTTTGGGATAAGCGCATGCCTTTGTTTGCAATCTCTCAGCTATTTTTTTGATGTGCGCTTATAGCGCATTATCACTAAGGCTAATTTAAAGAGATATTGCTTTACTTATTCATGCGCTATATATATACCTATTTGACTTAGCTGCGTTTTCTGTGGGGACTGAGCGCATGACCTGTCTAGCCGTTCCTCGATCTTTGTCTGATGCGCTCTGAGATTTGCGCGCGACAGACAAGTTCCACTTTGTGAGCTTCGGTATGGCAGCTCATGCGCCTGTATTTGCCTTTCCATAGACACTAAGTATTCATTGTGGTCACTATACGCATGCGTGTTATCCCATTGTTGTATATCTCTGTTTTAAATCACGTACTTGCTTGCGTTCCATTACAATGGGCTTGCGGTGCACACACACAGCAAGGAAAATACACATCACAGGATGTTACGTACCTCCTCGTCTGTCCATTCTGGTAATGACGCGATACTCAGCTGATTTGTATTGCCGCAATCAGCATTAAGTATAAAAGGCTAGCAATCCCCTACTATGACATGCCCCCTGGAAGAAGCCTGGGGCGAAACGATCGTCGGGGTAGAGGGGCATACCTGATTGCCGCTGTGTTTTGATTTTCCTCACTATTAAGGTATATTTTCTTAGCCGTCTTTAATCTCTATTACCCTAGCCATGTGTATCTGGTGCTGATCAACATTCAGCCAGAGCACTCTATTATCTGGCCCTTGTGTTTTTCTCCACAAGTGCAGGAATCACATGTGCATAGTATTTGATAGATCTTTCACACTGGCTAATCTTATGGCCGACACTATATTTATGGATTGATTTACCGGTGTGTGGTTTTGTTACAGTTTATGTGCCTCACCGCAGATGTTTTCTGACAGCTTTAGTTACTGGCACACAGTGAACTAAGCTTACCGCCGTGTGCATCTATACATATATCTTGTCTATTTGCGTACCAATATATGTCTTAGTGATACGATCCTGTCTCATGAATCACCGCTGTGTTATATCCTACTGCATAGTGTTTTTCCTGCATAGCGATCTTCCGTCTGTATTTTCTCTGACCGGATAGTGACAGCACTATATTATATGGCTCATTACCCTTTGTATCTCATCACTGACGGGATGAAAAGTAAACTATAAAAATCATTAGGCTTTGTACCTTGAGCCACGCTGTTCACATCTGATCATTTTTGATAATGTAGGCGGAAAGACGCACAATCTGAAGGCTTTACCTTTTCTGCCTTCATTCTACATAGACTTTATGAGATATTAATTATACGGTATTAGAAGGCCAATTTGTTTCCTGAGGGTATCTTCCTGCATTTAATTAAATTACTATACATTGATTGTGCATTTATTATGATGGTTTTTCTGGACATTTTTATAAATATACAAATGTTTGCAACTTTATTATGGGCATAGCAAAACATCTGTCCATGCATTTTTATATGCTGTATCTATAAAAGATATTATTGTTGCATTCATATAATTACATGATTATTGCATTTTTTATGTCAAATTTCTATGTAATTTGATACCTTTCATGAAACAATTTTCTTAGTGTTGATTCACACTAGCGGCATCAAAACTGTCTCTCTATGGAACGTCCTTGTTTTATTCACTTTTCTATTTCCTTGAGAAATTATTACAAATAAAAACTTTTCTATTTTTCCATGAATCTCCTGTTTCCTTGAGTCTTATTGATATCTTGGAGTTGTTGTAAAAAATTTTGTATTGGGTGTCATGCCACTAGCTGTTTGGACTAACTTGTGATATTAGGTTTGAAAGCAGGTAGTCAGATTATTATGTTACTGCTATGCATGTACCCAACTTAAACTTGAGTAAAGGGGGAAGTAAGCCTACCACTCAGCTGCCGCAACCACACCCTACTGGTTGCTGTGCAGACTAGAAAATCCCTAGCCGTCTAACGTGGCGCGGGTAGGTAGTCATTGGCGAGGACTTCACTGCTTTGCTCGCCCTGGCGCGCTACAGAAAAGGGTTCTGGAGTGGGTGTGGAGATGTTACCTTTCTGCAGTGGTACTTTTCCGTCACCAGCTAGCTTCTCATCGTCTAGTTCACACTGTGTGGTTTTGCATTCAGGGTTATTAAATACGAGTCCACAATGGTTAAAAACAGCACATTGTTTACTTGTAACACATTTCCAAACACCGTTTCACTTTGCTTGCAACAGATTTCACATTGGGTGTCTTACAAGGCATTAACATCTTAACACAGACTGGCTCTTCTGTCACGGCTATAGACAAGTTCTAACTGGCTATCAAGGAGGATGGGGGTTTGATGCTTCATTGTCCCCTGGATATCTAACCTCACGGGTCCATGTGTATCGCTGTGGCTAGAAAACCCTGCATGGCTATGCTACTATTTCAGGTCCACTCCTCGAGTCTAACCCCCAGAAAAAATGGCCATTAGTCAATACTGACTCCACCGCTGTCCACACTGTTAACACTCGCCTGTTTGATGGGCGGGGTGGGGGGGGGCTCACTCTCTGGTCTCTCAATTTACATCTATGGACATTAAAGCTGGAGTCTGTCTTCGGTCACCTTTACTTCCTCCGCCGTGTTTCTTATGCCTGTTTCTCTGTCCACACCAAACACTCTATTCTGCCACATCTGCTCTCTTCTTCACTTCACTACAATATTCTACTCTCTACTCTGAACTCTAAACTCTAAACTCAGGAAATACTGAACGTTATATCCCATTCACTGTGGGTCGGATTCTTCTAGTTAACTTTCTCAGCCCTGTCACTGTAACTGAGACATAAGCTTCGCCTTCCAGCCAGGGAGCCAAGGACCGGTGACACCTAGTGATGGCTGGTAGCACTGCGCCTACAGACACAAGGAATTTACACATCTAAAGGCCCCGTTACACGCAACGACGTATCTAACGATATATTGCCAGGGTCACGGATTCCGTGATGCACATCCGGCATCGTTAGCGACGTTATTGCGTGTGACAGCAAGGAGCGACTGTTAACGATGGAAAATACTCACCTTATCATCCATCGTTGACACGTCCTTCCTTTTCAAAAAATTGTTGATTCTTGAGCTCGCAGGTTGTTCGTCGTTCCCTAGGCAGCACACATCGCTATGTGTGACACCCCGGGAACAACAAACAACAGCTTACCTGCGGCCGCCGGCAATGCGGAAGGAAGGAGGTGGGCGGGATGTTACGTCCCGTTCATCTCCACCCCTCCACTTCTATTGGGCGGCCGCTTAGTAACGCCGCTGTGACGCCGCACAAACCGCCCCCTTAGAAAGGAGGCGGTTCGCCGGCAACAGCGACATCGCTCAGCAGGTAAGTTCGTGTGACGCGTCCGAGCAATGTTGTGCGCCACAGGCAGTGATTTGCCCGTGACGCACAACCGACAGGGGCGGGTGCTTTCACCAGCGATATCGCTGCGTGTAAAGCCCCCTTTAATGCTACTACACATATAAATACACACTTATAAAACAAATGACAGTCAGGCGCACAACTAAAAATGCCAATTCAGACCAAGCTCCCTGAAAAGCCATCAAGCAGTTTCTTGTTCCTCCTATGGAACAAAAGGGGAGGCCACTTACAGGGTTGTATCTCCTTAGCAAACATCCACCAATAACTATAGCCAGCAAAGAAGGCTGGCGCATGGTGAGTATAAATAGCCCCAACCAATCTGTGATAAGACAGAGAAAAATAGGAAAATGACGAACACCTGACTAACAGCAAAGCAAGGGAAGGAAAGCAAAGATAAGAGAACCATCAGTAGTTGGACAAAGATCAACCAGGCTGTGGCTCACCAGGTAAGGAAACCGACTACTTCACAAGAGGTCACCGGTTGAAATCCGGAAACCAAGGCATGACTGTACCTTCCCTTCTACGAGGGGCCATCGGACCCTCGGCAGCACAGCTATGACGTTGCGGATGGAACTCACTCAGCTGGAACTCAGCACTCGCTAGAACAGACTCTGTAAATACGGACATACTCATCAGCATCCTTACAAGTATTCTGCCATCAACAAGATTTAGAAAGAGACCTCCAGATGGCAGCTGGATGCTTGGCTGAAACGTAACCATGCATTTCTTTAAGCAGATCTACTGGCAAAGGGAGTGGTACATAGAGTTTGTTAATAGGTAATTCTTCTGGCTCACTCTCCTGAGCATTCTGAATGCTCTGTCTGAGATCTGACCTCTGAGCACCTAGCATCACCCCTTTACTAAGAAGCCTGGTTGTTTGTCCATCAATTCTGGGACACAGCTATGAGACAAAACATCAGCCTTAACATTCTTAGATCCAGGCAAACATGTTATGACAGTGTAACACTGGCATTCCCTGCACTAATTGTGGTACGGACGGCAACATTCTCTCTGTATGTAATGCCGTTGTTTCCTGCACTAATTGGCAGGGATGCCAACATACTCACTGCACTGTTTTCTGCCCCTGTGTCCCCAGCTTCTCTGCTCACCACAGCTCCCGCTATAAACCACGAGCTGGTGTTATTAAAAATAGATATTCTTTTATTGAGTCATTTCTACGCGTTTCAGAGGCATGTGCGCCACCTTCTTCAGGGAAAAGAAATGATTTCTTTTCCCTGAAGAAGGAGGCGCACATGCCTCTGAAACGCGTAGGAATGACTCAATAAAAGAATATCTATTTTTAATAACACCAGCTCGTGGTTTATAGCGCGGCATGAAACCCGTTTTCTATCCTGAACTTTTATAGCACCGCTTTCCTCAACGGGGCCGCTGCTGAACCACTCTAGCACTCACATATGTCTGCACAGGGGTTGTGACTGGCACAACCCGATCAGGTGAGTGTATTCATTCCTTTACTTTCCTAAACCCATAAACCGGGTAAGACCCTATTCTGCGCCTTTCTTTCCCTACCTACAGTTTCACCACAGCTCCCGGCATTAAGGTCCCACCCTCACCACATGGGTTTCCAGGCTGTATACTTAGGATGGAAGCATGCACGCCACTTCTTAAAGGGGCAGCACGCATACAACTGATTTGCTCCCACCTTAATGCTGGGGAGTACCAGGTGACACCTGATGTATTCTCAGCCTATTCTATTGCTGAGGAGTACTAGTTATTTACGTTGGAGGGGGGTGGGCTCTGCAACATTGTTCCTCAGTAGCCGGTGTGCCTCATGGTTGCTGACTTGTTGTCTGGTCCCTGCATCCTGTTTTAGATTAAGAGCTTTCCCATTTCATTTCTGATTATGTATCTTTACCCGTTCTGAGTGCCTGAACCTCCTCCAGTGTCCCGGGACCTTCATTCATTCCTGCTCCATTCCTGGTTCCAGCCTGGTGCCCAGGTTTTGATTTCATTCCTGGATCATGCCTGAGTTCTGATTTCGTTCCTAATCCCATTTCTGGTTCCAACCCGATGACTGGGCAACTTAATAGGTTCCCAACCTAGTACTGTTGTGTCAGTCCAGGTCTGTGTTCCTGACCAGTCAGTGTCCCTGGACCTGTCCAGCTTGTGTTCCTGTACCTGACCTGTCCGTGTTCCTCGACCCGTACAGCCTGTGTTCCTAAACCAGACCTGTCTGTGTTCCTGGACCCGTTTAGCCTGTTCCTTTAACTTACCTGTCCGTGTTCTTTGATCCATCAAGCCTGTGTTCCTGTTCCTTGAAGTCCTTTCCGGTGTCCCTGTACCAGCTTAGATCTTGTACCCTCTCCTGAGCTATGGCACTAGCATGTATCCTGCCTGGCACTAGCATGTATCCAGTATCCTGCCCAAGTCCGGTGTGTCCTGAATTCGGATTATCTAGAGGCCGACGTATGCAGGATCTGGTGTCTACTGTGTGGTGCCAGTGTACCTGTTCCAGTCTGTGCCTGTGTCCTGGTACAAGCCTGTGTTCCTGAATCCTGAATCTGCGTCTCGGTACCTGCCTGTGTTAGTGTATCCGTTCCTGTATCTGCCTGATTTCTTGAACCTGTGTAACTGTCTGAACCAGTGTACTTGCTGTTTCTTTGTGCCTGTTACCAACCTATACCATTAAAATGTTTAGTAAAGATCCATAAAAGAACCTGTAAGTCAGTGCTATTAGGTGTCTATTACATATACTCCTTAACAGCTAGATGCACTCTGAGAGCACAGGAACCAGAGCTGTGGCATAATTGCAGTGCCTGTCACAATGTGACTGCCAGATAGCAAGGGACAGGGGGCTCTTATACTGTCCCTCAGGCTAGGGGACACAAGGCTATCTCTAACTTCCGGATTACTTCTGATGGTGGAGATGTCGAAGTCCCGTGCCTTTCTATACTCCTGAGTAAAGCAAATCTGTTCTCCCCTGCCCCGAGGGAAGGAAGTGGCATGAGTCTGATGGCAACATAGATTAAGGCAGACAGAGGAAGAAAAAAATTCAGACACACTGAAAACTCTCGGGAACAGACAGTAAGAAACTAAGGAAAAAAGGAAGAGATGTAAGGCAGCAATACAAGGACAACAAGGGTTAACACCACAACTGCTCAAGGCAGACAAAGTACTACAAACACCAGTTAGTCTGGATTACAACACCTCACCAGCAGAGTATAGGAGTATAGAGAAGCTATAGCCTGCATTAAAGGAAGAGTCCAGACAGCATATATGAGGAGAGCAAATGTGACTGCCTCTCCCACAGCATATAATCAAAGGAGACTAACAAGCAGCCCAGCAGAGATTAACTGGGCCCCTTAAAATATAATAACAAGTTAGTTATAGAGGACAAACAAAAGACTGAGATATTAAATAGGCATTTCTCATCTGTATTCACCAAGGAACTGACTGTACCAGGGATCATTCAACAAGTGAAAAATCAAAGTCCACCACCCGATATAATTAATTTAACACAAGATGAAGTACGCCTACGTCTGAGTAAATTAAACATTGACAAATCCCCAGGGCCAGATGGCATTCATCCACAAATATTGAGGGAATTGAGCTCCGTAATCGACAGACCGCTGTATCTCATCTTTTTAGACTCACTTGTAACAGGGTTGGTGCCTCAGGATTGGAGGATTGCTGATGTGGTACCGATATTTAAGAAAGGTAAGAGGGTAGATCCAGGCAACTACCGTCCAGTAAGCCTGACATCAGTAGTATGCAAAGTTTTTGAGGGCATTTTAAGGGATGACATGCAAAAATATATTGCAGAAAATAATATGATAACTGACAAACAGCATGGATTCATGAAAGATAAGTCGTGTCTAACCAACCTGTTGGGGTTCTATGAGGGGGTAAGTTCAAACCTGGATATTGGTAATGCAGCTGATGTGATTTATTTGGACTTTGCAAAGGCATTTGATACTGTACCACATAATAGCCTTATACTAAAGCTCCAGAAGCAAGGACTAGGGGACACAATATGCAACTGGGTAAGGAATTGGCTAAAAGATAGGAAACAAAGAGTAGTCATAAATGGTACATTCTCTAAATGGGCTATAGTCAGCAGTGGGGTGCCGCAGGGATCTGTGCTTGGACCGATTCTTTTTACTCTCTTCATTAATGACCTTGTGGATGGGATTGATAGTACAGTGTCAGTCTTTGCCGATGACACCAAACTATGTAGGATATTAAAAACTGACCTGGATAGTACAATATTACAAAAAGATCTGGATAAGATGTCAGAATGGGCAGATACTTGGCAAATGAGATTTAATGTTGATAAATGTAAAGTAATGCACCTAGGACGGAGTAATCATATAGCTGCGTATACATTAAATGGAAGTAAACTCGGGACTACAGAACAGGAGAAGGACTTGGGTATTCTCATTACAAATAAGCTGAGCAGCAGCACTCAATGTCAAGCAGCAGCTGCTAAAGCAAACAAGATTTTAGGGTGTATAAAAAGAGAGATTATATCCCGTGATCCCAACGTATTGTTACCCCTCTATAAATCACTTGTAAGGCCACATCTGGAATACGGGATCCAGTTTTGGGCTCCACATTTTAAAAAGGACATTCAGAAGTTAGAGTCAGTTCAAAGGCGGGCAACTAGACTATTACAAGGAATGGAAGGCCTCCCATATGATGACAGGTTGAAAAAGTTAGATATGTTTAGCTTAGAAAAAAGACGTCTCAGAGGAGATCTCATTTATATGTATAAATACATGTGTGGTCAATATAAAGGACTGGCACATGACTTATTTCTTCCAAAGACAGTACTAAGGACCAGGGGGCACTCACTGCGAGGGGAAGAAAAGCGATTCCGACACCTAAATAGGAAAGGGTTCTTTACAGTTAGAGCAGTCAGACTGTGGAATGCCCTACCACAAGAGGTAGTAATGGCAGATACTATAACCGCTTTTAAACAAGGGCTGGATGATTTCCTCAGTACACAAAACATTGTTGGTTATAAATGACTTAGTGACTAAATGTAGAACTGGTGGAGGAAGGTTGAACTAGATGGACCTAGGTCTTTTTTCAACCTAAGTAACTATGTAACTATGTAACTCTTGCCAGCATGCCTATAAACCACAAGTCTGTGGGTTGACGCCTGAGTCTGCCTACGCTGATTACAGACATCAGAGAAGTCAGCAGGCAGAGTGCAAGAATCTGTAGCTTCCAGAGATCCTGATGAAGCCATGACAGTCGGAGATGTTTGTAAAGACCTCCTTGTGACAGTGCGCGCATAGCAGATACATTTTTGTACATATATTATTTTTTTCAATAAAGAGTAAAAAATAAGTGTGTGCGGTTTAATCTTCCACTGGCTTGTTACCTGACCTGACGTCTGGATGTTCCCCTCCTCTGTCTATCTGTGTAGATAATCTCCATAAAGTGACGTTTCTCTTTTGCTTGCCTTAAGGGCCATTTACACGCTGCGACATCGCTAGCGATTGCTAGCGATGTTGCGAGTGTTAGCACCCGCCCCCGTTGTTGGTGCAATATGTGGTGATCGCTACTGTAGCGAACATTATCGCTACGGCAGCATCACACGCACATACCTGTTCTGTGACATCACTGTGACCGCCGAACAATCCCTCCTTCAAGGGGGAGGTGCGTTCGGCGTCACAGCGACGTCTTAAAACGGCCGTCCAATAGCAGAGGAGGGGCGGAGATGAGCGGCTGGAACATGCCGCCCACCTTCTTCCTTCCTCATTGCCGGTGGAAGGAGGTAAGGAGATGATTGTCACTCCTGCGGTGTCACACATAGCGATGTCTGATGCCGCAGGAACAAGGACCAACCTCGCTACGTACGAGACAACGATTTTTGGTAAATGAACGACCTCTCATATACCAACGATTTTTGTCTCTTTTGCGATCGTTTAAGGTCGACCCTGCCTGTCACACGCTGCGATGTTGCTAACGGCGCCGAATGTGCATCACAAACACCGTGACCCTGACGATATATCGTTAGCGATGTCGCAGAGTGTAAATAGCCCTTAACTGCGACTTGAACTGCTGCTTAATATTGACTATAACTTACATTTGACCTGCATCCCTCTACTTAGCTGTCGACCTGCCCAACATGACTTCATCTACAGTCATATGAAAAAGTTTGGGCACCCCTATTAATGTTAACCTTTTTTCTTTATAACAATTTGGGTTTTTGCAACAACTATTTCAGTTTCGTACATCTAATAACTGATGGACTCAGTAATATTTCTGGATTGAAATGAGGTTTATTGTACTAACAGAAAATGTGCAATCCGCATTTAAACAAAATTTGACTGGTGCAAAAGTATGGGCACCCTTATCAATTTCTTGATTTGAACACTCCTAACTACTTTTTACTGACTTACTAAAGCACTAAATTGGTTTTGTAACCTCATTGAGCTTTGAACTTCATAAGCAGGTGTATCCAATCATGAGAAAATGTATTTAAGGTGGCGACTTGCAAGTTGTTCTCCTATTTGAATCTCCTATGAAGAGTGGCATCATGGGCTCCTCAAAACAACTCTCAAATGATCTGAAAACAAAGATTATTCAACATAGTTGTTCAGGGGAAGGATACAAAAAGTTGTCTCAGAGATTTAAACTGTCAGTTTCCACTGTGAGGAACATAGTAAGGAAATGGAAGAACACAGGTACAGTTATTGTTATGCCCAGAAGTGGCAGGCCAAGAAAAATATCAGAAAGGCATAGAAGAAGAATGGTGAGAACAGTCAAGGACAATCCACAGACCACCTCCAAAGACCTGCAGCATCAGCTTGCTGCAGATGGTGTCAATGTGCATCGGTGAACAATACAGCGCACTTTGCACAAGAGAAGCTGTATGGGAGAGTGATGCGAAAGAAGCCGTTTCTGCAAGCACGCCACAAACAGAGTCGCCTGAGGTATGCAAAAGCACATTTGGATAAGCCAGTTACAGTTTGGAAGACGGTCCTGTGGACTGATGAAACAAAGATTGAGTTGTTTAGTCATACAAAAAGGCGTTATGCATGGAGGCAAAAAATCACGGCATTCCAAGAAAAGCACTTGCTACCCACAGTAAAATTTGGTTGGGGTTCCACCATGCTTTGGGGCTGTGTGGCCAATGCCGGCACCGGGAATCTTGTTAAAGCTGAGGGTCGCATGGATTTAAATGAGTATCAGCAGATTCTTGACAATAATGTGCAAGAATCAGTGACGAAGTTGAAGTTACGCAGGGGATGGATATTTCAGCAAGACAATGATCCAAAACACCGCTCCAAATCTACTCAGGCATTCATGCAGAGGAACAATTACAATGTTCTGGAATGGCCATCCCAGTCCCCAGACCTGAATATCATTGAACATCTGTGGGATGATTTGAAGAATGCTGTCCATGCTCGGCGACCATCAAACTTAACTTAACTGGAATTGTTTTGTAAACAGGAATGGTCAAATATACCTTCATCCAGGATCCAGGAACTCATTTAAACCTACAGAAAGCGACTAGAGGCTGTTATTTTTGCAAAAGGAGGATCTACAAAATATTAATGTCACTTTTATGTTGAGGTGCCCATACTTTTGCACTGGTCAAATTTTGTTTAAATGCGGATTGCACATTTTATGTTAGTACAATAAACCTCATTTCAATCCAGAAATATTACTGAGTCCATCAGTTATTAGATATATGAAACTGAAATAGCTGTTGCAAAAACCCAAATTGTTATAAAGAAAAAAGGTTAACATTAATAGGGGTGCCAAAACTTTTTCATATGACTGTATAATGACTTTTTGCTCATAGTGTAAACTTACAGTCATTTAAGGCAATTTAAGGAGACAGGGGGACACAAGGTATCCTAAAGTCTTATCCAATGGACAAGTAGAGTAGGTAAGGGGTAAGGTAACCACTCACCTTTAGGGTTTGTGTAATCCACAGCTGAGGAATTCAAGGATTGACAGCTGCTGCAGTACCTACACCCTGGGAGTGAACCAAGTAGTAGTAGGATAGGCGTGCTAGTCTGCCCTTCTAATGTAAACCAAAGAGATTAGAAGACCAGGAAACAAATGAATATGCTACTTATTTTCTCTACGCGTTTCGAGGTTGGGCCAATGTCTTCATCAGAAAAACCACAGTATTAATGTAATGATGTGGTGTTCCTGATGAAGAGGTTGGTCCAACTTCGAAACACATAAAGAAAATAAACCGCAAGTTGATCTGTTTCATCGTTTTCTGATCTCCTTGGTTTATATCAACAGAACAGACTAACACTCCTCTCCTCCTACTACTTGGTTCATTGGTGGCAATTTGGAACAAATGCTCATGCCACTTAATGACTGAGGTGAGGTGCATATTGTGCCACTATGTGCTCTACATCATAAATCTTACCCTAGCCCAAAGGTGGATCATAATAAGGGTAATCGGGGCTACCACCTGGGGCTCAAGGCTCCAAGTGGGCTCATGACCGTATTGCCCTTGTTGTAATGATTTGCTCGCCAGCATCGGCGGTGCTTATTCCTGGGCAGGGAGTTTTCCTGGAGCTCTGGTGGTGGCAATGCAGAATGGCAGAGCAGCTCCTGGGGAGCTCCCATTGCTTTTTCTGTGACGTGCCTCAGCCGACAACAAGAATTGGAGCCGCAGTAAATCATATGGAGAAGTTAATATTAAACCTTTTTTTTCCATAAAATGAATGAAATGTGGGTGGGAGAGAGGAAATTATAATGCGTGAGGGTGGGAGAGAGGACATGATATAATAAATTGGGGGGAGAGGGACATGTAATTATAAAGTGAAGGATGGGGAATTTTTAATTAAGGTAAATTAGAAAACAGATTAGATTATTAAATTAAATAAAGAGCGTTTAGGATGAACTGAAAATTTAGTTTCGGACCACCTGTTTAAACCATGCGCTTTGAGTGATTTATCCCATATTATACAGTATCCCCTGTTATACATACTGTAGTACTCTCCCTTATTACACAGCAGTCCCTTTTGTTATTTATAGAGCCATCCCATATTATATAGCATCCTCTTGCTATGTATAGTGCTGCTTCTTATTACACAGTATCCTCTATTATGCACGGCATAGTTATGTATAGCAGAATACATACAATTTTTTTTATTTTATTTTTTTTCTCTGCCATTTTGCATCTGCAGATGTGAACTTGAGCACCTGTGCGTTAATTACATGACCCATCACTTGATCTCTCACACATCTCGCGCTTGAGGGGGGTTCACACCCTCTAAACTGCCCAGGGCCTTGGCTACTCTTTATCCACCCCTACTCGAGCCCTTGCCATTAAAATTTCAGCCAATAAAAGTTTACCAATAAAATTTGTTAATAAAACAAAGGTTTCAAAATCTGAGTGATACAAAAAATTAACACATAATTGTAGTATCCAGTTACTGAAAAGAATCCGCGAGTTCTCTGCATTTAGTGGTTCCTACTCACCTGAATCATCATATGTAGGAATCTCCTCTGTACTCTGCTCATCACCCCTCAGATATATCTCTGTAGTATTAATATAGGTCCGATCTTCACCCTGAAACAAAGATTGTAAAAGTCACAGACAGATGGAGAAGTCATATGTATGATCAGCTCTAATCCTGCCATCTCCACCGCTCTCATTACATAAGGATAAAACATAAAATACTGGTGGCATAGCTGTACAAAAAGACATGGACCGCACATCTAAAAATCATCAGTTGATCTAGTGCCGCTAGGCAAAAATAAACAAAACTGAACATGACGTTCTCAGCTTTGTAAATTCTTGGCTAGCGGCACTAGATCAATTAAGGATTTTTGGATGTGTGGTCCTTGTCTTTTTCTACAGCTATGGCACATTGAATGGTCTGTCCCACTGTTTTTGCTTAAACCACTACTCCTCCCATTTGGTACAGTCATTTTTAATTAGCAGGAGACTGCAAGAGGGGTTCTACCTATTTTTGCTTTCAGGTGACAGTCTGAGAGCTTTTAGAAGGTGAGTTTCAAAGATCCTTGCACTTGGTGTTGGCCACTGTTGTTGTGGTTTTGTACCTTTGAGGCGGTGCATCCTGGGGACTCAGCATTGCAGCATGGGTGCTATGGGGCACCAGGTCGTGCCCTGCTGGTACATTGTTGCTGCGGTGCTGAATGGCATTGCACTGTACCTTTAAAGCTATTAAAAGGTAGGGACCAACACAGTTTTGCAGTGACGTGGCAGTGGGCTTTTTACAATCTGATCAGAATGTTAAATTAAGAACCTCATGTTCAGGTGTATAAATTGTTGCCTTGCAGCACTAGATCAACTAATGATTTTTGGATGCACGGTCCATATCTTTTTCTATAGCTATGTCGCATATAATACTGGTGATAAAACAAGAATGAACACAAGACCTTCACAGCCGTCTACACATCATAGGGAGATTTCATGACACCTTCTCTCCATCTACCTGATGATTCTGAGAAACATCGGGATTTTCTTGTTCACAGTCCTGTGGAAGAAGAGGACGGGGACATCTCTCTGGTGTTGTCCTCTTGATGGATAGAACTGGAGGAAACACATACAGGGACTGAATTCATTCTTTACATACAGATAATTATAGGCCGTGTGTATTTAGTCCTGTCTATTACCTGGTGATGTGAGGGTCTGGGGAAGTTCCATCATGACGTCCTTGTACAAATCTTTGTGTTCTTCTAAATACTCCCACTCCTTCATGGAGAAATAGATGGTGACATCCTGACACCTTATAGGAACCTGACACATACAATGATACTGTCATCCCCCGATCCCTTCATAGCATTACTGTATAATGTCCCGGCATTCCCAGCAGTCACCTCTCCAGTCAGCAGCTCAATCATCTTGTAGGTGAGTTCTAGGATCTTCTGGACATTGATGTCCTCATGTATCAGGGGGTGAGGTGGAGGCCTCGTGATTGGGCTCAGGGGTCTTCCCCATCCCTCGGAAACAGGGGCCTGACAGCGCTCACTAGAGGTCTTCTTCACTACTGTGTAATCCTGGTTATGGAGAGACACATTAATAAATCTCACTACAGACATTTCCAGAGTCCTCACCTCTCCAGTTCTGTCCATCTGTTATTCCCATAGATAAGAATGATGTAATGTGACGTCATCAGAATCTCTCACCTCTCCAGTAAGCCGGAAGAGGATCTCTAGGGTGAGGTGTAATATCCTCTCCACCATCTTGTCCCTGTCCCAATCCATCCTTGATGGGTCAATGAGGAAAATTCTCTTATATAGAAGATCTCCACTCCGATATTGTAGGAACTGAATGAAACAAAAATGTTAAATCATAAAACCTGAGAGGAAACCTATGAGGAGATATAATGTTTCTTGCATGGACTGGGATATGAGTGGAATTATAGCTTACAAAAGAAAGTGCCTCCATGATAACATTCACTGGTTGATGGTCAACATTTCAGCCACCGATTTTCTGCAGGTATCACACCATCATCTGGAGGCTGACACGGGATCCAAGCAGCGTTGTAATGGGAGAGTCATGGGATAATTAATGTGAGCGTTACTTTTTTATTCATTTTATAGTATTCTGGGTTTTTTCCTGAATATGTGAAGGCTAATAAAACCTATATATTTTATAACAACAACCAGCAGTTTCTTCCTCCGACTCCAGCAGAATACACTTTTTATAATTTAATCTTCCCTAATTCATGTCTCAGTCGTTTACACTCGAATCTCAGTCAGCAAATAACTGCTATATGAGGAGGATGACACCTTCATTATCTTGAGCAAATAGTGAGTGTGATGGGAGAAGTGCACAATAGGGCACAACCCTAACACAGGAGATAGCATAAACATTAGTTTTGCTCACCTTGAGTGGTTGTGTGAAGATACAACCACTATAAGGGTACGGTTCCACTTGCGTATAGCTTCTGATGCAAGAGCATCGGTGGCAATATACTAATGACCCTCTGCTACGAGCCTCAGCCAAGGGTCATGCGACTGTGATGCGATCTTGCGTTCGTATCACAGCTGCGGAGAAGAGGGAGGGAACACTTTCTTCCCATCTCCTCCGCTGCCTGTCTCTTCGTATATCGCACTGCACTCGGATTACATGCGAGTGCAGTGCGATGTTTCACACACTTCCATAGACTTGTATTGGGGTGCATGAGCCAAGACTCGCTGCCAAACGCAGCATTCAGTTATGGCATGAAAAATCAATCGCAGATGGACACTGCCCCATAGAATTGCACTGGAGTGAGAGCAATCCGATGTTTTATCGGATTGCACTCGCCCGTGCAAAACGCAAGTGGAACTGAGGCCTACAAGTTCAAATAGCCTAATGCCCTGACCCGTGGTGGGGGGAAAAATCCACCAGATGAAAATTACCAAAACAGGATAAAAACACATTTTAAAATTGGCTGCACTGCTGGAAAGAGGTTTCTTGCTGCAGTATTTGAAGGTTCCTTATCACTGCTTAAATTTTTGTAGTTCGACACTATCTCTTTTTTCTTAAAGGGAATCTGTCAGCAGGATTTTGCTACCTCATCTAAGAGCAGCATGATATAGGCAAAAAGGACCTGAGTTCAACAATGTATCACTTAGATTAGCGGCTGCAGCCGTTCTGACACAGTAAGGGTACTTTCACACCTCCGGTTTTTCTTCTGCGGCACAATCCGGCACTTTGCAGGAAAATCGCAACCGGTTTTTTTTGCTGCCGGTTGCGATTTTCCTGCATAGACTTTAATTAGTGCCGCATTGTGCCGCATGGCCTTGCGTTCCATCCGTTTTTTGCCGCATGCGGCAGATTTAGCCGATGCGGCGGCCGGATGGAACGTTGCCTGGCACGTTTTTTCGTGCGGCAAAAAAAACCGCATCGCGCCGCATTCTGCCGATGCGGCGCATCTCTCAATGCATGCCTATGGCGGCCGGATGCGGCGCGATGCGGCAAATACCGCATACGGCTGCCGCATGCGGTTTTTGCCACTGCGCATGCTCAGTAGCATGCCGCAAGCGGCAAAAACCGGGTGGGCCGCATGGGAAAAACTTATGCAAAGGATGCGGTGTTTTCACCGCATCCGTTGCATAGCTTGCACAGCCGGATTGAGCCGCAGGGCTCAAGCCGGATGTGTGAAAGTAGCCTAAAAGATTTGAGATTTTGCATGTAGCAGATCTCTGGGAGCTGCCCCCGCCCACACCAGGCTCTCAGTGTACATTTCCATAGACAGAAGCTGCTAATCGCAGAAGGGGGCGGAGTCGGACTAGAGCGCAGTTGCTGCTGAGACCCACTAATGATAAAAATAAGATGCATAAACTAACATTGCAGGTAACAAAAATAGACTGTGAGAGAAGACACGCAGGGCTGAATTCTTTGTTTTAACTCTTGCAGCATGCTGTCTTCAGGTTACATTGCAGAAACCTGCTGACAGATTCCCTTTAAGTGTTTTAGCAACTCTCTTTCTTTTACTCTACACACTTTTTTTCCTGGCTTCCTGCCCTCTTTTTCAAATTTGAGTCCCAACCTCTCAGTGGGTGGTAGTTTAGACTTCTTGGCTCCCATTTTGCACTATAAATATCTCCATATACCAGTGTTTGTTACCTGTTGTTTTTTTACACTTAAAGGGAATGTATCGCGTTTTTTTATTTTTGTATTTAAAATAGTGATTATGAAATCAAGTATTTTTAATACAAAATGAAAATCGCAGCTTATTTAGTTTTTATGTAATTCTAATTTTACTGGAGGCACTGGGGGCTGCCATGGATTTGCTGTGTGTGTAACGACAGTTACTCACTCCTTTATGGCAGCCCCTGTGCATAGAGAACAGTGGTCGGGATCCGAGCCCATCATTTACATTACAGTGAGCGTCTGCTGTGACCTGGACCTGCCCCCTGGGCTGTCCAGATCACAGCAGAGGGAGGAGATCTGCGCCATCATTGTGGAGCTCACAGCCATGCTGTTTGCTCCACTTTACACCTGTCAACCGCCGGGATGTGTGAGTACGGGCCGCCTCCCCTCCCCCCGTTACCATCTCCGATGACACCCCCTCCCTCCACTCTCCCCAGCCCCCGCTACTGCTACCGCCGCCCCTCCTCCCCTCCGTTACCGTCTCCAATGACACCCCCTCCCTCCGCTCTCCCCAGCCCCCGCTATGCCCGCCGCCGCTGCTGTGTGTGTGTGTTTGTGTGCCACTGCATGTGAGACCTGTGTGTGTGTTCCGGTGATACTGTCTGCAGGGTTGTGTATCTAATCCTCTCCTGTGTGATACTGTCTGCTGAGCCGGGTATTTAATCCTATCCTGTGTGATACTGTCTGCACAGCTGTGTATCTAATCCTATCCTGTGTGATACTGTCTGCACGGCTGTGTATCTAATCCTATCCTGTGTGATACTGTCTGCACGTCTGTGTATCTAATCCTCTCCTGTGTGATGCTGTCAGCTGAGCCGTGTATCTAATCCTCTCCTGTGTGATACTGTCTGCATGGCTGTGTATCTAATCCTCTTCTGTGTGATACTGTCTGCACGGCTGTGTATCTAATCCTATCCTGTGTGATACTGTCTGCACGGCTGTGTATCTAATCCTCTCTTGTGTGATACTGTCTGCTGAGCCGTGTATCTAATCCTATCCTGTGTGATACTGTCTACACGGCTGTGTAGCTAATCATCTCCTGTGTAATATTGTCTGCACGGCTGTGTATCTAATCCTCTCCTGTGTGATACTGTCTGCACGGCTGTGTATCTAATCCTCTCGTGTGATACTGTCTGCTGAGCCGTGTATCTAATCCTATCCTGTGTGATACTGTCTGCACGGCTGTGTATCTAATCCTCTCTTGTGTGATACTGTCTGCACGGCTGTGTATCTAATCCTCACCTGTGTGATACTGTCTGCACAGCTGTGTATCTAATCCTCTCCTGTGTGATACTGTCTGCACGGCTGTGTATCTAATCCTCTCCTGTGTGATACTGTCTGCTGAGCCGTGTATCTAATCCTATCCTGTGTGATACTGTCTGCACGGTTGTGTATCTAATCCTCTCCTGTGTGATACTGTCTTCACGGCTGTGTATCTAAATCTATCCTGTGTGATACTGTCTGCACGGCTGTGTATCTAATCATCTCCTGTGTGATACTGTCTGCACGGCTGTGTATGTAATCCTATCCTGTGTGATACTCCTGTTGTCCTTGGTGACACTTTACACATTTCTGGTCACCAACAAAATGGCTCTGCACTATGTCCCTACATGTCATTCTCTGTTATCCTTTGTAAACACTCAGATTGGGAGGGGGGAGGCGTGCCATCACACACAGGAGAGCAGACTCCACCCACTTTACTGCAGCTGTAATCTGAGCTTTTTCTACAGTGGGATCTCTGCAGGATTTCAGAAGCTGCTCCCCCTAGTGTTAAACAGTGGAAAATATCAAAACTTTTTAATTTTTTTTAATATTTTGCTCAATTAAAAAAAAAATAATAATATTTAAACAAAACATTAAAAAATTTTTACTTTACATTTTTTCAGTTATTGAATTTTTTTTTTCTGACGATACATTCCCTTTAATAAGAATGCCAGTACGGCATTGAAAAGCATGGTGGATAATAAAGAAAATACCGCAGCAAAAGACTTTTTTCAAGCAGCGCAGCTAATTTTTAAACATGTTTTTATCCTGTTTTGCTACCTTATCAGCTCAGCTTTCTATACACATTTGCCCACAAGTCCTTCATGGACTACATTACAACCAGCCATCTATGGTTGTTTCCCATTGTCCCTCGTGCTGTAATCTATTATTGTGGTAGATCTGAAGAATGATCTCACGTCTGATTTTTACTTAAAGATAATCTGAATAATTTTTTAAGTGGAATACGTGATCAGATTAATGCTGCCCAAACTCTGGACCTGGGCAGGTCTCTCCTTTTAAGAAAAACCTGTCAAAGGGATCTGGGCTGGGAGAAGCTGGACAGGGACTGCAGCGGACCAGTTACTTAAGACAAATAGTCTTCAGCCTGGTTGCAATCACAGCAAGTGTCTAATAAATGCCCACAGCTCAGAAATCATGAAACTAATTAAAGCCTTTATAGGGAACCTTTCTCCAAAAATGTTATGGACACAACTTCATTTATTGCGGTTGTTCACTGCTCGGACCCCTTCTCAATCACTATATTTCCTCCATGAAAGATATTAACAACTATACTCACCTATAGTGCGGGTGCTGTTATAGCGATGTCGATGTCAATATTGGCCACTATCTACAGTAATCACTGTGCATAAGGTTGACGAAGGGGTGGGGTCCTCTATTAGATCACCCACTGCCACCACATGACTGTGAGGTGCTACTGCAGACCTAACAATAGCCTCTGGGGCTGCAATGTATAATAATCCAAGGCTGTATTTAATAGACTGCCTGTTAATATGAACATTGACTGCCAGGGATAGTGCACTGCACTACAGTAGTGCGGGGAATTACCGAAGTAATAAGAGGATTACATGTATGATTGCACTAATAATAACAACAGTAAATAAAAACAAAACAAATCACAGTTTTAGCAATAAGTAAAATGTTTTTTAAAAGTAAAAATAAACTAAAATTGCATGATACTGATGAATATACATCTTTCTATAGCTTAAAACCCTAGAACACATACCTGGGGCCTCGCAGGCCTGCTAGGTCACTTGTTTTCTATGGTAGATTTCTATGATTGCGCGTTCTAGGGTTAATATGGAGAGAGTATAATTGGTACTACTCATGCACAGAGACAAGAAGCCCCACTAAAAGCCATATAAATCAGTGCTAGATGGGAATGCAGCATAGTGGCTCTCCTGACCTGAGCGCAACAGCTTCATGTATTTCTATGCAGCTGTCATGTTCAGGTCGGGAGAGCCACCGGCCAGTCCGTGCACTGCTTTCCGATTTCTGGGCCGATTTCTTTGGCTATCTGACTGCTTGCTAACTGTATGTAATAATCTGGCTTCCGAAGAAGCTGTGTGTGTCAAGCAAGTTCCCATGTAATCCAGAGCAAAGAAAATTCACCTACTATTAAATATCACCAAATTTCACAAAACTCAAGTCAGGCAAATTCACGCAATTAGATGAACAGATTTGATTAGGCTTAAATTGAAAATGCCCCAATTGCCATTTCTTATGCTCTGAGAACTGTCCTGACACTAAATAAATATAAGCAGAGGGCCAGGAAGAGTTAAAAAAGCAAATACTACAGTTCAAAAGTTTAGGGTCATTTAGATATTTCCTTATTTTTGAAAGAAAAGCACTTTTTTTCTAATGAAGCTAACATTTAATTAAACAGAAATAGATTCTATACATTGTTAATGTGGTAAATGACTATTCTAGGTGCAAACATCTGGTTTTTAATGCACTACATAGGTGTATAGAGGCCCATTTCCAACAACCACCACTCCAGTGTTCTAATGGTACATTGTGTTTGCTGTGTTTCTTTTGATTAGCCGGCAGGGCCCGACATCATTACTGTAGTAAATCCGAATTTCTTGGGCAATTTGTAATAAAATGTGTTGTAGGGGGCATGTTACACTGTATGGAACAATTAAATGGGTATCGTACTGAGTGTGTAGTATGTGCGCCTGTTTCCTGCCTCATAATGTGATAAAATATCTACATTAGACGAAACATAAAAATATTGTGGATATTAGAATATAACAATACGATCAGCAAAATACAAAACATGAGCGGATAATTTTTACATTTGAATTTGCAGAATTTTCACAAAAGAATGTAAATTTGTGGAGTCTAAATTCAAACAGATTTCAACAGAGAGGAGAGAAACAGAAAGGAGAGAGAGGAACAGAAGAGAGGGAGAGAGACAGCAATACAAGAGAGATGGAAAAGAGTGAGGGGAGAGAAACAGCGGAGAGAGCAACAGACAGGAGTGAGCAACAGAGAGAAGAGAGAAACAGAGGAGAAAAGATAAAGAGAAACAGAGAAGAGAGGGAGGAGTGAGCAAAACAGAGAGAAGAGAAAGAGGAGAGAGAAACAGATGAGAAAGAAGATAGAGAGAAAAAGAGAATAGAGGGAGGAGAGAGCAAAACAGAGAGAAACAGGGGAGAGAGACGAGAGAGAAGGGAGAGTAGTGAGAGAGGAGAGAAAGAGGAAACAGGAGAGAAAGAGGGAATGGGAGAGAGAGAGAGAGAGAGAGGGAAAGAAGACACCGAGAAACAGAAGAGAGGGAGGGAAGAGCAAAACACAGAAAAGAGAGAAAAGGGAGAGAGAAGAAAGAGAGAAACAGGGGAGAGAGAATAAAGAGAGAAACAGAGAATGGAGGAGGGAGCAAAACATAGAAAAGAGAGAAACAGGGGAGAGAATAAAGAGAGAAACAGAGAATGGAGGAGGGAGCAAAACATAGAAAAGAGAGAAACAGGGGAGAGAATAAAGAGAGAAACAGAGAATGGAGGAGGGAGCAAAACATAGAAAAGAGAGAAACAGGGGAGAGAGAATAAAGAGAGAAACAGAGAATGGAGGAGGGAGCAAAACACAGAAAAGAGAGAAACAGGGGAGAATAAAGAGAGAAACAGAGAATGGAGGAGGGAGCAAAACACAGAAAAGAGAGAAACAGGGGAGAATAAAGAGAGAAACAGAGAATGGAGGAGGGAGCAAAACACAGAAAAGAGAGAAACAGGGGAGAGAATAAAGAGAGAAACAGAGAATGGAGGAAGGAGCAAAACACAGAAAAGAGAGAAACAGGGGAGAGAGAATAAAGAGAGAAACAGAGAATGGAGGAAGGAGCAAAACATAGAAAAGAGAGAAACAGGGGAGAGAGAATAAAGAGAGAAACAGAGAATGGAGGAGGGAGCAAAACATAGAAAAGAGAGAAACAGGGGAGAGAAGAAAGAGAAAAACAGAGAATGGAGGAGGGAGCAAAACATAAAAAAGAGAGAAACAGGGGAGAGAGAATAAAGAGAGAAACAGAGAATGGAGGAGGGAGCAAAACACAGAAAAGAGAGAAACAGGGGAGAGAGAATAAAGAGAGAAACAGAGAATGGAGGAGGGAGCAAAACACAGAAAAGAGAGAAACAGGGGAGAGAGAATAAAGAGAGAAACAGAGAATGGAGGAGGGAGCAAAACATAGAAAAGAGAGAAACAGGGGAGAGAGAAGAAAGAGAGAAACAGAGAATGGAGGAGGGAGCAAAACATAGAAGAGAGAGAAACAGGGGGGAGAAGAAAGAGAGAAACAGAGAATGGATGAGGGAGCAAAACATAGAAAAGAGAGAAACAGGGGAGAGAAGAAAGAGAGAAACAGAGAATGGAGGAGGGAGCAAAACACAGAAAAGAGAGAAACAGGGGAGAGAGAAGAGAGAAACAGAGAATGGAGGAGGGAGCAAAACACAGAAAAGAGAGAAACAGGGGAGAGAGAAGAGAGAAACAGAGAATGGAGGAGGGAGCAAAACATAGAAAAGAGAGAAACAGGAGAGAAAGAATAAAGAGAGAAACAGAGAATGGAGGAGGGAGCAAAACACAGAAAAGAGAGAAACAGGGGAGAGAATAAAGAGAGAAACAGAGAATGGAGGAGGGAGCAAAACACAGAAAAGAGAGAAACAGGGGAGACAATAAAGAGAGAAACAGAGAATGGAGGAGGGAGCAAAACATAGAAAAGAGAGAAACAGGGGAGAGAGAATAAAGAGAGAAACAGAGAATGGAGGAGGGAGCAAAACACAGAAAAGAGAGAAACAGGGGAGAGAGAAGAAAGAGAGAAGCAGAGAATGGAGGAGGGAGCAAAACACAGAAAAGAGAGAAACAGGGGAGAGAGAAGAAAGAGAGAAGCAGAGAATGGAGGAGGGAGCAAAACACAGAAAAGAGAGAAACAGGGGAGAGAGAAGAAAGAGAGAAACAGAGAATGGAGGAGGGAGCAAAACACAGAAAAGAGAGAAACAGGGGAGAGAGAAGAAAGAGAGAAACAGAGAATGGAGGAGGGAGCAAAACACAGAAAAGAGAGAAACAGGGGAGAGAGAATAAAGAGAGAAACAGAGAATGGAGGAGGGAGCAAAACATAGAAAAGAGAGAAACAGGGGAGAGAATAAAGAGAGAAACAGAGAATGGAGGAGGGAGCAAAACACAGAAAAGAGAGAAACAGGGGAGAGAGAATAAAGAGAGAAACAGAGAATGGAGGAAGGAGCAAAACACAGAAAAGAGAGAAACAGGGGAGAGAGAATAAAGAGAGAAACAGAGAATGGAGGAAGGAGCAAAACATAGAAAAGAGAGAAACAGGGGAGAGAGAATAAAGAGAGAAACAGAGAATGGAGGAGGGAGCAAAACACAGAAAAGAGAGAAACAGGGGAGAGAGAATAAAGAGAGAAACAGAGAATGGAGGAGGGAGCAAAACACAGAAAAGAGAGAAACAGGGGAGAGAAGAAAGAGAAAAACAGAGAATGGAGGAGGGAGCAAAACATAGAAAAGAGAGAAACAGGGGAGAGAGAAGAAAGAGAGAAACAGAGAATGGAGGAGGGAGCAAAACACAGAAAAGAGAGAAACAGGGGAGAGAATAAAGAGAGAAACAGAGAATGGAGGAGGGAGCAAAACATAGAAAAGAGAGAAACAGGGGAGAGAGAATAAAGAGAGAAACAGAGAATGGAGGAGGGAGCAAAACACAGAAAAGAGAGAAACAGGGGAGAATAAAGAGAGAAACAGAGAATGGAGGAGGGAGCAAAACACAGAAAAGAGAGAAACAGGGGAGAATAAAGAGAGAAACAGAGAATGGAGGAGGGAGCAAAACACAGAAAAGAGAGAAACAGGGGAGAGAGAAGAAAGAGAGAAACAGAGAATGGAGGAGGGAGCAAAACATAGAAAAGAGAGAGAAACAGGGGAGAGAGAATAAAGAGAGAAACAGAGAATGGAGGAGGGAGCAAAACATAGAAAAGAGAGAAACAGGGGAGAGAATAAAGAGAGAAACAGAGAATGGAGGAGGGAGCAAAACATAGAAAAGAGAGAAACAGGGGAGAGAATAAAGAGAGAAACAGAGAATGGAGGAAGGAGCAAAACACAGAAAAGAGAGAAACAGGGGAGAGAGAATAAAGAGAGAAACAGAGAATGGAGGAAGGAGCAAAACATAGAAAAGAGAGAAACAGGGGAGAGAGAATAAAGAGAGAAACAGAGAATGGAGGAGGGAGCAAAACATAGAAAAGAGAGAAACAGGGGAGAGAAGAAAGAGAAAAACAGAGAATGGAGGAGGGAGCAAAACATAAAAAAGAGAGAAACAGGGGAGAGAGAATAAAGAGAGAAACAGAGAATGGAGGAGGGAGCAAAACACAGAAAAGAGAGAAACAGGGGAGAGAGAATAAAGAGAGAAACAGAGAATGGAGGAGGGAGCAAAACACAGAAAAGAGAGAAACAGGGGAGAGAGAATAAAGAGAGAAACAGAGAATGGAGGAGGGAGCAAAACATAGAAAAGAGAGAAACAGGGGAGAGAGAAGAAAGAGAGAAACAGAGAATGGAGGAGGGAGCAAAACATAGAAGAGAGAGAAACAGGGGGGAGAAGAAAGAGAGAAACAGAGAATGGAGGAGGGAGCAAAACATAGAAAAGAGAGAAACAGGGGAGAGAAGAAAGAGAGAAACAGAGAATGGAGGAGGGAGCAAAACACAGAAAAGAGAGAAACAGGGGAGAGAGAAGAGAGAAACAGAGAATGGAGGAGGGAGCAAAACACAGAAAAGAGAGAAACAGGGGAGAGAGAAGAGAGAAACAGAGAATGGAGGAGGGAGCAAAACATAGAAAAGAGAGAAACAGGAGAGAAAGAATAAAGAGAGAAACAGAGAATGGAGGAGGGAGCAAAACACAGAAAAGAGAGAAACAGGGGAGAGAATAAAGAGAGAAACAGAGAATGGAGGAGGGAGCAAAACGCAGAAAAGAGAGAAACAGGGGAGACAATAAAGAGAGAAACAGAGAATGGAGGAGGGAGCAAAACATAGAAAAGAGAGAAACAGGGGAGAGAGAATAAAGAGAGAAACAGAGAATGGAGGAGGGAGCAAAACACAGAAAAGAGAGAAACAGGGGAGAGAGAAGAAAGAGAGAAGCAGAGAATGGAGGAGGGAGCAAAACACAGAAAAGAGAGAAACAGGGGAGAGAGAAGAAAGAGAGAAGCAGAGAATGGAGGAGGGAGCAAAACACAGAAAAGAGAGAAACAGGGGAGAGAGAAGAAAGAGAGAAACAGAGAATGGAGGAGGGAGCAAAACACAGAAAAGAGAGAAACAGGGGAGAGAGAAGAAAGAGAGAAACAGAGAATGGAGGAGGGAGCAAAACACAGAAAAGAGAGAAACAGGGGAGAGAGAATAAAGAGAGAAACAGAGAATGGAGGAGGGAGCAAAACATAGAAAAGAGAGAAACAGGGGAGAGAATAAAGAGAGAAACAGAGAATGGAGGAGGGAGCAAAACACAGAAAAGAGAGAAACAGGGGAGAGAGAATAAAGAGAGAAACAGAGAATGGAGGAAGGAGCAAAACACAGAAAAGAGAGAAACAGGGGAGAGAGAATAAAGAGAGAAACAGAGAATGGAGGAAGGAGCAAAACATAGAAAAGAGAGAAACAGGGGAGAGAGAATAAAGAGAGAAACAGAGAATGGAGGAGGGAGCAAAACACAGAAAAGAGAGAAACAGGGGAGAGAGAATAAAGAGAGAAACAGAGAATGGAGGAGGGAGCAAAACACAGAAAAGAGAGAAACAGGGGAGAGAAGAAAGAGAAAAACAGAGAATGGAGGAGGGAGCAAAACATAGAAAAGAGAGAAACAGGGGAGAGAGAAGAAAGAGAGAAACAGAGAATGGAGGAGGGAGCAAAACACAGAAAAGAGAGAAACAGGGGAGAGAATAAAGAGAGAAACAGAGAATGGAGGAGGGAGCAAAACATAGAAAAGAGAGAAACAGGGGAGAGAGAAGAAAGAGAGAAACAGAGAATGGAGGAGGGAGCAAAACACAGAAAAGAGAGAAACAGGGGAGAGAGAAGAAAGAGAGAAACAGAGAATGGAGGAGGGAGCAAAACACAGAAAAGAGAGAAACAGGGGAGAGAGAATAAAGAGAGAAACAGAGAATGGAGGAGGGAGCAAAACATAGAAAAGAGAGAAACAGGGGAGAGAATAAAGAGAGAAACAGAGAATGGAGGAGGGAGCAAAACACAGAAAAGAGAGAAACAGGGGAGAGAGAATAAAGAGAGAAACAGAGAATGGAGGAAGGAGCAAAACACAGAAAAGAGAGAAACAGGGGAGAGAGAATAAAGAGAGAAACAGAGAATGGAGGAAGGAGCAAAACACAGAAAAGAGAGAAACAGGGGAGAGAAGAAAGAGAGAAACAGGGGAGAGAAGAAAGAGAAAAACAGAGAATGGAGGAGGGAGCAAAACACAGAAAAGAGAGAAACAGGAGAGAGAAACAGAGAATGGAGGAGGGAGCAAAACACAGAAAAGAGAGAAACAGGGGAGAGAGAATAAAGAGAGAAACAGAGAATGGAGGAAGGAGCAAAACACAGAAAAGAGAGAAACAGGGGAGAGAGAATAAAGAGAGAAACAGAGAATGGAGGAAGGAGCAAAACATAGAAAAGAGAGAAACAGGGGAGAGAGAATGAAGAGAGAAACAGAGAATGGAGGAGGGAGCAAAACACAGAAAAGAGAGAAACAGGGGAGAGAGAATAAAGAGAGAAACAGAGAATGGAGAAGGGAGCAAAACACAGAAAAGAGAGAAACAGGGGAGAGAAGAAAGAGAAAAACAGAGAATGGAGGAGGGAGCAAAACATAGAAAAGAGAGAAACAGGGGAGAGAGAAGAAAGAGAGAAACAGAGAATGGAGGAGGGAGCAAAACACAGAAAAGAGAGAAACAGGGGAGAGAATAAAGAGAGAAACAGAGAATGGAGGAGGGAGCAAAACATAGAAAAGAGAGAAACAGGGGAGAGAGAAGAAAGAGAGAAACAGAGAATGGAGGAGGGAGCAAAACACAGAAAAGAGAGAAACAGGGGAGAGAGAAGAAAGAGAGAAACAGAGAATGGAGGAGGGAGCAAAACACAGAAAAGAGAGAAACAGGGGAGAGAGAATAAAGAGAGAAACAGAGAATGGAGGAGGGAGCAAAACATAGAAAAGAGAGAAACAGGGGAGAGAATAAAGAGAGAAACAGAGAATGGAGGAGGGAGCAAAACACAGAAAAGAGAGAAACAGGGGAGAGAGAATAAAGAGAGAAACAGAGAATGGAGGAAGGAGCAAAACACAGAAAAGAGAGAAACAGGGGAGAGAAGAAAGAGAAAAACAGAGAATGGAGGAGGGAGCAAAACATAGAAAAGAGAGAAACAGGGGAGAGAGAAGAAAGAGAGAAACAGAGAATGGAGGAGGGAGCAAAACACAGAAAAGAGAGAAACAGGGGAGAGAATAAAGAGAGAAACAGAGAATGGAGGAAGGAGCAAAACATAGAAAAGAGAGAAACGGAAGAAAGAGAGAAACAGAGAATGGAGGAGGGAGCAAAACACAGAAAAGAGAGAAACAGGGGAGAGAGAATAAAGAGAGACACAGAGAATGGAGGAGGGAGCAAAACACAGAAAAGAGAGAAACAGAGAATGGAGGAGGGAGCAAAACATAGAAAAGAGAGAAACAGGGGAGAGAGAAGAAAGAGAGAAACAGAGAATGGAGGAGGGAGCAAAACATAGAAAAGAGAGAAACAGGGGAGAGAGAAGAAAGAGAGAAACAGAGAATGGAGGAGGGAGCAAAACATAGAAAAGAGAGAAACAGGGGAGAGAGAAGAAAGAGAGAAACAGAGAATGGAGGAGGGAGCAAAACATAGAAAAGAGAGAAACGGGAGAGAGAAGAAAGAGAGAAACAGAGAATGGAGGAGGGAGCAAAACACAGAAAAGAGAGAAACAGGGGAGAGAAGAAAGAGAAACAGAGAATGGAGGAGGGAGCAAAACACAGAAAAGAGAGAAACAGGGGAGAGAGAAGAGAGAAACAGAGAATGGAGGAGGGAGCAAAACATAGAAAAGAGAGAAACAGGAGAGAAAGAATAAAGAGAGAAACAGAGAATGGAGGAGGGAGCAAAACACAGAAAAGAGAGAAACAGGGGAGAGAATAAAGAGAGAAACAGAGAATGGAGGAGGGAGCAAAACGCAGAAAAGAGAGAAACAGGGGAGACAATAAAGAGAGAAACAGAGAATGGAGGAGGGAGCAAAACATAGAAAAGAGAGAAACAGGGGAGAGAGAATAAAGAGAGAAACAGAGAATGGAGGAGGGAGCAAAACACAGAAAAGAGAGAAACAGGGGAGAGAGAAGAAAGAGAGAAGCAGAGAATGGAGGAGGGAGCAAAACACAGAAAAGAGAGAAACAGGGGAGAGAGAAGAAAGAGAGAAGCAGAGAATGGAGGAGGGAGCAAAACACAGAAAAGAGAGAAACAGGGGAGAGAGAAGAAAGAGAGAAACAGAGAATGGAGGAGGGAGCAAAACACAGAAAAGAGAGAAACAGGGGAGAGAGAAGAAAGAGAGAAACAGAGAATGGAGGAGGGAGCAAAACACAGAAAAGAGAGAAACAGGGGAGAGAGAATAAAGAGAGAAACAGAGAATGGAGGAGGGAGCAAAACATAGAAAAGAGAGAAACAGGGGAGAGAATAAAGAGAGAAACAGAGAATGGAGGAGGGAGCAAAACACAGAAAAGAGAGAAACAGGGGAGAGAGAATAAAGAGAGAAACAGAGAATGGAGGAAGGAGCAAAACACAGAAAAGAGAGAAACAGGGGAGAGAGAATAAAGAGAGAAACAGAGAATGGAGGAAGGAGCAAAACATAGAAAAGAGAGAAACAGGGGAGAGAGAATAAAGAGAGAAACAGAGAATGGAGGAGGGAGCAAAACACAGAAAAGAGAGAAACAGGGGAGAGAGAATAAAGAGAGAAACAGAGAATGGAGGAGGGAGCAAAACACAGAAAAGAGAGAAACAGGGGAGAGAAGAAAGAGAAAAACAGAGAATGGAGGAGGGAGCAAAACATAGAAAAGAGAGAAACAGGGGAGAGAGAAGAAAGAGAGAAACAGAGAATGGAGGAGGGAGCAAAACACAGAAAAGAGAGAAACAGGGGAGAGAATAAAGAGAGAAACAGAGAATGGAGGAGGGAGCAAAACATAGAAAAGAGAGAAACAGGGGAGAGAGAAGAAAGAGAGAAACAGAGAATGGAGGAGGGAGCAAAACACAGAAAAGAGAGAAACAGGGGAGAGAGAAGAAAGAGAGAAACAGAGAATGGAGGAGGGAGCAAAACACAGAAAAGAGAGAAACAGGGGAGAGAGAATAAAGAGAGAAACAGAGAATGGAGGAGGGAGCAAAACATAGAAAAGAGAGAAACAGGGGAGAGAATAAAGAGAGAAACAGAGAATGGAGGAGGGAGCAAAACACAGAAAAGAGAGAAACAGGGGAGAGAGAATAAAGAGAGAAACAGAGAATGGAGGAAGGAGCAAAACACAGAAAAGAGAGAAACAGGGGAGAGAGAATAAAGAGAGAAACAGAGAATGGAGGAAGGAGCAAAACACAGAAAAGAGAGAAACAGGGGAGAGAAGAAAGAGAGAAACAGGGGAGAGAAGAAAGAGAAAAACAGAGAATGGAGGAGGGAGCAAAACACAGAAAAGAGAGAAACAGGAGAGAGAAACAGAGAATGGAGGAGGGAGCAAAACACAGAAAAGAGAGAAACAGGGGAGAGAGAATAAAGAGAGAAACAGAGAATGGAGGAAGGAGCAAAACACAGAAAAGAGAGAAACAGGGGAGAGAGAATAAAGAGAGAAACAGAGAATGGAGGAAGGAGCAAAACATAGAAAAGAGAGAAACAGGGGAGAGAGAATGAAGAGAGAAACAGAGAATGGAGGAGGGAGCAAAACACAGAAAAGAGAGAAACAGGGGAGAGAGAATAAAGAGAGAAACAGAGAATGGAGAAGGGAGCAAAACACAGAAAAGAGAGAAACAGGGTAGAGAAGAAAGAGAAAAACAGAGAATGGAGGAGGGAGCAAAACATAGAAAAGAGAGAAACAGGGGAGAGAGAAGAAAGAGAGAAACAGAGAATGGAGGAGGGAGCAAAACACAGAAAAGAGAGAATCAGGGGAGAGAATAAAGAGAGAAACAGAGAATGGAGGAGGGAGCAAAACATAGAAAAGAGAGAAACAGGGGAGAGAGAAGAAAGAGAGAAACAGAGAATGGAGGAGGGAGCAAAACACAGAAAAGAGAGAAACAGGGGAGAGAGAAGAAAGAGAGAAACAGAGAATGGAGGAGGGAGCAAAACACAGAAAAGAGAGAAACAGGGGAGAGAGAATAAAGAGAGAAACAGAGAATGGAGGAGGGAGCAAAACATAGAAAAGAGAGAAACAGGGGAGAGAATAAAGAGAGAAACAGAGAATGGAGGAGGGAGCAAAACACAGAAAAGAGAGAAACAGGGGAGAGAGAATAAAGAGAGAAACAGAGAATGGAGGAAGGAGCAAAACACAGAAAAGAGAGAAACAGGGGAGAGAAGAAAGAGAAAAACAGAGAATGGAGGAGGGAGCAAAACATAGAAAAGAGAGAAACAGGGGAGAGAGAAGAAAGAGAGAAACAGAGAATGGAGGAGGGAGCAAAACACAGAAAAGAGAGAAACAGGGGAGAGAATAAAGAGAGAAACAGAGAATGGAGGAAGGAGCAAAACATAGAAAAGAGAGAAACGGAAGAAAGAGAGAAACAGAGAATGGAGGAGGGAGCAAAACACAGAAAAGAGAGAAACAGGGGAGAGAGAATAAAGAGAGACACAGAGAATGGAGGAGGGAGCAAAACACAGAAAAGAGAGAAACAGAGAATGGAGGAGGGAGCAAAACATAGAAAAGAGAGAAACAGGGGAGAGAGAAGAAAGAGAGAAACAGAGAATGGAGGAGGGAGCAAAACATAGAAAAGAGAGAAACAGGGGAGAGAGAAGAAAGAGAGAAACAGAGAATGGAGGAGGGAGCAAAACATAGAAAAGAGAGAAACAGGGGAGAGAGAAGAAAGAGAGAAACAGAGAATGGAGGAGGGAGCAAAACATAGAAAAGAGAGAAACGGGAGAGAGAAGAAAGAGAGAAACAGAGAATGGAGGAGGGAGCAAAACACAGAAAAGAGAGAAACAGGGGAGAGAAGAAAGAGAAACAGAGAATAGAGGAGGGAGCAAAACACAGAAAAGAGAGAAACAGGGGAGAGAAGAAAGAGAAACAGAGAATGGAGGAGGGAGCAAAACACAGAAAAGAGAGAAACAGGGGAGAGAAGAAAGAGAAACAGAGAATGGAGGAGGGAGCAAAACACAGAAAAGAGAGAAACAGGGGAGAGAGAAGAAAGAGAGAAACAGAGAATGGAGGAGGGAGCAAAACACAGAAAAGAGAAACAGGGGAGAGAAGAAAGAGAAAAACAGAGAATGGAGGAGGGAGCAAAACATAGAAAAGAGAGAAACAGGGGAGAGAGAAGAAAGAGAGAAACAGAGAATGGAGGAGGGAGCAAAACACAGAAAAGAGAGAAACAGGGGAGAGAATAAAGAGAGAAACAGAGAATGGAGGAGGGAGCAAAACATAGAAAAGAGAGAAACGGAAGAATGAGAGAAACAGAGAATGGAGGAGGGAGCAAAACACAGAAAAGAGAGAAACAGGGGAGAGAGAATAAAGAGAGAAACAGAGAATGGAGGAGGGAGCAAAACACAGAAAAGAGAGAAACAGAGAATGGAGGAGGGAGCAAAACATAGAAAAGAGAGAAACGGGAGAGAGAAGAAAGAGAGAAACAGAGAATGGAGGAGGGAGCAAAACATAGAAAAGAGAGAAACAGGGGAGAGAGAAGAAAGAGAGAAACAGAGAATGGAGGAGGGAGCAAAACATAGAAAAGAGAGAAACAGGGGAGAGAGAAGAAAGAGAGAAACAGAGAATGGAGGAGGGAGCAAAACACAGAAAAGAGAGAAACAGGGGAGAGAATAAAGAGAGAAACAGAGAATGGAGGAGGGAGCAAACCATAGAAAAGAGAGAAACGGAAGAAAGAGAGAAACAGAGAATGGAGGAGGGAGCAAAACACAGAAAAGAGAGAAACAGGGGAGAGAAGAAAGAGAAAAACAGAGAATGGAGGAGGGAGCAAAACACAGAAAGAGAGAAACAGGGGAGAGAGAATAAAGAGAGAAACAGAGAATGGGGGAGGGAGCAAAACACAGAAAAGAGAGAAACAGAGAATGGAGGAGGGAGCAAAACATAGAAAAGAGAGAAACAGGGGAGAGAGAAGAAAGAGAGAAACAGAGAATGGAGGAGGGAGCAAAACATAGAAAAGAGAGAAACAGGGGAGAGAGAAGAAAGAGAGAAACAGAGAATGGAGGAGGGAGCAAAACATAGAAAAGAGAGAAACAGGGGAGAGAGAAGAAAGAGAGAAACAGAGAATGGAGGAGGGAGCAAAACATAGAAAAGAGAGAAACGGGAGAGAGAAGAAAGAGAGAAACAGAGAATGGAGGAGGGAGCAAAACACAGAAAAGAGAGAAACAGGGGAGAGAAGAAAGAGAAACAGAGAATGGAGGAGGGAGCAAAACACAGAAAAGAGAGAAACAGGGGAGAGAAGAAAGAGAAACAGAGAATGGAGGAGGGAGCAAAACACAGAAAAGAGAGAAACAGGGGAGAGAGAAGAAAGAGAGAAACAGAGAATGGAGGAGGGAGCAAAACACAGAAAAGAGAAACAGGGGAGAGAAGAAAGAGAAAAACAGAGAATGGAGGAGGGAGCAAAACATAGAAAAGAGAGAAACAGGGGAGAGAGAAGAAAGAGAGAAACAGAGAATGGAGGAGGGAGCAAAACACAGAAAAGAGAGAAACAGGGGAGAGAATAAAGAGAGAAACAGAGAATGGAGGAGGGAGCAAAACATAGAAAAGAGAGAAACGGAAGAAAGAGAGAAACAGAGAATGGAGGAGGGAGCAAAACACAGAAAAGAGAGAAACAGGGAAGAGAAGAAAGAGAGAAACAGAGAATGGAGGAGGGAGCAAAACACAGAAAAGAGAAACAGGGGAGAGAAGAAAGAGAAAAACAGAGAATGGAGGAGGGAGCAAAACATAGAAAAGAGAGAAACAGGGGAGAGAGAAGAAAGAGAGAAACAGAGAATGGAGGAGGGAGCAAAACACAGAAAAGAGAGAAACAGGGGAGAGAATAAAGAGAGAAACAGAGAATGGAGGAGGGAGCAAAACATAGAAAAGAGAGAAACGGAAGAAAGAGAGAAACAGAGAATGGAGGAGGGAGAAAAACACAGAAAAGAGAGAAACAGGGGAGAGAGAATAAAGAGAGAAACAGAGAATGGAGGAGGGAGCAAAACACAGAAAAGAGAGAAACAGAGAATGGAGGAGGGAGCAAAACATAGAAAAGAGAGAAACAGGGGAGAGAGAAGAAAGAGAGAAACAGAGAATGGAGGAGGGAGCAAAACATAGAAAAGAGAGAAACGGGAGAGAGAAGAAAGAGAAACAGAGAATGGAGGAGGGAGCAAAACACAGAAAAGAGAGAAACAGGGGAGAGAGAAGAGAGAAACAGAGAATGGAGGAGGGAGCAAAACATAGAAAAGAGAGAAACAGGGGAGAGAGAAGAGAGAAACAGAGAATGGAGGAGGGAGCAAAACACAGAAAAGAGAGAAACAGGGGAGAGAGAAGAGAGAAACAGAGAATGGAGGAGGGAGCAAAACACAGAAAAGAGAGAAACAGAGAATGGAGGAGGGAGCAAAACATAGAAAAGAGAGAAACGGGAGAGAGAAGAAAGAGAGAAACAGAGAATGGAGGAGGGAGCAAAACACAGAAAAGAGAGAAACAGGGGAGAGAAGAAAGAGAAACAGAGAATGGAGGAGGGTGCAAAACACAGAAAAGAGAGAAACAGGGGAGAGAATAAAGAGAGAAACAGAGAATGGAGGAGGGAGAAAAACACAGAAAAGAGAGAAACAGGGGAGAGAGAATAAAGAGAGAAACAGAGAATGGAGGAGGGAGCAAAACATAGAAAAGAGAGAAACAGGGGAGAGAAGAAAGAGAAACAGAGAATGGAGGAGGGAGCAAAACACAGAAAAGAGAGAAACAGGGGAGAGAGAATAAAGAGAGAAACAGAGAATGGAGGAGGGAGCAAAACACAGAAAAGAGAGAAACAGGGGAGAGAGAAGAAAGAGAGAAACAGAGAATGGAGGAGGGAGCAAAACATAGAAAAGAGAGAAACGGGAGAGAGAAGAAAGAGAAACAGAGAATGGAGGAGGGAGCAAAACATAGAAAAGAGAGAAACGGGAGAGAGAAGAAAGAGAAACAGAGAATGGAGGAGGGAGCAAAACACAGAAAAGAGAGAAACAGGGGAGAGAGAAGAGAGAAACAGAGAATGGAGGAGGGAGCAAAACACAGAAAAGAGAGAAACGGGAGAGAGAAGAAAGAGAAACAGAGAATGGAGGAGGGAGCAAAACACAGAAAAGAGAGAAACAGGGGAGAGAATAAAGAGAGAAACAGAGAATGGAGGAGGGAGCAAAACACAGAAAAGAGAGAAACAGGGGAGAGAGAAGAGAGAAACAGAGAATGGAGGAGGGAGCAAAACACAGAAAAGAGAGAAACAGGGGAGAGAGAATAAAGAGAGAAACAGAAAATGGAGGAGGGAGCAAAACACAGAAAAGAGAGAAACAGGGGAGAGAATAAAGAGAGAAACAGAGAATGGAGGAGGGAGCAAAACACAGAAAAGAGAGAAACAGGGGAGAGAGAATAAAGAGAGAAACAGAGAATGGAGGAGGGAGCAAAACACAGAAAAGAGAGAAACAGGGGAGAGAATAAAGAGAGAAACAGAGAATGGAGGAGGGAGCAAAACACAGAAAAGAGAGAAACAGGGAAGAGAGTATAAAGAGAGAAACAGAGAATGGAGGAGGGAGCAAAACATAGAAAAGAGAGAAACAGGGGAGAGAAGAAAGAGAAACAGAGAATGGAGGAGGGAGCAAAACACAGAAAAGAGAGAAACAGGGGAGAGAGAATAAAGAGAGAAACAGAGAATGGAGGAGGGAGCAAAACACAGAAAAGAGAGAAACAGAGAATGGAGGAGGGAGCAAAACACAGAAAAGAGAGAAACAGGGGAGAGAGAATAAAGAGAGAAACAGAGAATGGAGGAGGGAGCAAAACACAGAAAAGAGAGAAACAGGGGAGAGAGAAGAAAGAGAGAAACAAAGAATGGAGGAGGGAGCAAAACATAGAAAAGAGAGAAACGGGAGAGAGAAGAAAGAGAAACAGAGAATGGAGGAGGGAGCAAAACATAGAAAAGAGAGAAACGGGAGAGAGAAGAAAGAGAAACAGAGAATGGAGGAGGGAGCAAAACACAGAAAAGAGAGAAACAGGGGAGAGAGAAGAGAGAAACAGAGAATGGAGGAGGGAGCAAAACACAGAAAAGAGAGAAACGGGAGAGAGAAGAAAGAGAAACAGAGAATGGAGGAGGGAGCAAAACACAGAAAAGAGAGAAACAGGGGAGAGAATAAAGAGAGAAACAGAGAATGGAGGAGGGAGCAAAACACAGAAAAGAGAGAAACAGGGGAGAGAGAAGAGAGAAACAGAGAATGGAGGAGGGAGCAAAACACAGAAAAGAGAGAAACAGGGGAGAGAGAATAAAGAGAGAAACAGAGAATGGAGGAGGGAGCAAAACACAGAAAAGAGAGAAACAGGGGAGAGAATAAAGAGAGAAACAGAGAATGGAGGAGGGAGCAAAACACAGAAAAGAGAGAAACAGGGGAGAGAGAATAAAGAGAGAAACAGAGAATGGAGGAAGGAGCAAAACACAGAAAAGAGAGAAACAGGGGAGAGAAGAAAGAGAGAAACAGAGAATGGAGGAGGGAGCAAAACACAGAAAGAGAGAAACAGGGGAGAGAGAATAAAGAGAGAAACAGAGAATGGAGGAGGGAGCAAAACACAGAAAAGAGAGAAACAGAGAATGGAGGAGGGAGCAAAACATAGAAAAGAGAGAAACAGGGGAGAGAGAAGAAAGAGAGAAACAGAGAATGGAGGAGGGAGCAAAACATAGAAAAGAGAGAAACAGGGGAGAGAGAAGAAAGAGAGAAACAGAGAATGGAGGAGGGAGCAAAACACAGAAAAGAGAGAAACAGAGAATGGAGGAGGGAGCAAAACATAGAAAAGAGAGAAACAGGGGAGAGAGAAGAAAGAGAGAAACAGAGAATGGAGGAGGGAGCAAAACATAGAAAAGAGAGAAACAGGGGAGAGAGAAGAAAGAGAGAAACAGAGAATGGAGGAGGGAGCAAAACATAGAAAAGAGAGAAACAGGGGAGAGAGAAGAAAGAGAGAAACAGAGAATGGAGGAGGGAGCAAAACATAGAAAAGAGAGAAACGGGAGAGAGAAGAAAGAGAGAAACAGAGAATGGAGGAGGGAGCAAAACACAGAAAAGAGAGAAACAGGGGAGAGAAGAAAGAGAAACAGAGAATGGAGGAGGGAGAAAAACACAGAAAAGAGAGAAACAGGGGAGAGAAGAAAGAGAAACAGAGAATGGAGGAGGGAGCAAAACACAGAAAAGAGAGAAACAGGGGAGAGAGAAGAAAGAGAGAAACAGAGAATGGAGGAGGGAGCAAAACACAGAAAAGAGAAACAGGGGAGAGAAGAAAGAGAAAAACAGAGAATGGAGGAGGGAGCAAAACATAGAAAAGAGAGAAACAGGGGAGAGAGAAGAAAGAGAGAAACAGAGAATGGAGGAGGGAGCAAAACACAGAAAAGAGAGAAACAGGGGAGAGAATAAAGAGAGAAACAGAGAATGGAGGAGGGAGCAAAACATAGAAAAGAGAGAAACGGAAGAAAGAGAGAAACAGAGAATGGAGGAGGGAGCAAAACACAGAAAAGAGAGAAACAGGGAAGAGAAGAAAGAGAAAAACAGAGAATGGAGGAGGGAGAAAAACACAGAAAAGAGAGAAACAGGGGAGAGAGAATAAAGAGAGAAACAGAGAATGGAGGAGGGAGCAAAACACAGAAAAGAGAGAAACAGAGAATGGAGGAGGGAGCAAAACATAGAAAAGAGAGAAACAGGGGAGAGAGAAGAAAGAGAGAAACAGAGAATGGAGGAGGGAGCAAAACATAGAAAAGAGAGAAACGGGAGAGAGAAGAAAGAGAAACAGAGAATGGAGGAGGGAGCAAAACACAGAAAAGAGAGAAACAGGGGAGAGAGAAGAGAGAAACAGAGAATGGAGGAGGGAGCAAAACATAGAAAAGAGAGAAACAGGGGAGAGAGAAGAGAGAAACAGAGAATGGAGGAGGGAGCAAAACACAGAAAAGAGAGAAACAGGGGAGAGAGAAGAGAGAAACAGAGAATGGAGGAGGGAGCAAAACACAGAAAAGAGAGAAACAGAGAATGGAGGAGGGAGCAAAACATAGAAAAGAGAGAAACGGGAGAGAGAAGAAAGAGAGAAACAGAGAATGGAGGAGGGAGCAAAACACAGAAAAGAGAGAAACAGGGGAGAGAAGAAAGAGAAACAGAGAATGGAGGAGGGTGCAAAACACAGAAAAGAGAGAAACAGGGGAGAGAGAATAAAGAGAGAAACAGAGAATGGAGGAGGGAGCAAAACACAGAAAAGAGAGAAACAGGGGAGAGAGAAGAAAGAGAGAAACAGAGAATGGAGGAGGGAGCAAAACATAGAAAAGAGAGAAACGGGAGAGAGAAGAAAGAGAAACAGAGAATGGAGGAGGGAGCAAAACATAGAAAAGAGAGAAACGGGAGAGAGAAGAAAGAGAAACAGAGAATGGAGGAGGGAGCAAAACACAGAAAAGAGAGAAACAGGGGAGAGAGAAGAGAGAAACAGAGAATGGAGGAGGGAGCAAAACACAGAAAAGAGAGAAACGGGAGAGAGAAGAAAGAGAAACAGAGAATGGAGGAGGGAGCAAAACACAGAAAAGAGAGAAACAGGGGAGAGAATAAAGAGAGAAACAGAGAATGGAGGAGGGAGCAAAACACAGAAAAGAGAGAAACAGGGGAGAGAGAAGAGAGAAACAGAGAATGGAGGAGGGAGCAAAACACAGAAAAGAGAGAAACAGGGGAGAGAGAATAAAGAGAGAAACAGAGAATGGAGGAGGGAGCAAAACACAGAAAAGAGAGAAACAGGGGAGAGAATAAAGAGAGAAACAGAGAATGGAGGAGGGAGCAAAACACAGAAAAGAGAGAAACAGGGAAGAGAGTATAAAGAGAGAAACAGAGAATGGAGGAGGGAGCAAAACATAGAAAAGAGAGAAACAGGGGAGAGAAGAAAGAGAAACAGAGAATGGAGGAGGGAGGAAAACACAGAAAAGAGAGAAACAGGGGAGAGAGAATAAAGAGAGAAACAGAGAATGGAGGAGGGAGCAAAACACAGAAAAGAGAGAAACAGGGGAGAGAGAAGAAAGAGAGAAACAGAGAATGGAGGAGGGAGCAAAACACAGAAAAGAGAGAAACAGGGGAGAGAAGAAAGAGAAACAGAGAATGGAGGAGGGAGCAAAACACAGAAAAGAGAGAAACGGGAGAGAGAAGAAAGAGAAACAGAGAATGGAGGAGGGAGCAAAACACAGAAAAGAGAGAAACAGGGGAGAGAATAAAGAGAGAAACAGAGAATGGAGGAGGGAGCAAAACACAGAAAAGAGAGAAACAGGGGAGAGAGAAGAGAGAAACAGAGAATGGAGGAGGGAGCAAAACACAGAAAAGAGAGAAACAGGGGAGAGAGAAGAGAGAAACAGAGAATGGAGGAGGGAGCAAAACACAGAAAAGAGAGAAACAGGGGAGAGAGAAGAAAGAGAAACAGAGAATGGAGGAGGGAGCAAAACACAGAAAAGAGAGAAACGGGAGAGAGAAGAAAGAGAAACAGAGAATGGAGGAGGGAGCAAAACATAGAAAAGAGAGAAACAGGGGAGAGAGAAGAAAGAGAGAAACAGAGAATGGAGGAGGGAGCAAAACATAGAAAAGAGAGAAACGGGAGAGAGAAGAAAGAGAAACAGAGAATGGAGGAGGGAGCAAAACACAGAAAAGAGAGAAACGGGAGAGAGAAGAAAGAGAAACAGAGAATGGAGGAGGGAGCAAAACACAGAAAAGAGAGAAACAGGGGAGAGAGAAGAGAGAAACAGAGAATGGAGGAGGGAGCAAAACATAGAAAAGAGAGAAACAGGGGAGAGAGAAGAGAGAAACAGAGAATGGAGGAGGGAGCAAAACACAGAAAAGAGAGAAACAGGGGAGAGAGAAGAGAGAAACAGAGAATGGAGGAGGGAGCAAAACACAGAAAAGAGAGAAACAGAGAATGGAGGAGGGAGCAAAACATAGAAAAGAGAGAAACGGGAGAGAGAAGAAAGAGAGAAACAGAGAATGGAGGAGGGAGCAAAACACAGAAAAGAGAGAAACAGGGGAGAGAAGAAAGAGAAACAGAGAATGGAGGAGGGTGCAAAACACAGAAAAGAGAGAAACAGGGGAGAGAGAATAAAGAGAGAAACAGAGAATGGAGGAGGGAGCAAAACACAGAAAAGAGAGAAACAGGGGAGAGAGAAGAAAGAGAGAAACAGAGAATGGAGGAGGGAGCAAAACATAGAAAAGAGAGAAACGGGAGAGAGAAGAAAGAGAAACAGAGAATGGAGGAGGGAGCAAAACATAGAAAAGAGAGAAACGGGAGAGAGAAGAAAGAGAAACAGAGAATGGAGGAGGGAGCAAAACACAGAAAAGAGAGAAACAGGGGAGAGAGTGAGGAGAGAAACAGAGAATGGAGGAAGGAGCAAAACACAGAAAAGAGAGAAACAGGGGAGAGAATAAAGAGAGAAACAGAGAATGGAGGAGGGAGCAAAACACAGAAAAGAGAGAAACAGGGGAGAGAGAAGAAAGAGAGAAACAGAGAATGGAGGAGGGAGCAAAACATAGAAAAGAGAGAAACGGGAGAGAGAAGAAAGAGAAACAGAGAATGGAGGAGGGAGCAAAACATAGAAAAGAGAGAAACGGGAGAGAGAAGAAAGAGAAACAGAGAATGGAGGAGGGAGCAAAACACAGAAAAGAGAGAAACAGGGGAGAGAGTGAGGAGAGAAACAGAGAATGGAGGAAGGAGCAAAACACAGAAAAGAGAGAAACAGGGGAGAGAATAAAGAGAGAAACAGAGAATGGAGGAGGGAGCAAAACACAGAAAAGAGAGAAACAGGGAAGAGAGTGAGGAGAGAGAGAGATGACGCAGCTTGGCCTCTGATCTGTGATTGGAAGGATACTGACCACCACTGCAGGGCATTATGGGTAAGGCTACACTTGTAATGCACAGTGATGGCAGCCAGTTCTCTGACCTTTATGTGGGAAATGACGTGGATTTTGGCAAACTGCGAAGTGAATTTCAAAATTTTTAAAATTTGCGTTAAACTGTGAATTTTAGGAAATTTGGCTGAAACGCAATCTGCTCATACCAGCTAATTAATCTCATTACTGAAAGGGTTAATGCCTCCTTTGCCCAGCAATGGGGAATCTCCACATACCTCCAGGGTAGATGCTAGAATGTACGGGCTCTTTCCAGGTATGATGTCATTTATCACATGATAGGGGCGTGTTCAAAATGCTGCCGGATGTTTTCCAGACAGAATAAACATTATTTCTATAAGTCCACGTGGGCCTAGAGTTATTCATAATAGAAGCGGGGGAGGGGGTAAGAGCTCTAGATGGGGGGCGAACCCAAAGGTGCATGATTATAGTGGACGGGAGGAAACATCACTATGCTGCCCTGTGCTTCCAGGACCTGTGATGATGTCACATGGAGGGGAGGAGTCAGGGGTCACATGGTCAGCTCCTCAGTGTATGCAGGACTCTGCTGTGCTGGGTGTTATGGTGCTGATGAGGGGAAGGTTATGTGTGGAGTCAGGAGGATTTACAGTGGACGGAGCAGAGCCGTGTGTGTACGAGATGTACGGAGCAGAGCCGTGTGTGTACGAGATGTACGGAGCGGAGCCGTGTGTGTACGAGATGTACGGAGCGGAGCCGTGTGTGTACGAGGTGTACGGAGCGGAGCCGTGTGTGTACGAGGTGTACGGAGCAGAGCCGTGTGTGTACGAGGTGTACGGAGCAGAGCCGTGTGTGTACGAGGTGTACGGAGCAGAGCCGTGTGTGTACGAGGTGTACGGAGCAGAGCCGTGTGTGTACGAGGTGTACGGAGCAGAGCCGTGTGTGTACGAGGTGTACGGAGCAGAGCCGTGTGTGTACGAGGTGTACGGAGCAGAGCCGTGTGTGTACGAGGTGTACGGAGCAGAGCCGTGTGTGTACGAGGTGTACGGAGCAGAGCCGTGTGTGTACGAGGTGTACGGAGCAGAGCCGTGTGTGTACGAGGTGTACGGAGCAGAGCCGTGTGTGTACGAGGTGTACGGAGCAGAGCCGTGTGTGTACTAGGTGTACGGAGCAGAGCCGTGTGTGTACGAGGTGTACGGAGCAGAGCCGTGTGTGTACGAGGTGTACGGAGCAGAGCCGTGTGTGTACGAGGTGTACGGAGCAGAGCCGTGTGTGTACGAGGTGTACGGAGCAGAGCCGTGTGTGTACGAGGTGTACGGAGCAGAGCCGTGTGTGTACGAGGTGTACGGAGCAGAGCCGTGTGTGTACGAGGTGTACGGAGCAGAGCCGTGTGTGTACGAGGTGTACGGAGCAGAGCCGTGTGTGTACGAGGTGTACGGAGCAGAGCCGTGTGTGTACGAGGTGTACGGAGCAGAGCCGTGTGTGTACGAGGTGTACGGAGCAGAGCCGTGTGTGTACGAGGTGTACGGAGCAGAGCCGTGTGTGTACGAGGTGTACGGAGCAGAGCCGTGTGTGTATGAGGTGTACGGAGCAGAGCCGTGTGTGTATGAGGAGTACGGAGCAGAGGCGTGTGTGTATGAGGTGTACGGAGCAGAGCCGTGTGTGTATGAGGAGTACGGAGCAGAGCCGTGTGTGTACGAGGTGTACGGAGCAGAGCCGTGTGTGTACGAGGTGTGTGGAGCAGAGCCGTGTGTGTATGACATGTGTGGAGCAGAGCCGTGTGTGTATGACGTGTGTGGAGCAGAGCCGTGTGTGTACGAGGTGTACGGAGCAGAGCCGTGTGTGTACGAGGTGTACAGAGAAGAGCCACCTGTGTATGAGGTATATGGAGTGGAGCCGTGTGTACGACGTATACGGAGCAGAGCTGCCTGTGTACAACGTGTTCGGAGCGGAGCCGCCAGTATACGACCCCACGAGTCTTGGTAGGGCGTATCAGGGCCAGGTTTTAGGACAGCTGGAGAGACAGGCAGGTCTGGCTATCCACATACCTGCCCATGGGTGTGTCTCATCTATGAAGAAGGAGACTGTTTGCCACATGGCCAGTGTGAGGAAGCTGCTATGCTCCCAGGAAAAATTCTCATGCTGAGGAAGGTGTAGACATAATATGTCAGGCAGAGGAGACTGTGATGTCTCCAGGAAGGAGTCCCCTGTGAGAAGGGAGGATTTGCTTAGCCTTACCAGGACCAGAGGTGTAAGGTTATGTGTGCACTGGGAAATGGAATTTTCTTGAGACAATTCCGCATGCTCTCAAAGATTACCGCACCCGCGGTAAAAAACCGCAGCAAACCGCACCCGAAAACCGCATGCGGTTTGCTGCGGTTTCACCGCGGTATTGTTTGCGGTATTGCCGCGGTTTTGCCGCGTGCGGTTGGGTTGTGCTTTATTGCATTCAATGCAATAAAGCACATTGAAAAAAAAAAAAGTCATTTAATTCTGAGATAGTAGATAGATAGACAGAAGAATAGATAGAAGGATAGATAGAGGGATAGATAGATAGACAGATAGAGGACAGATCGCTGCATTTCCCACGGTCGGCAGTGAGTTCACATTACCGGCCGTGAGAAATGACCGGTAATTACCTCTGCTGTCTGCTGCATTCATTCAGCGCTGTGTCTGTGACAGTCGCGGCTGGATGTAAGCAGCGCAGGACGCCGGAGCTGTGGATTACCCCGGAGCTTTGGTGCGGGAGGGGTTAATAAAATGGTGAACGAGGCTTGTTTGTTTTATTTAAAATAAAGGATTTTTCTGTGTGTGTTTTTTTCACTTTACTTACGGGTTGATCATGTCAGCTGTCACATAGCCGCTGCCATGATCAAGCCTGGAGTTAATGGCGGTGGTCCCCCACCACCATTAACCCCTTCTACACGGCGGCAGGAAGAGCCGAGGACACTCCGGTGCTGCCGCATAATGCATGCGACAGTGCCGGGGCAGCTGCGGCTGATATTGTCGGCTGCGGGAGGGAGGCGGGGGACATTAACCCTGCCCCTCTCCCTCCCCAGCCTGAGAATACCGGGCCGCCGCTGTGGGCTTACCTCGGCTGGACGGTAAATATGCAGCGGAGCCCACGTTCTTTGTTTTCTATATTTCCGTTTTCTTTCTATGTGTGTTCTATGTGTCTGTGTTCTATGTCTGTGATGTCTGTGTGTGTGTGTGATCTGTGTTTGTTTACTCTCTCCTCCGCTTCCTCTTCCTGTAATGACATCACTTCCCTGCAAAACCGCAGACAGGCGATGTACATTACCGGAGGTAAACCGCGAAATACCGCAGGGAATAACGCAGGAAAAAGCAGTGAACCGCACAGAATTTGCTGCTTGCGTTATTCCCTGCGGGATTTGACGATTACAATGGAGTCAATGGAGTGAAATCCTGCAGCGACATGCGGAAAAGAATTGACATGCAATTGTTTTTGCTGCGGGAATCCCGCAGCAAAACATGCAACTGTCAAATTCCGCCTAGTGCGCACAGGATTTTTTTTGCCCATAGGTTTTGCTGGTGATTCACTGCAGAGATGCTATGAACATTTTCTGCAGCAAAACATGCAGCAAAACCGCAAAAAATCCGCGGCAAAATCCGGTAAGTGCGCACATAGCCTTAAAGTCACTTGGAAAGGTACCTCTGTCGAGGGGTGTGAAAAGTGGCCAGAGTCAGTCAGTGGAGGTGGACATAGCTTCACTGGGATACTTGACTAGTGTATCCGAACCTGTGCGGGCGTAACGCGAGGGTAATGGACTTGAAATCTGTGCGTGTTATGTACCAGTGTTGAGGAGAGCCATAAGATGAAATACTTGATTAACCTCTGGACATAGCACTGTGAGAAGTGTGTTCAATTAAATCAATTCTCTATACATAAGCCAGTCAGTTTTCAGAGGAACCCAAGATGGCCCCCGATGACACCACAGACCAAACCATCAGCATGGATCCACCAGATGACGTCCCTCCCATCACCATGGATTCATCCACTGAAGTCAGATCCGCCCATCAACAGCAACACAGATCTTCCCATTGGCTAGCCCATGAACTGTCCCACTAAATGGGAATATCTGAACTTGTGTACGCCCCTAGCCTATATCAGAGACCGCACAGGTTCTCCTGCTCTGTTCAGTGCCATCTTTACTGTGATCAAGAAGAGATTTCACATCCGACTGTGTCTGGTGTGAATTCATTACGCATGCACTTGGTCTACACCAATTAGGCCAGGCACAGTAGGCAATTAGTGATCTCTGGTTAAGAGTTCACCCCAACACCAGGAGTGTGGCTTATGTACGTTGCAATAGACCCACTGGACTTTTATTAAAAGTGCTCCTGTGTGATGTCTCTAAGAAGCTATATATATATATATATATATATATATATATACAGTATATAGAAGCTCTGACTGCCTATTTATGTTGTCGTAATCCTGTAGCTGTGCATCTCGAGTGTTGCCCCTTCACTGTGTTACAAACCTCCCACTTTGTTCAACTCTGAGGTGGTAGACAAATATTAAATGGTGTACTAGAGATGGGGCATCTGCATTCCCCTGCAGCGTGCCTGCCTGATGTTCCACTGTAAACTTGAAATTTTGCAGGGACAGGAAACACCTTGTGACCAGAGCATTCCCCTCCTTGGCTTGACTCTACATAAGAGGAAAATTATTGGTCACCACATAAAATGTCTTCCCCAACAAATAATAGCGGAGATACAAAAGTGCTGACTTAATAGCGAGGCACTCCCTGTCCACTATACTGTACCTGGTTTCAGCTAGGGTAAGCTTTCGGCTCAGGAAAATGACAGTATGCTCTTTCTCACAAATCTTCTGAGACAGCACTGCACCTAGATCCACCTCCAATGTGTTTGTGTGCACTATGAACTCTTGAAGTCGGGAGTAGTCAGAACAGTTGTTCCACACAACACTGACTTCAATGACACAAAAACCTCAACCTGATCATTCCAGTGGTCCATTACAGACTTCTTTCTTTTTAGACAGTCTGTCAATGGAGCTGACAGTGGCAAAACTGGGAATAAACCACCTTTAATATACAACTGACCCCACTTGCTTCATTGTGAGGGGACGTGGGCCAGTTCTGAATTGCCTCTACTTTGTTTACTTGGAGTTTGATGACTCCTTGCTCAATTACATACCGTGGGTACGAGTTTCTTCTACCCCCTAAGGTGCATTTCTTCCGTCATCCTCCATCCTTCCGCATCACTGGAGGTTAACTCCCCACCTTAATATGGACAGGAAACACAGAGAGGTTAAATAGCCCAGTCGCGCCTCAATCTCCAGTGTTTTTTCCTGTCCCTACAGGACATGAAGAGGTTATCCTGTGTTGCTTTGTGGCTGGCGAACGGTTTACTAATAACTCACTCTAAGCCGGGCAGCTGAGGTAATTTGCAAAACTCTCCTCCTCTGTAGCTCTTCCTGTCTCCCTGGATTCGTGACTTCCCATTCTTCCTGTGCCTTTGAGAAGGTAAAGCAGAATGGTGATCAACGCTGGGGGCTTCCCTGAGCTTCCTGGCATCTCTGAGCTTCCTGGCATCTCCTCCCTTCGCATTCCATTTTCTTTTTATGCACGCATCGGAAGTGTTGTCAGCAGCAAAACCTTCTTCAAGCTTCACTTCCAGTCTGTTTTCCACTGTGGAATGCACGACGTTGCAACATGCATCCCCAGCGGTGATCATCAGTATGCTTCAGTTTTCGGGACTACCCTTTCTGACTCGGGAGGAGGAGTCTACATCTGAGGATGCTGCTCTGAGGGCACAGCACTTGTATATAAGTGCACATCCGGAAGAGATTTCCATGTAGGACCAGACTATATCTGTATGTCATGGAGGGTGATTGGTCTTCTTGCTCTGCTTCTGCGGAGTCCAGCACTGTCTCTGGATAAGTACGTTTTCTGAAACAGGGCAGGAGACGGTGAAGCCTGTGGCCCGTGGTCGGCCGGACCTGCGTAGATCCCCGGACCCTGCGGCCTGCCTGATCCCTACAACGTATCTGACCACAAGGCCGAGTTGGTGGTCTCCCGCAGTCCGCAAAACCCCTGTAGCACTCCAGACATTGATCGCCTTCTGAGTCCTGGATGCCTGCAAGTCACTTGTTCACATCTGAAGCCCGCCTGCCGACTGTGGCCTCTGGATCCGGTGAGGCCTGGCTGTCTCCTGCAGCGTACCTGTTTCCCGTTACCGGTGCCCTCTCTGGAGCACTGCTGGGGTGTCCGGGTGCATCTGGTGTTCCGGAGGGCAGCTGGGCCACGGTGAGGTGCAGTGCTGAAGCGGTGGATCCGGGGGAATGAGGAGAAGAGGAGCCCCGTACAAGTAACTCCAGCGAGGCTCAGCGCTGCACTTAGACTACAGGAGCTGAAGCAGGGGAAGTCCCTGGCAATGTGCAGAGCTGCTGTGTGGAGAGGTGAGAGCTCCTGACAGGGAGCATAGTGTCAACATAACACCAAATACATGAGAGCCATCCCCACACTTGGAGTATAAAGTATAGCAGCAGTCTGGGCCTGGCCTGTATTGCAGTCAGCAAAGAGAGACCCCAGGCCTATATTACCAACTAAATTAGAGTGATCTCAGGCTTGTACCAATCTCATCAGAGGGACCCCCATCCTGTATTAACATGAGAGGGACCCAGGGAGTGAGAACCCTGGACTGCACCATCATTACTAGAAAGATCCCTGGCCTATACCAACATCGCCAGTGAGAGAACCCAAGCCGGCCACTAACATCTCCGCCTGTGGATCCCCAGGCCCGTAGTATCATCAGCAGAGAGACCCCAGCAGTGAGACCATTAGTTTGCTCCATCATAGGGGGAGTATTTTGTGCTCCATTATTTGAAATTACTTTCTAGCCCACACAGCTCCTAGCCACAGAGTCCCAGCACCAGGGACACTTCGCTCTGCCTCAACCCCCCACCCCTCAATTAATATCTGCTGTAGGGTGGAATGATGACCTGGGGCAAAAGAGGTCTGAAAAAACAAAGGCAACTGGAGTTCTTCAACACCTCCAGAGACAAAGAGAACGCTCCCCATCAGAGGAGGAGGCAGGCTGCAGGTGGAGAGACAGATGATAACTCTTCCCCAAAGGTCCCTCCAGCATCGCCAGCTAATTCCCCACTTGCCACACAGAGACCGCACATCAGCTCTCCAGTACTGGGCTCCAAGTTCAGCCCATCGAGGGACATGGAAGCCGCATCACCGCCAAGGCACTGGAGCAAAGGTGCTAACAATCCAAAGGGTCCTCACACCTCAGTGGAATCCAGTGGGATAAGTGATGCGCCCTTTAATGCTACCCTAGCCCTGGCAAACATACCTACGACAGATCAGCCGGCCTTAGGGATTTTAATCAAGGATACAGTTAGGTCCAGAAATATTTGGACAGTGACACAAGTTTTGTTATTTTAGCTGTTTACAAAAACATGTTCAGAAATACAATTATATATATAATATGGGCTGAAAGTGCACACTCCCAGCTGCAATATGAGAGTTTTCACATCCAAATCGGAGAAAGGGTTTAGGAATCATAGCTCTGTAATGCATAGCCTCCTCTTTTTCAAGGGACCAAAAGTAATTGGACAAGGGACTCTAAGGGCTGCACTTAACTCTGAAGGCATCTCCCTCGTTAACCTGTAATCAATGAAGTAGTTAAAAGGTCTGGGGTTGATTACAGGTGTGTGGTTTTGCATTTGGAAGCTGTTGCTGTGACCAGACAACATGCGGTCTAAGGAACTCTCAATTGAGGTGAAGCAGAACATCCTGAGGCTGAAAAAAAAAGAAAAAATCCATCAGAGAGATAGCAGACATGCTTGGAGTAGCAAAATCAACAGTCGGGTACATTCTGAGAAAAAAGGAATTGACTGGTGAGCTTGGGAACTCAAAAAGGCCTAGGCGTCCATGGATGACAACAGTGGTGGATGATCGCCGCATACTTTCTTTGGTGAAGAAGAACCCGTTCACAACATCAACTGAAGTCCAGAACACTCTCAGTGAAGTAGGTGTATCTGTCTCTAAGTCAACAGTAAAAAGAAGAGTCCATGAAAGTAAATACAAAGGGTTCACATCTAGATGCAAACCATTCATCAATTCCAAAAATAGACAGGCCAGAGTTAAATTTGCTGAAAAACACCTCATGAAGCCAGCTCAGTTCTGGAAAAGTATTCTATGGACAGATGAGACAAAGATCAACTTGTACCAGAATGATGGGAAGAAAAATGTTTGGAGAAGAAAGGGAATGGCACATGATCCAAGGCACACCACATCCTCTGTAAAACATGGTGGAGGCAACGTGATGGCATGGGCATGCATGGCTTTCAATGGCACTGGGTCACTTGTGTTTATTGATGACATAACAGCAGACAAGAGTAGCCGGATGAATTCTGAAGTGTACCTGGATATACTTTCAGCCCAGATTCCGCCAAATGCCGCAAAGTTGATCGGACAGCGCTTCATAGTATAGATGGACAATGACCCCAAGCATACAGCCAAAGCTACCCAGGAGTTCATGAGTGCAAAAAAGTGGAACATTCTGCAATGGCCAAGTCAATCACCAGATCTTAACCCAATTGAGCATGCATTTCACTTGCTCAAATCCAGACTTAAGACGGAAAGACCCACAAACAAGCAAGACCTGAAGGCTGCAGCTTTAAAGGCCTGGCAAAGCATTAAGAAGGAGGAAACCCAGCGTTTGGTGATGTCCATGGGTTCCAGACTTAAGGCAGTGATTGCCTCCAAAGGATTCGCAACAAAATATTGAAAATAAAAATATTTTGTTTGGGTTTGGTTTATTTGTCCAATTACTTTTGACCTCCTAAAATGTGGAGTGTTTGTAAAGAAATGTGTACAATTCCTACAATTTCTATCAGATATTTTTGTTCAAACCTTCAAATTAAACGTTAAAATCTGCACTTGAATTCTGTTGTAGAGGTTTCATTTCAAATCCAATGTGGTGGCATGCAGAGCCCAACTCGCGAAAATTGTGTCACTGTCCAAATATTTCTGGACCTAACTATGTTACTAGTCTTCAGCAGTTCCATCCAAAAAGACCTGGAGAGTCTTCTCCTTCTGATACAAGCCCAAACCAGAGAGATTGATTCAAGGGTCACACACATTCAACAGAAGATGGGCGAGTTTGCAAAATCTCACAACTTGCTGGCTTACGCACACGGGCAATTAGCAGATGACCTTCAGTACATTAAAGCTAAGCTAACGGACCTTGAGGACAGGTAACGCCATAACAACCTCAAATTCAGAGGAATCTCAGAAGTGCTACCAGCTAATCTTAGGTCTTATGCCCAGGGACTGATTAAAATGATTCTTCTGGAAAGCTCTACATTGGACTGGACAATTGACAGAATTCATCGAACGCCCCAATTAAGTCACTTTCCAGATGATGTTCTCAGGGATGTGCTGGCCCGTATTAATTTTTTCCATATGAAGGAATAGCTCTTAAGGGCCTCAAGAAACTTCGGGACTCTGCCATCCCCCTACTCACACATCAAAATATTCGCCGATGTGTTGGCCGCCACTCTGCGCTATAGGAGATTTCTCTCTAATATAACCCAAGCAATAAGTGAGAACTTGATTACATACAAATGGGGTTTTCCACTGAAACCTCTCATCAGGTACAAAAATGAGTGGCATAAGGTGATGTATATAGTAGAAGGGGGACCGTCTTGAGAAGCTGGGGTCTTCAAGTCACTGACCCCAATAGGGCAGAGGGGGAGTCATTGCGATGCTCGGACCAGGATTGGCAAGAAGTGTCCAGCAGAAAGAGATACAACCGCTGAGATGGTAATATTAGCCAGATGAGGACTCTGTGCGCATCTGATGGAGCTGTAGTTGTATGATATTTTGGATATTGTTTCTTTGCCTATTCCTCCTCAGACACAAAAACTGGTGCAGTCTGGGGAGGGGGGTAATGTTTTTCAAGAATGTTGTATGTTTGCAGCATAATTGTGTTTCCTTTCAGGTTGTCTTTCCCTGCCCCACTCATCTTTGTGATACCATGAGCGACGTGGTAACTGCTAATAGGTTCCCATCAGCTGAAATACCCCCAATACAAGGAGCCGGTCTAACCGAGACTAAGCAACACAACACAAAAATACTAGGTAACAATCGTCCTTACGTTTTCTTCCCTAAATATAAATGTGCTGAACACCACCCAGAAGAGGTAATTTATGTGGAGAAAAGCAGTGTCCAGCCACTGTGACAATTTTTGTACCCAGGAAACACAGATGCTTTTAGATTACATCGCCCCCTATTCCCAGAGATAATTCAATCGCATTGCAAAAAGAAACAAAGGGGGATACTTATAGTTATCAAATTGCAGGTGGCATACGTCCCACTTACAACTGTCTGCAATACTTAGCGGAGGTTTATTATTCACACAGCCTCACTTAATAATGCAATGTACACAGTGGTAGGGGTGTATATGCCCCACAGCAATCAGACAGGTTTTCTTTATAAGTTATTTAGACAAGTAGACAAAGTGAAGCAAGGTTACCTAATTTACTGCGGGGACTTCAGCGCGATTCATGACTCGATCCTAGATTCTACGACACTAGGAAGAAAACAACATATTTTGCTAGCCAAAGTCATTCATAGAGAGGACTTATATGATATCTGGTGAATTCAACAGGATACTGAAAGGGACTTTACTTTCTTTTCACCTGTTCATCCTATTCCAGAATCGACACGTTCCTGGTAAGCCGGTCATTATGGAAAATATCTATCTCATCCTCCATAGGCCAGAATACCTGGTCAGACCATGTCCCAATCACCCTGACCATAGATGAAGCTCACACGGGTCCTCAGTTCTCACAATGGAGCCTTAATCCACTTTTATTAGCCTAACAGTCTAATATTGACTACATTATGGGGAGCTTGAAGGAATTCTTTGACGTGAACGTCAACTTTTTATCAAATTGGACCATAGAGCTAAAAAGGAATGTGAGGCCAAAATAAAAAACATACTCTCTCAAATAAAGAAGCTAGAAGAGGTGAACAAAGCATCCTTTTCGGATCATAACATGGCAGAGCTTAGGCAACTTAGAATTCAACTTTTGGTTTTTGGTTTACATTATTTTAGCTGCACGTTTTCAGATGGATCTCACTAAATTACAGGCTATTTTAAAATGGGACCACCCCGAGAACCTCAAAGCTCTGCAATGTTTTTTAGGGTTTGCAAATTATTACCGTAAGTTTATGAAGGATTTCTCTGCTATAGCAAGACTACTTACTGACATGACTAAGAAGGGTACGAACTTCTTTAAATGCAGTTGGGTGCTTTGTATGTTTTCGACTGTCTTAACAAATGCTTCTCGCTGGAACCTGTATTGACACAGCCTGATGTATCTCAATCTTTTACAGTGAAGGTTGATATGTCAGAGGTTGTGGTGGGAGCTGTATTGTCGCAAGGTTTGTTTCTTGGTAAACTGTTCATGCGCCTTCTTTTGTAAGAAATTATCTTCAGCGGAACATAATTATTATATTGATAACAGGGAATTACTGGCGATCAAGTTAGTGTTTGATGAATAGTGACACTTTCTGGAGGGAGCTATTCATCCTGTGACAGTAATTGCCATCGATTAAAACATTCGTTATCTTGAGTTGTCTAAGCGTTTTACTCCAAGGCAAGCTCGGTGGTCATTTTTTTTTCATAAGTTTAATTTTTTAGTTAATTATCACCCTGATTCTACAAACATTAAAGCTGATGCTTTGTCTAGGAGTTTTTCGGGGAGTGGGAAGAGCCCTGTGAGGAACCTGTCCCTAGTCTTCAGAAGGAAAAGGTGTTGTTGGTGCTCAGTACTGACATGGAATTTGAGATTGCTAAGGCTCAAGGTGATGTGCCGTCTGGGGTTCTGGTCAACAAGTCGTTTGTTCCCCTGAATCTATATCTTACGGTTTTGGGAGAGCATCATCATTCTGTCCTGGCTGATCACCCCTGGATTAAAGGTACTCTGGATATCGTATCGCATCATTTTTGGTGATCCAGATTGTGGAGGGATATGGTATTCTGTGTGTCTGCATGTGCCACCTGTACACTCTCAAAGGTATCTCACTCTCATCCTTCGGGATGTTTGCAGCCTTTGAGTGTTCCTAGTCAACCTTGGACAGGCATTTCCATGGACTTTATTATGGATTTACCTATCTCTTCTGGTAATGCGGTCATTTAGGTGATAGTGGATTGGTTTTTCAAGATCACAAATTTTACGAAGGTAAGATCGAGGATCTCGATTCTAGGAGACCAGAGATCAGTGACTTTGACATTGGCAATGTCAGTTTTGGGGTCCATGACAACATGCATTAGCCTGGACCTAATCTCATATGGGGACCCTACAGCCTCCTGACAAAGCCACGCCCGGTGAAACGCGCGTCAAGGCCACGCCCACCACCACCAGCCTGTCTGCTAGCATTTCCTATCATGTCTCAAGGTAATTTCCCTTAACTATATATCTATTTGACATGCCACCGTAGCGTTTGCAAAGCGAGAGAAAACACATTGGTGATTACTATTTGTTTGCTCTTAATTACATGCTTTCCCTATCTGCCTCGCTACTGGTTTTCTATATTAACCCTTTGGTTCTAGCAGCTTCACTATACCTGCTGGTGGTGTCTGTGCAATTCTGTGTGTCTGACGATTTTTAGATCCTTTTCATCATTACTGTTTGTCTTTGTGTCACGTGCACCTTATTAAATGGATTTTGTATTTCACTAAGTACTTGTCCTTGGTCTCTTCTTTACCAGTGGTCTTCCTTTCATCTCATGTATTGGTGTTTTTGACCACTGGGATCCTCTTTGGTTTGTAGTTCTTACTGAGACCCTCCCTTTAAGGGAAGCTGTAGGTTTATATGCATCCAAGCAGTAGCCTGGACCTAATCTCATATGGGGACCCTACAGACACACATTTTATCTTCTTGAGACAAATCTCTCAGGACATTGAACAAAAAGACCACTCTACCAGGCCATGGAAAAGCCTTTCTCTCTTGGTGGTTATTTCCAAAAAATCTACAGAGGGTAGTTTGCTGGAATCAGGATCCCTTGGTAACACTCACAACAGATGCCAGCCGAAGGGGGAAGCTATAGCTGGACAAGCATCCTTCCAGGGAATCTGCACACACGAAAACAGCTTCAAGTCTTCCAAATTTAGAGAAATTAAGGCAGTGGCGGAAGCTCTCAAAGCTATGACAACCTTGATTCAAGGGGCCCATGAAAAAATCTTGTCAGACAACACAACAACTGTGGCTCATCTATGTCACCAGTGGAGCACAAGACATTCATCTGATGATATTCTCCACAGGAATATTTTCTTGGACAGAGCAACATCTCCTATACCAAGGTTCTCAAACTCAGCTGGGTATAAGGGCCGCACATAGAAAAAAAAGGAATTTGGGAGCCATATTCTTTGCTGGACCCAGTGACATTTTTAGTGATTGCATATTTTTTTCTATAAACCTTTGGATCACATTTTTGAATGTTTTTCGCTTGTTTATTATAACAAATGTGCACTTTTTTATTTCAGTATATATATATATATATATATATATATATACCGTATTTTTCGCTTTATAAGACGCACCGGAATATAAGACGCACCCCAAACTTAGACATAGAAAAAGGTAAAAAAAAGAAAAATGGGGTCTGTCTTATACTCCGGTGTTCTCTTACCGGAGGGGGGCAGCAGTGGTGGTGAAGCGGGGTCACAGGAGGCACAGGTTGTGCTGGCAGGCGCGGCAGGTCAGTGGCAGCGGGGTCCTTGGTTGCAGGTGCCGTGGCGTCCGTGGTTGCAGGCGCGGTGGCGTCCGTGGTGGCAGGATCCGTGGGGTCCGTGGTGGCGGCAGCAGCCGTGGCGGGTGAGCCGTGCAGCAGGCCGGTGCAGTGAGTGTCCGCGGTCCCGGTTCAGTGGTGGCAGTGGCGGCGGCGACTGCTCAGTGGTGGCAGGGACTGCTCAGTGGTGGAGTGTGTCCGCGGTCCCGGTTCAGTGGTGGCAGCGGCGGTGGCGACTGCTCAGTGGTGGCAGGGACTGCTCAGTGGTGGAGTGTGTCTGCGGTCCCGGTTCAGTGGTGGCAGCGGCGGCGACGGCTCAGTGGTGGGAGTGGCGGCGACGGCTCAGTGGTGGGAGCGGCGGCAACTGCTCAGTGGTGGCAGCGGCAGGGACTGCTCAGTGGTGGAGTGTGTCCGCGGTCCCGGTTCAGTGGTGGCAGCGGCGGCGACGGCTCAGTGGTGGGAGTGGCGGCGACGGCTCAGTGGTGGGAGCGGCGGCAACTGCTCAGTGGTGGCAGCGGCAGGGACTGCTCAGTGGTGGAGTGTGTCCGCGGTCCCGGTTCAGTGGAGGCAGCGGCGGCGACGGCTCAGTGGTGGGAGCGGCGGCAACTGCTCAGTGGTGGCAGCGGCAGGGACTGCTCAGTGGTGGAGTGTGTCCGCGGTCCCGGTTCAGTGGAGGCAGCGGCGGCGATGGCTCAGTGGTGGGAGCGGCGGCGACGGCTCAGTGGTGGAGTGTGTCCGCGGTCCCGATTCAAGTAATGGCGCCCGGAGCGACGCATGCGCAGATGGAGCTCTCATCCAAGGGCTCCATCTGCGCGCGCGCTGACTCCCGGAGCAGCGCGTGCGCAGATGGAGCTCTCATCCAAGAGCTCCACCGGCGCCATCATTTGAAAGTGGGACCGCGGACAACTGGTAAGCTGCACAGCCGCCCGCCCCCATGCCAGCAGGCTGCCCGCCCACCCTGCGTACAAGCCGCCGGGTACCTGTGCTTGCGTGCGGTGGCAGCCGGGTACCCATGGCTGTGTGCGGGCGGCAGCGGGGTAACTGTGTGAGGGCGGCAGCCGGGTACCTGTGTGAGGGCGGCAGCCGGCTGCCGCCCGCACGGGCACCCGACTGCCGCTCGCACACAGCACCCGGCTGCCACCCGCACACAGCACCCGGCTGCCGCCCGCACACAGCCATGGGTACCCGTCTGCCACCGCATGCAAGCACAGGTACCCGGCTGCCGACCCCACACAGCACCCGCTGCCGCCCGCACGCAGCCACGGGTACCCGGCTGCCGCTGCACGCAAGTACAGGTACCCGGCCGCTTGCATGCAGCCACAGGCACCCGGCCGCCCGATCGCCTCAGACAGGACCCCCCCCCCCCGCTACCGCTTTATAAGACGCACCCCCCATTTTCCTCCCAAAATTTGGGGAGGAAAAGTGCGTCTTATAAAGCGAAAAATACGGTATGTATTTTTAATGGGAAAAAAATTCATTCTTTTTTTTGTTACATTTTATCCCCTTCTTGTAAGTAATATCGTTTTACAATTGCCACCATATATAATATTTTGCAGCAATAATTCCATCCTGGTCCTCATCTTTTAGTAATGTACCCATGCTGTAGTAATGTGCCCATCTTGTCCCCTGTGGTAATGTGCCCATATTGTCCCCTGTGGTAATGTGTCCATCTTGTCACCCTTGTAATAAATGTGCCCATATTGTCCCCTGTAGTAATGAGCCTATATTGTCCCCTGTGGTAATGTGCCCATCTTGTCACCTTTGTAGTATTGTGCCCATATTGTCACCCTTGTAGTAATGTGCCCCTATTATCACCCTTGTAGTAATGTGCCCATATTGTCACCCTTTTAGTAATGTGACATGTTATGATGTTGTTCAAATACAAAAGAAAAAAAACAAAAAAAGATTCTTTTCACCTTTCCTCCACTGCCTCGGTGTCCTCTGCTTCTTTTAGCCTGCAGACACTTAGAACCCGTGATGATTACTGTCTGGTACACGAGGCTGCCGCCATCAGCGGTTTCCTTCTGGAGAACGATTTGCAGCACTGCTCTCCTCACATCTTTACTAATGGCATCCGTGCCGGCGAATCAGAATACACCCACCTTAGCTGCTGGCCTCTGATTGACTGGCGGCAGCTGCCATTAGTAAAGATGTGTAGAAATGTGTATATTCACCTAAAGGAAAGTGCTGACGGCCGCAATTGTCATGAGATCCAGGTGTCTGCAGGTCGCAAGAAGCAGCCTCAGGGGCCACATGCGGGCCGCGTGTTTCAGACCTCTGCCTATATCTATTGTTTTTCCACATGAAGGGCTCTGCCAAGCAGACTTGTTCAGCAAAAGGAACATCCACCCAGGCAAGTCTAGTCTAAACTCAGAAGTGTTCTAGATGTTAGTCAGGAAATTAGGCTATCAAGAGGTAGACCTATTTGCAAACCATCAGAACATAAAAGTGGAACTCTACCTTTCGCTTTACCCAAGAGACAAATGACTAGCAGTAGATGCGTGCTCTCATCCTTGGACCTTCAGGTTGGCATATGACTTCCCACCGATTTTGGTTCTGGCAAGGACGTTGCACTAGATCAGGGCAGACAGAGTCACTGCTATCTTGATATCAAACTTGAAATAAAAGATTTAAACCATTCATGCTGGTGTGATCCTTTGAAAAATGCTGGAGATGGGAAGCATGGAGGGGCTATTTAACTTCTTTGTGTTTCCTGTCCCTTTTAGTGTGGGGAGTTAATCTCCTTTGGTGCTATTGTGGAGGGTTCCTAGAAACAAAATTACCGGTAAGACTAATTCTATTTTTTGGGGGTTGGCTATTAGCCCCACTTGTTAGAGAGAATCCACTAGCACCTGAACCTGTAGTAGGTGACTCTCCCAATCCAAACTAAATACCACAATGTCATCGAGGTATGATGAGGCATATCGATGATGGGGACAGAGGATCACATCCATTAACTGTTGGAATGTCGCAGGTGTGCCACGCAAGCCAACAGGTAATAATTTTATGCTATATATATATAGCCCTCCAGACATTACAAGGACCGTCTTCTCCTTGGCGGCCTCCTGCCAGTATTTCTTTGTGAGGTCTGGGATCAAAAAGTACCAAGCTTACCCTAACCTCTCAATTAACTCGTAAACCCAGGGCATGAGGTAGGTGTCAAATTTTGAAATTCCATTATTTCTGAAAGTTATCACAGAACTGTAGCGTTTCATCTGGCTTAGGTATTGGACTATTGAACTAGCCCACCCACCTCCTCCAAGACGGCTTGTCGCCGAGCCTCAGGCAACCAATATGGTTCAATCAGACTTTGGCTTGGGGCAAAGTGATAATGTCATGTTGGATTACGAATGTACGTCCAGAGTTCCAAGAGGATATCCGTATTCCAACTAACAAGCTCTTGGGCCTCAATAACCTGTTTAGGGGACAAGGGTTCTGCTAATTTTACTACGGCGGAGGCTCCTCCTGAAACCTCTGAAGGTAACGGATCATTTTCCACAGGAAATACAGGTCACAAATTGTCCTCACCAAGGCTGTACCTATCCTTCCAGGACTTCAGCAAATTGATATGGTAGACCTGTTCTAGTTTTCTTGATCCAGTTCGTGTACCTTGTAGTTTACTGGTCCCACCTTCTAATCTTGTAGGGTCGCTGCCACTTTGTGAGGAATTTACTGTCTACAGTGGACACAAGTACCAGCATTCTGATTCACCAGTGTTAAAGGTTCTTACCCGAGCTGCCCGGTTATTGACCAGATTCTGAGCCATTTGTGCAGCCCCCATATGCTCCCATCCAAGTGGCAGAACTGTCTCCTTTCTTTCCTGCATTTTAGCGACATGTTCTATTGCACTTAGTGATGAAGCATCGGTGTATTCGTGGAGCTCAGCTGAGTATTGCAGGTACTCTTTTATATTTCATCTGTGAAAATTACCACAACGCACAGGCTTGCTTCACTGCAGCATGTGTGCAGGCATCCTAGGGAGACCCAATTGCAGTCTCTGAATGGCTCTCCCGGGGGAGATAAAATGTTTTCGGACGTAGTGTGACAAAATAAAATAACCTACTTCTCTCCCACTGGAAATGCTCTCTTTATGGGTGGTTGTACGGGCACAGACCCGAACAGGCCAATTAGTGAGTTTATATAATGCTTGTTACTTGCATCAAGCTTGTCAGATTATCTGACCAGCTCAAATTGGTGAATGAGTATTCAAGCATTTTAGTGCATGCTAATCACTAATCACACTCTTATGTTGGATGGACTGATGTTCCCATGCATCTTTCGCTATGTCTAGGAACCCCTGGGAATGTCGCCTATACAATAGCTCAAAGGGAGAGGACCCAGTGGATGTCTGGGGCACCTCTCGCCCCACAAACAATAAACAGAGCAGCAAGAGATCCCAGTCCGTCTCGTCTTTGGATACAGCCATTTCAGAATGTTTTTTAACGTTTTGTTGAATCATTCTACCGGGCCATCTGTTTGGGGATGATAGACCAACAGACGCAAATGTTTAAAATTTACAACCTACAGAGTTCATTCATGATCTTGGACATAAAGGGGATTCCCTAGTCTGTTAAAATCTCTTCCCACTCGAGAAAACATGCCCATGATTTCTTTGGCTATGAGATGTATGATGCAGAGGAACCGCCTCAGGATACCAGATAGCATAATCGAAAATTACCGAACCCACCAGATCCATGGCCACTATTTCCAATGGTATCTCTATAATCAAGGTACCAATAGACTTTGAAAATGTGGCTGGGGACTGGTCACCTGACACACTGGACTGAAGTCACGGGACCGTTTTACTTCTTGGAAGACCTTTGGCCAATAAAACTGCTGCAGAATTTAGTCCAGGGTTTTCTTATGGCCTAAGTGTCCACGAAGTATGTGTTGATGGGCCAGGTCCATTACCATCCTGCGATAAGCTTGTGGCACCACTAATTGTTCTACCATCTTGCCCCGTATGTTCTCTACTTGATACACAAGGTTGTGGATCACCTCAAAGCACAAAAACATGGTATTTGCTCAGGGTTGTTGGGATTTCCCATCAACAATTACATTTTCCTATAAAGGATCTTGGAATTGTGCTGTACAGAAATTGTCGCCAAAGACATTCAAGTCTGAAAATTCAGGTCCAGGTGACAAGTCCTATATTTCACCGGCCATTATTTCTATGGGAGATTATCCCTTCTGCAGGTACCTCTTTCTCAGGGCCACTAGGTTCTTGCAAGCCTTCTGTAGAAAATTCTGTGTCCCGCAATGGTGCAGATTCATGTTCACTGGGTGGCATAACCGTTGAACAGATTTGCATCTAGCCCCACCTCATGGCATCATCTCCCGGCTGTTATATTTATCATTGCTAAGGAGATGGGATACTCCTTTAAGAACTCCTTGAATGCACAACACACTGAATTTCCGGCTGGGGAGCTTGGTGGGTCAAAGCAGGTTTCTTCGCATCAAGGCCATGACACTCTCTGAGTCCACTAGGGCCACAGTCAGGGTGCCCTCTGCCTCAACATGACACAAATGTCCATCTCTGTGTTCCTTCTGGGTGCTAGTAGCACAGACCCATTTAGCATACAGGGACTGACGGTACGCAAAGATTCTGTCCATGGATTCAGCCAGTTTACATTATTACAAATTTTATATTATTTATCAACTATTTTATGACCCATTTCTATATGGGTGTATGTATGCATGTTACATAGTTAAATAGATTGAAAAAAGACCCAGGTCCATCTAGTTTAACCTTTCTCCACCAATTATACATGTTGTCACTAAATCATTTATAACCGACAATGTTGTGTGTACTGAGGAAATCATCCAACCCTTTTTTAAAAGCTGTTATACTTTCTGCCATTACTACCTCTTGTGGTAGGGCATTCCACAATCTGACTACTCTCACTGTAAAGAACACTTTCCTATTTAGCTGCTGGAATCGTCTTCTTCCACTCGTAGTGTATGCCCCCTGGTTCATAGTATTGTCTTTGGAAGCAATAGGCCATGTACCAGTCCTATTTATACATATAAATGAGAACTCCTCTGCAATGTCTTTTTTCTAAGCTAAACAAATCCAACTTTTTCAACCTCTCATCATATGGGAGGCCTTCCATTCCTTGTAGTAGTCTTGTTACTCGACTTTGAACTGACTCTAACTTCTGAATATCCTTTTTAAAATGTGGAGCCCACAACTGGATCCCATGTTCCAGATGTGGCCTTACAAGTGATTTATAGAGGGGTAACAATACGTTGGGATCACAGGATCTAATCTCTCTTTCTATAAACCCTAAAATCTTGTTTGCGTTTGCAGCTGCTGCTTGACATTGAGTGCTGCTGCTAAGCTTACTTGTAACTAGAATACCCAAGTCCTTCTCCTGTTCTGTAGTCCTGAGTATACTTCCATTTAATGTATATGCAGCTGTAGGATTACTCTGTCCTAGGAGCATTACTTTCCATTTATCAACATTAAATCTCATTTGCCAAGTGTCTGCTCGTTCTGACATCTTATCCAGATCATTTTGTAATATTGTACTATCAAGGTCCGTTTTTAATATCCAACCTAGTTTGGTGTCGTCAGCAAAGACTGACACTTTACTCTTAATCCCATCCACACGGTCATTAATAAAGAGGTTAAAAATAATCGGTCCTAGCACAGATCCCTGCGTTACCCCACTGCTGACTATAGCCCAACTGGAGAATGTACCGTTTATCACCACTCTTTGTTTCATATCTTTTAGCCAATTGCTTACTCATCTGTTTATAGTTTCCCCTAGTCCTTGCTTCTGGAGCTTCATTACAAGACTGTTATGTGAGTTCAGAGTCAAATGCCTTTGCAAAGTCCAAATAAATCACATCAGCTGCATTACCAATATCCAGATTTACACTTACTTCCTCATCGAAACCCAACATGTTGGTTAGACATGACTTATCTTTCATGAATCCATGCTGTCTGTCAGTTATTATATTATTCATTCTAATATATTGTTTCTTATCATTTCTTAAAATGCCCTCAAAAACCTTGCCCACCTTGCATGTATGCGTGAATTTTATATACAGTATATACAGTATATATAGTACACCGCTATATATATATACAGTGCCTTGCGAAAGTATTCGGCCCCCTTGAATTTTTCAACCTTTTCCCACATTTCAGGCTACAAACATAAAGATAAAAAATGTAAATTTTATGGTGAAGAATCAACAACAAGTGGGACACAATTGTGCAGGTGAAGGATATTTATTGCTTATTTTAAATTTTTGTAAAAAATAAAAAACTGAAAAGTGGGGCGTGCAATATTATTCGGCCCCTTTACTTTCAGTGCAGAAAACTCACTCCAGAAGTTCATTGAGGATCTCTGAATGATCCAATGTTGTCCTAAATGACTGATGACGATAAATATAATCCACCTGTGTGTAATGAAGTCTCCATATAAATGCACCTGCTCTGTGATAGTCTCAGTGTTCTGTTTAAGGCCTGCAACACACATCCGTGCCGCCGGCACGTGTTTGTCATTTTTTACACGTACCGGCGGCACGGAGACACATTCAGCAATGCTACCCTATTGTAGCAGGCACACACATGTAAAACCACATTGAACGTGTGTCCGTGTGCGTTTGTACGTGTGTGCGTTTTTCAAAGCGCTGACATGTCAGTCATTTCTCCCGCAGCACGGGTGTCACACGGCCCGCACCCGTACCACACGAGTGTAGTGTGGATGCGGTCCCGTGTGACACGCGCCGGAGAAAACACACGTGTCAGTGAAAAAAAAACAAAACATTAACTTACCTTCTCATGCCCTCCTGTCTCTGCCGCTGCTGCCTCTTGCTGCCGACCGCCGCTCATTATTCTCATTTAATATTCACTTCACTGCCTGGCAGCAGCAGCAGCGGGGAGACGGGAGGGCTGGAGACCGAGGATCAGCACCACGGACAGCAGCGCGCACAGCAGGAAGGACCAGGTGAGTATGTTAATTACCGGTTCTACGTTTGTTATCGCGGATAGCACACGTAGAACACACGTGTCCCGCACGTACCAGAGACACGTACTTACCTGCACGCACCACGCAGGGAAAATACGTGTCTCTCGGCACGTGCGTGATTTTCACGTGAATGTGGCAGAGGCCTAAAGCACAGAGAGCATCATGAAGACCAAGGAACACAACAGGCAGGTCCGTGATACTGTTGTGGAGAAGTTTAAAGCCGGATTTGGTTGCAAAAAGATTTCCAAAACTTTAAACATCCCAAGAAGCACTGTGCAAGCAATCATATTGAAATGGAAGTAGTATCATAACACTGCAAATCTACCAACACCCGGCTGCCCCTCAAACATTTCATGTCAAACAAGAAGACTGATCAGAGATGCAGCCAAGAGGCCCATGGTCACTCTGCATGAACTGCAGAGATCTACAGATGAGGTGGGAGTGTCTGTCCATAGGACAACAATCAGTCATACACTGCACAAATCTGGCCTTTATGGAAGAGTGGCAAGAAGAAAGCCATTTCTCAAAGATGTCCATAAAAAGTGTTGTTTAAACTTTGCCACAAGCCACCTGGGAGACACACCAAACATGTGGAAAAAAGTGCTCTGGTCAGATGAAACCAAAATCAAACTTTTGGGGCACAATGCCAAACGATATGTTTGGCATAAAAGCAACACAGCTCATCACCCTGAACACACCATCCCCACTGTCAAACATGGTGGTGGCAGCATCATGGTTTGGGCCTGCTTTGCTTCTGCAGGGACAGGAAAGATGTTTAAAATTGATGGGAAGATGGATGGAGCCAAATACAAGACCATTCTTGAAGAAATCCTGTTGGAGTCTGCAAAAGACCTGAGACTGTGACAGAGATTTGTCTTTCAACAAGACAATGATCCAAAACATAAAGCAAAATCTACAATGGAATGGTTCACAAATAAACGTACCCAGGTAGTGGAATGGCCAAGTCAAAGTCCAGACCTGAATCCAATTGAGAATCTGTGGAAAGAGCTGAAAACTGCTGTTCACAAATGCTCTCCATCCAACCTCACTCAGCTCCAGCTGTTTGCAAAGGAAGAATGGGCAAGAATTTCAGTCTCTCGATGTGCAAAACTGATACACATACCCCAAGCGACTTGCAGCTGTAATCGCAGAAAAAGGTGGCGCTACAAAGTATTACCTTAAAGGGGCCAAATAATATTGCACACCCCAATTTTCAGTTTTTATTTTTTACAAAAATTTAAAATAAGCAATAAATATCGTTCACCTTTACAATTGTGTCCCACTTGTTGATTCTTCACCATAACATTTTTATCTTTATGTTTGAAGTCTGAAATGTGTCAAAAGGTTGAAAAATTCAAGGGGGCCGAAATACTTTTGCAAGGCACTGTCTATATATATATATATATATATATATATATATATATATATATATATATATATATATATGACGCCCCAGGGCCATGGGGATACTCAGTCCCGAGTGTGTGGTGAACAGGGGAGTTGTGGTCGTGGCCGATGCCCGGTTCCATGACCCCGAGGGTCGATCCGAAAAAGGGTGAAGAGAAAATGGAAAAATAAAACTAAAATAAATAAAAGTTTTTGACTACACCACTTGCGGTTTGTGGCTATTTTGTAGGAGCCGCCACTGCGTGATCTTCCTGGGGCAGGTAGTATAATGCAGCTCAGGTGTTCTGGCCCTCTGCAAGTAGGACTAGGCCCCGGAAGAGGATGATAATGTAATGTAATGTGACTGAAATGTTGACCCATTGATTTGCACAGACCTTTCAGCTGCAGACATTGATATAAATGCTCATTATACTTTGAATTTGGAACCTTGGTTATTTTTCTCTTCATGGATAGATTCACCACAGAGCATCCAACTTATTTTTTTTTAAACTTTGAATTTTTATTGAGATTTTCAATTTACGTTTTTCATACATAAAATAAAACATAAAATTCACAATTCTTATCGAACCTAGACAAACAATGACAGGACAGGTGAGGAGGGTTAGGAGGGGAGAGGAGAAATAGGAGGGAAGAGGGAAGGGTTTCAAGAGTCCATGCTCCTTCCATAGGACCCATAGGCCTCAGTCTCACAGATCCTCCTGTCCCGCAAAGTAGTCCCATGGTGCCCACACGGCCTGGAAGCGGTCAACTGTGTCATGCAATAGTGCAGTGAGATGTTCCATGCATCTAACGTCCAGTAATCTATACTTGAGGCTCTGGAGTGAGGGTGTCCCTGGCTGCCTCCAATTCTTTGCAATTAAGCATCTGGCCGCCGTAAGGATGTGGGACAAAAGCTTAGAGGCCGTTTTTCCCAATCCCCCATTCCCAAGACCCAGAACATAGATCAGGGGATCAAGATCAACCTCTATATATAGTACTTTATGGATCAACCCTCTAACCCGCTCCCAGAAGGGGACTATCCCTGGACAGGACCAGAATATGTGCAGAATGGTGCCCCTGCCTCCCCCGCATCTCCAGCAACAAGCCGGTATGGAGGGGTCTATGCCATGAAGGAAATCTGGAGTGTGGCACCAAAATAGCAAAATTTTATAGATATTTTCCTTATATAGTGTGCATATTGACGTCTTGGCGGCGTTTCCCCAGATTGCTGCCCATTCCTGAGGAAGTATCCGCCTTCCCAATAGAGACTCCCATTTCCGCATGTATGGAAAAGACCCCTCGGGCCCCTCCCGTGAATCAGAAAGCAAAATGTAAATTTCCGAAATCAGCCCCTTAGTATCAGTGCCCCTTCTGCAAATTTTCTCAAAATCTGTGGGAATCGAGGCCCCTGCCCTGCCAAACAAGGAGCCAGCCAAGTCTCTGATCTGCAGATATTGGAAAAACTCTCGATTAGAGAGAGAGAATTTATCTCTAAGGTACTCAAAGGAATGGATCTGCATTGTACTTCCATCTATAATGTCTGCAAATCTGAATAGACCTGCCTTGAGCCAGGGGTGCACCATGTCCGACTCCAGACTGCTTGGGAGCAAGGGTTGGTATATGAAGGACACCAGAGGGGAGCAGGGGGATGCCAAAGGAAATCTTCTAATGCAAAATGCCCAGAGGTCCCTAGTGAACTGCATCGGTCCAAGAAGAGGGGGGGGCGAATCACACCGGGCCGGGGGCCACAGGAGCGCGTTTGGATGTATAGGCGCCAGCCAAAGTTTTTCAATCTCAGTCCACCTGTTGTATGCCCAAAGGGACACCCAACAGGGGATCCTCCTAAGATGGGCCGCCCAATAGTATTTTAGGATGTCCGGGACAGAAAGCCCCCCCCTGTTTCTCCGAGCCATCAACACCTCCCTGGCCACCCTATGACGTTTGTTACACCAAATAAATCTAAGGATAGCCGCCTGAAGGGACTTCAGCTCCTTTATTGGTACCTTAACTGGGAGGGTTTCAAAGAAATATAATAATTTTGGGAGCAAGCTCATTTTAACCGCCGCAATGCGCCCCATCCACGAAAGAGGGAGGGGCAACCACTTGCTCAAAAGAGTTCTCAGCTCTCGGAAAAGGGGGGGGAAGTTAAGGTTATAGAGGGAATCATAAGTAGATGTGAGGTTAACCCCCAGGTACTTGACCGCATCTGTCTTCCAACGAAACTTAAAATTCAAACGCAGGTAATCCAGGGCCACCGGGTCGAGATTCAAGGGCATTGCCTCCGTTTTGCTAGAGTTGATCTTATACCCCGAAAGGCTCCCGTACCTACCCAAGGTGCACATTAAAATTGGAAGGGACACATGGATGTTAGTAAGTGTAATGAGCACATCGTCGGCAAAAAGTGAGATTTTAAACGGTTTATTCCTGACCAGGACCCCCGAGATGTCTGGATTGCTTCTGACCGAGGCCGCGAGGGGCTCTATGCATAGCGCAAAAAGGAGGGGGGACAGGGGGCACCCCTGCCTGGTGCCATTGGAGATGAGAAAAGGCTTAGAGATGTGGAGGGGGAGTTTGATAGAGGCCGTAGGAGCGCTATACAGGGACTTCAAGGCCCGCATAAAGCCACCCGAGATCCCAAAGACCTCCATTGTCTTGAAGAGAAAAGGCCACGCAAGGCGGTCAAAAGCCTTCTCTGCATCTAGACTCAACACCAACGCCTGTTGCTTCGTCCGATTTGCCACATCCACCAGGTCTATGACCTTCCTGGTGTTGTCCCCCCCCTGACGGCAAGGGACAAAACCCACCTGGTCTTTATACACGAGTTGGGGCAACCATCGATTAAGCCTGGCCGCCAAGAGCTTGGTGAACATCTTCAAATCGGAGTTCAAAAGGGCTATTGGTCTATAATTAGCACAGTCCAATGGGTCCCTGGGTGGCTTGGGCAGGAGGATTAAATGGGAGTGTAGCATGGATGGAGGGATAGGGTCACCCTGAAGGAAAGAGTTAAACAAGGCAGCCATGTGTGGGAGGAGCTCCGCCGCAAACACCTTGTAATAAAAATAAGTAAAGCCGTCCGGGCCCGGTGACTTCCCGCCAGGCAGGGCTTCCAGAACTTGCTCCAGTTCCTCTGTAGTAATCTCTTCATTCAAAGCCGCGGCTGCTCCGCAAGGCAGTGAAGGGAGCTCAAGGGCCGAAAAATAGTCCCCAAGTGCCCCAGCCCCGCGCGAAGCCATGCCCGGGGGAACCGGAAGGTTATAAAGCTTGTTGTAGTAATTGAAAAAAATGTCAGCTATTGAAGCGGGGTGATAGTGGATAGTGCCCTTTTCGTCGCGCAGAGCCTGAGGGCATGAGGATATAGCGCGCTCCTTAAGCTGCCTGGCGAGTAAGGTATGAGCCTTATTACTCCTTTCATAGTATCTTTGTTTGGAAAAGGTTAGCAATTTTTCTGCTCTGCCAATTGCCAAGTCTCTCAACTTTTCCCTAAGGCTGATGACTCTCCTAAGAATAGTCAGTGATGGGGCAGCCGCCAGTCTCCCCTCCTGTAGCTTAAGATGGGCCGTTATAGAGTCCCGCTGGCTTGTGGCATTCTTTTTAGCCCTGGCGCCCTCTCTAATGCATAGTCCCCTCATCACTGCCTTGTGAGCTTCCCAGAGTGTTGCCGGCGACGTGACCGTGCCCGTGTTCAACTGAAAGAATTCGACCAGTTGCTTATTTAAAAAGGCCCTAGTGTCGGGATTTTTGATCAGAGATTCATTAAGGCGCCAATGCTGAGGCCTAGGTCGAGGACCATCTTTCTTGAAGTCCATTATGAGTGGGGAATGGTCTGACCACGTAATGGATCCCATTTCCACCCTCTCAAGACGCCCCAGCAGCTGTGAGTCAATGAAAAAATAGTCTATTCTGGTGTGCGTCTGATGCGGATGCGAGTAGAAGGAAAAGGCCTTCTCTCCCGGGTGGTCCACCCTCCAAGCGTCGTATAAAGCCCCTGATCTAATGAGCCTACGAAAGTCCCGGGACAAATTTTTCAAAGCACCCGATGGAGGGTGTCCACCCACAGAGAGTCTGTCGGCCACCTCCGAAAAAGGGATGTTAAAGTCTCCCCCCAACACCGTAGAGGCCGGTGCCAGTCCGCCTATCAGATCGAGTATTTTCTTAAGAAAGCGTATCTGCCCTTCATTAGGTGCATAAATGTTGGCCAGTATGTGCGGGGATCCCCCCAGTTGGCCCTCCAGAATCACATATCTACCCTCTGGATCGCAGTGAGAACCCGTAATTTGTAGAGGACAACTGGAGGATATTAAAATAGCAACTCCCCCCCTCTTGGAGCCCGAGTAAGCCGAGTAATGGATGGGAAAGCGGTGGGACGCAAATTTGAAAGTGTTTGATTCCACAAAATGTGTTTCTTGGATAAAGGCTATGTCTGCACCTGATGTTTTCAGTTCCTGTAGCAGCAATTTCCTCTTACGGGGTGAATTCAGACCTTTTACGTTAAGAGAGATAATGCGGGTCATATCTAAAACTTAGAAGTAAGAAAAAGCTAATGGCACACCTATACCGTCGGGGGCATGACTTCCCCTGTGAAGCCGGCCAGAGGAGATGGTCCATACGACAAAGGGCCGCAGCTCCCAGGGACTCTAGAAGGGGTGGTACCTGAAAGGACACATAAGGAAAAAACATCGGGGAGGGGGGAAGACAAGGACAAACATAGAAATGAACATGAATTAAGAACATTAACCAAAATGCATAAACCTTAGGCATAGATTCCCGGGGGGTCAACCCGGAAGGGAGAGACCTAGAGGGAGGTTCCCCAACCCGTCTGAGCTAAGAGAGCCACCCACCTCACTCCCCAGTAGCCCTCCCACGGGGGTCAGTCCAGTGGGCACGGGCCCGTGCCAAAAGGAAACAAGGGAAAAAAAACAAAACAAAAAAACTCAACCACTAACTCCAAGTAAGGGGACCGGGCTCCCGCCAACCCCCCTACCACCCACGGCATCATTGTGGCTACAGCCCCCCCCCTTATGCAGCTCAACAGACCCAGAGGGCCGCAGATGACACAATGGACAGTCAGAGGCTTGCTGTAGAGAGAGTCACAGTATCACAAAGCATGCTCAGCCACTGGAACTCAGAGGGTATAAGAAATAGGCACCAACCAGGTTAAGAAGTGTCCTCAACGGTGAGCCGGGGAGGGGGGCGACCCGCGGCCCCTACCTCCTCTCCCCCCCAAAGCCCCACGCCCTCCACCCCTCACCTTGGACCACACGGGAGGGGGCGGCCCTTCCAACCTTTGCAAGTCCCAATCTGGGATACAGACCGCTGGAATGTCCAGTGCTTCACAGAACAGAGTGGTATCTGCTGGAGTGCGAAGGGTCGCCGATTTACCCCCTCTGCGCGCTGTAAGTGCAAACGGGTAACCCCAGCGGTATTGAACCTGGTGCTCATTCAGGCTCGTGAGGAGGGGTTTGAGGTGCCGCCTTTTCTGGAGTGTGATGCGAGAAAGATCCGGGAAAAGCTGGATTTCCTTGCCATTGAACACAGGTGCCGTGCGCCTCATTCTAGCCTTAGCCATGATCAGTTCTTTGGTGGAGAAGTCGTGAATGCAACAAATGATGTCCCGGGGTTGGGTGGATAAATTCTTCGGCTGTAAAGCCCTGTGTGCCCTGTCCAGCTTGATGATGTTAGAAGGGGGAGCGTCCAACACTTCATTAAAGATGGATTGTAGTATGGAGTTTGTGTCCTCGGGCCCATCTGACTCTGGGACCCCCCTCACACGGACATTGCAACGGCGTCCTCTGTTGTCGAGATCCTCTATGTGAGACTGCATATCCTCCATTATTTTTTGTTGCGATGTTGCCAGTTTGTGTAATTCTGATACATGGGATCTGGTGATGTCATGCTCTTCCTCCAGGGATTCAATTCTGCCAGACAATTGCTGCAAATCTCTCCTCACTTCAGCTATTTCTGACCTGCAAGTTGCTTTAACCTCACGTATGAGGCATTGAAAGTCCTCTTTAGAAGGAAGTTTACTTATGAAATCATGCATGTCCTTATAGGAGGTGTCTGGCCCTTTAAGGTGAGCACCTGCAGTAATAGACGCTGGAGTTTTAGTCTGGTGCTGGGGAAGCTGGGGAAGTTGATCTCCACACCGAGGCCCAGAGGGGGGAAGCAGGCTGCTCTGTTCCCTGATATTACCAGCTGTAGCTGCAGTCCCTTCTTCTCCTGGCAGTGGGGAGGGCTGCCCCCCGACCTCCACCTTATCTCCCACCGCCACTATGTGCTCCTGGGCCTGCTGCTGCTGTGCCTGAGCATCCGATGCAGTGCAGGGCTGCTGAGCCAAGGCATCCCCTGTTGGATCTGCTGCAGGGACTCCTCCACTCCCCCCTGTGTCCCCGCTCACCCACTCCTCCTTCTCTTGCTGCATAGCAGGCCGGGCCGGTGCCTCCATTTCCCCTCCATGCTCCTGGAAAGATGGCGTCCGGGCCTCCCCTGGACCCTGTTTCAGGCCCAAGAAAGTATCCAGCGCCGTGGTGTGCAGCGGGGGGGCCACCGATGCCTGCTGCGACGGTTTAATCCTCCGTGGTCCCATCCTGAGAGCCGGTGAGTAGGTTTGTGCTTATGATAAGTGCTGATTTAGCTGAGGGTCAACAGGAGCTCCTCTTCCCCACGTCCACTCAGCTCAGCATCCTGGACACGCCCCCGCATCCAACTTATTTTAACGGTCGAGTTCCTACTATGATTCATAAATGCAGAGAAATACAGGAAGATGTTTATTTATCATGTAACACCATCAGCGAGACCTACTCTGGAGTAGACCACTGACCTCAAAAACACAGGCAATATCAGTAAGAACTATCTTCACCATAAAGAACAAGGATTTCTGGAAGTGATGATCCAGCCCCCAAAGAGCCTTAATCTCAAAATGATCTGCCTGGGATCACATAAAGAGACAACAGGTTTTGCATAAAAGACATCCATAGAAGATCTGTGGTTAGTTCTACAAAATGTTCGGAACAATCTGCCGAATGCCTTCAAAAGCCTGTGCAAGTAAAAGTTTATCGAGAAAAATTGATCTTTTTATGCTGTTTTGAAGGCAAAGGTCGGAAGCACCAAATATTGATGTGATCTGGATTTCTCTTCTTCACTCCCTTTGCATTTAGTCCCTTGGTAAAACAAACTATTAACACTTCTAATTTTGAAAGAATTCTTACTTTGCAGCATTTTTTCCACCCCTACCAAACTTTTGTAGCCTGCTGTATACCATATAAATATAAAACTCTTATATATATGTGGAGGATATAAAGGGGAAGCAAATAGGATTTTATCTGCTTTTCGTTAACCGATGTTTACACCGCGTTCCTAATTATTATGCAATCACTGTTTTTTTTCTTATTTTTTTACATGGTCAATGTAATTAAGTCACTATAATGTTGAAATCATGATTAGAGTTAAGAGTATAAACCATTACTATTCTACGTTAGAGCTTACATCATATTATTGGACAAATCACCCAGTTATAAACTAAAACTAAAAAATTCAAAATGCACTGTATAAAATTATGCACAACACAGTTTTATAGTATTTAAAGAACTAAAAATTGTCATTTGTTACATTTGCAGCATTAAGAGGTCATATTTGTTGAAATCAAAAGCTTTTCCAATCAAAAACATCTTAGTCCAAACTACATGTTATTAGGACCTCTCTTTGATATTACCTTCAGAATTATTGTAACCATTGAACTTATGCGTTTTTAGATAGCTTCTGCTTCAATTACTTTGGCGGATATCAGAATAGCCTCCCAGAGCTACTGTTGTGATGTGAACAGCCTGGCACTTTCAGATCTTTTGCTTGATGATATCTAAAGGTTCTCAATAAGGATGAGGTCAGAGGAGGCTGGTGGCCACACCATGAGTTAATCTCCTTTTATACCCATAGCAGCCAATGACTCAGAACTATTCTTTACAGCATGAAACGTTGCATTGTCAGCATGAAGATAAAATTGCTATAGATGGCATGATTCTTCTTTTTCTACCATGGAAGAAAATGGTCAGTCAGAAACTCTTTATGATTTTGCTAGGTTATTGTCTCACATTCAGGGATCCTTAAGGGGTTTACTAACCCATTCCCCATGATTCCAGCCCAAAGCATGACTCAGCCACCTTCTTGCTGGAGCCATGGCCTTGTTGTAACATGGTGGTCATCCTCCATTCATCCACTACTCCATCCGTCTGGACAATCCAGAGTTGCATGGCACTCATCAGTAATGAGGAATGTTTTAAAATGAGTCTTCATGTATGTGTGGGCCCACTGCAACTATTTCTGCTTGTGAAGACAGTCTAGGGCAGGGGTGGGGAACCTCCGGCCCGCGGGCCGCATACGGCCCGCGATGACCTTTTATGCGGCCCCCGGCAGATTCCCGGGGGCTGCAGTGCTGGGTCTGGCGCTGAAGTCTTGTAGTTTGCCGGCCTTTCAATTCACCACATGCGCCGCTGTTCAGTGTCAGCGTGCTCAGCGGTGTGTGTGTGTGCCCGCACCTCTGAGAAAAGTGCCGCCTCCCCCTCCACGGGATCTAGGTGCAGAGAGTGCTGCCTCCTCCCCCTGTACAAGATGTAGGTACAGATAGTGCCGCCTCCTCCTGTACGGCACTATAGCTGTGTGCCCAACGCCTGCACTCTTGCACTGTGTGCCCGGCGCCCGCACTCCCGCCGCTGTGTGCCCCGCGCCCGCACTCCCACCGCTGTGTGCCCGGCGCCCGCACTCCCACCGCTGTGTGTCCGGTGCTTGCACTCCCGCACTGTGTGTCCGGCGCCTGCACTCCTGCACTGTGTGTCCGGCGCCTGCCCTTTGTGACCATCCAGTGCTTTGGGGCCTTCCAGTTCTGTCTACCACCCCCCAGAGCTGTGTGCAACGCTCAGTGCTGTGTCCCCCCAGTGATGTCAGGGCTCTGCAAGTGCTTTGTGCAGCCTGCCCCGTGCCGTGTGCCCTCCCAATGCTGTGTATAACCCCCAGTATTGTGTTCCCCCAGTCATGTCTGTGCTCTGAAAGTGCTGTCCGTGCCCCCATTCCCTCCAGTGATGTCTCGGCCCCCCCAGTGATGTTTCTGCCCCCCCAGTGATGTTTCTGCCCCCCAGTGATGTCTCTGCCCCCCCAGCGATGTCTCCCTCCCCCCCAGCGATGTCTCCCTCCCCCACAGTGATGTCTGTGCCCCCAGCCCCTTTAGCATTGTGTATGACCCCTAGCCCCTCTTGCGTTGTGCACACCCCAGCAGCCCCTATTGCGTTGTGTGCGCCCCAGAAGCCCCTCTTGTGTTGTGTACACCTTAGCATCCCCTCTTGCGTTGTGTACACCCCAGCAGCCTCTCTTGCGTTGTGTACGACCCAGCAGCCCCTCTTGCATTGTGTACGCCCCCCAGCCTCTTGCGTTGTTTATGCCACCAACCCCTCTTGTGTTGTGTATACTCCCCAGCCCCTCTTGTGTTGTGTTTGCCTCCAGCGTCTCCTGTGATGTGTATTCCCAGGACATGCTGGGGGCATACACATCACAGGAGACACTGGGGACATACACAACACAGGAGGGGCTGGGGGCATTTACATCACAGGGGGTATATATATGTTCCCAGCTCCTCATGTGATATATGTGCCTCCAGTATCTCCTGTGATGTATATACAGCAGTCCCAGCGTCTCCTATCTGATGTGTATACGTCAGTCCCAGCGTCTCCTATGTGATGTATATGCCCCCAGCCCCTCCTGTGATGTATGTTCCTCCAGCGTCTCCTGTGTTGTATATACAAAGAGTTGACTGCACTCCACACCGAGACAAACCTGGAAAAGCAGTTGTCAGAAGCAACATGATTAGTATCATCAAACATCACAGCCACATCAAAGAGAAAAGCAGCTCCAGCCACCACAGTAGGGGTGAGTTAATTAATTGTTTGACCATATATAGCAGGGTTAATTTCACATTGATAATTTGGTGCGGCCCCCGAAGGTTGGTAGAAATTGCCAACTGGCCCCCGGTAGTAAAAAGGTTCCCCACCCCTGGTCTACGGGGTCGCAGAATAGTAGGTTTATGCAAAAGTGTAAGACTCTGGAGCATCCTACAACTTGAGGTTTATGGGACTCCAGAAGCACAAGCAGCTTCAAATACATGTTTGCTGCTTTATAATGGTATTTTAGCAGCTGCTTTCTGAATCCAATGAATTTGTGTGGCAGAAACGTTCCTCATTATGCCTTTATCTGCACTGTGTATCAGCTACAAATGTCTTCACAGTAAAATGATCACGCTTAAATTTTCATGACATATCTAATGTTTTCATACATTGTCTAAGGCATTGGACTACTTGATGCTTTTCAGCAGCAGAAAGATTCTTTATGTAATAATGTGGAAAATCCTTATTCAGTACTTTCCCATTAATTGGGCTCACTTGGAAAACAAATAATCACCAGTATTTCAGATTGATTTCAGTGATCCAAATAACTCTGAGCCACACTACCATCTAGGAGTTTACTTGAAAAACAAAAAATAAAATCTTTATGAGTCTCATACTTAAATCCAATTTGCATAATAATTTAGCTTCCTACCTATACAAGTTGTCAAGATGTTTTTTCTCCTGTGTGACTTCTCTGATGTATAATCAGGTGTGATTTCTTTGTAAAACATCTCCCACATTCTGGACATGAAAAGGGTTTCTCCCCTGTGTGAATTCTGTGATGTGAGCGTAGATGTGATCTATCATAAAAACATTTCCCACATTCTGTACATGAAAATGGTTTCTCCCCTGTGTGAATTCTCTGATGTATAACCAGGTGTGATTTCCTTGTAAAACATCTCCCACATTCTGGACATGAAAATGGTTTCTCCCCTGTGTGAATTCTGTGATGTGAGCGAAGATATGAGCTATCACAAAAACATTTGCCACATTCTGGACAAGAAAATGGTTTTTCCCCGGTGTGAATTCTCTGATGTTTAACAAGATCTCCTTTTTCTATAAAACACTTCTCACATTCGGAACATGAAAAAGGCTTGTTCCCTGTGTGAATTTTTTGATGTGAGTGAAGATGTGATCTATCAAAAAAACATTTTCCACATTTTAGACAAGAAAATGGTTTCTCCCCTGTGTGAATTCTCTGGTGTTTAACAAGATCTCCTTTCTCTGCAAAACACTTGTCACATGTGGAACATGAAAAAGGCTTCTCTCCTGTGTGAATTTTCTGATGTTTAAGAAAATGTCCTTTTTGTGTAAAACATTTCCCACATTCGGAACATGGATATGGCTTCTCCCCTGTGTGAGTTCTCTGATGTCTAACAAGATCTCCTTTCTGGGTAAAACATTTCCCACAATCTGAGCATAGATATGGTTTCTCCCCTGTGTGAGTCCTTTGATTTTCAACATCCCTTCTCTTAAATTTACTGTGATGAATAGTCTGTGATAAATCAGAAGACAACACTTGTTGAAAAGGATCAGCTGAAAGCATTTTGATGTGAAGACTTGGAGGTATAGTCTGAATAATGATATGCTCTTCATATAAATCTGGTGTGACACCTCGATCATCTGCTTTAATATGTGAAAATAACAGATGGTCCTCTGAGCTTCTGCTACAGCCATCTGGCAAAAATAAAAACGGATTATGCTTTTCTTCAATAACGTGGAATGAAATTATTTGTTACAATATTACATTTTTTAATGCAATTCCATAGAAGCATTTCTAAACATGTTATGGTAAAATTCAATTGAGTAGGTAAAACCTGAAAACGGTAAATGTCAAAACAGGGACTAGTACATTATTATGTTAGATCACCATATTATGCTCTTTCAATTTTTCACTTATCTGAAGTTTTGTCATAGGTTTATGTTTCTTTGCGCGTATCACCAACCTTTCCTGGTAGAACGTTTAGTAAAGGCCCATAAAAGTATTGGTAAGTCAATGCTACCGTGTTTACTCAAAAATAAAACCATATCTTATTTCTTTTTTTGCCCCAAAAAATGCGCTAGGGCTTATTCTCGGGGAAACACAGCTGGGGGAAAGTTTTCCCCCCTAAAAGTGCAAACCTCCCTTCCAGGTCACTCATACTTACCATAACCTGGGCATCTGCATCACTTCCAGGTCCTCCTGCCTTCGACGCAGTGTGGTGGAATGCATAGAGGACCTGTGGTGGAACTCATCGATGCACTCCACCGCAGGTCCTAGTGCCGCTCAACTGAATTGCATCCCAGGATCGTCTGCCAGCCAGAAGCAATCGGTATTGTTGGATGTGGTGAGTGTGTGTGCACGTGCAATCTGATGTGTGATTGTGTGTGCGATCTGATGCGTGTGCAATCTGATGTGGGAGTGTGTGTGATCTGATGTGGGTGTGCGATCTGATGTGTGTGGGTGTGATCTGATGTGCGCGATCTGATGTGGGAGTGTGTGCGATCTGAAGTGTGTGCGCGATCTGATGTGTGTGTGTGTGTGTGTGATCTGATGTGTGTGTGTGTGCGATCTGATGTGTGCATTCCACTGCTAGTCCTCCCTTTTGGCGTCTGGTAAGTAGGATTGTGGGGTCTTCTGTCTTCTCTCTTTTGGGGGTGTCTGCTTTCTATAATGAAGTGTCCTGTAGAATTATTTAACTTTTTTAGCTGCACAGACACTTCATTATTGAACCGCGACTAGAACTTATTTTTGGGGTACGGCTTATATTTAAGCCTTACGCCAAAAATACTGAAAATTCCTGCTAGGCCTTATTTTCGGGGAAACATGGTACTAAGTGTCAATCACATACACTCCAAATCAACTACATGTACTCTGAAGACACAGGAGCCATGATTATAGTCCCCGTAGACTTTTATGGGGATCGGCTTCCGGACAGATATCTGGAATTAATTCCGGGTCTGAATCTTTTTTTTTTCTTCTTTTTATTAAATCCGGTTGGACCTGCCAATCCGGATATCTGCGGGTTCTCTCATCACTAATAAAGAGAAACAAATAAGTGTTTGTTGGTTGGTTTTGGCCTGGCTTGTTACTTGATCTGATTTTGGATTCTCCCCACATCTGAGTATCCAGTTATTGCTAACCTTCATAGTGTGACTTTTCTCTTTTGCCTGACTTATTGGGACTTGAACTGCTGCTGGATATTGACCTTAACTTCCATCAGACCTGCATCCCTTGGCTTACCTATCCACCAGCCCGACGTCTGTGTATAACCGGACTCCATCTGTGATTTTTCTTACCCATCAGTGTAAACGTACAGCCAATGGGGCAATTTTAGGAGACATGAGGACACTAAGTACACTAAGGTCTTATCCGATGAACAAGCATAGTAGGTGAGGAGTAAGGTAACCACTCACCTTTAGTTTTTGTATAATTCTATAAAAACATGGACATGGCAACAGGTAAGTAATGCGTTGAAGTTGTTCAACCTACACCAGGGGTTTTAAACATGTAGGCCGCATGTGACCCCTGAGACTGTTTCATGCAGGCCAAAGGCGCCATAGACCCATTAACGATTGCGGCCCGCCGATGTCAATGCTTTACTTCAGTTGAATGTGCGTGCTTAGACACAAATTCAATTTCAATGTATTGCCGGTGATGTGCAGAGACAAGCTCCCTGCACAGCTATGCCACTGCCCGCAGCTGGCCAATCAGAGGTCAGCAGCTGATGTCAGCATATGATGTCAGCTGCTGGCCTCTGATTGGCCAGCTGCTTGCAGTGGTATAGCTTTGCACGGAGCTTGTCTCTGTGCGGCGCTGGCAATAAATTTCAATTTCAAGGTCGCACATTCAACTGATGTCAAGCACTGATGTCGATGGCCACCTGAACCAGGCCGGGATTGGCAAAGAGTCTACTGTGCTTGCGGGCCGCATGAAACAGAAAAGAGGATACTGAGGGAACAGAGGACAGTTGAGCAGAATCTTTTTTTTTTTAAAGTGTATGTGAATAATAGCACAATAGTGGACATTACTACAGGATGGGACATTGCTAAAAGTAGGGGACGAGTATGGGGACATTATTACAAGAAGGGGACCAGGATGGAGACATTAATACATAAAAGGGGACCAGAATGGGGCACATTACTTCAAGATGAGGAGCACGATGGGACAAGGTGGGAAGCAGGATGGAGCATTACTACAAGAAGAGGACCAGGATGGAGGACATTACTACAAGATAGGGACCAGGATGGCGACATTATTACAAGATGGGGACCAGGAAGGGAACATTACAACAAGATGTTGTCAAAAATGACTATACGGTGCTAATTGTAAGATGATATTACGTACAAAAAGGGGATAAAATGTAAAAAAGCTGGAACTGTGTCCTAGCTTCCTCTGCCGGCCGGAGGCACTAGGTATCAGTGGATGTGGTGTGTGTGATTGTGTTTGCGATCTGATGTGTGTGTGTGCGCCGATCTGATGTGTGTGTGACTGCCAGCCAGAAGCAAGGGAGGATCACTGTGGAGCATAAGTGCTGGGATCACCAGCCAAAGATATAAGTATGATTCTGCTGGGATATGGGGGGTCTTTTTTTTGGGGGGTTAAACTTAACCCAAACCCATGTTTCCCACGAGAATAACCCCTACTCCGAAAATAAGCCATAGCACCTTTAATGGTGCAAAAAATAATTTAATTTTCTAATTTTCAGGCAAACACGGTACATATAGTGCCGTTTCTTATTAAAAAGTGTCCTCTATTATGTATATAGCTACGTATAGCTCTTTAAATAAAGGAAAAAAATGCCTCTTTTCTCTGTCATTTTGCATCTGTAGATGAGCACCAGTGTGTTAATCACGTGACCTATCGCACGATCTTTCACACATCGTGATTGTGAAGGGGGCACACCCTCTAAACTTCCCGGGGCCCTGGCTACTCTTAATCCGCCCCTGCTCTAGCCCCTTCCATTTCAGTTTTACCCACTGAAAGGTTACCAATAAAAATGCATTAATAAAAAAGAAAAAGATTTCAAAATTTGTGTTACACAATCTAAAATGAAGCGATACATAATTGTAGAATCCAGTAACTCAAAAGAATCAGCAACTTCTCTGAATTTAGCGGGCATTACTTACCTGGGTAGTCATATGTTGGAATCTCCTCTTTACACCACTCATCATAACTCAAATAGGTCTCTGTAGTATTAATATGGGTCAATTCTTCACCCTGAAACAAATATTGTAAAAGTCACAGACAGATGGAGAAGTCACATCTATGATCAGCTCTAATCCTGCCATCTCCACCGCTCTCATTACACAAGTATAAAACATATAATACTGGGGGATAAAACAAGACTGAACACAAGACCTTCACAGCCGTCTACACATCATAGGGAGATTTCATGACACCTTCTCTCCATCTACCTGATCATCCTGAGGAACATCAGGCTCTTCTTGTTTACAATCCTGTGGAAGAAGAGGACGGGGACATCTCTCTGGTATTGTCCTCTTACTGGATAGAACTGGAGGAAACACATAAAGGGTCTGAATTTATTCTTTACATACAGATAATTATAGGCCATGTGTATTTAGTCCTGTCTATTACCTGGTGACGTGAGGGGCTGGGGATCCTTCATCATGACATCCTTATACAGATCTTTGTGTCCTTCTAAATATTCCCACTCCTCCATGGAGAAATAGAGGGCAACATCCTGACACCTTATAGGAACCTGACACATATAATGATACTGTCATCCTCCGATCCATTCATAGTGTTACTATATAATGTCCCAGCATTCCCAGCAGTGTCACCTCTCCAGTCAGCAGCTCAATCATCTTGTAGATGAGTTCTAGGATCTTCTGGTCATTGATGTCCTCCTGTATCAGGGGGTGAGGTGGAGGCTCCGTGATTGGACTCAGGGGTCTTCTCCATCCCTCAGGCACAGGGTCCTGACAGCAATCACTAGAGGTCTTCTTCACTACTGTGTAATCCTGGTTATGGAGAGACACATTAATAAATCTCACTACAGACATTTCCAGAGTCCTCACCTCTCCAGTTCTGTCCATCTGTTATTCCCATAGATAAGAATGATGTAATGTGACGTCATCAGAATCTCTCACCTCTCCAGTAAGCCGGAAGAGGATCTCTAAGGTGAGGTGTAATATCCTTTTCGTCATCTTGTCTCTGTCTTTATCCATCCTTGACGGGTTAATCAGCAAAATTCTCTTATATAGAAGATCTGAGAGGAGTGTAGGGACCTGAAAAAAAAATATATAAAATCATGCAAAACCTGAGGGGAAACCTATGATGAAATATAATGTTTAGAAGATGTATTCTCTTCTCTTGTATGGACTGGGACACGAGTGGAAAAGCTTACAAAGACAGTGTCTCCGTCATAACAATTACTGTTTGTTAGTCACTGCTTCGGCCACTGATATTTTGCAGGGATCACTTGATCATCTGGCGGTTGGGTCGGCAGCTAAGCAGCATTATATTGGGAGAGTCACGAGATTAGTAATGTGAGTATTACTATTTTTATTATTTCACAGTATTCTGAGTTTATTTCTTCATATCTACAGTTAGGTCCATATATACAGTCATATGAAAAAGGTTGGGCACCCCTATTAATGTTAACCTTTTTTCTTTATAACAATTTGGGGTTTTGCAACAGCTATTTCAGTTTCATATATCTAATAACTGATGGACTGAGTAATATTTATGGATTGAAATGAGGTTTATTGTACTAACAGAAAATGTGCAATCTGCATTTAAACAAAATTTGACCGGTGCAAAAGTATGGGCACCTCAACATAAAAGTGACATTAATATTTTGTAGATCCTCCTTTTGCAAAAATAACAGCCTCTAGCCGCTTCCTGTAGCTTTTAATGAGTTCCTGGATCCTGGATGAAGGTATATTTGACCATTCCTGTTTACAAAACAATTCCAGTTCAGTTAAGTTTGATGGTCGCCGAGCATGGACAGCACGCTTCAAATCATCCCACAGATGTTCAATGATATTCAGGTCTGGGGACTGGGATGGCCATTCCAGAACATTGTAATTGTTCCTCTGCATGAATGCCTAAGTAGATTTGGAGCCGTGTTTTGGATCATTGTCTTGCTGAAATATCCATCCCCTGCGTAACTTCAACTTCGTCACTGATTCTTGCACATTATTGTCAAGAATCTGCTGATACTGAGTTGAATCCATGCGACCCTCAACTTTAACAAGATTCCCGGTGCCGGCATTGGCCACACAGCCCAAAGCATGATGGAACCTCCACCAAATTTTACTGTGGGTAGCAAGTGCTTTTCTTGGAATGCCGTGTTTATTTGCCTGCATGAATAACGCCTTTTTGTATGACCAAACAACTCAATCTTTGTTTCATCAGTCCACAGGACCTTCTTCCAAAATGTAACTGGCTTGTCCAAATGTGCTTTTACATACCTCAGGCGACTCTGTTTGTGGCGTGCTTGCAGAAACGGCTTCTTTCGCATCACTCTCCCATACAGCTTCTCCTTGTGCAACGTGCGCTGTATTGTTGACCGATGCACATTGACACCATCTGCAGCAAGATGAAGCTGCAGGTCTTTGGAGGTGGTCTGTGGATTGTCCTTGACTGTTTTCACCATTCTTCTCTGCCTTTCTGATATTTTTCTTGGCCTGCCACTTCTGGGCTTAACAAGAATTGTACCTGTGTTCTTCCATTTTCTTTACTATGTACCTCACAGTGGAAACTGAGTTTAAATTTCTGAGACAACTTTTTGTATCCTTCCCCTGAACAACTATGTTGAATAATCTTTGTTTTCAGATCATTTGAGAGTTGTTTGGAGGAGCCCATGATGCCATTCTTCATAGGAGATTCAAATAGGAGAACAACTTGCAAGTGGCCACCTTAAATACCTTTTCTCATGATTGGATACACCTGCCTATGAAGTTCAAAGCTCAATGAGGTTACAAAACCAATTTAGTGCTTTAGTAAGTCAGTAAAAAGTAGTTAGGAGTGTTCAAATCAAGAAATTGATAAGGGTGCCCATACTTTTGCACCTGTCAAATTTTGTTTAAATGCGGATTGTACATTTTCTGTTAGTACAATAAACCTCATTTCAATCCAGAAATATTACTGAGTCCATCAGTTATTAGATATATGAAACTGAAATAGCTGTTGCAAAAACCCAAATTGTTATAAAGAAAAAAGGTTAACATTAATAGGGGTGCCCAAACTTTTTCATATGACTGTATTTGGACAGAGACAACATTTTTCTTCTGAACATTACCACAATGGATTTTACACAGAAGAATTCAGAAGCAGTTGATGTTTGGACTTTCTGCTTTAATTCAGTGGGTAGACCAAATTGATTGCATAAAAATGGGAGGAACTAAAACATTTTTTGAACTCAATCCCTTCATTTCAGGGGCTCAAAAGTAATTGGACAAATTCAATATTTGGAAATAAAATGTTAATTTCTAATACTTGGCTGAAAACCCTTTGTTGGCAATGACTGCCTGAAGTCTTGACCTCATGGCCATCACCAGACGCTGTGTTTCCTCCTTTTTAATGCTCTATCGGCTTTTACTGTAGCGGTTTTCAGTTGCTGTTTGTTTGTGGGCCTTTCTGTCTGAAGTTTAGTCTTTAACAAGTGAAATGCGGCTCTATTGGGTTGAGATCCGGTGAATGACTTGGCCGTTCCAGAATATTCCACTTCTTTGCTTTTACAAACTCCTGGGTTGCTTTGGCTTTATGTTTTGGGCCATTGTCCATCTGTATTATGAAACGCCAACCAATCAGTCTGGTTGCATTTGGGTGGATTTGAGTGTAAGATGGTGGTCGAGTTCCTACCCCTGAAGACACCAAATGTGTTCTTAATTATATACATATGTGATAAGATATAAAGTAATGTTATGTAGAAATGTATAGTGTAAGGTATGGTAATGTATAAGATGTAGCTGAGTAGAGAATGTTACTATGTAGAGGTGTAGCAGTATTGAAGATGTAATGTATGTGTACTGGTATAATGTGTAATGCTATGTAGTATATAATATAGGAGGCTTAATAAGGTATTATAGGTCTGCAGCTGAAAGGTTAAATCTGCCCGGCAACGAACAGTTGATAGTTGGGATCTTGGGATTAGCCTATAGGGGAGAAGCTAGTGCTGAGGGAGAGAAACGGTTTCTGTGGGAACATGAGTTAGGGCCCAGCCTATGACAGAAACAGACCTCTGGTCTGAGGTGCAGCAGAGCCGCATGCTACGGGTGAATGTAACTGGAGAGGAGACCAAGAGCCATGACAGTAAGATTCTGAGCAGAGAAAAAGAGCCATCTACAATAAGGAGCGACTGGATTCGAGTCTGAAGACACTGAGTAAGTGAGTGACCGAGAGACTGATCCCTAAGGGAGATACTCAGCAGTACGGCCCTTAATGGCTTATAGCTCAAGAAGGGACGGACCTAGAAGAAACAGTGTGTGAGTCGAATAGAGAGTCCTGGGTGTCAGATCTAGAAGCGTCAGGAGGCGATTAGCCTGGTCCAGCCATATTGGCACAATCTCTACGAGAGAGGAATATGACGCAAAGCCGCAGAGAGGACGGTGATGTCAGGTGGAGCTGGGTGGTGGTGAATTACTAAGGCTCATGTGGAAGTGTACGGACATGTGAGAATGAACACGCTGCAGGAATATGTCTGGAGTTACTCTTTAATGGATATGATAGGTCTGGAAAGCAATATGCTCACTTTCGTGTGTATAGTGTTATCATCAGCCATCTGTTTAGTAAAGATTTTGTGTTTATAAAAAAGTTGTGGTTTCCTCTCTGGAACTGTGTACCATCTGGTCCTGGCCGGCCAAAGCCATAGGCAACATGCGGCCTGCAAAGGTGTATCGATACTGTACTGCACCACACACCCAGCCAGGACTCCCATTTTCATGTAGCAAGCCAGGGTGCGGTAGACAATTACCTCGCCCACGACTACCACCCCACACCTGGGTTGCTTTGGCTTTATGTTTTGCTCCATTGTCCATCTGTATTATGTAACGCTGACCAATCAGTTTGGCTGCATTTGGCTGGATTTGAGCACATAGTATGTCTCTGAAAACTTCAGAATTCATCCAGCTGCTTCTGTAATGTGTCACATCATCAATAAACACTAGAGACCAAGTGCCACTAACAGCCAAGTATGCCCAGCCATCACATTGCCTCTGATGTGTGTTACAGATGATGTGGTATGCTGTGGATCATGAGCTGTACAATGCCTTCACCATACTTTTTTCTTTCCATCATTCTGGTAGAGGTTGACCTTGGTTTCATCTGTCCAAAGAATGTTCTTCCAGAACTGTGCTGGTTTTTAAAAAAAAAAAAAATTGTTGCAAAGTCCAATCTAGCCTTCATATTCTTGAGTCTTATGAGTAACTTGCACCGTGTAGTGAACCTCTCTATTTTCTTTCATGCAGTCTTACCTTTATGGTAGATTTGGATATTGATACGCCTACATCCTGGAGAGTGTTGTTCACTTGGTCAGATGTTGTGAAGGGGTTTTCACCATGGTAATTATTCTGTGACCATCAACCACTGTTGTCTTCCGTGGGTGTCCAGGTCTTTTTGCATTGTTGAGGTCACCAGTGCTTTCTTTCTTTCTCAAGATGTACCAAACTGTAGATTTAGCCACTTCTAATATTGTAGCAATTTCTCTGATTTTTTTTTTTCTGTTTTCACAGATGAAGGATGGCTTCTTTCACCTACATGGACAGCTCCTTTGACTGGGTGTTTACTTCTCAGCAAAAACTTCAAAATGCAAGCACCACTCCTGAAATCAACTCCAGGCCTTTTATGTCCGTAATTGAAAATTAAATAACAAAGGAATTTCCCACAACGGCCCATGAAACAGCCTGAGAGTCAATTATCCAATTACTTTTGAGCCCTTTAAAACCAGGGTGGCACATGTAAAGGAGCTGAAACTCCAAAATCCTTCATCGGATTTTAATGTGGATACCAAATGAAAATGAAAATGAAATCAAATGAAAGCTAAAATTCAGGACTTTATGTCCATTATATAACTATAACTTGAATATATGTTTCAGTAAAGAGGTAAAAATACTAAATTTGTGTCAGTGTCCAAATATATATGGACCTAACTGTATATACTTATTAAACCTATATCTTTCAGAACAACAACAACAAGCAGTTTCTTCCTCAGACTCCAGCAGAAGACATTTTTTATAATTTCATAATTCATGTCTCAGTCGTCTACACTGGAATCTGCATCTCTAATAAATACTATATGATGAGAACGACACCTTTTTTCAGCACATTTTCCCACAGTCCTTCATAGACTACATTAACATTAGTCGCCTATGGTTGTTTCCCATCTTTCCTGTGCTGTAACCTATTATTGTTGTAGAGCTGAAGAACGATTTCATGGCTAACATGGTAAAAAAAAAACTTTTCTTTTAACTAAGGGCTGTCACTGGCCCACATTGAGTTTCAGCTCCCTCCAAAGATTTTCTATTGGATTCAGGTCTGCAGACTGGCTAGGCCACTCCAGGACCTTGAAATGCTTCTTACTGAGCTACTCTTTAGTTGCCCTGGCTGTGGTCATTGTCATGCTGAAAGACCAAGCCACAACACATCTTCAATGCTTTTACTGAGGGAAGGAAGTTGTTGGCCAAAATCTTGTGATAGATGACCCCATCCATTCTCCCTTCAATACGGTGCAGTCGACCTGTCCCCTTTTCAGAAAAGCACCTCCAAAGTATGATGTTTCCATCCCAATGCTTCATGGTTGGGACAGTGTTCTACAGGTTTCCTGTACATCCTTCTTCCTCCAAACATGGAAAGTGGAGTTGATACCAAAAAGTACTATTTTAGTCTCAACTGACCACATGTCTCCTCTGGGTCATCTAGGTGGTCAATGGCGAACTGGAGATGGGCCTGAACATGTTCTAGTGGGAGCGGGGAACAGGGGGACCTTGCTTGTCCTGCAGGATTTTAGTCCATGACAGGGTAGTGTGTAACTAACAGTAATCTTTGAGACTGTGGTCCCAGCTCTCTTCAGGTCATTGACCAGGTCATTGACCAGGTTTTCCTGGGTAGTGGACTGATTCCTGACCTTTCTCAGAATTATCCTTCCCCAACAAGGAGAGATCTTGCATGGAACCCCAGATAGAGTAAGATTGACAGTCATCTGGTGTTTCTTCCATTTTCTAATAATTGTGCAAACAGTTGTTGCCTTCTCAACAAGCAGCTTGCTATTTCTGTATCTCGTCAAAGCTTATGCAACTCTTTGGTCTTGACCATAGTGGAGAGGTTGGAGTGTATGGACAGGTGTCTTTTATACAAGTAACAAGTGCAAACATGTGCATTTAATACAGGTAATGAGTGCAGAGTAGGAGGAATTCTTAAAGAAAAAATAACAGGTCTATGAGAGCCACAATTCTTGCTGGTTGGTAGGTGATCAAATACATGCAATAAAATGCAAATACATTATTTAAAAGTCATACAATGTGATTTTCTGATTTTTTTTGGGTGTGGGATTCTGTCTGTCACAGATGAAGTGTACCCACGATAAAAATTACAGACCTCTCCATTCTTTGTACGTGGAAAAACCTGCAAAAATCGGCAGTGTATCAAATACTTAGTTTCCTCACCCGATAAACCTTTTGTGTTTCGTGTGGTTTTAGCAGCTAGCACCTGTTCACACTTGCTAAAATTGGAGATGCAGTTTTTGTTTTTGCCGTGTCTACTAGACTGCATGTTACTACGAACACTGATTGGCAAGGATAGTGCTCTACGGTAGTGCGGGGGTTTACCTAAGCAATAATAGGATTACATGTTGTATGAGCCAACTAATAAATAACAAAAATAACAGTTTTGGCATTAAGAAAAATGTTTTTAAAAAGAACTAAAACTGCATTGTACTGACGAATTAAAATCTTTCTATAGCTCAATATGGAGAAGGTATGGTCAGCATTACTCACACATGGAGTCAACTATCCCACTAAGGCCGCAGTCTGGCGGCCGTATAAATCAGTCCTAGATTGGAATGCAGTGCAGGGACTGGCCGATGGCTCTCCTGACCTGAGCGTGACAGCTTATCTATTTCTATGCAGCTGTCACGCTCGGGTCAGGAGAACCCCCGACTCTGGATTATTACTATTTATTATTATAACGCCATTTATTCCATGGCGCTTTACATGTGAAAGGGGTATACATAATAGGGACAAGTACAATAATCATAAACAATACAAAGCACAGACAGGTACAGGAGCAGAGAGGACCGTGCCCGCGAGGGCTCACAGTCTACAGGGATTGAAGGGAATAGGGGACCTGAAGGGTTCCCTTTAATGTGTCCTGTGCTCAGTAATGGGGAATCTCCACATACCTCCACCTGCAGAGCCGCACACTAGATATATGGCTGCTCTGTGCTTACAGGACCTGTGATGATGTCACATGGAGGGGAGGAGTCAGGGGTCACATGGTCAGCTCCTCAGTGTGTGCAGGACTCGCTGTGCAGGATGAGGGGAAGGTTTTGTGAGGTGTACAGAGCAGAGCTGTGGGTACGACGTGTGTGGACCGAATGGATATATACTATTTTCTATTATAATCTTGGGGTTTTAAACTGGAGATCAAAATTAGCAAACAATGTCTGATCACTTGCTTTTTTTCCAGACATAATGAAATCTACATTAATTAACATTTTTCAACCAACTTTGAACATTTTTACATGTTCAATGAAGAAGTGACAATGTTAAAGAGTTTAAAAGCAATATTTTATTAATAAATATTAAAATACAGAGATATACAGCAAGGGGAAAAAATGCTATGTGATGAATAAAATCATAAGGGCCACAGACAGAGAAAAATGTTGATGAAGTCCCATATATATCAAATTAAATAGGGACTAGAGTAACAAACACCTACATATCATTTGTGTACATGGGTTAAATGCCTTAGGAAATTCCACAATTGATGTGCTGATAAGATAATAATTCAAAGGGGCACCCAGAAAAAATAATCAATAAATAAATAGTATAAGAATAATAAGACAAATATTCAAATGATCATTTTATGGGTTACGGCCAAGGAGCGCTCCTTGAAAAAGCAACTGAGCGAAACACGTGTCGGAGTGAGGGGTCACAGACTGTCTTACTACCACCTACTATACTGGTAAATATACTATCAGCACTATGTGTTATTGCCTCCCTATGTACAACTATATTGGCATGCTGTTTTTTTGAGGTTGGCTGTAACCCATAAAATGATCATTTGAATATTTGTCTTATTATTCTTATACTATTTATTTATTGATTATTTATACTGGGTGCCCCTTTGAATTATTATCTTATCAGCACATCAATTGTGGAATTTCCTAAGGCATTTAACCCATGTACACAAATGATATGTAGGTGTTTGTTACTCTAGTCCCTATTTAATTTGATATATATGGGACTTCATCAACATTTTTCTCTGTCTGTGGCCCTTATGATTTTATTCATCACATAGCATTTTTTCCCCTTGCTGTATATCTATGTATTTTAATATTTATTAATAAAATATTGCTTTTAAACTCTTTAACATTGTCACTTCTTCATTGAACATGTAAAAATGTACAAAGTTGGTTGAAATATGGTACCGAAGTGCGGTTAAATTATTTTGGACAATTGGTTGAGTAACTATTAATTAACATTTGAAGATTTATTGTAAGGAGTGCACCATGCCACTAGAACAGAGTTTTACAAAAGTTCCAAAGTTTTTCAACATAAAACCTTTATTTTATCCAAAACGTGATGATCATAATTAGAGAACAATGACTGTAGCACAGAGAAAGATTATAAGTAAATGTTCTGAAGGTAACAACAGTCACAATCAGTGGGACGTGTACAGGCCATTGTTTTGAATGGCTTCAGCATACCTGTAGCCACAGGACATCACTAGTGATTTTGGTCCTCTCTTCTTCCAGTCTCTTCCACAGTTCTTTGACTGTTGTGGGTTTCTTGGCCATAACTTTATCACCAAGGATTTTCCAGAGGTTTTCTATTGGGGGTAGATCAGGACTCTGGGCTGGTCATTTCATTGTTCCAATGTTTTCTGTTTCAAGCAACTGCTTTACCCATTTTTCTATGTGACCGGGAGCATTGTCCTGCATAAAAATTCTGGCTCATTGAGTGATTAATGCAAATAAGGAGCCACGTGTTGTTGAAGAAGGTTCTGATACACACTTGCATTCACTCTGCCATGTAGCTGTTCAGAGGTCCAACTCCTGCTGCAGAAAATGTTCCCCCAATAATAACACTTCCTCCACCGCCTTTCACTGACTTCTTAACACACTCAGTCTTTCCCCAGTTTGTCGATGAACATAATGTGACGCCCTGGCAAAACCAGGTAGTCACACATTAGGCCCCCGCATAACACCTTCCCTCACAGGGTTACATACAGCCGACCTGAAACCCTAGTCACCCCCCTCACGGCAAGACAGGCACACCAGTGGGCAGGACCAGGCGGTTAAGGAACGCCCACCTAGGGGTCTAGACAGCCCGGGGCGGGAATACAAGCAGTTCAAGTCTGGAGTTGCAGTCTAGAGTTCAAGTTGAGAGGAGTGGAGGCTGGGGCTAGGTGTAGCTCCAGTGGAGGAGAAGTCCAAGTTGAACGGTGCCAGGGTTAGAGCCCTGGTACCTTGGCTAGGTGGCAGACGGTGGTCTCCGTCGGCAGGCGACGGGAAGACGGCAGCCGGAGATCCGAGGTGGACCGGGACAGGGTTGGAGCCCGCCGATACCGACATCAGAGACCCGACCTGGAAACCGTGCACAGAGGGGGTACTCGGACCCTGAAGCCAGGACCGGAACCAACGGCCTAGCTAATCAACCGATTGAGGGCAGGATTATAGGTCCTGTCCCAACCAAAGTCCAAAAAGCAGACAACCACCCACAGAGAGGGATAGGGCAACCGCCAAGGTCCATAGATCCCATGGGTCAGCGTCAGCGGGCACGGCTCCTCAGGTACACAAAAAGCCGGGAGCAGACTCCCGTGTTCCATACCGGGAAGTCTAAACAAACAACAGAACTAGTGCAGAGGAATAGACGGCGACCACCAGCCCGGGTGGGGGACCAGAGTACAACCGGCCGCGGCGGCCAGCCACCAGCAGCGGTAGTGTCCCACTTCACCACACACCGTGGGTGGCGTCACGAACTGAATACGGCCAAGCCCGTACAACTACGTCCCCCTTTTCATTTGGCGTGTCCGCGTGACCCCTGGGTCCGGAGGATCCCTCGAGCCACACAGCGGATCCGGATCCGAGCAGCCCGGCTGCTACAGGCGTGGGGGCGGCACAATAATGTTTCCAAATAAATTAAGCTTGCTTTCATCACTAAAATGAACTGTAGAACACTTCTCCTCTGTCCACACAACATGTTCCTCACCAAAGGTGGGTAAAACCTTCTGATTCTTTCTGCTAATGAGAGGTTTGGTCACTGCAGAGTGGGCTTTCAATTCAAATGGTCTTAAACATTGTCGTTGTAACACTGTATGACGAGACAGATCCTTACCCTCTTCAATGCTGAACGGGCAAGCAATTCCAACTGCAGTGTTGAAAGGATTACCCATGGAGATTCTCTGCATTATCCTGTCCTCTCTTGCATTTGTCTTTCGAGGCAACCAGCCTTCTTGGGGACTTGGAAACGTTTGTGATCTTGTAAAGATGCAATATTCCTCAAAATCACAGACTTGGAATGACCAAGTTCTCTTACTATGGATGATAGAGTCACCCCTTTGGCCATCTGGGCAACCTGCTGCTGGAGGGTTTCTATCACTTTGGAACGGCACACCATTTTTGCAAAGTCAGTGTAAACTGGAAAAGTAGGCTGCCAGGTAATAGGGTTTCTCAGATAATTAAGGAAATTAGCACCAGGTGCCAGATTAACACCAATAACTTGCAGGTATCTGAAAGTGTTCTCTAATTTTGATCAGTGTTCTTTTTCATTTATGTCATTTACATATTTATTATGAGCTTTAGAATAAATTCAATTTATAAAATAAGCTAAAAATACTGCTGGTTTACTCATGTTAGGCTATAATCACATAAGACTACCTAATGACCACAACATTTAGGAAATTGTGTGTTCTCTAATTTTGATCTCCAGTGTATATGTTATATTCTGAGAAATTTTACTTATTAGCTTCATAAACGCTGCTCTATCTTTGGATCAGCTTCCAAATAAAATTACTATTATATCATGAGGTCTGCAATATCACTGTGAGATAATGATCTCTAGATTTTGAATATTCCAGTATAGTTATTGGTGCTATAGATTCCCTTTCACTTACTTTTCTATACAAGTCTTTCTGTTTCTGTTCTATTCCTGATCTATTTCCGTCCTCACTTCTGGTATCCTGTACATTTTCATTTCTGCCCGACACACAATTCTTTTTTGCCTCACAACCAGCAGAAATGCGTTAGCATGACCCACAATAGTATTATTAATAATAATAACAATAATAATAATAATATTTATTTATAGAGCACCATTAATTCCACAGTGCTGTACATGAGAAGGGGTTATGTACAGAATGTATATACAAGATACAATAGACTGACTGGTACAGAAGGAAGAGGACCCTTCCCTTTCGGGCTTATGTCCTATAGGATTTTGGGCAGGAGACAGTAGGTGTGGTATAGGTTGGATGGCAGATCCGCACAGTGGTGACCCGGCCGCTGTGGTGGTGGTGGTGGTGGTGGTGGTGGTGAAGCAGTGAGGCCATTGAAGATTATAGGCATTTCTGAACAGATGAGTTTTCAAGTTCGGCTTGAAGCTTGCAAGGGTAGCAGATAGTCTAAGGTGTTGAGGCAGTGAATTCCAGAAGACAGTGGATGCTCGGGAAAAGTCTTGGAGGCAGTTGCATGAGGCGCGCATGAGAGCGGAGGAATGAAGGAGATCTTGGGAGGACCGGATGTTACATTTTGGAGTGTAGCGAGAGATTAGCTCAGAGATATACGGAGGAGACAGATTATGGATGACTTTGTAGGTCAGTGTTAAGCCCCCCGTCATATTTAGCGATTTACCAGCAATCCCGAAAACAATGCGACCTGATAAGGATCGCTGGTAAGTCGCTGGGAGGTCGCTGGTGAGATGTCACACAGTCAGATCTTACCAACGACTCAGTAACGATACAGGTCGCAGTAGCGACCTGTATAACGATCTCTGCTGTCATTGGGACCCTGTCACACAGTGTCAAACATAGCGATGCGTGTTGCCCAGCAGGACATCACCTTTGAAGAAAATGGTCCAGGACATTCAGCAACGACCCGCAACCTCACAGCAAGGGCCAGGTTGTTGCTGGATGTCACACACAGCGACATCGCTAGCAAGATCGCTGTTGCGTCACAAAACCCGTGACTCAGCAGCGATGTCTCTAGCGATGTCGCTTAGTGAGACGTGGCCTTTAGTTTGAATTGGATACGATGGAAGATACATCACTTTCAGATCAGGTAAAAAAGCCGCGGGGCAGCGTTCTACGTCCATCACATCAGCGTGTGCCTCCATATGGTAAGTGACATATACTGAGATCCCTGACACAAATGTAATCAGATTATCTACATTTCTCCTCTCCAGCTTGTCAATACAATTCTCCGATATATATGAATTGCAGCAGTCACTGCTATATACTGTAGGGCGTCTTTTATATCTTGTCTCCCTTTTCTTTGTATTACTTATATCCCTTCCTTTTCTTCTCTCTCTAATCTCTTTTAACTTGTATCTTTGCTGTTGCTGTGATCTATTAATGTTGATCTATATAACAGATTTTCTTATCATGCAGATTTGTTATAATCATAGATTTCCCAATATTGATTGTAATAATTTACATCTATAATAACGTGATCGAGGAGAGCAGGGAACAGAGGCTCTTAGGCTGGCCCTCAGACTAGGGGGACCCTAGTTATCTCTTATCTCAGAGGTAACTCTAAAGGCAACTTTACACACTGCGATATCGGTCCCGATATCGCTAGTGTGGGTACCTGACCCCATCTGTTGTGTGACACTGGCAAATCGCTGCCCGTGCCGCACAACATCGCGCAGACCCGTCACACATACTTACCTGCCCGGCGACGTCACTGTGACCGGCGAACCGCCTCCTTTCTAAGGGGGCGGTCCGTGCGGCGTCACAGCGACGTCACTGAACGGCCGCCCAATAGAAGCGGAGGGGCGGAGATGAGTGGTCGGAACATCCCGCCCACCTCCTTCCTTCCTCATAGCCGCCGGGAGGCAGGTAAGGAGAGGTTCCTCGTTCCTGCGGCGTCACACATAGCAATGTGTGCTGCCGCAGGAGCGACGAACTACATCGTTACTGCTGCAGTAACGATAATCGAGAATGGACCCCCATGTCACCGATGAGCGATTTTGCACGTTTTTGCAACGATGCAAAATCGCTCATCGGTGTCACACGCAGCAACATCGCTAATGCGGCCGGATGTGCGTCACAAATTCCGTGACCCCAAAGACTCCGCATTAGCAATGTCGCCGCGTGTAAAGCCCCCTTAAAGGTACCGTCACACATAACGAGACCGCTAGCGAGATCGCAGCGGAGTCACGGTTTCCGTGACACAGTAGCGATCCCGTTAGCGATCTTGTTATGTGTGACACCTACCAGCGATCAGGCTACTGCTGTGAGCTCTCTAGTCGTTGCAGAATGGTCCAGGGCATTTTCTTCAAAGGCGATGTCCTGCTGGGCAGGACACATCGCTGTGTTTGACACGGTGTGACAGGGTCACAGTGACTGCTGAGATCGTTATACAGGTCGCTACTGCGACCTGTATTGTTCCTGCATCACTGGTAAGATCTGACTGTGTGACATCTCACCTGCGACCTCCCTGCGACTTACCTGCGATCCCTATCAGGTCACATCGTTTTCGGGATCGCTGGTAAGTCGTTGTGTGTGACTGGGCCTTAAAGATGAGGATGTCTGATCTGCTCTTGACCAGCCTTGATCTTATACCCCCTCCCCTCTTACTCATCCCAGCTTGTCCAGCTCTACAGTTTTATCCCTGGTGTCCTTAAACAGCTCTTTGGTGTTGGCCATGGTGGAGAGGTTGGAGTGATTGGAGTGATTGATTATGTGGACATAACACACAGACAATATCACTAAGGACTATCTTCAGTGTATAGCACAAGGAGTCCTAGAAAAGATGATCCAGCCATATATAGAGATATACCTTGACGAGGTTTTGGGGCTCAGTTACATTGATCAATGCGATTGCTAAATATCTCCTTTTTCCTAATATTCATGGCAGGTATGCAATTCATTATTCACATGTTCAAGTTAGCAAGTAGCATTTTTCATTGTATTTTTCAAATATTTTTCTATATGCTTGAGGCATTATACCATTATCTAAGTTTGATGTGCAGCCTTATCCTTATATAGTATGTATTTTTTTGGCTTGCACTCAGAATATATATATATATATATTAGTGCTCACTTCAGTTATCCTATTCAGTTATATGTAGTTTTTTTTTCTGAATGTGAACACAGCTCCGCCCCTTTCGGCCATGTTTTTTCCATCTCCTATATAAGACAGTCCTTAGTTACCCCTCTCCACCCACAGCAGTTTTTAATTGCAATGAGATGACACACAGTTAGGGTCACAGAGCTAGGGACCCCAATATAGAGATATACCTTGACGAGGTTTTGGGGCTCAGTTACATTGATCAATGCGATTGCTAAATATCTCCTTTTTCCTAATATTCATGGCAGGTATGCAATTCATTATTCACATGTTCAAGTTAGCAAGTAGAATTTTTCATTGTATTTTTCAAATATTTTTCCATATGCTTGAGGCATTATACCATTATCTAAGTTTGATGTGCAGCCTTATCCTTATATAGTATGTATTTTTTTGGCTTGCACTCAGAATATATATATATTAGTGCTCACTTCAGTTATCCTATTCAGTTATATGTAGTTTTTTGTTTTTTTTTCTGAATGTGAACACAGCTCCGCCCCTTTCGGCCATGTTTTTTCCATCTCCTATATAAGACAGTCCTTAGTTACCCCTCTCCACCCACAGCAGTTTTTAATTACAATGAGATGACACACAGTTAGGGTCACAGAGCTAGGGACCCCAATATAGAGATATACCTTGACGAGGTTTTGGGGCTCAGTTACATTGATCAATGCGATTGCTAAATATCTCCTTTTTCCTAATATTCATGACAGGTATGCAATTCATTATTCACATGTTCAAGTTAGCAAGTAGCATTTTTCATTGTATTTTTCAAATATATTTCCATATGCTTGAGGCATTATACCATTATCTAAGTTTGATGTGCAGCCTTATCCTTATATAGTATTGAACTGCAACTTGACCTCTGAAAACATGCCAAAAATCCACGCTGCGACCAAAGCCTTCAATATCAAGAGGCTGAAGACCATATCCACTGCAGAGGTGGCTGGCACTTTTAATGTGTCTCGGCGTCAAGTACAAAGAATTAAAAAAAGATTTGAAGAGACTGGAGATGTTTTTGACAAGCCCAGGTCCAGCAGCCTCCGCAAGACAACTGCTCAGGAGGAACGTTTGTTGGTTAGAAAATCCAAAGCCAGCCCCTCTTCTACTTGTAATGCCTGATAGGAGCCACAGACTCAGACTGGCTGTAAGGGGAATTTAGTGAAAAGCCGCTCACAAAGCAGGACACCAAGAACTCTGCAACCCTTTAACCCCTGTACAGGGATTTGGATTTACACAGAGCCTCATAGATCACTACCTGTGGTAGACTGTAGTCCGTGGTCGTCAGGCAGGGTCAAAATCCAGGAGATGCAAAACAGGAACAGAATCGGCAGGCAAGGGCGTAGTAAGGAGACAAAGCAGGGGTCAAATCCGGAACTGGCAGCAAGGTACAAAAACGACAGGCAGGAGGGTAGTCAAACACAAGTAAGGTCAGCGCACAGGAATCACAATACCAACAGCATATGAGCCAGGAGAACAGAACTATCACTGGCAGTGATCATGTGACAGGAGAGGGAATAAGAAGGGTGTGGTGTCTTCCCATAGGCTGCAGGTGAATGTTGGCCACTTCAGCCGGGAGACACACGCCACCTACAGTCAGCCAGTGGTACTGCAGGTTCCAGGGAAACCCAGCCTAGTGGATGAGCGGAGCCTGTGCTCCGCAGAGCCACAGGCACCGACTCCTCTCCCATCACCACCACTATCCATGGTGGGAACATGGCGTCGTCTGGCGATCAGAGCAGAAGTCGCAGGAGCGGACTCCGATGGGGACGTGACAGTACCCCCCCCTCCACGAGGGGCCACCGGACCCTCAAAACCCGGCTTGTCAGGGAACTGGAGGTGAAATCGCCTGACAAGACCTTTAGCGTGGACCTCACTTGTTGGGACCCATGATCGCTCCTCAGGGCCATACCCCTTCCAATGTACAAGATACTGCACCGCCCCTCTAACAATACGGGAGTCAAGGATCCTCTGTACTTCATACTCCAGGTTACCCTTGACCAAAACAGGAGGAGGGGGGGGCCCGACTGGGTGAATGGGAACACAATACAACTTGAGGGGGGATTTATGGAACACGTTCGATATTTTGAAGGACTGAGGGAAGTTCAGGCGGAAAGCTGTGGGATTGATGACCTCGACTATCTCGTAAGGTCCAATAAATCTGGGACCCAGCTTAGCAGAAGGGACCTTGAGTTTAATATGACGGGTGGACAACCATACCTTATCCCCAACTCCAAGGCTTGGGCCCTTGGAACGCCTCTTATTAGCAGCTGAGGCTTGACCACCCTGTGCCCTCTTCAAGTTTTCTTTCACCTCAGACCAGATAGCCTTCAGTTTGTTCACAGTGCTTTCAGCCTCAGGAGTATCCACCATAGCGGAAGAAAAGGAGCCAAAACGTGGATGCAACCCGAAATTGCAGAAAAAAGGGGTAGTCTGGATAGACTCCTGATACTGGTTATTAATGGCAAACTCAGCTAGTGGTAGATATTCCACCCAGTTAGACTGATGATCAGACACATAACACCGGAGATATTGTTCTAAGATTTGATTAGAACGTTCAGTCTGACCATTGGTCTCTGGGTGATAGGCGGAAGAAAAAGATAACTCTATATTACTCTTTTTGCAAAAAGCCCTCCAGAATTTCGAGACGAACTGCGTTCCTCTGTCAGAAAAAATATTTTCAGGAACTCCGTGTAACCGCACAATATGCCTAATGAACAACCTGCTAAGCGTTTCAGAATTAGGTAAACCGGACAACGGAACAAAATGGCACTGTTTACTAAATCTATCCACTACTACCCAGATACAAGTCTTCCCTTCTGAGGGTGGAAGGTCAGTGATGAAGTCCATGGAGAGGTGGGTCCAAGGACTTTCTGGAATAGGTAGGGACTGGAGAAATCCAGCGGGACGGGTACGGGGTGTCTTGGCTCGAGCACAAGTTTCACAGGCCAGGACGTATTCCTTACAGTCCTTTGCTATGGTTGGCCACCAAAAGCTCCTAGTTACAAGTCGGAGGGTATTGCCTATACCAGGGTGACCTGCAAGGACAGAATTATGGGACTCCTGAAGTACCCGTAGATGAAGTGGGGGAGCGACAAACAGTTTACGGTCAGGAGTGGTTTCAGGGGTCTGGTCTTGGGCATCACGGATTTGTGCTATCAAATCTATGGATACCGATGATACCACAATGCCCTTACCTAAAATAGGGACTGGTTCGATGTTGTCTGACTGAGAGGGACAGAAGCTACGGGAAAGTGCATCAGCTCTTATGTTCTTGGTACCGGGCCGAAACGTCACCACGAAATCAAATCTGGAGAAGGGCGTGTCCTGGCTATGAAGGAGTGAGGACGTGACTTGTCTTAGCTCCTGCCACTGGACTTTATAACTGATGATCCACGCAACTGAGGACTCTGCAACACAGGCTATGCAGCGGAGGAGACGAGGGAGATCCCAGGGGTGCAGCAGCAGAGCTTCACAATCGGAGGAGAGAGGGATCAAACACTTTTTATCCAGGCCGGGGCAGAGAGAAGCTTCACAGGTGGCACCCAAGATGGCTGCTAAGGCTACACAGGAGGTGAGCTCAGCGTGCAGCAGTGAGATGGCAGCTATGGAGATGCAGGGAAAGGCTCAGCAGCTGACGCGACTGAGAGGAGAGGCCACCCGGAGTGAAGAGGAGATACAGAAGATAAGGCCAGACAGCCCAAGATTGCAGGTACAGGGGAAACCCGGAGTGAGAAGCACGGGGGAAGTGCCTGCTGATACAAACAGTAGCCCTGAAGCCTGGAGGCCTCTGGAGGGGGAAGTAACGTCCTTTCCTATAACACACATGCAGGAGTGTGAGGAATTTCAGGAGGGGGGACACTGCACTGCAAATGAGTTACAGGTCCCTGACAGAAGTGAGACCATACCCAGGGAGAAGCACAACATAAATCTAAAGTTACCAGATGCAGACAAGCATGCAGGGTCAGGGCCAGCCATAACAACAACACAAGAGTCAGGAGTTCTGACAGAGCTTAATGAGATGCGGGCACGTTTCTCAGCTATACCCACCAGGGAAGATATGGAGGCATATATAACCAGGCTGGAGCAGGTGTACCGCACAGAGCTGTCAGCCCTGAAGGGGGAGGTGGAGAGAGTGGACACCCAGAGTCAAGTGCAGGCAGCTAAAATTCAGAATATGGAGGACACTTCACAGGCCCACGGGGCACTATTAGAACAACACTCCCGCCAAATACAATACGTGGTTGAAGCAATGGATGATGCTGAAAATAGGGGCCGAAGAAACAATCTCAGAGTGCGCGGCCTGCCTGAGTCTGTCGAGTCCAAGGACTTACATGGCACCCTTCAAGTGATCTTCAATAATATTCTGGGTGAACCATCAAGCCAACCCCTGGAATTGGATAGAGCGCATAGAGCGTTGGGCCCCAAACCAGCCCAGAACGACCGACCTCGGGATGTGATCTGTAGGGTCCACCGCTATGTTATTAAGGAGGCCATTCTGTTTAAGCTCCGCAGTGGAGTATCACCATCGTATGAGGGGAGCCAAATCCAGATTCTACAAGATCTATCCCGTTTTACCTTACAAAGGAGAAGAGCTCTTAAACCTCTGCTGGACATTCTCCGCTCATACGAGTTTCCATATAGCTGGGGGTTCCCCTTCCGCCTGCAGGTTCGGCACGCGGGACGAATGCATGTTCTTCGGTCTCCGGCGGATTTACCCTCGTTCACCGCGGCCTTGGACATTCCATTAGTGCCTATAGAGGACTGGCCGGACTTTCCAATGGGGGGGGGAGTCACCGTCCCAGCCGGTGATCGGATGCGTGGCTCTCGTAGAGAAAGAGGAGGGAGGCCGGTCTGATGTATAAGAGAATGGTGGATTAAATTGTTCTAGTATGTTTTTGGTTATAGGATCACAGTACGATGGAGTCTATCCCCTGGTCCTGATGGGAATTTCGCGTTGTGGGGTTATTGTATCGCCCTGGACAGGGGGGTGGGGGGTTCCCTCCTTCCATCCTGGGTGTAATGGGGGGGCGCCCCTCAACATTATAAGGTACAATACCCTCTCAAAGCCCCTTCTCCCTTCTTTATACAGAGCTTTAGTTGCAAATCAAAATATATATAGTTAAAAGTTGTTTTTTAGTCCAGGGCAGGGGGCTCCTTTGTGGAAAGTTCCCTCCCTGATTGGGATAACACGCCACAGGGTAGTGGCGTAGGATTAACATCCCTGGTATATAGAGATTCTTATTTTTCTGCATTTACCTCTAGTCTATTTGACCAAGTATAAGGGTCACGTTACGACCCTACAGGCAAGAGGTGCTTTGACCTTTTTGCCTACGGTACTCTCTCTTTGTTTGTAGTTTCCTTTATATACTTAATCCTTCTACCCCCCCCCTCTTTTTTTTTTTTTTTTTTCTTTCTCTCCCCCTCTCCTAACCTTCTCTATTCTCTCCACCCACACCTCTCTTCCCATCCCCATCCTCTGACCCTACTTCCCGGTTCCTCACCGTTCCTCCTCCTCAGAATGACGCAGATTACCTTTGGCTCATTGAATGTGAGAGGCCTCAATGTCCCGCAAAAACGGTCTCAGGTATTCTTTGACATGCATAAGAAACGAGTCCATATATTATTGATTCAGGAAACACATTTCAAAACTGGTCACCTCCCTAACTTTAAAGACAGATATTACACCAAATGGGTCCATAGCACCAACCCAGAGTCAAAATCAAAAGGGGTGTCTATAGGCATCCATAAAGCCCTGGTGCACACGGTTCTGGACACGAGAGTGGACACTGAGGGAAGATTCATTTTTCTGAAAATTAATGTTAATTCATCTATCTTTACCATTGTCAATTGGTATTTACCAAACAGAGATCCGGCGACGTCCTGCTCCTCTCTCCTGTCATCATTGGATGAATTCGCAGAAGGGACCGTGATCGTGGGTGGCGATTTAAACTTCACTTTGGACCCTAAGGTAGATACAACTTCGGGACACAATTTTCTCTCTCTCAGAAAGCTAACAAAAGTTAAACGCTCAATACAAGAGCTTCGATTGGTAGATGTGTGGAGAACGTTACACCCAGTGGAGCGTGACTACACATACTTCTCCCCGGCTCACTCCTCGTACAGCCGCATAGACCTGTTTCTTGCGAGCCAAAAGGCTCTGACTTGGCAGATACAGGCCTCTATAGGCAGTATATCCTGGTCTGACCACACTCCTATATTCCTGAGCCTTACTATCCCAGATGGGGCAGGGAGGCCGTGGTCTTGGCGGCTGAACGATAGTCTGCTTGGGGATCAGGGGTGCATGAAGGATCTACAGAACACGATTGATGAATTTTTAGAAATACACTCAGAAGACCCCACAGCCCTTCCCGTGCAGTGGGAGGCACTTAAATGTGTGTTGAGAGGGGTTTTGATCAAACATGGGGCTAGGCTTAAGAGAGAGAGAGCCCAAACCATTTTGTCCCTACTTCAGAATATTTCAGATCTGGAAAGGGCCCATAAGAAGACATTATCACCTTTGACACTGGCGGAGCTAGTCAAAAATAGAGAGGAGCTTAAATCGATTCTCGACCGACAGTATGAGCGACATAGGACTAGAATAAAAAGATTCCTCTATGAGTATGCAGATAAATGTGGTAGACCACTAGCTAGGATTCTACACCCTAGGGGAGACCCCAGCCACATTCCCATGATTAAACAAGCAGACGGCTCTTCGACTCAGAACCCAACTCTCATCGCGGAACAGTTCCAAAAGTATTATAGAGACATATATAACATAAAGGGCAAATTTGGAGACATGCCACATGACGCATTAGAAAATAAAATAAACGACTACGTATCCAGAACGGCCCTACCGGTTATACCCAGCGCTGAGGTTGAAAATTTAGAGACGGACTTTACAGAAGCAGAAGTGGCATCTATCATTAAAGAATCTCCCTCAGGCAAAAGTCCGGGTCCAGATGGGTTCACCCCTAAATTTTATAAAATATTCCAAACTCAGCTATCCCCGTTCTTGACTAAAGTATTTAATTCCATCTCAGAAAATTCCCAATGGGTGGCGCAATCTCTCGAAGCCCATATATGTGTTATCCCCAAACCGGGGAAGGATCACATGTTAGTTACAAATTACAGACCCATTTCACTGATCAATCTAGACCTAAAACTTTTTTCCAAAGCCTTAGCCAACAGACTTGCTCCTTCCTTGCCCTGGATAATACACACAGATCAAGTGGGGTTCGTACAAGGTCGGGAGGCGCGTGACAATACCAACAAACTGTTCCTCCTGATGACCCGGTCGAGGGCTCATTCTCTTCCCATGTGTTTACTCTCAGTGGATGCGGAGAAGGCCTTTGACCGGGTCAGTTGGAATTTCATGATGGCCGCTCTAAAGCAGGTGGGTTTGGGCAAAAAATTTTTAGATAGGATTGCGTCCCTTTATTCGAGACTCTCAGCAAAAGTTAGGACGGATGGGTTTCTGTCGTCATCGTTTCAGGTCCACAATGGAACAAGGCAAGGATGTCCATTGTCACCTCTGCTCTACGTCATTGTCATGGAGCATCTCGCGGTCGCCATAAGAAATAATGCTAGTATCCATGGGATAGAGGCCGGGGGAGGGAATCGCAAGTTAGCTTTATTTGCTGACGACCTTCTCATGTTTATTTCCCAGCCACACATATCCTTCCCGTCTTTGCTCAAAGAGTTCGAGGAGTTTGGTAACTTAAGTAATTTTAAAGTGAACTTCTCTAAATCAGAGGCTATGAATGTGACCCTGTCGGCGGAAGATCTAGCCCGTACAACCCAAAATTTTCCCTTTAAGTGGCAACCGTCAGCTATAAAATATCTGGGGGTAGTTGTACCTCGGGATCCAACAAAAATTATGCATCATAATTTTCTACCCCTGTTAGAGAGGACAATTAGGGATTTAAAGAAGTACGACAAAAAAAGACTATCGTGGTTTGGGCGTATCAACGCTATTAAAATGGATGTTCTTCCTAGGTTTCTTTTCTTGTTCCAAACGGTACCTATTCAGCTGCCGGGGAGTTACTTTTCCAAAATTCGGACGGCTTTGTCAAGGTTCATTTGGGGGAATAGGAGACCTTGGACAAGCATAAAAACTCTTACCAGACACAAAAATAATGGAGGGGCAGGGCTCCCAAATTTCCAGTTATACTACAGGGCAACTATTCTAACGAGGATAATGGATTGGCACTTCCATAGGAACTCGAAACAATGGGTCGCGATCGAACAGGACGGATTGGGAGTCCCTTTGCACTTCCTCTCATGGATGGGAAAGGAGAGTAGGTCACAGATAGAGAAGGGAATGGAGTTTATTTGGACAGTGATGGGGACGTGGGACGGTGAGGTTAAGAGGGGTTCTCTCTCACAGGGGAGGGGTCCACTTACCCCCCTCTTTGGCAACCAGGAGTTCCCTCCGGGGCTTCATTCCAATAAATTTCTGGGATATGCTCGGGTGGAGGAAACTCGTTTTTTTCATGTGCTCCAGGGAAATACCCTGCCCCCTTATGCATCTCTACGGGCCACAGGGAGAGAGGTTTCCTGGATAGAATATATGCAGCTGAAATCGTTTCTATCCAACCAGGACAGGGAGAGGAAGTTGAGGACCCCCCCTACTCCATTTGAGAAATTGTTCTTGCAGGGTTCGTCACCTGGGCATGTCATCTCTCTTATTTATAAAATGCTGAACCAGAGAGACATGTCGGACAAACCCAAATTTGTCTATAGATGGGGAGAGGAACTGGGAGAGGACATTTCGGAGGACAGATGGAGCAGGGCGTTTCTGTGGACCCACAAACTTTCTCTGGCTTGTGCCGCCCAAGAGAAAAACTATAAAATTCTCACAAGGTGGTACCAATACCCGACCAAATTGCATGCTATCTTTCCCTCAGTGTCCGACATGTGCTGGAGATGTGGTACAGAAAAAGGGTCTATGTTACATATATGGTGGAGCTGTGCTAAATTGCAACCATTCTGGGACTCAGTGTTTTCTCTGTATAAAAAGATGAGTGGGGGTGAGGTGGAGAGATCTCCCCAGGTGGCCCTCCTCTCTATCCTCCCTGGTTCATTCAAGTCACAAAAGAGGGACCTGCTGCGATTTTGTTTAGCGGCAGCCCGTATAATTATTCCCAGATACTGGAAACAGACTAGATGCCCCACGTTAGCTGACTGGGTAGAGGAGTTGGCAAACCTCCAGAGAATAGAGGAACTCACAGCTGAACTTAATGGGCTCACGGAAAAATTTATCACAGTGTGGGGACCGTGGATTACGTTCATGGAGTCTCCTGAGTTCACGGTGAGTCTGGCAGGTTATTTGGGATGAGAAATGGTGACATACCTTGTCTTCCCCTCTCCCCACACACTTTTTTCCCCCACCCCCTCTTTACCCTACTTTCTTCACTCTATTTGATTCCTTCTTTTCTAAGCTTATATCTGTTCTTTTTTTTTTTTCTAGTTTTCTACTTTTTCTTAAATGTTTATTCAATAACTTAAAAGGGGATTGTTTTATGCTGAGAGTGGTCTTGTCAATTATCAGGAAGACATGTTTAGCTGGAACTCTGATTTCTAGTGTATGGATTGTCATGGAGTGTTAGCATAAGGATAGCTTATAGAGTTCCAATGAAATATACAATGTGATGTTATTTTTGTCATTCCGAAACTGAGAGATCACTGTTTATGTTTTATAATCTTTATAAATGTTCAAGATGTATGATTGATTTATAAACTTAATAATAAAACAGATTTGAAACAAATCTGGAGAAGAACAATGCCCACCTAGCTTGCCTAGGATTGAGTCTCTTAGCAGATTCCAGATAGGTGAGGTTCTTGTGGTCTGTGAGAACTGTGACCTTATGTTTGGCACCCTCGAGGACGTGGCGCCATTCCTTGAAGGCCCATTTAATGGCCAACAGCTCACGATTACCAATATCATAGTTTGTCTCGGTGGGGGAAAATTTGCGGGAAAAGAAGGCACAAGGACGAAGTTGAGTGAGAGATGGAGTACCTTGTGATAGCACCGCCCCCACTCCAACTTCGGATGCATCAACTTCTACAATAAACGGACGCATGAGGCCAGGCTGAACAAGAATCGGGTCTGAGAAAAAACATTCTTTTAATGTAGAGAAGGTATGGATCGCCTCTGGCTTCCAATTTACCACATCAGCCCCCTTTTTAGTCAAATCAGTGAGGGGTTTGGCAATCTTGGAAAAATCCCTAATAAATTTGCGATAGTAATTTGCAAACCCAAGGAAACGCTGCAAGGCTTTCAGAGACTTGGGTTTCACCCACTCCCTAATCGGCTGTAGCTTAGAGGGATCCATGCGGAAGCCTCCTGCAGACAATATATAACCCAGGAAATTAACCTTATCAACAAAAAAAACACAATTTTCATACTTAGCAAATAGGGAGTTCTCCCTGAGTCTCTGGAGTACAGTGCGGACTTGTTTGACATGTGACTTAGCATCAGGAGAATAAATCAGGATGTCATCCAGATAGACCACCACATATTGACCACAGATATCCCTGAAAATGTCATTGACAAAGGCCTGAAAGACCGCCGGCGCATTACTTAACCCAAACGGCATTACCAAGTATTCATACTGTCCCTCTGGAGTGTTAAATGCCGTTTTCCATTCATCCCCTTCCCTGATGCGGATTAGGTTATATCCACCCCTGAGGTCCAGCTTAGTGAAGTATCGGGCTCCTGTGAGCTGGTTAAAGAGATCGGGGATCAGTGGCAGAGGGTACTGATTCTTTACGGTAATGGCATTAAGTTCACGGTAGTCAATACACGGTCTGAGGCCACCATCTTTTTTCTCCACAAAAAAGAATCCAGCGCCGACTGGTGACCTGGATGGTCTAATAAACCCTCTCTGCAGACTGTCTGCTATATAATCTTTCATAGCCTGACGTTCTGGACCAGAAAGATTATAAATCCTACCCTTGGGGAGTCGGGAATTGGGGACCAAATCTATGGGGCAGTCATATTCTCTGTGTGGAGTCAGAAACAGAGAACACGTCAGCAAAATCCCTGAATGCATGAGGTATAAGTACAGGTTCAGCTTTAGTCAGGTTAACAGATAAAGACATACAAGTCTCCTGACACTCAGGGCTCCAGCGCACAATCTCACCCTGGTGCCAGTCTATGACAGGGTTATGTTGCGCAGCCATGGCATACCCAATACCACTGCTGCTGTCAGGTTCTAAAGAACAAAAATGACACTGATTCTACATGCAGAGCCCCCACAAGCATGGAGATCTCTGGAGTTACAAAAGTAACCACACCCTGAGTGAGAGGGGTATTATCAATTGCAGAGATTTTAATGGGAGAGTTCAGTCTCAGCAAAGGCAAACCCAGCTCTCTTACTACATCAGAGTTTATGAAATTAGCCGCAGACCCACAATCAATAAAAGCCTGTAGCCACACAGCTTTTCCCTGGTGAGACAATGAGACAGGTAACATTAACTTCATAGGGTCTGCAGGGAGTACCTGGGCACCTGAGTGAGTATCCTGGGGCTCAATCAGGTGTGGTTGCTGCTCTGGAGGTGATTGTCTCTGAGATCCAGGCTCTCCATGATGGTCTCCCCAACGTGATCTGCTCCCTTGATGTCGACGGGACTCTGGACATGATGAGGAAGGTGCTGCAGAAGCTTGGACCTGGGCAGACTGGAGCTCTTGCACCTGCTGTGCAAGTCCTTGCACCAAGCCAGACAGGGTCAGCACCTGGTCCATCACAGCTTGGAGAGGTTCCATTTTTTTTTTTGTCTGTGTTAGTGGGCCAGTGATAATGTAATGCCTGATAGGAGCCACAGACTCAGACTGGCTGTAAGGGGAATCTAGTGAAAAGCCGCTCACAAAGCAAGACCCCAAGAACTCTGCAACCCTTTAACCCCTGTACAGGGATTTGGATTTACACAGAGCCTCAGACATCACTACCTGTGGTAGACTGTAGTACGTGGTTGTCAGGCAGGGTCAAAATCCAGGAGATGCAAAACAGGAACAGAATCGGCAGGCAAGGGCGTAGTAAGAAGACAAAGCAGGGGTCAAATCCGGAACTGGCAGCAAGGTACAAAAACGACAGGCAGGAGGGTAGTCAAACACAAGTAAGGTCAGCGCACAGGAATCACAATACAAACAACACATGAGCCAGGAGAACAGAACTATCACTGGCAGTGATCATGTGACAGGAGAGGGAATAAGAAGGGTGTGGTGTCTTCCCATAAGCTGCAGGTGAATGTTGGCCACTTCAGCCGGGAGACACACGCCACCTACAGTCAGCCAGTGGTACTGCAGGTTCCAGGGAAACCCAGCCTAGTGGATGAGCGGAGCCTGTGCTCCGCAGAGCCACGGGCACCGACTCCTCTCCCATCACCACCACTATCCATGGTGGGAAAATGGCGTCTGGAGATCAGAGCAGAAGTCGCAGGAGCGGACTCCGATGGGGACGTGACACTACTGCAGCAGAGCTCAAAAAGGCCTGGTCACCTCAAGTCCCTGTGTCTACTAGAACAGTTTGTAGGATTCTGTCTCGAAATGGCCTCCATGGTCAAATCAGTGCCCAGAAGCCAGCACTAAACAAAAGGCAATTAAAAAAACCATGTGGCATTTGCCAAGTCCCACAGCCTGCTAAACAGATGGATGGTGGAAAAGTGGCATAAGGTGGATTTCTCTGATGAATCTTCAATTGAATTACACCACAGCCGCCGCAAATACTGCAGGAGACCTACTGGAGCCTGTATGGATCCAGAAAACAGTTACGTTTGGTGATGGAAAGATCATGGTCTGGGGTTACATTCAGTATGGGGGTGTGCGAAACATTTTCAAGGTGGAAGGCAATATCAATATCCTAAAATATCAATAAGTATTGATCTTACATTCCCAATCATAAAAGGGGTTAAATTCTGTAGCAGGATGGTGCTCCATCTCATACATCCATCTCTACCACAAAGTTCCTCCTGGAAAAGAAGATCAAGGTGCTCAATGACTGGCCAGCCCAGTCACCAGGCATGAACATCATTGAGCATGTTTGGGGTAGGATGAAAGAGGAAGCTTTGGAAGATAAACCCAAATAATCTAGATGAACTCTGGGAGGCATGTAAGACTGCATTCTTTGCTATTCCTGATGACTTCATCAATAAATTGTATGAATCATTGTTGAACTGTATGGATGCAATCCTTCAAGCTCATGGAAGTCACACAAAATATTAAATATGGCTCTAATAGAACCACAACTTCATTCACCATTGTTATGCAACATATCTTTGTATTAGAAGTTAATTATTTGTTTGAATTTCACATTACTTTCTATGAGGCGACAAAACGTTTGTCTTGACAAAATCTGACCTTTCTGTGTTCATTAAAAGATCAATATTTCAGCTTTGCAGCAACTTTATTTTCATAACCTAAACCAAATTTGGGAAGTTTCAGCTTTCAAAAGAATAAATTATGAAACCAATGGATGAATTTAAAGTAAGGTTATAAGCTTTTATTTACATAACATGGATAAGAGACAGAACTTTTGTCAGGGACTGTATGTAAAGAACTGAAAATGGTCATTTGTTAAATTTGCGGCATTAAGAGGTCACATTTTCTGATATCAAAAGCTTTTCCAATCAAAAACATCTTTGTTCAATTGTGGGTGGAGATTTTAACACTATTTTCTCTGACTCTTTAGACAGGTTGACCATTAACAATCAATTGTCGAGCCCGTCTCAGCGTAAATTGACAGCTGCCTTTCGAAGACTGATCCGCAGGTTTGCCTTATTTGATTTTTGGTGAGTTAAACATCCCTCAGAAAAAACCTTTACCTTCTACTCTCCCCCTCATGGTACACACACCAGGATCGACTTCTTCTTTGGCAACATTCAAGCCCTTAGATTGACGAGCAATGTGGATATTGGTGCAATAACGTGGTCAGACCACGTGCCAATGACTCTCACCCTAGATCAGACAACACCACGCACATGAGTCTGCCACTGGAGGCTCAATGAGTCCCTCCTCAAGAGAACTCCCTACAGAGACAAACTGGAAGCAGGACTGATAGAATACTTCAAGAACAACGAGGGGTCAGTGCCTAATTTGTCTACGATTTGGGAAGCCCATAAGGCCGTCTTTAGAGGGCAATGCATAGCATTAAGCTCCCGTATCAAAAAAGATAGACTTTATCAGAGAAATCAGCTCCTCAGAAGTCTCAGAGACTTAGAAAATAGGATGACCCTTAACCCATCAATACGTACCCTTAGAGATATAGTAAAGACTCGTGCCCAACTGAAGGACCTTGAGGTCAATATAACAGAAAAATTACTACTTTATAGCAGGCATAAATACTATGACAAAGGAAATAAATCTCACTCCCTCTTGGCTCGCCAACTTAGGGAGGATAGGGGGAACTCATCCGTTTATGCCTTGAGAGATTCGGGGGGGAATATTTTCTATGATCCCACTAAAGTTGCAAAGATCTTTCAGGATTATCGATCAAGACTGTATTCTTTGCCTAGCTCTCTTCCTACAGACCCAGGAAAGCAGAGGGAGCTAATCCACTCCTTTCTTGAGCAGTGTAAGTTGCCTACTCTTACTCAGAGTGCTGTAAATACACTGAATAAAGAAATCACGTGTGAAGAGGTAGAAGAGGTGCTTAAATTACTTCCTAATGGAAAATCACCGGGTCCAGATGGTCTGACATATTTTTACTACAAGGCATTTGCGGATCGACTCACCCCCTATTTAGTTAAATTATTTAATAGCTTCCTCACGGGCTCCCCTATACCCACAAGTATGTTACATTGTTATATTACGCTCATACCCAAACCGGGGAAGGATGCTATGGAGTGTGCCAATTATAGGCCCATAGCACTCCTTAATGCTGATTTGAAAATCTTTACTACACTATTGGCTCTACGTCTTTCGGTCCTGCTCCCACACCTAATACACAAAGACCAGGTGGGTTTTGTCCCATGTAGGCAAGGGGGGGACAACACCAGGAAGATTATTGACTTAGTAGAAGTTGTTAATAAGACAGAGAGTGAAGCACTCCTTCTTAGTTTGGATGCGGAGAAGGCGCTTGACCGTCTTGGGTGGCCATTCATGTTTGAAACATTGCATCATTTTGGAATCTCAGGTGCATTTATCACTGCCCTGAAAAGTTTATATTCATGCCCCTCAGCATCGGTCAGACTTCCTTATGCCGCATCTCAACCCTTTCAGATACACAATGGCACTCGACAGGGATGCCCTTTGTCCCCCCTGCTCTTTGTTATGTGCATTGAGCCATAGGCTGCTGCTATTCGCATTGACCCTAATATACGTGGAGTAATGGTGAGAGACAAGGAGTTTAAGCTATCCTTATATGCGGATGATGTCCTATTGATTTTGTCCCAACCACATACCACCCTCCCGAATTTGCATTCCCTATTACTACAATTTGGAAGGCTGTCAGGGTATAAGGTCAACCAGAGCAAAACGGAAGCCCTGCCTATTAATATTCCACAGGGGCGAGTTTCCTCCTTACAGGAAAACTACAATTATAAATGCAAAAATATATCCTTGACATACCTGGGGATACAACTAACATCAAAGTATAAGCTATTATACCAGCAGAACTATCCTAGTTTATTTACTGAGATAAAAAGGCTCCTGCTCAATTGGAGCAAGCTCCCATTGTCTCTGTTTGGAAGAATCTCTGCAGTCAAAATGTCTGTCCTGCCGAAGCTACTTTACCTATTTGAGACCCTTCCGGTGTGTGTACCATACAAAGAGTTGCGCAGCATTCAGTCTATTATACTTCAATTTGTTTGGGCCCACAAGAGACATAGAATTAAGAAAACGACTTTGTTTGACAGTAAACTGAGAGGAGGACTAGGAGTCTCTGATATTACTAAGTACTATTGGGCAGTACATCTACGCCACATCCCTGCATGGTCTAATCGCAGTGCCTTCTCTAGATGGATGGAAATAGAGAAGTTATGGCTCGCCCCAATACACCCCAATTCCTACCTCTGGGGCACCTCATCAAACAAGCCTGACCCACATACTCTGGGCCCTATAGCCTTCACGAAGAGGATATGGGACTGTTGTGTCAAAAAGTTTCCACTTAAATCTGAACACTCGCCATTGACTTCTTTTCTTTTTAATCCCAGAATGCCAGACGGTATGCAGGGTACAGCGACTAAAACATGGTTTGACAGGAAACTCTTTTGCTTTGCTGACATAGTAGACGCACACTCTAGAGTCCTTCTCCCCTACGCCACCATAGCTGATAAATTTAATCTCCCTGGCAATTCCCAATAGCAGTACTTACAAATTAGACACCTGATGCACTCCCTTTTTACCTCCTTAGAAGTCTCTATCCCTACACTTTTTGAGAGATTATGCAGAGCTGGGGTCTCTACTAAAGGCCTCATCTCAGATATATACCGTATTTTAATTACCCCCTACCCAGAAGACAAGCCAAATCATACATATATAAGGAAATGGGAAGATTTCCTTGGTGAGACCATTCCCTTGGGTATGTGGAAACGGCTCTGGGATACTGCCTCTAAGACACCCTCATGTTATGTCTATAAGGAAAATCAGTATAAATTACTCATGTATTGGTATCACACCCCATCACTACTACATAAACTAAACCCAGCTATACCTGACAATTGTTGGAGGTGTGGCGCTACAGGAGGAGACATACCACACATATTCTGGGTATGCCCCATTATCCAGTGCTTCTGGAGGTTGGTGCAATCCCTTATATATAAAGTAACTGGCCTTCGGGTTCCCCTGGATCCTAAATTCTATATATTAAATATACCACTTGCTCAGCTGGGGAAAAGAGTGAAGCGGTTACTGTTACATATAACTACAGCAGCTAGATGTCTGATTGCCCGTAACTGGAGATCGGCCCATCCACCCTCACTTACAGATCTCCATTCTAGGATCCAAGATGTGAGAAGGATGGACTATCTATCTGCCCTGTCAAATAACACGGTAGATCATGTTGAGAGCGTTTGGTCACTTTGGGACACCTATTGGGCCAATAAAGAATAATAGTAAGGTATGGTTTTGATGGAAGCCTGATATATCCACCCTCACCACTTCATCCCCCCCCCTCCTTATATCTCCTTGTCTAGTATTGTTTTGTTTGTCTTGTCACATTCCCTGTTTTTATTGTATTAGTGATAGTATGATATGTATACTGATTCTCAGTTTACAGTTATTGCTCATATGCTTGTGAGACATATCTATGCATTCATGTACTTTTTCCGTGTCTATTTAAAAAAATGTAATAAAACATTCAGTTATAAAAAAAAACAAACATCTTTGTTCAAATTACATGTTATTGGGACCTTTCTTTGATATTACCTTTACAATTATTGCATCCTTTGAACTTGCGAGTTTTTCGATAGTTTCTGCTTTAATTTCTTTGGAGGATGTTACAATAGACTCCCAGAGCTACTATTGTGATGTGAACTGCCTTGCACCCTCAAATCTTTTCCTTGATGTTACTCCAAAGGTTTTCAATAGGGTTGAAGTCAGTTTCTCTCCTTTTATGCCAAGATCAGGCAATGACTTCGAGCTATTCTTTACAGCATGAGATGGTGTATTGTCAGCATGAAGATGAAATTTCTATAGATTGCACGATTCTTCTTTTTGTACCATGGAAGAAAGTGGTGAGTCAGAAACTGTATATACCATATTTTTCGCTTTATAAGACGCACTTTTGTTCCCCCAAATTTTTGGGGAAAGTAGGGGGTCCGTCTTATAATCCGAATATACGGGGGGATGTGTGTGTATATATATCTATATATATAGATATATATATCTATATATATGTATATATACACACTACAGAGTCCAGGGGAGGTGGGGGCAGCTCTGGAGCTCTACTGGGGGCAGGTGAAAGCTGCGGGCGGCAGCGTTTGATCTCCTGCTCCCACTCACATAATATGCACAGCCGCTGTCCATCACCATGGTGCTGAAACCGCACTGCGGCGATGGGCTGGGGCAGCGGCGCATATTATATCTGCCTGCGCCACCCTCCTTTGAGAGCCCATGCCCCCCCTGTGTTAGCTATGGCCCCCATGCTGCTGCCCATAGTAAAATAAAACACTCTTTACTCACCTCCTCTAGCGCTAATCTCCCGGTCTCCCTCCTGCCGCTGTGATCATGCACGCAGAGATGATATCACTCTGCTGTGCCGATCACATGACTGTCCGAGAACCAGGAAATGCAGGCAGGAGGCCGGAGCTCAACCCCAAGGAGGGAGTCACGAGACAGGACAGTGCTGGAGAAGGTAAGGAAAGAGTTTATTTTACTAAAAGCAGCAGCATGGGGGCAATATCTAACACAGGGTGCTGTGTGCCAGCCACAGGGGGCCGTGTGCAGCAATAGTGGGCCGTGTGCCAGCCACAGTGGGCCGTGTGCCAGCCACAGGGGGCCGTGTGCCAGCCACAGGGGGTGATGTGCAGCCACAGGGGGCGATGTGCAACCACAGGGGGCCGTGTGCCAGCCACAGGGGGCCATGTGCATCCACAGGGGGCCATGTGCAGCCACAGTGGGCCGTGTGCCAGCCACAGGGGGCCATGTGCATCCACAGGGGGCCATATGCAGCCACAGTGGGCCGTGGGCCAGCCACAGGGGGCCATGTGCATCCACAGGGGGCCATGTGCAGCCACAGTGGGCCGTGTGCCAGTCACAGGGGGCCATGTGCATCCACAGGGGGCCATGTGCAGCCACAGTGGGCCGTGTGCAGCCACAGGGGGCCGTGTGCCAGCCATAGAGGACGTGTGCCAGCCATAGAGGATGTGTGCCAGCCTTAGGGGACATGTGGCATTACTGGGGGATGTGTGCCAGAACAAGGGGGCTATATTCAATATAAGGAGGCCATATCCAGATTAAGGGGGCTAATTTTAAGATGGGGGGGCTATGAGGGACATATACACTATATGATTTGTTAGACGGACACTGGCATTATAAGACAGACCCCATTTATTAAAAAATTCTCTATTCCTTCACCAAATTTGGGGGTGGGTTTTATAATCAGGTGCGTCTTATAAAGCAAAAAATACGGTACTTTGCCAAGGTCATTTTCATACAGTATATTCAGGGACCCAAAAAAGCCTTACCAACCCTTTCCCCATGATTCCAGCCCAAAACACGACTCTGCTATCTCCTTACTGGTGTCACGGCCTTGTTGTGACATCGTGGTCACCTTCCAACCATCAACTACTCCATCCATCTGGAAGATCCAAGGTTAGAAGGCACTCATCAGTAAAGAACAATGTTTTAAAATGAATCTTCATGTATGTCTGGGCCCACTGCAACCTTTTGTGCTTGTGAACACCATTTAGCGGTCACTGGATAGTTAGTCTATGTAAAACTGTAAGACTCTGGAGGATCCTACACTTAGGGGCGCTTTGCACACTACAACATCGCAGGTGCGATGTCGGTGGGGTCAAATCGAAAGTGACGCACATCCGGCCTCGCTGTCGATATCGTAGTGTGTAAAGCTGTTTTGATACGATTAACGAGCGCAAAAGCGTCGTAATCGTATAATCGTTGTAGCGTCGGTCATTTCCATGATTTGGAAATGACCGATGTTATGATGTTGTTCCTCGTTCCAGCGGCAGCACACATCGCTGTGTGTGAAGCCGCAGGAGCGAGGAACATCTCCTACCTGCGTCACGGCCGCCAATACAGAAGAAAGGAGGTGGGCGGGATCTTTACGTCCCGCTCATCTCCGCCCCTCCACTTCTATTGGCCACCTGCCATGTGACGTCGCAGGGCACGTGAGTGCATGTGACGCTGGCGTAGCGATAATGTTACGCCAGCTATCACCATGATATCGCAGCTGCGACGGGGGCGAGGACTATCGCACACGGCATCGCAGCATCGGCTTGCGATGTCGTAGTGTGCAAAGGGCCCCGTAGAGATTTACGGGATTCTAAAAGCACCAGCAGCTTCAAATACCTGTTTGCTGCCTTGTAATGGTATTTTAGCAGCTGTTTTCTTATTCCAATGAATTTGTCTGTCAGAAACCTTCCTCATTATGTCTTTATCTGCCACAAATGTTTTCACAGTAAAATCATCACAATTAAGTTTTCATGAAATATCTAATATTTTCATACCTTGTCCAAGGCATTGTACTGTTTGATGTTTTTCGGCAGCAGAAAGATACTTTTTCTTTGCTGTATTACTTGAAACCTAATAATAAAATTTTTTTTTTAATTATATAGCGCCAACATGTTCTGCAGCGCTTTACAATTCAGATGGGACATGTACAGACAACATGAGACTACAAAATAACAAAATTCAGATACCAAGAGGAGTGAGGGCCCTGCTCGTAAGCTTAGTCTATGAGGAAATAGGGGAGGCACAAAAGGTGAATGGGGGGAAATAATCTTGGCATATATGGTCCAGCTATCGATTTAATAGAGGTTTCAAAACCAGCTGCGTGGTTTGGTTGCCAGACAGAATTTATACATTCAGAGTGTAAAAAAAGTTCATGAAGAGGAATGAAATCAGAAGATACAGGGGACAAGAATTGGAAGTACATTTTATGAAGGGCAGAATGGGACTAGATTAGATCAGGGAGGTGAGTTGATAGGCTAGTCTAAACAAATGCATTTTTAGGACCCGCTTAAAGGTGTGGATGTTGAGAATTAATCGAATTATTCTTGTTAATGTATTCCAGAGCATTGGTGAAGCTTGTGAGAAATCTTGAAGACGGGAATGGGAGGTTCGAATTATTGAGGATGTCAGTCTTAGGTCATTAGCAGAACGAAGGGCACGGGTGGGGGGATAGACAGAGATGAAGGAAATTATTGGAGAGGGGAGAGTTTAGTAACAGGGAGACCAATCAGCAAAGAATTACAGTCGAGAATGAATAAGAGCGACAGTAAGAGTTTTTGCAGAGTCAACGGTAAGGAGAGGTCAAATTCTAGAGATGTTTTTGAGGTGGATGTGACATGAGCAAGCAAGTTAAAAAAAGTGGGGAGCAAAGGAGAGATCGGAGTCAAATATAACCCCAAGACAGCGGGTGTGCTGCTGGGGAGTAATAATAAAACCACAAACAGAAATGGTAATATTGGGTTTCGGAAGGTTGGGAAAGGGAGGAAACATGAGTTCAGTTTTTGACAGATTCAGTTTTAGGCCCTGTGCACACACTTCGTTTTTACCTGCGTTTTTTTCTGCTGCAGAAATTTCTGGAGAAAATGGTCGTACCCTTTTTGCAGACATTCCCCAGCAAAACCTATGGGGAAAAAAAATAGCTGTGCGTACACTGCATTTTTTTTCTCAAGAACATTCTTGCTGCAGAATTTCTTGAGAAAAAGAATGAGCATGTCACTTCTTTTCTGCAGGTACCTGCATTTTTGGAAATAGATAATGGTAAAAAACCGCAGGGACCAACCTGCGGAAAAAAAACACAAAAAACGCATTAAAACCGCACAAAAACGCGGTAAAAACGCATGTGTTTTTCGGTGCGTTATTGGTGCGTTTGTTTAATGCAAGTGCGTTAATCTTTCAGACTCTCAAGAAATTTCTTGAGAAAAATCCTTTTTCTAGTGCGCACAGGGCCTTAGATAGAGGGAGGACAAGATGTTGGAGATATTCGACAGACAATTGCTACTGTTTTGTAATAATGCACGGGTGATGTCAGGAGACGATGTATATAGTTTAGTGTCATCAGCATAGAGATGTACTGAAAACCAATCTGCTGATGGTTTGTCCAATAGGTGCCGTGTATAAAGAAAAAAGGAGGGAGCCTAGGACTGAACCCTGAGAAACCCTGACCATAAAGGGAAGAGGAGTCGGCAAACGATACAGTGAAGGAGCGGTCATAGAGATAGGAGGAGAACCAAGAGAGAACGGTGTCCTTGAGCCCGATAGAGCGGAGCATAGTGAGAAGGAGCTGGTGATCCACAGTATCAAATGCAGCAGAAAGCTCCAGGCGAATCAGGAGTAAGTAGTGACTGTTAAGACCGCTTTACACGCAGCGACATCGCTAACGAGATATCGCTGGGGTCACGGAATTCGTGACGCACATCCGGCCTCGATAGCGACGTCGTTGCGTGTGACACCGAGCGTCCGCTAACGATCAGAAATACTCACCAAATCGTTGATTGTTGACATGTCGTTCATTTCCCAAATATCGTTGCTTGTTCTGGACGCAGGTTATTCGTCGTTCCTGAGGCAGCACACATCGCTACGTGTGACACCCCGGGAACGACGAACAGCGTTCCTGCGTCCTCCGGCAACGAGGTGGGCGTGTTGTTAATGCGGCTGCTCTCCGCCCCTCCGCTTCCATTGGTGGGCCGCTGTGTGACGTCGCTGTTACACTGCACTATCTTCCCCCTTAAAAAAGAGGTTGTTCCCTGGCCACAGTGACGTTGTTAGGAAGGTAAGTTGGTGTGACGCGTACTGGCGATATTGTTCATCGCGGGCAGCGATTTGCCTGTGACGCAGAAATGACGGGGGCGGGTGCGATCGCTAGCGATGTCGCTGCGTGTAAAGCGGCCTTTAGATTTATCCGTTAGTAGATCATTAGAGTCTTTAGTAAGAGCAGTTTTAGTAGAGTGTAAGGAGCGGAAACAGGATTTTAGAGGGTCGAGGAAAGAGTTATCTGACAGATAGCAGATTAGATGGGAGTGGACCAAGCATTCCAGGAGTTTGGAGATGAAGGGGAGATTAAAGACTGGTCTGTAGTTAGCAGCGCAGTTTTGGTCCAGGGATGGCTTTTTAAGTAATGGGTGTATGCTGGCATGTTTGAAGGAGGGAAAAACACCAGAGAAGAGAGAGAGATGAAATACTTTAGTTAGGTGAGTGGTGACAGCTGGGGTGACAGAGTTAAGAAGATATGAGGGAATAGGGTCACTGGTGCAGGTAGTATGGCCTGCTTTATTATCTGGAACATCCTTCTTTAGTAGTTTCCCTTTAATTGGGCTCACCTGGAAAACTAATAATCACTGGTGTATGAGATTGAGGAGCAAGGATGAAGCTTGAAATACAGTTTGCTGGCTTCCCTGAAAACCTCGAATTTATATCCTTCACCTCCAGCTATCCTGTTTGAGAGGGCTATCTTGGGTTCGGGTTCAGTCTGGCTGCGAGTAGAGACCAGCAATCTGCTGTAGCTGCTGCACAAATTATGACCGCAATTCTGTCACTTTCAGAAATAAGCTAATTTGTTGTGCAAAAAACGCAAATGGATTCATACTGAAAACCTGAAAAAAATATATTTTTGGAGCTGGCTATAATGCCATGATGTGACTTCACGCCCAGTCTTCGGAAGGCTCCAAGCAAACGGCGTGACACAGCGGAAACATAAGGGTAGTGTCATGCCAGAGGAGGTTAGTACCCTCAGCGAGCGACGCTACACATATGGTACACCATAAACACAATACAACAGTTGGCCCTCGCGCTAGGGAGAAGGAAGCGGGGTCACCTCCTAGCACTCACCTGAGGCTGAACACTGCACTTCCTAATGTCCCTTGATGGGTCATTCCCCACGTACACTGATCACGTGCCTAGGGCCTCGCTGACCATAAACTCACCCTGGCTAGTGATGGCCAGAGAGACGCTAGTCTCGCTACTACAATAAGATGACACAAGGTAGGTTAGACAAACTCTCCTCCTATACCAGTCTGTTTTGTATTGTTAATTAGTGTTGTACGTATACTCTCTTTCATTTGTATAGCGTCATGGAATAAATGGCGCTATAATAATAAATAATAATAATAGTAATAATATGTGGGGAAAGATGCAACATAAAGCACTCCAAGCTTTCTTCAGTAAAGAACTTTGCAGCTACAATAGAAATGACACCACAGCTATGAAGGAACGAGCTCCTTCAACATGGTCAGCATAAATAAGAGCTATAACGGGCATAGGGAGGAGTGAGGAGCGGATATTTATTGTAGAAGACAGTGGCTGTAGCTGAGGTTACAACTACCTGTTAGAAAATTGCAGGACAGAAATGAACCTTAACCCGTTCAGTGCTGGATGGAATTAAATATGCTCCAAGTCTGAGTAAATAGCGAATGGGCACTAAAGCGGATCTATGATCCACAATGCACTGTGACCTTCTGATTCCAGATCGCCCTGAGATCACATCAGGCTGTGCCACAGTCTTGAAAGAGACAAAATGCCATCCAGGAGTTTATTTGAAAAACAAAAAAATAAAATCTTTATGACACTTAAATCCAAACTTAATTTGTATAATAATTTGGCTCCCTACCTATATGAGTTCTATGGTGTGCGATAGGACTTGCTTTATTTGTAAATCGTTTACTACATTGTGTACATCAAAATGTTTTTTTCCGTTATGTGACTTCTCTGATGTGAACGTAGATATGATCTCTTATAAAAACATTTCCCACATTCTGGACATGAAAATGGTTTGTCCCCTGTGTGACTTATCTGATGTATAACCAGGTGTGATTTCTTTGTAAAACACTTCCCACATTCAGGACATGAAAAAGGTTTCTCCCCTGTGTGAACTCTGTGATGGGAGCGAAGATGTGATCTATCATAAAAACATTTCCCACATTCTGGACATGAAAATGGTTTCTCCCCTGTGTGAATTCTCTGATGTATAACCAGGTGTGATTTCTTTGTAAAACATTTCCCACATTCTGAACATGAAAATGGTTTCTCCCCTGTGTGAATTCTCTGATGTGAGCGAAGATGTGCTCTATCACAAAAACATTTCCCACATTCTAGACATAAAAATGGTTTCTCCCCTGTGTGAGTTCTCTGATGTTTAACAAGAACTCCTTTCTCTGTAAAACATTTCCCACATTCAGAACACGAAAAAGGCTTCTCCCCTGTGTGAATTCTCTGATGTTTAACAAAATTTCCTTTCTGTGTAAAACATTTCCCGCATTCGGAACATGAATAAGGCTTCTTCCCTGTGTGAATTCTCTGATGTATAACCAGGTGTGATTTCTCTCTAAAACATTTCCTACATTCTGGACATGAATATGGTTTCTCCCCTGTGTGAGTCCTCTGGTGTCTACCAAAATCTGATCTCAGTGTAAAACGTTTCCCACATTCAGAACAAAAAAATGGTTTCTCTTCCGTGTGGGTCCTTTGATTTTCAACAACTCTTCTGTTATTTTTACTATACACAACAGTCTGTGATAAATCAGAAGACAGGACTTGTTGAAAAGGATCAGTTGAAGGATTTTTGATGTACAGACTTGGAGGTGTATCCGGGATAATGATATTTTCTTCATATGAATCTGGTGTAACACCTCGATTACCTGCTTTAAAATATGAAAATAACAGATGTTCCTCCAAGCTTCTGCTACACCCATCTGTCAAAAATAAAATGGATTTTTTTTTTTTTTCAATAACAAGGAATAATATTATTTGTTACAATGCTACATATTTTAAAGCAATTCTTATCTGATGTTTTGTCATAGGTTTATATTTCTTTGCATCTGTCACCAACCTTTCCAAGTAAAACATTCAGTAAAGACCCATAAAAATACCTGCAAGTCCGTGTTATAAGGCCATGTGCGCACATTGCTTTCAATTCCGCAGCGTGTAAGTCACTGCCTGTGCGTCTCAGAACGCAGCTGAAAAAGCTGCGTTTTGAGACGCATTCGGCAGAACGCAACGTGCACACATTCCTGGAGAATTCATGCGTTCTGGATGCTTTCTCTGCCATACACAGAGTGGGAAAAGCATCCAGAACGCACATTTTTACCAGTACGGTCCCACTCGGCTCTGCAGCATCCCCATAGACTTGCAGCAGAGCCGAGTGGGACCGCACTGTCAAAAAGAGCATGGCTGGCTGCGAGACAGTGCCACACGATCAGAATGAACTCGGATGAACTTCACCTGACTGTGATTGTGATCGCGCGGCTCTGTGCGTGTGCTGTGGCTTGATTTGCGGTCACACGTGAAGGACTCACCTGTGATTGCAAATCCCCTGAATGACTACAGTGAGCCGCGAGATTAGCTGTGCCATCACTCAGGTTACTCGCGGCCACAGCTACAGTCCTCCACCTGAGAGCGGTGGCCACGAGTAACCTCAGTGACAGCACAGCTGATCGCACGACTCACTGCAGTTGCTGCATGGAACTCACAGGAGCGGCGGTGTTCTACTGCCGCTCCTGTCAGCTTCCGATGTAGCAGAGCTAGAAGCGTCGTGGGACCTTGCGTGGATTATGTCGGACCTGGAGGTGTTTTGAGGGATTAATAAATTGGTGAAAGAGGGTTTTTTTTTTGTCTTTTATTTCATATAAAAGGATTTTTTGGATGTGTGTGTTTATTTTCTTTAACTTACAGGTTAATCATGGAAGGTATCTCGGGAAGACGCCTGCCATGATTAACTTAGGACTTAGTGGCAGCTATGGGCTGCTGCCATTAACTCCTTATTACCCAGTTTGCCACTGCACCAGGTCAATTCGGGATGAGCTGGGTAGAGTCCCGGGACTGTCGCTTCTAATGGATGCGGCAATTCCAGGCAGCTGCTGGCTGATATTGTTAGGCTGGGGTGCTCCCCATAACGTGGAGCTCCCCATCCTGAGAATACCAGCCTTCAGCCGTGTGGCTTTACCCTGGCTGGTATCAAAATTGGGGGGAACACATGTTGGTTTTTTTTTTAATTATCTATATAATTTTTTAACTGCTCGATATAGACATGCCCACCGGCGGCTGTGATTGGTTGCAGTGAGACAGCTGTCACTCAGCGTGGGGGGAGTGTCTGACTGCAACCAATCATAGATGCCGGTGGGAGGAGGAAGCAGTGAATACGTGATGGATTAATGAGCGGCCGGCATTTTCAAAAGAGGAGAAGCCGCCAGTGTGAACGCCGTGCAGCGCCGCGCCGGTGATCGTGGATCGGTGAGTATGAGAGAGGGGGTGGGAGGAAGAGACCAACATGGACAGAGAGAGAGAGATAGAGACAGAGACCGCCCGACAGAGAGAGAGACCGAAAGAACTGCATTTAATATGTCAAAAACACATGCAGATCGCTAGTAAAAAGCAAGTGAAACGCATTCTTTCTTGAAAAATATGCATTTAGACATTTCTCATTGACTTCAATGTTATTAAAACGCTGCCAAAATGGCAAAAACAATTGACATGTTGCTTCTTCAAACGCAGGGATTTTGACAAATTTTCCGCAACTAAAATGCAGCGTTTATAAATGCATCGTGGGCACAAGAAAGCCCCATTTTCCATAGACTTTGCCTGGTAATCAAAACGCATGCAATTTTGCATTAAAACGCTGCAGCTCAAAACGCTGCTGAAACGCATGAAAAACAGCAAAGTGCGCACATAGCCTTTGTGTTTGTTGGATGGTTTTGGCCTGGCTTGTTACCTGACCTGACTTTTGGATTCTACCCTCATCTGTGTATCGCACTGTAGCTAATCTTCGTGATTTTTCTCTGCATACTTACTTGGACTTGAACTGTTGCTAGATATTGACGATATCTTACATCTGACCTGCATCCCTTGCCTTAGATGTCCACCTGCCTGACTTCTGTGTATGACCTGACTCTGTCATCTTTTCTTGCTCATCAGTGTAAACTTGGAGTCATTGGGGCAATTTAAAGGGACACAGGGACACAAAGTACACTAGGGTCTTATCTGATGGACAAATACAGTAGGTGAGGGGTAAGGTAACCACTCACTTTTAGGTCTTGTATTCTTTTATAAAAACATGGACATGGCAACAGGCAAGTAATCCGCTGATGCTATTCAACCTACTGTATTTTTTGGACTATAAGACGCACCGGACCATAAGATGCACCCTGGTTTTAGAGGAGGAAAATAAGAAAATAAAACTTTAAGCAAAAAAATGTGGTCATGACACACTGTTATGGGGCGAAGATCTGCTGCTGACACTGTATGGGGGTAATTTTAAAAAAACAAACAAACATAAAAAAAACGGCATGCGGTTCCCCCAATTTTGATAGTCAGCCATGATAAAGTCTCACAGCTGGGGGCTGGTATTTTCAGGCTGGGGAAACTCATGTTATTGGGAGCCCCCCAAGCCTAAAAATATCAGCCAGCAGCCGCCCAGAATTGCCGCATCCATTAGGTGCGACAGTCCAGGGACTTTTCCCAGCTCATTCCGATTGCCCTGATACGGTGGCAATCGTGGTAATAAGGAGTTAATGGCAGCAGCCCATAGCTGACACTAAGTCCTAGCTTAGTGATGGCAGGCGTCTATGAGACACCCCCTTATCACTAAGCTGTAAGTAAAAGTAAATAAACACAAACACAAAATAATCCTTTATTTGAAATAAAAGACAAAAAAACACCCTCTTTCACCACTTTATTAACCCCTAAAACACCCAGGTCCGATGTAATCCACACGATCTCCCACGACGCATCCATCTCTGCTACATCTGACAATCACAAAGAACAGCCATAGAACATGACCGCTCTCTGTGAGGGTGAGGCCGCAAAGGAAAGTGAGCCGCCGGGATCAGCAGTGACTCCAGGTGTCACCGCACATCACTTAAGCTGCGGCCGGATTTGTGGTAACAGGTGGAGGACTCCCGCTGTATACTCACCTCTCCTCACTCCACGCAGCATCGCTTGCTTCCTGTCTGTGTGCCAGCTGACCTGTGTGGAGCTGCGTGTACAGTGATGACATCAAACCTGTGCTCATCGCTCTCCACCACATCAGTGAGCCGGCAGACAGGAAGACATCACAATGCTGCAGGGGAACAGTGAGTATACCGTACTTATTCACTGCCCCCCGCGCTTATGATTGTGCACGGGGGGCAGTGAATACAGCCGCACATGATCACTCCATACTGTATTTGCCTGGGGTGATCACGTGGCCGGCTCTTTAGTATGCGTGCATCCCCCGCCCATCATCCCGCCTACTTGTCAGCGCCGGCTTCAGGGCTGAGAGATGATGGGCGGGATGATGGGCGTGCATATGAAATGAGCGGGCGCACGTGGTCAGGGTAGCGCTGCTACAGCCTACTCCTGCCTCTGATGACCCGCTCCACCACCACCGCACCCGCCTTCACCCGCTCCACCACCACCGCACCGCAGCCATCGGACTATAAGATGCACCCCCCACTTTCCCCCAAAATTTGGGGGGGGGAAAGGGCGTCTTATAGTCCGAAAAATACGGTACACGGTCTTAATCACAACACACAGATTCAATGCCAGCCAGTGAATAAACATATCTTAATAATATCCCAAATTTCATTATATACTATGATATATTATTATTATATATTATTAACTCATTCTATTTCACAAATAAACAAAAGAATCCGGAATGACTGCATGCTTCTCACAGAAACGTTTGGCAGCATCTGAGATGTTAATAGTAATTATTTTATTGATATCTGCAACATGTTCAGTTATTTTACTTCTTAGGTTTCTAATCGTGCATCCAACATTACTTACCTTCTGCCATATACATATTTATATGAAATTATCAATAGAGGATATTTTATTTGGAACCTTCCAGCTTTTTTTTTTCACTCAGATAATTGCATGGCCTAGCAGGCTTGCTGTAATGCTTTACATATGCGGCAGTTGACCAACTGAACTGTTGAGCTTTTTTTCTACTCACTTACCCTTAGAGGTTCTGTTGTGTAAAGTACAAATGAATAATTCATAGTTTGACAGCTGCTGCAGTACCTACAAGCCGGGAGATTCCACGAGAAGTTGGACCAACCTCTTCATCAGGAGAACCAAGGTACTAATGTAAGGTAAGACTGTGATTCTCCTGATGAAGAAGTTGGTCCAACTCCGAAACGCGTAGAGAAAATAAACTGCAAGTTCATTTGTTTCAATGTCTTCTGATCTCATTTGTTTACAGCAGCATCACAGACTAACACTCTTCTTCTCCTACAGAATGGTTCATTGGCTGCAATTTCGAGGAAATGCTTCTGACTTTCAATAAATCTTACTCCAGCTCATAGGTGGATCATAATAAAGTTAATATGGGCACCCACAAGGGGCTCAGGGTTCTAAGGGAATCTATGACCAGATTGCCCTTATATAATGATTTAATCGCCAGCATTGGCATTGTTTATTCCCAGGCAGGGAGCTTTCCAGGAGCTCTGCTGGTGGCAATACAGAATGGCAGAGCAGCTCCAGGAAGCTCCCATCGCCTTTTCTGTGACGTGCCTCAGCCGCTGACAAAAAATGGAGCAGCCGGATGTCATAATGAGAAGTAAATATCAATAACTTTTTCAATAAATGTATTTTATTTTAATAAATGACTCTCTTGTAATCCAGTTGCTACCTCAGGATTGGAGAATAGCTGACGTGGTACCAATATTTAAGAAAGGTAAGTGGGTGGATCCAAGTAACTACCGTCCGGTAAGTCTGACATCAGTGGTGTGCAAAGCATTTGAGGGCATTTTAAGAGATGACATACAAAAATATATTGCAGATAATAATATAGTAACAGACAGACAGCATGGATTCATGAAAGATAAGTCGTGTCTATCCAACATGTTGGGGTTCTATGAGGAAGTAAGAGCAAATCTGGAAATTGGTAATGCAGCTGATTTATTTGAACCATGCAAAGGCATTTGATACTGTACCACATAATAGTCTTATACTAAAGCTCCAGAAGCAAGGACTAGGGGACACAATATGCAACGGGGTAAGGAATTGGCTAAAAGATAGGAAACAAAGAGTAGTCATAAATGGTACAATCTCTAATTGGGCAATAGTCAGCAGTGGGGTGACACAGGGATCTGTGCTAGGACCGATTCTTTTTAATCTTTTTATTGATGACCTTGTTGATGTCAGTCTTTCCTGACGACACCAAACTATGTAGGATATTAAGAACAGACCTTGATAGTACAATATTACAAAATGGTCTGGATAAGATGTCAGAATGGGCAGACATTTGGCAAATGAGATTTAATGTTGATAAATGTAAAGTAATGCACCGAAGACTGAGTAATCCTATAGCTGCATATACATTAAATGGAAGTATACTCAGGACTACAGAACAGGAGAAGGACTTGGGAATTCGGGTTACAATTAGGCTGAGCAGCAGCACTCAATGTCAAGCAGCAGCTGCTAAAGCAAACAAGATTTTAGGGTGATATAGTTTCATAGTTTCATAGTTTTTAAGGTTGAAGGGAGACTCTAAGTCCATCTAGTTCAACCCGTAGCCTAACATGTTGATCCAGAGGAAGGCAAAAAAACCCCAATGTGTCAAATAAGCTCCAATGGGGAAAAAATTCCTTCCTGACTCCACATGCGGCAATCAGACTAGTTCCCTGGATCAACACCCTGTCATAAAATCTAATATACATAACTGGTAATATTATATTTTTCAAGAAAGGCATCCAGGCTCTGCTTAAATGTTAGTAGTGAATCACTCATTACAACACCATGCGGCAGAGAGTTCCATAGTCTCACTGCTCGTACAGTAAAGAATCCTTGTCTATGATTATGATTAAACCTTCTTTCCTTGAGACGTAGAGGATGCTCCCGTGTTCCAGTCGCAGGCCTAGGTGTAAAGAGATCTTTGGAAAAGTCTCTGTACTGTCCCCTCATATGTTTATACATTGTGATTAGATCCCCCCTAAGCCTTTGTTTTTCCAAACTAAATAACCCCAAGTTTAATAACCTGTCTTGGTGTTGCAGCCCACCCATTCCTCTAATAATCTTGGTCGCTCTTCTATCTACCTGTAAGATTATGCTATTTATAACCTTCTATACTTTTGCTATCAAGAAAAGCATCCATTCCTCTCTTAAATACATTCAGTGAGTTGGCCATCACCACTTCCTCAGGAAGAGAGTTCCAGAGCCTCACTGCTCTTACCGTGAAGAACCCTCTTCTATGCTGATGTAGGAATTTTCTTTCCTCCAATCGAAGAGAATGCCCCCTTGTTCTTGTCATAGTCCTTGGTACAAACAGATCATGGGAGAGATCTCTATATGGCCCTCTGATATATTTGTACATATTTATTAGGTCTCCCCTAAGTCTTCTCTTTTCTAGAGTAAATAGACCTAATTTTGATAACCTTTCCGTGTATTGTAAATGCACCCACTCCATATAAAAAGAGAGATTAGATCCCGTGATCCCAACATATTGTTACCCCTCTATAAATCAGTTGTAAGGCCACATCTGGAATATGGGATCCAGTTTTGGGCTCCAAATTTTAAAATGGACATTCAGAAGTTAGAGTCAGTTCAAAGGCGAGTAACTAAATTATTGAAAGGAATGGAAGGCCGCCCATATGATGACAGGTTTGAAAAATTGGATTTGTTTATCCTAAAAAAAAGATATCTCAGAGGAGATCTTATTTATATGTATAAATACATGTGTGGTCAATACAAAGGACTGGCGCGTGACTTATTTCTTAAAAAAGACAATATTAAGGACCAGGGGGCACTCAGTGTGTGGAGTGGAGGAAAAGTGATTCCGGCAGCTAAATAGGAAAGGGTTCTTTAAAATACAACAATCAGACTGTGGAAGAGGTAGTAATGGCAGATACTAGAACAGCTTTTAAAAAAGGGCTTCATGATTTCCTCAGTACACAAAACATTGTCGGTTATGAATGACTTAATGGACAAAATGTATAACTGGTGGAAGAAGGTTGAACTGGATAGACCTGGGACTTTTTTCAACCTATGTAACTAGGTAACTAAAAATGAAATGGGGTGGGAGAGAGGATAATATAATGATTATGGGTGGGGAGGGGGGGGTGTTGGATGAGAGCAAATTATATTATAATGAACTGAATGTGGGGGGTGGAGAGAGGAAAAGACGAAGAATTAGGGGGAGAGGGACATGTAATTATAATCTGAAGGATTGGAAATTTTTAATTAAGTATATTAGAAGAAGGGAATTTTGTTTACTTACCGTAAATTCCTTTTCTTCTAGCTCCAATTGGGAGACCCAGACAGTGGGTGTATAGCTACTGCCTCTGGAGGCCGCACAAAGAACTACACTTAAAAGTGTAAGGCCCCTCCCCTTCTGGCTATACACCCTCCCGTAGGAGTACGGATTCCTCAGTTTTAGGCTATGTGCACACGCTGCGTTTTTTTGACGCTGCGTTTTTGTGCGTTTTTGGCCGCTAAAAACGCACAAAAACGCACCTGCGTCGAAAAAACGCGGCAAAAAACGCACGCGTTTTGCCGCGATTTGGTGCGTTTTTTTGCTGCGTTTTGCTGCGTTTTTGCTCACTGCGTTTTTTATCAGTGAACAAAAAAAAAAAAGGTCTGATGTCATTTCCTTCTTCAATGTGTTCTTCATTCTCCACTAGTGTATGCAGAAGAGCAGACAGCTGCAGAACTACAAGGCTCAGCATCCTCGATCCAATAGTGTATGCAGGACAGCAGACAGCAGCTGTCGAACTACAAGGCTCAGCATCCTCCATCCAATAGTGTATGCAGGAGAACAGACAGCAGCTGTCGAACTACAAGGCTCAGCATCCTCCTTCCAGGACTGTATGCAGGATTTCTTTGCCCCCCCAAAAAAAAAAATGACGTGGGCTTCGCCATATTTTTGTATGCTAGCCGGGTACAGCAGGCAGGTACGGGCTGCCCCCAACCCCCAGCTGCCTATTTGTACCCGGCTGGGAACCAAAAATATAGGGAAGCCCTTTTTTTTTAAATTATTTCATGAATTTCATGAAATAATTTAAAAAAAAAAATGACGTGAGCTTCGCCCCATTTTTGAGTCCAGCCGGGTACAACTAGGCAGCTGGGGATTGGAATCCACAGTGCAGGGTGCCCATGCTTTCTGGGCACCCCCGCTGTGAATTGCAGTCCCGCAGCCACCCCAGAAAATGGCGCTTTCATAGAAGCGCCATCTTCTGGCGCTGTATCCAACTCTTCCGGCTGCCCTGATGCCGGGTGGCTAGCCAGGTAATAATGGAGTTAGGGCTAGCTGTATATTATCAGCTAGTCCTAAGCCCGAAATTCATGGTGTCACGCCAATATTAGACATGGCCACCATGAATTTATAGTAAAGATAAAAAAAAAACACAACACAGAAAAATATTTTTATTAGAAATAAAACACAACACAATTAGTGACTCCATCTTTATTGAAATAAACCCCCCTCCGCAGTAATCCTGGGTCAGGGTCCCGCGCCGTCCAATCAGGATCCAATATCATCTGATCGGTTTGCTGGAAGGCAAAGCGATCAGATGATCTGTCAGGTTAAAGGATGTGAATCCCATCACACATCAGCTGATTGTATAAAAGCCGATTATACAATCAGCAGATGCATCAGTAGAAAAAAAAAAAAAATAATACTCACTTATGTGCTGAATTACCGGCAGCTCCCGGAGCGATGGGGCGGGAGTCTGATCCTGTCCTTTCGCTGCAGCAGCTGCCGGTAATCAGGGATGAAGTCTCCTGACGCATCCGCTGATACCGGCCGGGCGCCCGCGTCAGCCCGAGACTCGATCAGCTGATGCGTCAGGTGACTGCATCAGGTGATCCATCGCCAGGTCCTGCAAGCAAGGTCCTGCCCCGGGGAGACTGCACACAGCCGGAGCGGGAGCGGCGATACCGTGACAGGAGCTGGGAGCGGGCATGGCACCGCGAGGCTGCAGACAGGTGAGTATAACTTTTTTTTTTTTTATTCTACTGTTAACTTTTGTTTTCGCAGCCGCTTCCACCTCCTGCCTGTACATGGCGCCGCACGGCAGCATACATGCACAGGACGGGAGATGGACGCGGCGGTGACGGTACCGGGAGGATTCATGCTTCTGTCTATACTGACAGAAGGAATCCTCTTCCTGTACACGTCACTTTACTACCCACCTCCTGCGCTTATAGCTGCGTTTTTGGTCTTAGAAACGCACCAAAACGCAGCTATTTGCGTTTCTCATTGCGTCTTTCAACATCCCATTGAACTCAATGGATGAAAAGCGCAGTGAAAAACGCGGGAATAATTGACATGCTGCGTTTTTGTGGTCACCACAAAAACGCAGCTGAAAAAAAAACGCTGTGTGGGGACAGCAAAAATGAAAACTCATAGACTTTGCTGGGGAAGCAAAGTCATGCAGTTTTGAGGCCAAAAACGCACCCGAAAAACGCGCAAAAACGCCGAGAAAAACGCACCGTGTGCACATAGCCTTAGTACCAAAGCAAGAAGGAGGAAAGCCAATAACAGTTTCAAAAACAAATTCAATCCGATAACAAGATCGGAGAACTTAAGAAACAACATGAACAACATGTGCACCCGAAAAACGAAACCCTAAGAACAAATAGGGCGGGTGCTGGGTCTCCCAATTGGAGCTAGAAGAAAAGGAATTTACGGTAAGTAAACAAAATTCCCTTCTTCTTTTTCGCTCCTAATTGGGAGACCCAGACAGTGGGACGTCCAAAAGCAGTCCCTGGGTGGGTAAAAAGATACCACATGAACGGGCTGTCAGACAGCCTCTTCCTACAGGTGGCCACCGCCGCCTGAAGGACCTGTCTACCTAGGCTGGCATCTGCCGAAGCGTAGGTATGCACTTGATAGTGTTTGGAAAACGTGTGCAGACTCGACCAGGTAGCCGCCTGGCACACTTGCTGAGCTGTAGCCTGATGCCGCAATGCCCAGGACGCACCCACGGCTCTGGTAGAATGGGCCTTCAGTCCAGATGGAATCGGAAGCCCAGCAGAACGGTATGTGTGAAGAATTGGTTCCTTGATCCACCGCGCCAGGGTGGATTTGGAAGCTTGCGATCCCTTATGCTGACCAGCGACTAGGACAAAGAGCGCATCAGAACGGCGTAGAGACGCCGTGCGAGAAATGTAAATCCTGAGTGCTCTCACCAGGTCCAACAGATGTAAACCCTTTTCAAATTGGTGAACTGGATGCGGACACAAAGATGGCAAAGTGATATCCTGATTGAGATGAAAGGAAGAAACCACCTTGGGAGAAAACTCTGGAATTGGACGCAGTACTACCTTGTCTTGGTGAAACACCAGGAAGGGAGATTTGCAAGATAACGCCGCTAGCTCGGACACTCTTCGAAGAGACGTGACCGCCACAAGAAAAACTACCTTTTGTGAAAGCCGAGAAAGGGAAACCTCTTTCAAAGGCTCGAAAGGCGGCTTCTGGAGAGCAATGAGAACCTTGTTCAGATCCCAGGGTTCCAATGGCCGTCTGTAAGGAGGAACGATATGACAAACTCCTTGGAGAAACGTGCGTACTTTAGAAAGCCGTGCCAAGCGCTTCTGAAAGAATACGGATAGCGCGGAGACTTGACCCTTAAGAGAGCTAAGCGACAAACCTTTTCCAACCCAGACTGCAGGAAGGAAAGAAAAATTGGCAATGCAAATGGCCAGGGAGAAAACCCTTGAGCCAAGCACCACGCTAAGAATATCTTCCACGTCCTGTGATAGATCTTAGCTGAGGATGGTTTTCTAGCCTGTCTCATTGTGGCAACAACTTCATGAGATAAACCTGAGGCCGCTAGGATCCAGGACTCAATGGCCACACAGTCAGGTTCAGGGCCGCAGAATTCAGATGGAAAAACGGCCCTTGAGACAGCAAATCTGGACGGTCTGGTAGTGTCCACGGTTGGCCTACCGTGAGATGCCACAGATCCGGGTACCACGACCTTCTTGGCCAATCTGGAGCGACGAGTATGGCTCGATGGCAGTCGGACCTGATTTTCCGGAGAACTCTGGGTAACAATGCTAGAGGTGGGAACACATAGGGGAGTCGGAATTGCGACCAATCCTGAACCAAGGCGTCTGCCGCCAGTGCTCGGTGATCGTGAGACCGTGCCATGAAAACTGGGACCTTGTTGTTGTGCCGTGACGCCATCAGATCGACGTCCGGCGTCCCCCAGCGGCAACAGATCTGCTGAAACACGTCCGGGTGAAGGGACCATTCTCCTGCGTCCATGCCCTGGCGACTGAGAAAGTCTGCTTCCCAGTTTTCCACGCCTGGGATGTGAACTGCGGATATGGTGGACGCTCTGCTTTCCACCCACGTCAAAATCCGCTGGACTTCTTGAAAAGCTTGGCGACTGCGTGTTCCCCCTTGGTGGTTGATGTACGCCACCGCCGTGGAATTGTCCGACTGAATCCGAATCTGCTTGCCTTCCAGCCATTGTTGGAAGGCTCGCAGGGCAAGATAGATTGCTCTGATTTCCAGAACATTGATCTGCAGGGTGGACTCTTCCTGAGTCCACGTCCCCTGAGCCCTGTGGTGGAGAAACACCGCTCCCCACCCTGATAGGCTCGCATCCGTCGTGACCACTGCCCAGGACGGGGGAAGGAACGACTTTCCCTGTGACAATGAGGTGGGGAGAAGCCACCAACGCAGAGAGTCCTTGGCAGTCTGAGAGAGGGAGACAGTCCTGTCGAGGGACGTCGATTTCCCATCCCATTGGCGTAGAATGTCCCATTGTAGAGGGCGCAGATGAAACTGCGCGAACGGGACTGCCTCCATTGCTGCTACCATCTTTCCTAGGAAATGCATGAGGCGCCTCAGTGAGTGCGACTGGCTCTGAAGGAGAGATTGCACTCCAGTCCGTAGCGAGCACTGCTTGTCCAGTGGAAGCTTCACTATCGCTGAGAGAGTATGAAACTCCATGCCAAGATAAGTCAGAGATTGGGTCGGGGTTAGATGAGACTTTGGAAAGTTGATAATCCACCCGAAACTCTGGAGAGTGTCTAGTGCCACCTTCAGACTGTGCTGGCATGCCTCTTGAGAGGGTGCCTTTATAAGCAGGTCGTCTAGATACGGGATGACCGAGTGACCCTGCGAGTGCAGAACAGCTACTACTGCTGCCATGACTTTGGTGAAGACCCGGGGGGCTGTTGCCAGACCGAAAGGTAACGCTACGAACTGCAGGTGTTCGTCGTGTATGACGAAGCGTAGGAAACGCTGATGCTCTGGTGCAATCGGCACGTGGAGATACGCATCTTTGATATCTATTGATGCTAGAAAATCTCCTTGAGACATTGAGGCTATGACGGAGCGTAGGGATTCCATCCGGAACCTCCTGACTTTTACGTGTCTGTTGAGCAACTTTAGATCCAGGACGGGTCGATACGATCCGTCCTTTTTTGGGACCACAAACAGATTGGAGTAAAAACCGTGACCTTGTTCCTGAAGAGGGACGGAGGTCACCACTCCTTCCGCCTTTAGAGCGGCCACCGCCTGCAACAGAGCATCGGCTCGGTCTGGTGGTGGAGAAGTTCTGAAGAAACGAGTTGGCGGACGAGAACTGAACTCTATCCTGTACCCGTGAGACAGAATATCCCTCACCCAACGGTCTTTGACGCGTGACAGCCAAATGTCGCCAAAGTGGGAAAGCCTCCCACCGACCGCGGGTGTGGGAATCGGAGACTGCAAGTCAGGAGGACGCCGTCTTGGCAACGGTTCCTCCGGCTGTCCTTTTTGGGCGTGACTGAGACCTCCAAGAATCTGAGCGTCTCTGGTCTTTTTGAGTCTTTTTTGACGAGGCGAATTGGGACCTGCCCGGTCCTCGAAAGGACCGATAACCAGACTGACCCTTCCTCTGTTGGGGTTTGTTTTGTCTGTGTTGCGGTAAGGATGAGTCCTTACCCTTGGAGTGTTTGATGATTTCATCCAAACGCTCTCCAAACAATCGGTCACGAGAAAAAGGCAAATTGGTTAAGCACTTCTTGGAATGAGAATCTGCTTTCCAATGTCTCAACCACAGGGCCCTACGCAAAACAACGGAGTTGGCTGACGCCACTGCCGTGCGGCTTGTAGCGTCAAGAACAGCATTAATCGCGTACGACGCGAATGCCGCCATTTGCGAGGTCAATGGTGCTACCTGCGGGGCAAATGCACGTGTGACTGAGTCGACTTGCGCAAGCCCGGCTGAGATAGCTTGGAGTGCCCATACGGCCGCAAAAGATGGCGCTAATGACGCTCCAATCGCTTCATAGATGGATTTCAGCCAGAGCTCCATCTGCCTGTCAGTGGCATCTTTAAGTGCCGCTCCATCTTCAACTGCAACCAAGGATCTAGCTGCAAGCCTGGAAATTGGAGGATCCACTTTTGGACACTGGGTCCAACCCTTGACCACCTCAGGGGGAAAAGGATAGCGTGTATCTTTAAGCCGTTTAGAAAAACGCCTTTCAGGATAAGCGTGGGGTTTCTGGATTGCGTCTCTAAAGTCAGCGTGGTCCAGAAAAGTGCTTAATGTACGCTTAGGGTATCTGAAATGGATTCTCTCGTGCTGCGAAGCTGACTCCTCTACAAGAGGAGCTGGTGGGGAAATATTTAACATCTTATTGATGTTAAATATAAGATTAACTATGGCGTCACCATCTGGTGTATCTAGATTGAGAGCGGTCCCAGGATCAGAATCCTGATCAGTTACGTCCGCCTCATCACCCATAGATTCATCTCGCTGGGATCCTGACCATTGAGATGAATGTGAAGGCCCGTCATAGCGAGCCCGCTTAGGCTGCCCGGGGCCATCGTCCGAGTCAGAGTCTTCACCCTGAGGTGTATGTGCCCGTCCCGGAGCTTGGAGGTAACTCAGCTGAGGGGGACCAGGGGGCAATGATTGCACAGTGTCCGTGGCCTGAAGTACAGGCCTAGCTCGCAATGTGTCAAGAATTTGTGACATAGTGAGAGACATTCTGTCAGCAAAAGCTGCAAACTCAGTTCCTGTCACCTGGACAGCATTCACAGGTGGTACACCCTGGGTCACGTCCAGCAGAGGTCCCGACTGTGTAAGCGCCGCAGGGGCCGAGCACTGCACACAATGGGGGTCCGTGGAGCCTGCCGGTAGAAAAGTCCCACATGCGGTGCAGGAAGCATATAATGTCTGTGCCTTGGCACCCTTGCGTTTTACGGACGACATGCTGCTGGCTCTCTGCAATGTGAGAGAGTCTATAGCCAAAGGGCGACCAGCGCTATGCAATACAAAGTATTTGTAGAAACAAAATACTAAGAATACTACTGGCACAAGAGGGGGTGAGCCCTGAGGGCTGCTTACCGCCCGCTGAATAGCGGGTAAGAGGCGCAGAATTCCTTGTCTGGGTCTCCCCGGCTCCCCTCTGCAGCTCAGCGTGTCAGCAGGAATGGCTGCCGGCGTCTGTGGAGAGGGGCGGTCCGTGGGAGTTCCTAAACAAAAGTGCGGGAAACAGTGTCCCCTCTGTGCCGATTGTGAGGGCTGGAGTATGTAAAAACGACTCCAGCCCTCGGCGCTGATGCACTGACCAGCGTCCCGCCCCTCTCCTGACTGGCAGGTCTGGGGGCGGGAACGAACGGAAGCAGGCCGCAAAAGCCGGGGACTCGAGTTATCAGCGCGGCCGCCGTAAAAGCGCGGCCCGCGCTGAAGTCCCCGGCGCACCACAAGTGCCAGCCGCGCCGCAGTCCCAGCGGCCGGCGCGACCGATTCCCAGAAGTGTGCCTGCTTCAGCGAAGCTGAATGAGGCCATGGCACAAGCGCCGCAGCGCTGATGTCCCCGGCGCACTACAACACCCAGCATGCTGCGGTGTGAGCGCCAAATGCACGGGGACACAGAGTACCTTGAGGAAGCAGGGCCATGTCCCTGATGTACTCCGCTCCATCCAGCATCTTCTCCAGGGGCTGTAGATGGAGCACGGTCTCAGTGCCTGGAGACCAGTAAATCCCACTTCACCCAGAGCCCTGTAAAAAGGGATGGGGAAGGAATCAGCATGTGGGCTCCTGCCGCCGTACCCGCAATGGGTACCTCAACCTTACAAACACCTCCGACATACAGTGGGGTGAGAAGGGAGCATGCTGGGAGCCCTGTATGGGCCCTCTTTTCTTCCATCCGACATAGTCAGCAGCTGCTGCTGACTAAAAACAATGGAGCTATGCGTGCGTGTCTGACCTCCTGCGCACAAAGCTAAAACTGAGGAATCCGTACTCCTACGGGAGGGTGTATAGCCAGAAGGGGAGGGGCCTTACACTTTTAAGTGTAGTTCTTTGTGCGGCCTCCAGAGGCAGTAGCTATACACCCACTGTCTGGGTCTCCCAATTAGGAGCGAAAAAGAAAAAATGTTTTTTACATTAAATAGACACGAGTTTATGATAAACATAAAATTTAGTTTCGGACCACCTTGTTAAACCGTACGCAGAGCGATTCATTCCATCCATATTATATAGCATCCCTGTTATACTGCATATAGCGCTGTCCCTTATTATATAGCATTCCCCTTTCTTATTAATAGCGCCATCCTTTTTATATAGTGTACACTTGTTATATCTAGTGCCATTACTTATTACATAGTGTCCTTTATTATGTATGCTGCTACAGTATGTATAGCTCTGTACATAAAAAAAAAAAATCCTGTCATTTTTCATCTGTAGATGAACACCTGTGTATTAATCACGTGAATTATCACATGATCTCTCAAAGGAAATTTTCTGATATGCCACGTGACACATCGTGTGCTTGGGGGTGGTCACACCCTCTAAATCGCCCGGGGCCCTGGCTACTCTTTATCCGCCCTGCTCCAGCCCCTACCATTTCAATATTACCCCAAAAAAATGCTTCAAAATCTGTGTAACAAAATGTAAAAATAAACGCCACATAATTATAGCATTCAGTGACACAAAAGAATCTGTGACTTCTCTGCATTTGGTGGTTACTACTCACCTGGGTAATCATATGTAGGAATCTCCTCTTTACACTGCTCATCACCCACCACAAATGTCTCTATAGTATTAATATGGGTCAGATCTTCATCCTGAAATAAATATTGTAAAAGTCACAGACAGATGGAGAAGTCACATCTCTTATCACTAGTTATGGCCGGTTTCAGACGTCCGTGTTTAATCAGGTACCAGTCACACGCATGATTATGGTCATACGTGTGTCACACGTGTGTCGCAAGTGTTTGCATACGTGTGACAGGTACTGGAAAAAACACGGGTCTGTGAAATAAAAAGATTTTCCATATTTACCTGCTTTCTTCGGCTCTGCTCCTGACCCCCGCTCATTAAATTCATTGATTATTCACCACACTCAGGACCTGGAAGCCGGAGCAGCACTGGGACAGCGCTGGGTACTGCAGCGCTGAGGACAGCACCGCGGGGACAGGTGAGTATTCTGCAAGCACAGTGACAATCAGGAGTTCATCGGAGTTCACAATGAACTCTGATGACGTCCCGATGACCCCCGCGACACAGCTTCACGGGTTCATCAGAGTTCGTTGGGAACTGTGATGAGTCCCCGATGGTGTCCCCGCGATGCTCCGGCTTCCAGGTTCTCACTACACACACACACATATATACATTGAGCACATATACACACATATGTATACACACATAGCAGACACACATAGATACACCGAGCACAAACACACACATAGCGCACATGCATGTATACACTGGACACACACACACACACACACACACACACTCTGCTGTATACTCACTCAGTGATGAGGTCCCCGGCACTGATGTTCCCAGCACTGCTCCGGCTTCCAGCTCCTCACTGCAGTGAATATTCAGTGAGTATAATGAGCGGGGGTCAGGAGCGGGAGGCAGCAGAACCGGAGACAGCATCGCTGGAGAGAGGTAAATATAGAAAATATTTTTATTAAAAAAAAAACATGTTTTCTCCGGTATGTGTCACACGGATCACATCAGTGTGCGATCCGTGTGACACCCGTGGTGCTGGAGATAAAAAACGGGCATGCCTGCGTGTGTGCGCGCAGGGTCATGAGAGGTCACACGGTTAGTGTGAAAACATGACCGTGTGAGTAACAGCAAATAATAACATGGGTACGCGTGGCATCCGTATTAAAATGTACCTGAAACACGGACGTCTGAAATCAGCCTATGAGTGAGCTCTACCATGCTCGGGTGCTTGGTACTCGTTAAGACCAGTTGGATGCTGAGATAGTCACAACTTGAGCACCTGAGTATAATGAAAGTCAATAGGGGACTTGAGCCTTTTTCCAGGAAATCTAGAAAATGCTCCAGTCCCCCAATGTCTTCCATTACGCTTGGATGCTCAAGTCGTGACAATCTAAGCAACCAGCTGCTCTTAATAAGTACCAAGCACCCGAGCATGATAATGCGTGCTCAACAAAATCATCAGCTCTAATCCTGCCATCTCCACCATTCTCATTACACAAGTATAAAACATATAATACTGGTTTATAAAACAAGACTGAACACAAGACCTTCCCTTCACAGCCGTCTACACATCACCTCCTCTCTACCTGATGATCCTGATGAACATCGAGATTTTCTTGTTTACAGTCCTGTGGAAGAAGAGGACGGGGACATCTCTCTGGTGTTGTCCTCTCACTGGATAGAACTGGAGGATACACATACAGGGACTGAATTCATTCTTTACATACAGATAATTATAGATTGTGTGTATTTAGTCCTGTCTATTACCTGGTGATGTGAGGGGCTGGGGAACCTCCATCATGACGTCCTTGTACTGATCTTTGTGTCCTTCTAAATACTCCCACTCCTCCATGGAGAAATAGACGGTGACATCCTGAAATCTTATAGGAACCTGACACATACAATGATACCGTCATCCCCGCGATCCCTTCATAGCGTTACTGTATAATGTCCCAGCATTCCCAGCAGTGTCACCTCTCCAGTCAGCAGCTCAATCATCTTGTAGGTGAGTTCTAGGATCTTCTGGTCATTGATGTCCTCATGTATCAGGGGGTGAGGTGGAGGCCCCGTGATTGGGCTCAGGGGTCTTCCCCATCCCTCAGACACAGGGTCCTGACAGTGCTCACTAGAGGTCTTCTTCACTACTGTGTAATCCTGGTTATGGAGAGACACATTAATAAATCTCACTACAGACATTTCCAGAGTCCTCACCTCTCCAGTTCTGTCCATCTGTTATTCCCATAGATAAGAATGATGTAATGTGACGTCATCAGAATCTCTCACCTCTCCAGTAAGCCGGAAGAGGATCTCTAGGGTGAGGTGTAATATCCTCTCCGTCATCTTGTCCCTGTCTCTATCCATCCTTGATGGGTCAATCAGGAGAATTCTCTAATATAGAAGATCTCCACTGAGAGGATCTGATATTAAACGGACCTGAATGAAAACAGAAATGTAAAATCACACAAATCCTGAGCAAAAACCTATGATGAGATATAATGTTTAGATTTTGAATTCTCTTTTCTCATATGGACTAGAACATGAGTGGAATGGCTTACAAAGATAGCGCCTCCAAGATACTCACTGGCTGTTGGTCATTGCTCACTGATATGCTGCAGGGATCTCACATTCCTCTGAAGGCTGACACGGGAGCCAAGCAGCACTGTAATGGGAGAGTCATTTGATCATTAATGTGACTATTTTTATTCTTTTACAGCATTCTCGTTTTTTTCTCCATATCCATGTATTAATAAATAATGATGAGCAAGCGTGCTTGCCACTGCTCGCTACTCGATCAAGCATCAGCGTACTCGTGTACGCTCGTTATTTGGCCGAATAACATAGGTGCTCAGATGTGTCGTTCTTGAATGATCCTACACAAAGAGTGAATGATGTGAGACTGCTTGCAGTCTCTGAATGACTCTCAGTGGGGTAAAAACATTGGATGTTGTGTTTGGATGCTGTGTAAAAAAAAAAAACAGTCCACCCTCCTCGGAAAAGCTCTGTTTATGGCTGGCTGTAAGTGGACGGAGAGCCGGGCTAGCCAATCATTGACTTCCAATATACTCATTAATCAAGTCAAACCCGTCAGAGCGTCCAACCTGATCAACTCTAGTAGAGAGCACTCAAGCACTTTAGTGCTAGCTCATAACTAATAAACTGTTAGGTTCACCAGTTTCGGTGGATTCTCCAAGGCCGAGGTCTATGTGGGAACATGGGACACGAGCATCGGTGCATCAGATATGTGGGACATGGACAGCGGAGCAACAGAAAATCACAGATATGCATGTGGGATGCATGAACACCGGCAGGTGGAAGACATGCAGGAGACGGTGAATAGGCAGTGGAATGCAGGAAATCGCTGGTAGGCGAAGATGGAGGGCTGGCAAGATACAGGAAACCGCTGGCAGGTGAAAGACGTCCAGAAGACCGCAGCCATGCTTGCAGGATGCAGGAAAACACTGGCAGGCGGAAGATGTCCAGAAGACCGCAGCCAGGTTGTGGGATGCAGGAAATCGCTGGCATATGGAAGATGTCCAGACAGTAGTCAGGCAAGCAAATGGCATGCAGGAAATCAATGACATGAAACCAATGTTGTCAGCTTCAGAAAATGTAGTTATAATCTTTCTCTGTGCTACAGTTGTGACGCCCCTGGACTAGTCAGGTAGTCACAAGGTACTCCACGTCCTTTATCTCCAGGGCAGGACTCACCCCCCATGGTTCTGGGTCCCCATCTTGCAGTACTGCCTCCACAAGCATTCACAAATCTTAGTGACACCTCGCATCACACCCTGTCAGGCACACCAGTGGGCTGCTGTGCTGGAATGTGGCCGCCCACCTAGGGGTCAGGCAGGGAGGTGGGAGGCGACAAGTCCGAACAGTGGTAGCCCTCGAGCAGTGAGGACCTCGGGGAAGCTGGGAGTTGGAGCTCCCAGGGGAGAAGCAGACTAGGTCGCAGACGGTGGTCTGGACCCGGAGGAGTCGGAGACCCAGTCACGGGAGAATGGGACTGGGTGCTTGGCTAGTCTTGGAGGATAGCCAGCAGCCGCAGTTCAATAGCCGGGCTGGGACCGAAGGCATGTCAGGGCACATGGACCCTAGGTCGGGGAGAAGCTTCAAGCAACCAGGCAATTAACCTGCGGCAGACAGGGATTATATAGACTGTTCCCACGAAGCTCAGAGATCGGGGCACTAGCGCAACGAGGGGGATAGGGCTTTCCAAGCAAAGCAGCCCACTGAAATCCCAAGCGTGAGCTCCTGAGAGCAAGCTCCTCTGCTACGCTTAGTAGGGAGCGGGGCCTGGAAAGCTCCAATCTGACGGGCCACCTAGACACTCTAAAAATACTGTGCAGGAGGAGGCAGGCCACAAACCACCAGGCAGTGCTGCAGGGACAAGCTCACCAAGAGGGCAGCGGCACCCAGAGACTTGGTTTACTATGTTGTCAGCGTCTGCTTGAGTTCTGAGTGAGTACCTGATTAACCCCTGCAACCAGCGATAATGCGCTCCCCCTGCACCCCAAACCACCATCCAGAGTCCCGGGGCCTTCCCCTACCCGTGGAGAGTAATGTCATCTGGCTGCCCCACTCCATCACCCCAGGTACTCCTAACGGCAGCGGCGGTACTCGGGTGGCGTCACAAACTACCTAAATCCCCTGTAAATAACCCTCCATCCCGTTTCGGCGTGTCCCCAATCCCCCGGGTCCGGAGACCCTCGTGCCACGAGAAGCGACATCCGGATCCGAGCGGTCCGACCGCTTCTGGGGCGGGACGCGTCTGGGACACAGTCATTGCTGTTCTCTAATTATGATCATCACGTTTTGGGCAAAATAAAGGTTTGTTGCTAAACTTTGGATCTTTTGTAAAACACTATTCTAGTGGCATGGTGCACCCCTTACAAAAAAACCTTCAAATGTTGATCAATGTAGATTACATGATTTCTGAAAAAAAAGAAGTGATCATACATTGTTCTCTAATTTTGATCTCCAGTATATATCATCAGGAAATGGATGTGATTTTCCTGAAGAAGGAGAAAGTCTTCTCCAAAACGAATAGAGAAATAAATCACCATCTAATATATCCTGGATTGTCGTTTATCATGGCGGCGCGACATTACCCTTCACAATGCCGATCGTTTCCTTCCATGTGGGGCTGCAGCATCCGTGTAATACAGTTGGTTGTGACTCTCACAACCTTGTAAGCTGAGCCTCTCGAGTGTCTTCACCCCCTTTTAACCTACGGATAAGCCCCTATTTTGCACTTTTATTGTCTTTCCAGTCGCTTTATATTTCTGTCTGTAGATACCGACAGAGAGTGAGACAGCGCAAGACTGAGAGTGCGAGACAGAGAGCAGTAGACAGAGAGAGCGTAGGAGACAAAGTACATGAGAGACAGAGAGCATGGAGAGAGACAGAGAGCGGTATTCCAAGAGCGCGGGGAGAGAGAGTGGGAGAGATAGAGAGAGCGTAGGAGACAAAGAGCGGGAGAGACAGAGAAAGCGTAGGAGACAAAGAGTGGGAGAGACAGAGAGAGTGCGAGACAGAGAGCAGTAGACAGAGAGAGCGTAGGAGACAAAGAGCGGGAAAGACAGAGAGCGCGGGGAGAGACAGAGAGCGCGGGGAGAGACAGAGAGCGCGGGGAGAGACAGAGAGCGCGGGGAGAGACAGAGAGCGCGGGGAGAGACAGAGAGCGCGGGGAGAGACAGAGAGCGCGAGGAGAGACAGAGAGTGCGGGGAGAGACAGAGAGCGCGGGGAGAGACAGAGAGAGCGTAGGAGACAAAGAGCGAGAGAGACAGAGAGCGAGAGAGACAGAGCGGTATTCAGAGAGCGCAGGGAGAGACAGAGAGAGTGCGAGACAGGTATTCAGAGAGATAGGGGTGAGACAGAGATCAGTAGACAGAGAGAGCGTAGGAGACAAAGAGTGGGAGAGACAGAGAGCGGTATTCAGAGAGCGCGGGGAGAGACAGAGAGAGTGTGAGACAGAGAGCAGTAGAGAGAGAGAGCGTAGGAGACAAAGAGCGGTATTCAGAGAGCGCGGGGAGAGACAGAGAGAGTGTGAAACAGAGAGCAGTAGACAGAGAGAGCGTAGGAGACAAAGTGCGTGAGAGACAGAGCGCGGGAGAGACAGAGAGCGGTATTCCGAGAGCGCGGGGAGAGAGAGAGCGGGAGAGACAGTGAGAGTGCGAGACAGAGAGCAGTAGACAGAGAGAGTGGGAGAGACAGAGCGAGAGAGAGACAGAGCGGTATTCAGAGAGCGCAGGGAGAGACAGAGAGAGTGTGAGACAGAGAGCAGTAGACTGAGAGAGCGTAGGAGACAGAGAGCAGTAGACAGAGAGTGTAGGAGACAAAGAGCAGAAGAGACAGAGAGAGAAAGAGACAGAGTGAGCGTGAGTCAGCATGAGAGTGAAAGAGAGAGCGAGCAAGAGAGAGAGAGAGAATCAAGAGATCAAGGGAGTGCGAGAAAGGGGGAGAGAGAAAAAACTCAGCTGATCATAAAAGCTTGCACTCTACAGGAGAGAAAACTCCATCTGCTCATCTCTGCTATATAGTGTACATACTGAGGGGGTTAAATAATGAATAATCTCCACATACCTCCACCTGCAGAGCCACCAGGCTAATTCAAAGTGAGCTAAAGGACCTCTGCTGACATCACGCCCATGTGACAACGTGAGGTGATGATGTCCAGGAAGGGGTGTGGCGTCCTACAGCACAGATGACACCAAGAAGCAGTGTTGTTGTGCTGCAGCTGCTGGAGATGAGTTGAGGACATTACACTGAGAGGACTGAGGGGCTGCGGACATTACACTGAGAGGACTGAGGGGCTGCGGACATTACACTGAGAGGACTGAGGGGCTGCGGACATTACACTGAGAGGACTGAGGGGCTGCGGACATTACACTGAGAGGACTGAGGGGCTGCGGACATTACACTGAGAGGACTGAGGGTCTGCGGACATTACACTGAGAGGACTGAGGGGCTGCAGACATTACACTGAGAGGACTGAGGGGCTGCGGACATTACACTGAGGACTGAGGGGCTGCGAACATTACACTGAGAGGACTGAGGGGCTGCGGACATTACACTGAGAGGACTGAGGGGATGCGGACATTACACTGAGAGGACTGAGGGGCTGCGGACATTACACTGAGAGGACTGAGGGGCTGCGGACATTACACTGAGATGACTGAGGGGCTGCGGACATTACACTGAGAGGACTGAGGGGATGCGGACATTACACTGAGAGGACTGAGGGGCTGCGGACATTACACTGAGAGGACTGAGGGGCTGCGGACATTACACTGAGGGGCTGCGGACATTACACTGAGAGGACTGAGGGGCTGCGGACATTACACTGAGAGGACTGAGGGGCTGCGGATGTTACACTGAGAGGATTAAGGGGGCTGCGAACATTACTCAGAGGACTGAGGGGCTGTGGACATTACACTGAGAGGTCTGAGGGGTTGCGGACGTTACACTGAGAGGACTGAGGGGCTGCGGACGTTACACTGAGAGGTCTGAGGGGTTGCGGACGTTACACTGAGAGGACTGAGGGGCTGCGGACATTACACTGAGAGGACTGAGGGGCTGCGGATGTTACACTGAGAGGATTAAGGGGGCTGCGAACATTACTCAGAGGACTGAGGGGCTGTGGACATTAAACTGAGAGGACTGAGGGGCTGCGGACATTACACTGAGGGGCTGCGGACATTACACTGAGAGGACTGAGGGGCTGCGGACATTACACTGAGAGGACTGAGGGGCTGCGGATGTTACACTGAGAGGATTAAGGGGGCTGCGAACATTACTCAGAGGACTGAGGGGCTGTGGACATTACACTGAGAGGACTGAGGGGCTGCGGACGTTACACTGAGAGGACTGAGGGGCTGCGGACGTTACACTGAGAGGACTGAGGGGCTGTGGACGTTACACTGAGAGGTCTGAGGGGTTGCGGACGTTACACTGAGAGGACTGAGGGGCTGCGGACATTACACTGAGAGGACTGAGGGGCTGCGGATGTTACACTGAGAGGATTAAGGGGGCTGCGAACATTACTCAGAGGACTGAGGGGCTGTGGACATTACACTGAGAGGACTGAGGGGCTGTGGACGTTACACTGAGAGGACTGAGGGGCTGCGGACGTTACACTGAGAGGACTGAGGGGCTGTGGACGTTACACTGAGAGGTCTGAGGGGTTGCGGACGTTACACTGAGAGGACTGAGGGGCTGCGGACGTTACACTGAGAGGACTGAGGGGCTGCGGATGTTACACTGAGAGGACTGAGGAGCTGCGAACATTACACAGAGAGGACTGAGGGGCTGCGGACATTACACTGAGAGGACTGAGGGGCTGCGGATGTTACACTGAGGGGCTGTGGACATTACACTGAGAGGACTGAGGGTCTGCGGACATTACACTGAGTGGACTGAGGGGTTGCGGATATTACACTGAGGGGGCTGGGGACATTACACTGAAAGGACTGAAGGGCTGCAGACATTACACTGAGAGGACCGAGGGGCTGTAGATATTACACTGAGGGTCTGCAGACAACATTACACTGAGAGGGCTGCAGACATGACACTGAGAGGACTGGGGGGACTGCGGACATTAAACTGAGATGACTGAATTGCTGCGGGAGTTACACTGAGGGGCTGCGGATGTTACAGTGAGGGGCTGCGGATGTTACAGTGAAGGGCTGGGGAGGTTATACTGAGGTGCTGCATATGTTACATTGAGAGGCTCTCACAGGCAATACCTCATGGTCACATGACCTAGAGCTACCATCATGATCACGTCACGGGGCCTCCAATGGCAGCAGGGAATGGCGTGATCCTCGCCACTGCCATTTAAATCGTGTTGTCATATTTTCACAGCTGTTCAAATAAGCAGACATGTGTGGGGATCACCGTCGGTTTACCACCACAGCCGGTGATGATTACCACAACATGACCGATGACGTACCATTGTCATTAGTCGTGAAGGGGTTAAAGATGACCAACCCCCAGGATTTTGCAATATGAACTAAAGGCAGTTCCATACTGGCACTTAGATGCTGAATCCAGGCATACCTGTTGTACAGTCATGGCCCAAACGTTTTGAGAATGACACCAAAATTTGTCACGCTCCCCGGGTCCTCACCCCCGTTCCCCGGCTCACCTGCCACGCTCTCCGCTCCCCAGTCACCGGATTCCGTCCGTCCCAGGGCTCCGGGCCCCCGATCCCGGCGCCCGACAGCTTCCCTGGACCTGGCCGGCTCCCCTGCGTCCTCCTCGCAGCCTCCTTCCCTGGCTTCTGGCACCCGGGCGGCGCGCATGCGCATTAGGGCGCGCGCGCGGTCACTGACCCTTTCTTAAAGGGCCAGCGTCCATTAACAGGAAATGAGGTTGCACAGGTACAGGGTATATAAGGGGTCATTGTCCAAGGGGGCGGGGCCTGATCTTCGTGTTCCCTGAGCTAGGAGTCAGGTCTCCTGGTGTTACTGTGCTCGTACTCACCTATCTCTCTTTGTAGAGCCGTGCCTGCTTCGCCATCCAGTCTGCCGTATCCTGAAACCCGAACGCTGTCCATCTGCCATCCTGACAGTCCGCACCACCTCGGATCCCTGCGGTGACCCGTCTTCTTGCTCCCAAGGTTCCGGACCCCGCCTGACATCATCTCGGCTTCCGAAACCTGAGCTGCGTCACCCGGACTACCACCCGTAACTCCGTAGTCCCAGGGACTTCTCCGCTATACCTGTGTGCAAGGACTGCTCTGCTGTTTCTAGTGCTCCAGCTGCCGGACTCTTTGCTACCATCTAGGAGTTCGGTCCAGTGGATCCACCTCCTGGGCCTGCCCGTACACCTGGCCGTGACAGTAAGATCAGGCCATGGATCCCGCTGCAGCACTATTGGCCCTGCAAGAGGAACTCCAACGCCAGCGTGAAGTCCAGACCCGCATGCTGCAATTTATGACCTCCGTGGACACCCGCCTGTACACGTTACAAGCATCCATGACGCCTGCGGCACCCAGGTCCTCCAATGGACAATCCACGGCTCCCGCACCAGTGGCAGCCTCGTCGGGTGCTTCCCAACTCCGGTTGGCTTCACCACCTCGTTATTCTGGAGATCCCAAGACCTGCAGGGGCTTCATCAACCAATGTTCCCTTCATTTCACGCAGCTGCCACATCTATTCGCCTCCGACCAAGCCAAGGTCGCCTTTATAATGTCCCACCTAGAGGGCGAGGCACTGGCGTGGATGAACCCCTTGTGGGAGAAGGAGGACCCCGTGACCAAGAACCTTCGAGAGTTCCTGCAGGCCTTTCGCAGTACCTTTGACGAGCCGGGACGCGCCTCTGCGTCTGCTTCATCACTTCTCCGCCTACGTCAAGGAACACTGACGGTGGGCCAATACGCCATCCGTTTCCGCACTTTGGCTTCTGAACTCGGGTGGAATAATGAGGCCCTGACAGCCGCCTTCTGGGAGGGACTCTCGAGTCGCATCAAAGATGAGTTGGCGGGTCGTGACTTGCCCTCCACCCTAGATGCCCTGATTGCCCTGGCTACTCGAGTGGACATTCGTTTTCAGGAGCGCTCTAAAGAGCTGTCTCGTGAGAGACGACCGGTACGGCATTCCTCACCTCCCCAAAAGCCCTCCGCACCTCAGTCATCAACAGCTGGGATTCCCGTCCACGAGCCCATGCAGATTGACCGAGTACGACAGTCTGAACAGCGTCGAGCAGAGCGGCTCGCCAAGGGCCTCTGCTTTTACTGCGGAGAGGGCACACACCTGCTACGCGCCTGTCCAGAGAGGCCGGGAAACTCCAAAGCCTAGGGTTGGTAGGAGAGGCCACCCTAGGTGCTGGGACTCTCTCAGACCCGGTTATGTGGACTGTGCAAGTGTCAACGGGAGAGACACGGTTCACGGCTGAGGCATACCTCGATTCCGGGGCAGCAGGCAATTTCATTCAGCAGGCCACGGTGGACAAGTACCAGCTGCCTGTTACCCCACTTGACAAACCCCTCGTGATAGCCTCTGTGGATGGGAGACCCCTCTCTGATACCATCTCCTGGGTCACCAGACCGGTCGAACTACGTATCGGTGCCCTGCACACCGAGAACATCTCTCTCTACGTCCTTCCACACATGTCCCATCAAATCCTGCTGGGACTTCCCTGGTTGCGGACACACGAACCCTCAGTCAGCTGGGGTACTGGCGAAATCACCCGATGGGGTCCTTCTTGTCATGAGAAGTGTCTGAAGTCCATACCACACATCCGACGACCTCCGGTTCCAGAGAACCTACCGGAACTGCCCTCGGCCTATTGGTCCTTCGCAGACGTTTTCGACAAGAAGGAGTCTGAGGTACTTCCGCCACACCGTCCCTACGATTGTGCCATCGACCTGCTCCCAGGAACAACACCACCTCGAGGACGGATATATCCGTTGTCCCCAGCCGAAACCAGGGCCATGTCTACCTACATCACAGAGAGCCTGGCTAAGGGATTCATCCGGAGATCCTCCTCTCCTGCGGGAGCGGGCTTCTTCTTCGTTAAGAAGAAAGAGGGTGACCTACGCCCCTGCATCGACTACCGGGGTCTGAATCAGATCACCGTAAAGAACAAGTACCCTCTGCCGCTCATCCCCGAATTGTTCGACCGGCTCAGAGGAGCCCGTGTGTTCACCAAACTGGATCTTCGGGGTGCTTACAACCTAGTTCGTATCCGCTCTGGGGACGAATGGAAGACCGCGTTTAATACTCGCGATGGGCACTATGAATACTGCGTGATGCCCTTCGGCCTATGTAATGCACCAGCAGTCTTCCAAGAATTGGTGAACGACATCTTCCGGGACCTCCTCTACGTCTGTGTAGTAGTGTATCTGGATGACATCCTTATCTACTCTCCGGACCTCCAGACCCACAGAGAGAACGTCCAGCTGGTCCTACAACGGCTGAGAGAGAATCGTCTATACGCCAAATATGAGAAGTGTGTCTTTGAGCAGTCTTCTCTCCCTTTCCTGGGATACATCATCTCGGGTACTGGACTGCAAATGGATCCTAAGAAGGTGTCCTCCATACTCAACTGGCCTCCTCCTTCTGGACTAAAGGCAATCCAACGGTTCCTGGGATTTGCCAACTACTACCGCCAGTTCATCCCTCACTTCTCTGCCCTGACTGCTCCTCTCTCCGCTTTGACCAAAAAGGAGGCTAATCCAAAGGACTGGTCACCTGCGGCCGACGCCGCGTTTTGCTCACTGAAGCGAGCATTTGCCTCCGCTCCTGTACTCCACCGTCCGGAGTTAAACCGCCAGTTCACCTTGGAGGTGGATGCCTCCTCCTCGGGAGCCGGAGCAGTGCTCATGCAAAAGTCCTCCTCCGGGAAGATAGTTACATGCGGTTTCTTCTCCAAGAGCTTCTCTGCACCTGAACGTAATTACACCATCGGTGACCGAGAACTATTGGCGGTCAAACTGGCTCTGGAGGAATGGCGCTACCTCCTGGAAGGAGCAGTGTACCCCGTGATTATCTACACGGACCACAAGAACCTGGAATACCTACGGTCCGCTCAGCGACTGAACCCACGGCAAGCCAGGTGGTCCTTATTCTTTGCCAGGTTCGACTTCCAGCTCCATTTCCGACCCGCAGACAAGAATGTACGTGCGGATGCCTTGTCTAGGTCCTTCATGCCCATGGAGCAGGAGGAAGAGACTACCCAGCCTATCATCCCTCCTAGCAAGATTATTCCGGTGGCCCCTGTCACCCTGGCCCAGATACCGCCCGGAAAGACCTATGTCTCTGAGACTGACAGGCAAAAGGTGTTACACTGGGGTCATGCCTCGAAAACAGCCGGTCATGCAGGCCAGAAGAGAACATGGGGTGCGATTGTACGCCATTATTGGTGGCCATCCCTTCGCACGGACGTCGCTGCTTTTGTCTCTGCCTGCTCCTCTTGTGCCAGGAACAAGACGCCCAAACACCTGCCCTATGGCCGTCTTCTGCCTCTGCCGATACCCACAATTCCGTGGCAACACATAGCGATGGATTTTATTACGGACTTGCCATTATCCTCTGGACACACAGTCATATGGGTCGTGGTGGACCGGTTCTCCAAAATGGCTCACTTCGTCCCTATGGCTGGACTGCCCTCTGCTCAGGAACTCGCGGAAGCCTATATACATCACATCTTCCGCTTGCATGGTTTCCCATCCCACATCGTGTCCGACCGAGGAACTCAGTTTACCTCCCGCTTCTGGAGGGCGCTCTGCAAACATCTGGGTGTGACTCTGGACTTTTCTTCTGCTTACCATCCTCAGTCTAATGGCCAAGTGGAGAGGGTCAATCAAATCTTGACCTCCTTCTTACGTCACTACGTCAACGCCCATCACGACGACTGGTCCACGCTTCTACCTTGGGCTGAATTCTCACATAACCACCACATCAGTGAGTCGTCCTCCAAATCTCCCTTCCATGTAGTTTACGGACTTCAACCCTCCGTCCCGTTGCCTATATCCCCTTCATCGGATGTTCCGGCTGCTGATACTGCAGTTCGTGACTTTGCTACCATTTGGGACTCTGTCACAGCGTCCCTTGGGCGCGCTTCCCAGCGGATGAAGAAACACGCTGACAAGAGACGTCTGGATCCTCCGTGTTTCTCTCCTGGTGACCTGGTCTGGCTTGCTTCCCAGTACATCCGATTGAAGATACCTTCCTACAAGCTGGGTCCTCGCTACATCGGGCCGTTTAAGGTCCTCAGCAAGATCAATGAGGTATCCTACAAGCTACAGCTCCCGGCCACGATGAGGATACCCAACTCCTTCCACGTCTCTCTGCTCAAGCCGGTTGTCCTTGGTCCCTTCTCCGCTGCTGCCAGTCCGGCCCCTCCTCCTATTGCCGATGATGACATCTATGCGGTAAGGGATATCGTGGCCATGAAGACCGTACGAGGTCGGCAGTTCTTCCTGGTGGACTGGGAAGGGTATGGTCCTGAGGATAGGTCTTGGGAGCCCAGGGAGAACGTGGGCACTCCTCTTATCCGTGCCTTCATGTCCCGGTTGCGGGGAGGGGGGCGTGGGGGGGGGGTACTGTCACGCTCCCCGGGTCCTCACCCCCGTTCCCCGGCTCACCTGCCACGCTCTCCGCTCCCCAGTCACCGGATTCCGTCCGTCCCAGGGCTCCGGGCCCCCGATCCCGGCGCCCGACAGCTTCCCTGGACCTGGCCGGCTCCCCTGCGTCCTCCTCGCAGCCTCCTTCCCTGGCTTCTGGCACCCGGGCGGCGCGCATGCGCATTAGGGCGCGCGCGCGGTCACTGACCCTTTCTTAAAGGGCCAGCGTCCATTAACAGGAAATGAGGTTGCACAGGTACAGGGTATATAAGGGGTCATTGTCCAAGGGGGCGGGGCCTGATCTTCGTGTTCCCTGAGCTAGGAGTCAGGTCTCCTGGTGTTACTGTGCTCGTACTCACCTATCTCTCTTTGTAGAGCCGTGCCTGCTTCGCCATCCAGTCTGCCGTATCCTGAAACCCGAACGCTGTCCATCTGCCATCCTGACAGTCCGCACCACCTCGGATCCCTGCGGTGACCCGTCTTCTTGCTCCCAAGGTTCCGGACCCCGCCTGACATCATCTCGGCTTCCGAACCTGAGCTGCGTCACCCGGACTACCACCCGTAACTCCGTAGTCCCAGGGACTTCTCCGCTATACCTGTGTGCAAGGACTGCTCTGCTGTTTCTAGTGCTCCAGCTGCCGGACTCTTTGCTACCATCTAGGAGTTCGGTCCAGTGGATCCACCTCCTGGGCCTGCCCGTACACCTGGCCGTGACAAAATTAAATTTTCCAATGATCTGTTGCCCTCTGGTTTTTAATTGTGTTTGTCTGACGTTTACATCACATACAGAAATATAATTGCAATCATATTATGAGTTCCAAAAGGTTATATTGACAGTTAGAATGAGTTAATGCAGCAAGTCAATATTTGCAGTGCTGACCCTTCTTTTTCAGGACCTCTGCAATTCTCCCTGGCATGCTCTCAATGAACTTCTGGATCAAATCCTGACTGATAGCTGTCCATTCTTGCATAAGCAATGCTTGCATTTTGCCAGAATTTGTTGGTTTTTGTTTGTCCACCCGTCTCTTGATGATTGTCCACAAGTTCTCAATGGGATTAAGATCTGGGGAGTTTCCAGGCCATGGACCCAAAATCTCTATGTTTTGTTCCATGAGCCATTTAGTGATCACCTTTGCTTTATGGCAAGGTGCTCCATCATGCTGGAAAAGGCATTGTTGGGCGCCAAACTGCTCTTGGACAGTTGGGAGAAGTTGCTCTTGGAGGACATTCTGGTACCATTCTTTATTCATGGCTGTGTTTTTAGGCAAGACTGTGAGTGAGCCGATTCCCTTGGCTGAGAAGCAACCCCACACATGAATCGTTTCAGGATGCTTAACAGTTGGCATGAGACAAGACTGGTGGTAGCGCTCACCTCTTCTTCTCCTAATAAGCTGTTTTCCAGATGTCCCAAACAATCGAAAAGGGGATTCATCTGAGAAAATGACTTTACCCCAGTCCTCAGCAGTCCACTCCCTGTACCTTTTGCAGAATATCAGTCGGTCCCTGATGTTTTTTCTGGAGAGAAGTGGCTTTTTTGCTGCCCTCCTTGAAACCAGGCCTTGCTCAAGCAGTCTCCGCCTCACAGTGCGAGCAGAAGCACTCACACCAGCCTGCTGCCATTGCTGAGCTAGCTCGGCACTGCTGGTAGTCCGATCCCGCAGCTGAAACAGTTTTAAGATACAGTCCTGGTGTTTGCTGGTCCTTCTTGGGCGCCGTGGAGCCTTTTTGGCAACAATGGAAGCTCTCTCCTTGAAGTTCTTGATGATGCAATAGATTGTTGACTGAGGTGCAATCTTTAAGAACACAAACCAGCAGTATAGAATACATTATTACATTTTCATAAATTATGATATAATATATATAATAATTTCAATTGGAGACCAGGACTATATCAAACCAGGGCATAAATCGTATAAATATAATGAGAGAAAAAAAGAGAACAGACGATCAAAGCCCAATAAAGATGAAGATCAAATTTATACAAAAAGTGATTTTTTATTATAAACAAGTGTTCTCACAAGTATTCCAGTGGACACAAATTATGCATCATATATGTCATATAAAATTCAATTTTATATACAGCGGAATTGTGTGGTTGTGACCACCAATAGCATATCCTATTATAAATTTTAGCCTCTATTCATGCACATAGTATCTATGTTAATGTGGTAGAGGGTATGTGTTACGAGGGGGACCCGGGGAAGCGTGCCAAGATGGTATATGGACAGCTTCCGCCGGTCAAGGTCCACTGTGCGGTGTAAGGGACCGCTGCTGTGGTGGGAGAAGAGTGAGCGGGTTGCTGCTAGCGATCGTCTGGAATGTCACAGACGATCTGCGTACACCTGTTCGCCCTAACCCGTGAGGGTTGTATGGCACGGGGCTCACAACTCGGTGTACCTGTTGCACGGGGACGCACAGAGGTGCCTACGCACGTGTGCCAGCGGGAGTCACAGGAATATGGCACGAGGGTAGCACAGAGGTGCCCACGCACGTGTGCTTCAGAAACCAGGTGAGTCCGACAGAGATTCAAGGAGCTCACCTGGGACAGGAACACAGCCTGTTAAACGGAATACTGCCGGAGCAGCAAGGCAGGGGCGAGACCTGCAAAATACAATGACGTCTGTACAGTGGCGTGGCAGCACGCTGCCAGACATCCAAACATAGAAGGACGGTCGCGCGCCGCCATGATGGCAGGAGGGGTTTTTAAGGAGATGTAGCTCCAGCCAAGGGCGGGCGCGAGACGGATGTGACCCAATCATGATCTGTGACGTCCTGGCCCGGCCAGTCAGGATTCAGCACATCACCAGCCTCGTTATCTGGCCGTGTGATACCAGTGAGCGAATCAGAAGACGTCCCGTGGGGCACATGCTCAACCTCCTGCCTCTGGGTCATAAAGGCGGGATCTTCGGTTTCACAATGTGCAGAGCTAAGGGAAGTCTTGCTGCTTCCCTGAGCATCTATCCTTTGCACACTGTGCAACCACTCCGACCCTCTGCGATGCCGAGCAGGAGGGCACGTGGCAGGCAAGGGATGGGAGACCACTCCATTCCTTACAAGGAGTAAACCACTAGGTGTCACCCTTCTGCTGCATCTATGAGGAGGAAACTCCTGCAGTCTCCCAGACCTTTGGCACTGCTGAGCAGGAGGGCTCGTGGCAGACAAGGAATGGGGGACCACCTCATTCCTTGTAAGAGGAGAGCCACGAGATGTAACATTACCCCCCCGTCTAGGGCCCCCCCGCCGCCTGTGCTCAAAGGCTGCTACCAAACCCGGAGCGTGGACATGATCCTCCAATTCCCAGGTCCTATGCTTCGGTCCACGACCGACCCACTCCACGAGGAAGTACCTCTTGTCCTGAACGATTTTTGTTTTAACCAACCTCGCTACTTCAGGGTTGTCGGACGAGGAGTCGGCCGTCGGCCACCAATCATGCCTGGCCTCTAGAACTCTGGTCCTTTTGGACCTGAAGAGGCCCACGACCTTGGAGGTATGGTCCCAGGAAAGTACATCGTTCCGTAACCTAGGGGAAACGAGGGTCTGGCCAGGTGGCACCAGGTCTAGGGGAGTGGGTGACCCGGTGGTCCCGAGGTGTTCCTTACATGACCCAGCCCAGGACGAGATTTCCCCTGTTGTCCAGTTGAGTATCGGAGCATGCTGTTTCAACCAGGGGAGTCCTAGTAGGATCTCATCCGTCCCTTCTGGAAGCACCAGAAAGGACACCTGCTCATGGTGGCCTGGTGGTACATCCATCCTGAGAGGGACGGTGATCTGGGTAATGGGTTTGACAAGTAGGGACCCGTTGACTACCTGGACACTGATTGGTTTAGGCAACAGGACCAGGGGAACAGAGTACCTAGTTTCCAGGGAGGCTGAAATGAAATTGCCGTCAGCGCCAGTGTCTAAGCAAGCCAGGGCAGGGAAGACAGTGGTGCCGAACTGCAACTGGGCACTGAGGGTTAATTTAGAAGGAGAGGCAGCGTCTGGGGTTCCTCCTCTGATGGAAACCAGACACTGTCTCTTTTCCGATGGTTTTGAACATCGGGTAGCTACATGTCCCCTCTGCCCACAGGCAAAGCAAACGACCGGCGGCCGAGAGCCTGTGGTAGAGGAGACCACTTTGGAGACTTCCATGGGCTCCACAGAGTCATCAACAGAACTGGCTGGGAGACTGGTCTGGTGGGGAAGGAGAGTCAGAGGCTCTGTAGGCCAGGTAGACGTGGGTGCCGAAGAGACCTCGAGCCTCCGCTCCGCGTGGCGGATGTCTATGCGAGAAGCAAGCCGTATCAAGGCCTCTAAGGTGGTCGGCACATCACGCGTGGCCAGCGCGTCTTTGACAAATCCTGCCAGACCCTCCCAGAACACAGGGACAAGGACTTTATCTGGCCAGTCCAGCTCTGCGGCGAGTGTCCTGAACTGCACCGCAAAGTCCCCGACTGAAGTGGACTTTTGCCGAAGGCGTAGGAGTCGCAGCGCGGAGTCATGGGTGACTTGAGGCCCGAGGAACACCTTTCTCATGGCCTCAAGATAAACTGGAAGGTGATTCACCACCCGATCTCCGCGCTCCCACAACGGCGTGGACCATTTTAGCGCTCTCCCTGTGAGCAGGGACTGGACGAATGCTACTTTCGCCTTCTCAGTAGCATAAAGAGTGGCGGACATCTCCAAGTAGGTGGTAACCTGGTTTATGAAACCACGGCACTCGGAGCTGTCCCCGTTGAAGCGCTCTGGGAGCGCAAGGCGAGGCGACTTTCCGCTCAATTCCACAGCCTGAGTAGCCGCTTGGGTGGCAATTGTCGCTAGAGCAGCCTTATCGGGGGAAGACCGCTCCACAGCTGCCAATCGTGACTCCAACTGCTGCACATAACGCAGCAACTGCTGCTGCTCTTCTGCCATAGCCAGACCTTTGGCGCGACCGTAATGTTACGAGGGGGACCCGGGGAAGCGTGCCAAGATGGTATATGGACAGCTTCCGCCGGTCAAGGTCCACTGTGCGGTGTAAGGGACCGCTGCTATGGTGGGAGAAGAGTGAGCGGGTTGCTGCTAGCGATCGTCTGGAATGTCACAGACGATCTGCGTACACCTGTTCGCCCTAACCCGTGAGGGTTGTATGGCACGGGGCTCACAACTCGGTGTACCTGTTGCACGGGGACGCACAGAGGTGCCTACGCACGTGTGCCAGCGGGAGTCACAGGAATATGGCACGAGGGTAGCACAGAGGTGCCCACGCACGTGTGCTTCAGAAACCAGGTGAGTCCGACAGAGATTCAAGGAGCTCACCTGGGACAGGAACACAGCCTGTTAAACGGAATACTGCCGGAGCAGCAAGGCAGGGGCGAGACCTGCAAAATACAATGACGTCTGTACAGTGGCGTGGCAGCACGCTGCCAGACATCCAAACATAGAAGGACGGTCGCGCGCCGCCATGATGGCAGGAGGGGTTTTTAAGGAGATGTAGCTCCAGCCAAGGGCGGGCGCGAGACGGATGTGACCCAATCATGATCTGTGACGTCCTGGCCCGGCCAGTCAGGATTCAGCACATCACCAGCCTCGTTATCTGGCCGTGTGATACCAGTGAGCGAATCAGAAGACGTCACGTGAGGCACATGCTCAACCTCCTGCCTCTGGGTCATAAAGGCGGGATCTTCGGTTTCACAATGTGCAGAGCTAAGGGAAGTCTTGCTGCTTCCCTGAGCATCTATCCTTTGCACACTGTGCAACCACTCCGACCCTCTGCGATGCCGAGCAGGAGGGCACGTGGCAGGCAAGGGATGGGAGACCACTCCATTCCTTACAAGGAGTAAACCACTAGGTGTCACCCTTCTGCTGCATCTATGAGGAGGAAACTCCTGCAGTCTCCCAGACCCTTGGCACTGCTGAGCAGGAGGGCTCGTGGCAGACAAGGAATGGGGGACCACCTCATTCCTTGTAAGAGGAGAGCCACGAGATGTAACAGTATGTTATTCAAAAATATCCAGCATATGTATCTACATATATACTAGGATCCTAAGAGGTGCAATCTTTGTAGCTGCGATACTCTTCCCTGTTAGGCCATTTTTGTGCAGAGCAATGATGGCTGCACGTGTTTCTTTAGAGATAACCATGGTTAACTGAAGAGAAACAATGATACCAAGCACCAGCCTCCTTTTAAAGTGTTAAACCAACAAAGAAAAACAGCCAAAATCCAATAAAATATATTCCTTTATTAATAATATGATTAAAACAGCAATTTATAAGCAAGGTCAATAATGATAGGAGGAGCCCACAACACAGTTCAGTTATAATTAAATGTAGAAAATGTAATTACATAAAAAGGCCACCAGATGGCAGCAAGGGCTCAAAACAGGCGAACACACATGGAAAAACTGCCACAGAAATTATAAATGAATAAATATACATATATAAAGTGCAAATGCTATAAATTATACATAAAGTGCACAGCAATAGTAATAAAGTGTATGGTAGTGATAAAGTGCACTATAATTGATAATACATACTATGGCAGACAATTCCATGCAGGGTCACATGCAAAGGCACCAAGCCAAACACCTGGGGTAGATCCAGAATTGCTTAGTCAAAAATGGACTATATAAAAGTGCAATGTGCAAACAAATGTAAATACATTCAATCAAATGTATATACCTGAAGCCATATGGACCGTGTATAGGGAGCCTCCAACCCACCCTACACGTGTTTCGGCGTACCTTCGTCAGGGGAATGTGTAATGTCCTTTTAAAGTGTCCAGTGGTGTCATTCTTACTTAATCATGACTGATTGATCGCCAGCCCTGTCCTCATCAACACCCACACCTGTGTTAATGGAACAATCACTTAAACAATGTTAGCTGCTCCTTTTAAGGCAGGAATGCAATGATGTTGTGTTTTGGGGGTTAAAGTTCATTTTCTTAGCCAATGTTGACTTTGCAAGTAATTGCTGTTAAGCTGATCACTCTTTATGACATTCTGGAGTATATGCAAATTGCCATTAGAAAAACGTAAGCAGTAGACTTTGTAAAAATTAATATTTGTAGCATTCTCAAAACTTTTGGCCATGACTGTAGAAAGATGGAATGCTTGGTTGCAGAAAAATCTTTAAAGTTGCAGAAATGCAGTGCACTTTGATTGACGCCCACACGTCATTGAGGACTTCACAGTGAGCACCCAACCCCAAAAGGCCCTCCATCGTTGCACCCATCAAAGTGCAGTGCATTTCTGCAACTTTAATTAAAGATATTTCTGCAACCAAGTATTGGATAATTCTACAACAGGTATGCCTGAATTCAGCATTTTACTGCCAGTATGGCACTGTCTTTAGTTCATATTGCAAAATCCTGGTGGTTGATCCTCTTTATGTTTCATCCCATTGCTTTGTGTACTTCCTTGTGCTAATGAGAATTTGGTAGTTTCCTCTGCACTGTGACCACCTTTCAGATATTTGTAGACCGCTATTAAGTCTCCTCTCAGCCTTCTCTTTTGCAAACTAAACATTCCTAGTTCTTTTAGCTGGTCTTCATATGACATGGTTTGCAGACCTTCTACCATCTTGGGGTCTGGCCAGAGCAGAGTACTGTATAGGGGAATAATTACGTCTTTTGATCTAGATTCAATAGAGGTAATTATTCCCCTATACTCTTGTTATAGACACGATTATGAACTATTATGAGTATTAGGAGTTATATGAAGATATCCAAAAACCAGGATTTAAGCTAGTGCTTGAACTGTACCACACCTATATCTGCATTTAGACATCATAAGACTCATCAGACAGTCTGGACTTTTATGTGACAAGTGAATCATGCTGACATAGCTTAATATAAAGTGATGACACACACGTATGTGTGTATGTGTGTATATATATATATATATATATATATATATATATATAATCGCAGAATAAGCTCTTTTCAGAGTTTACCAAATAGGAGACGTGTTACGTATTCTTGGCTCCTAGCCAACTGATTTCTTTAAATGTGTCTTCACTTCCGTAATTAAACCAGTCATATTTTCTATGCAGATCCGTGTACATTTCTCTGGTCTGTATGGAAGAATAGTATGCATGCTACTAACAAATGACTCATGATTTTAATGCAGACGGGGTTAAGGTAGATGCATAATTAGATTGCATCACTGTAAATTTATGGCCTCCTTAACACTCTGCCTTGGTCAGACCCCACCTGGAATACTGTGTACAGTTCTTGGGGCCTCAATTCAAGAAAGACTGATATATTAGAGCAAGTCCACAGAAGAGCAACCAAGATGGTAGAAGGTCTGCAAATTAGAGACCAACCAAGATATGTTACATAGAAGGTAAATATTTTAGGCGACCGACAGGAGTGATAATGGATGCACAGTATATCTCACCCCGAAAGTTAAGCTGGACAAGATATTTAAGGCTGGATAGTGCTGGTTTTCTTCAGCAGTTTAGTTGCTGAGTTGTTTATTTAATGGTAGTTTTGGGCCGGTTTTTATTGGAGTGGTGAGTAGGATTTGGTAGTGAGACTCACCACTCCCGCTGCAGTTCAGGAGGTACTGGAGGCTCAGCCATCTCACCTGAAAAGGTTGCCTCATTGCAGGCAGAGAAAAGGTTAAAGAAATCAGAAGGAAGCAGTCAGAGGCAGGAGTAACATGGTGTGTTCCTGAGAAGGCTAGATCTAGAAGGTAAATGGAAAGAACTGTGACTAGAGATTCAAGCCCTGCAAGTATCCTTAGTAACATGAGTCAGGGTACTATGTGTTAGGCCTCCTCCACACGTCCATGTCTCTGGTACGTGTTTGGTCCATATCCTCACGTGCCAGAGACACGGGCACACGTAGACCCATTAAAAGCAATGGGTCTGCGTTCATGTCCGTGTTTTCCCATGGACCGTGTGTCCGTGTGGAGCATATGTGTGCCCTTGTGCTCCACACGTAGACATGTTCGTTTTTGTACGGCATCACGGGTGTCACACGGATGTGATCAGTGTGACACGCACTGGAGAAAACACACATGCCTGTGAATTAAAAGGAATTTCTATACTTACCATCTCCGGCACTGCTGTCTCTACCGCTGCTGTCACTTGCTTCCGACCCCCGCTCATTATGCTCATTGCATATTCACTCCACTGTGGGCCGGAAGCAGCAGCAGCGGGGAGTCGGCAGGACCGGAGAAAGTAGATCAGCACCACGGACAGCAACGCCAGGGACAGGTGAGCAGAAAGTTCTCGTTCTCCGTGTGTTATCACGGATAGCACACAGAGAACACACGTGTGCCATAAACACGGCACACGGAGGGCAATATGCACCTTTGACACGTCCGTAAAAAACGTGCGTGATTTTCATGACAGTGTGAAGGAGGCCTAAAGGGGGCTTTACACGCTGCGACATCGCTAATGCGGAGTCGTTGGGGTCACGGAATTTGTGACGCACATCCGGCCGCATTAGCGATGTTGCTGCGTGTGACACCGATGAGCGATTTTGCATCGTTGCAAAAACGTGCAAAATCGCCCATCGGTGACATGGGGGTCCATTCTCGATTATCGTTACTGCAGCAGTAACGATGTAGTTCGTCGCTCCTGCGGCAGCACACATCGGTATGTGTGACGCCGCAGGAACGAGGAAGCTCTCCTTACCTGCCTCCCGGCCGCTATGCGGAAGGAAGGAGGTGGGCGGGATGTTACGTCCCGCTCATCTCCGCCCCTCCGCTAATATTGGGCGGCCGCTCCGTGACGTCGCTGTGACGCCGCACGGACCGCCCCCTTAGAAAGGAGGCGGTTCGCCGGTCACAGCGACGTCGCCGGGCAGGTAAGTATGTGTGACGGGTCTGGGCGATGTTGTGCGGCACGGGCAGCGATTTGCCCGTGTCGCGCAACAGATGGGGGCGGGTACCCACACTAACGATATCGGGACCGATATCGAAGTGTGTAAAGTAGCCTTTAGGCCCAGACGAGCAAGTGTTTATTGTTTTGGGGTTTTTTTTCTGCTGCATTATTGTCTGCAATTCTTTGGCTGAAAATAAAAGTCTCACGTTTACTTTATATGCATGGTTTCCATCTGTGTCACTGCCGTGCCGTCCTATAATGCCCATAGTGCAATACAATATATACAGTCCACCTCTCAGGGTACAGTTCCACTTGCGTTTTGCACGGACGAGTGCAATCTGATAAAACATCGGATTGCTCTCACTCTACTGCAAAACTATGGGGCAGTGTCCATCTGCGATTGATTTCTCATGCCACAGCGGTAGGCGGAATAAATCGCAGCATGCTGCGTTTCGCAGCGAATCTCTGCTCACGCAACCCCATACACATCTATGGGAGCGTGTTAAACATCACACTGCACTCGCATGTCATCTGAGTGCAGTGTGATATACGCAGAGACAGGCAGCAGAGGAGAGGGAGAAAGTGTTCCCTCCATCTTCTCCGAGGCTGTGATACGATCCCAAGATCACATCACAGTCGCATGACCCTCGGCTGATGCCCACAGCAGAGGGTCATTAGCATATCGCTTTCCATGATCTCACATCAGAAGCTGTGCGCAAGTGTGCCGCCCCTGCAGTGGTCGAACCGCTCGGATCCGGGGTCTGCTGTGGCTCGAGGGTGTCCGGACTCAGGGGCTCGCAGCCACTTCAAATGAAAAGGGGGTATTTACAGGGGATAAGAGTTTGTGACGCCACCCATGGTTCGCGGTAAGGGGAGTACCGCTGCTGCCTATGGGAGTACCCGGGGGATATGGAGTGGGACAGCCAGATGATGTTCCCTCCACGGGTAGGGGAGGCCCCGGGACTCTGGATTATGGAGGTGTAGGGGAGCGTGGTGCAGATTGGAGGCAGGGGAAGACAGCGTACTCACTCAGGCAGTGTTGGTAGTGATGCAACCGCAAAGCAGACTCTGACACAAAGGTAAACCAAGTCTCTTGGTGCCGCTGCCACTTCAGGGTAGCTCGTCTGGGCGTCCGCTCCCTTTGGTATTGCTGATACCTTGCCTCCATGCACTGTCTGTTAGATGTTCTGAGTGACCCCTATGCTTGAAGCTGTCGGGGTCCCGCTCACTACTGTTAAGTAGGGAAGCTGTGCTCTCGATGGCTGACACTTGGGATTTCAGTGGGCCGCATAAGCTGGAAAGCCCTATCCCCCTCGTTGTGTTGATGCCTTCGATCTCTGAGTTCTTGGGGAAAATTCATAAAGAGACTATCCTCCACAGGTGAATTACCAGGTTGCGTGAAGCTACCCCCTGATCTAGGGTCCAGTACCCCGCCGTGCTCGGTACTCGTTCGTTACTAGGTACTCCGGTGCCTACCGTTCTCCACAACTAATCCTGGCACCTTTCTCCAATACCCTGCGACCGGGACTCCGACTCCTTCAGTCCCAGACCACTGTCTGCGACCTAGCCAACGTCTCCCAGGGAGCTCCAACTCCAAGCTCCTCACTCTTTGAGGGCTACTACTATACACTAACTCTTCCCCTCCCACCAGTGTGTCTGACCCCTAGGCGAGTGTCCCTGTTCCAGCTACACCATCTACTGGTGTGCCTGACAGGGTGTGGTGTGAGGTGTGGCTAGGATTTGGATGCTGATGGAGCAATACCAAAAGTTAGGATCCCAGAACCATGAGGGGTTGAGTCCTGCACTAGAAGATAAGAGTGCAGTACCCTGTGACATCCTGACTAGTTCAGTGGCATCACACAAGTGCAACCGTATTCTAAAACTTAATATTTTAATAACTTTGTCCTTAAAAACAGTTGAAAATAATAAAAAAACAAACAGTGCTGTGTAAGCAAACAGTGGAGTAGTGCATAGGGGCATATGTAAGGTGTAGGCCTAATATTCAGGCATAGCGAGACTCTACCAAGGCAATATGAACTGGCTGCTCTGTGCTTACAGGACCTGTGATGATGTCACATGGAGGGGAGGAGTCAGGGGTCACATGGTCAGCTCCTCAGTGTATGCAGGACTCTGCTGTGCTGGGTGTCATGGAGCTGGGTGAGGGGAAGGTTATGTGTGGGGTCAGGAGGATTTACAGTGGATGGAGCAGAGCTGTGTGTTTACGTGGTGTATGGAGTAGAGCCGTGTGTGTACGAGGTGTATGGAGTAGAGCCGTGTGTGTACGAGGTGTGCAGAGTGGAGCCGTGTGTGTACCATGTGTGTGGAGCAGAGCTGTGTGTGTACCATGTGTGCAGAGTGGAACCGTGTATATGAAGAGGAGCCAGATGTGTACGTTTACGGATCGGAGCAGTGTGTATACAATGTGTGCAGAGCCTTGTGTGTATGAAGAGGAGCCGCATATGTACGACGTTTATGGAGCGGACCTGTGTGTGCATGGAGCGGACCTGTGTGTGCATGGAGCAGAGCCACGTGTGTATGACGAGTGCAGAGCGGAGTCGCTTGTGTACAACATGTACAAACCGGAGCAGCTTATGTATGACGTGTACGGAGTGGAGCCGTGTGTGTACAAAGCAAAGCTACATGTGTACGGAGCGGAGCTACATGTATACAATACATACCAAGTGGAGGAACATGATGCTGCGACGTAAGAAGGGGAAATGTCCAGACCCGATTAGGATGATAAAGATACGCGCCCCTGACAACGTGCTGCATTTAGACCATGTGTGCCGCCCCTGTGTCAGCAGCCGGGCTGCTCGGATCCGGATCCGCGGTGGCTTGAGCGATCTCCGGACCCGGGGATCAGGGTCGCACGGCCACTCAGATAAAAAGGGGGAGTATTTACAGGGGATGATGTGGAAAGTTCGTGACGCCACCTGTGGTGTGTGGTAAGGTGGAGTACCACCGCTGCAGTTGGGGAGTACCCGGTGGTGATGGTGTGGGCAGCCAGGTGTTTTAATAGGGGCTATGCCCCGGGACTCGGAGGGCGACGGGGAGGTGCCGTTGGGACGGTAAGGGTCACTTGTGTACTCACTCAGTCCAATAACGCTGACACCGATAACTGTGGTAAACCAAAGTTCCGGACACCGCTGCCGCTGAGAGGGAGCACGCCTGGATTCCGTGCCCATTGGTACTGCCTGTTAGTCTGTGACCTTTACCTTAGCACCTAGTTTTCTGGTTGGTCCCTGGAGTATAAAACTAATTGGGTCCCGCTCACCAGTATGGCTAACTGGGTGAGCTTGCTCTCAGGGTTCACGCTTGGGATTTTCTGGACCGTGCAGTGGGAAAGTCCTATCCCCCTCATTGTGCTAACACCCCGATTTTGGAGCGGGTGAAGAACGGATCTTGAAGGCTCTGTCCTCGTCGGGTAAATTGTCAGGACACCTGACTCTCCTTCCTGACCTAGGGTCTACATACCCCGTTGTGCCCTGGCCCCTGCCCGGTGATGGCACAAGGCCGCCGGCTGTCCTCGACATTCCGTGCCCCTTGTCACGATCCCCTGCGATTGTGGTCCAGCTCCTACCAGGCCCAGACCAACGTCTGCCACCTAGTAATTCACGGAGCCCAGCTCCTGACCTCTCCTCTCGAGAGTCACCACTTTACTGACTGTCTCCTAACACTCCTGACCTCCCCTTAACCAACCCCCCAAGTGGGTGACCCTATTCCACTCAGGCCGTCCACTGGTGGGTGTGGTGCAGAGTGTTCCTAAGATTTTGATTAGCTTGTTCTTGTCAACACCAAAGGTCAGCGACCTGTAACCAAGGAGGAGATAGATATTGTACAGAAGGGCAAATTGTACAATACCCTGTGACGACCCGATAGGCCAGGGCGTCACACATGCATGCGCACTGATCAGACCACAATGATATATGACAATGCTGGAACTATAATATCATACCAGGATAACAACAGTAAGCTTTAGAAATATAGCTCTACATATATTTTCACCAGAACATACTAGATATATTAGATTTATATAAGTTCAATACAAAAATATAGATTATAATAATACAAGGATAAACTTTGCTAATTCCAATGGATCAGTCACCTATACCATTACGCACAGTATTACATGCACTACTGTAGCAGTAATTTATTATGCTACATGTCCCTGTGGAAAAATTTAAGTAGGTCTCACAACTCGAGCCTTGAAAGTACATGTTAGAGAACATGTTAGGGGCATTATAGCAGCGGAAAAAGAAATAGATGTGGAGTCACTTAAGACTATTCCAAAACATTTAAAAAGTTCCATCACTGTGACTCCACTCTCTTACGGATCCATGGAATTGATCGTATTATCACATACATGCGGGGAGGTACATTAATTCTAACATGTTCAATCTGAAATTTGTTTCTTGTAGCCAGCGGGAGTCTATTTCCTTCTTAGATCTTACTCTTGTTGGTGACTCAGTGAACAAACGAGTTAACTCTGAGCTCTACAGAAAGGATGCATCAGGGAACTCCCTTCTTTATGCGACTAGCCACCATCCTAAGCATATAGTAAGAAACATACCTGTAGGGGAATATGTTAGGGCCAGGAGATCTTGTAGCACTGAGACAGCCTATGTAAGAGAATGTGAGGTCATTGATGATAGACTGCGGAATAGGGGTTATGATAGAGCAATGATTGATAGAGCCAAGACTAAAGTAAATCTTGAATCCAGAGCACACTATTTAAAGCAGAAAATCCCCATGGAAAAAAACAAATCAGAACAGTGTTCCAGTATTTTCTACCCAATATAGTAATAGTTTTTGGAAAATTACTGAGATTGTACGTAAGTTTTTGCCCATTTTATCCGTGGATAAAACTCTTAAAAATATTTTGGACACAGGTTGCAGATTTGTTTCTAGACGTGCCCCCACAGTTGGTAGTCTTATTTCTCCTAGTGATGCATATCTGGCAAAACCTGCATGCAGTCAAATAAAAAACTGGTTACCTACATGTGGCTCCTATAAGTGCGGCAAAAAGCAATGTGGGACATGCTCTCATATGTATAATACCAAAGAAAGTGTTAATTCCACTACTGGGAAACGCTATAAGATTAATTCTTTCATCAACTGCAGTTCAGACCACTGCGTTTATGTTATAACTTGCGAAAAATGTCGCAAACAGTATGTAGGCTCCACAAGCCGCACTTTAAGGAGACGCATTGGGGAACATTTATATGATATCATGAATCCCACCCTCAAGGAGTTTGTCAGGGGCTTCACAGCATTTTTTATATAATCATAATGGGGATGTTAGTTTCTTTAACCCCTTCAGCCCCCAGCCTGTTTTCACCTTAAAGACCCGGCCATTTTTTGCAATTTTGACAAGTGTCACTTTGACAGGTTATAACTCTGGAACACTTCAACGGATCCTGGCGATTCTGAGATTGTTTTTTCGTGACATATTGTACTTCATGTCAGTGGTAAATTTAGGCCGATATGTTTTGCGTTTATTTGTGAAAATTTCGGAAATTTGGCGAAAATTTTGAAAATTTTGCAATTTTCAAAATTTGAAATTTTATGCCCATAAATCTGAGAGATATGTCACACAAAAAAGTTACTAAATAACATTTCCCACATGTCTACTTTACACCAGCGCAATTTTTGAAAAAAAAAAAATTTCCGTTAGGAAGTTAGAAGGGTTCAAAGTTCATCACCAATTTCTCATTTTTCCAACAAAATTTACAAAAAAAAATTGTTTGTTTAGGTACCACATCACATTTGGAGTGATTTGAGAAACCTAGGCGACAGAAAATACCCAAAAGTGACCCAATTCTAAAATCTGCACCCCTCACTCTGCTCAAAACCACATCCAAGAAGTTTATTAACCCTTTAGGAGCTTCACAGCAACCAAAGCAATGTAGACGAAAAAATGAAAATTTTACTTTTTTAACACAAAAATGTTACTTTAGCCATAAAAATTAGTATTTTCACAAGGGTATCAGGAAAAATGCATCATAAAATGTATCGTGCATTTTCTCCTGAGTACGCAGATACCCCATATGTGGTGGTAATCAAATGTTTGGGCACACAGCAGGACTCGGAAGGCAAGGAGCGCCATTTGAATTTTTGAGTGCAAAATTAGCTGCACTCATTAGCGGACACCATGTCGGGTTTGAAGACTCCCTGAGGTGCCTAAACAATGGAGCTCCCCCACAAATGACCCCATTTTGGAAACTAGAGCCCTCAAATATTTTTTCTATATGTTTGATGTGCACTTTGAACCCCTGGGGGCTTCACAGAAGTTTATAACGTTGAGCCGTGAAAAGAAAAAAATTTTTTTTACCACAAAACTGTTGCTTCAACCAGGTAGCTTTTTTTATCACAAGGGTATCAGGAAAAAATGCACCATAAAATTTATTGTGCATTTTCTCCTGAGTACGCAGATACCCCATATGTGGTGGTAATCAAATGTTTGGGCACACAGCAGGACTCGGAAGGCAAGGAGCGCCATTTCACAGCAAAATTGGTTGGAATTATTAGCGGGCGCCATGTTTCATTTGGAGACCCCCCTGAAGTGCCTAAACAATGGAGCTCCCCCACAATTGACCCCATTTTGGAAACTAGACCCCTCATGGAATTTATCTAGCTGTTTAGTGAGCACTTTGAACCCCTGGAGGCTTCACAAACGTTTGTAATGTTCAGCCGTGAAAATATTTTATTCTTTTTTTTACCACAAAATTGTTTTTTCAAACAGGTAGCTTTTTTTTCCACAAGGGTATCAGGAAAAAATGCACCATAAAATGTATTGTGCAATTTCTCCTGAGAACACAGGTACCTCATATGTGGTGGAAATCAATTGTTTGGGCGTACGGCGGGGCTCAGAAGAGAAGGAGCGCCATTTCACAGTAAAATTGATTGGAATTATTAGCAGACGCCATGTTTCATTTGGAGACCCCCTGAGGTGCCTAAACAATGGAGCTCCCCCACATGTGATCCCATTTTGGAAACTAGACCCCCCCATACAAAAAAAATTAGTTTGGCGAAATAAAAAATACAGACATCAGAAAAAAAAAAAAAAAAGAGCGCCTGCCACTAAGACCAGTGCCAAACGTGAGAGCAATGCACGAGTCTCGCATCGCATCATCCACTGCAGTCTGGAAGCGAGCAACTGCGTTGGATAATGCGATGCGAGAGGGCGGGGTGGCAGATGAGAAAGGGCGCAGCGGATGGAAGATGGGAAAGGGCACAGCGGGTGGAGGAGTGGCAGAGGATGGGAAAGGGCGCAGCGGATGGATGATGGGAAATGGCGCAGCGGATGGATGGGAAATGGCGCAGCGGATGGATGGGAAATGGCGCAGCGGATGGAGGAGCGGCAGAGGATGGGGGGGGAAGGCGAGATGGGGATACCTACCTTACAGGATGGATCTAGGCAGCAGGATCACAGCAGACAGAAGAGGCAGCAGATGAAGGAGGCAACAGATCGAGGAGGGTAAGAGGGGGCAGTAGATGGAAAATGGGAGAGAGCAGGCAGCAGATCGGGGAGGGGGGCAGAGTGATGGGAGAGAGAGATGGCACATGGAGGAGGGGGGGCCCCGGGGGGAGGGTGGCTTGCAGCACATGTGGGGGGAGGGTGGCTTGCAGCACATGTGGGGGGAGGGTGGCTTGCTTGCAGCACATGTGGGGGGAGGGTGGCTTGCTTGCAGCACATGTGGGGGGGAGGGTGGCTGGCTTGCAGCACATGTGGGGGGAGGGTGGCTTGCTTGCAGCACATGTGGGGGGAGGGTGGCTGGCTTGCAGCACATGTGGGGGGAGGGTGGCTGGCTTGCAGCACATGTGGGGGGAGGGTGGCTTGCAGCACATGCCAGCCACCCTCCCCCCACATGTGCTGCAAGCCAGCCACCCTCCCCCCACATGTGCTGCAAGCCACCCTCCCCCCACGTGGGGGGAGGGTGGCTTGCAGCACATGGAGGGATAGGTGGTGTGGCGATGGAGAAGAAGGGGCAGCCGATGAAGGAGGCGGCGGCGGCCGCCGATCGGGAACAGTGGGGGCCGATTTGCGGGCAGCAGCGGCTGAAAAAGGTGGGTGCGGGGACAGTGGCGGGCATGGCGGCGGGGACAGCCGTGGATCGGGAGCGGCGGAGGGGACAGCGGTGCATCGGGAGCATGGCGGCGGGGACAGCGGTGGATCGGGAGCATGGCGGCGGGGACAGCGGTGCATCGGGAGCGGCGGCGGGGACAGCGGTGGAGCGGGAGCATGGCGGCGGAGACAGCGGTGCATGGGGAGCATGGCGGCGGAGACAGCGGTGCATCGGGAGCATGGCGGCGGGGACAGCGGTGCATCGGGAGCATGGCGGCGGGGACAGCGGTGCATCGGAAGCATGGCGGCGGGGACAGCGGTGCATCGGGAGCATGGCGGCGGGGACAGCGGTGCATCGGGAGCATGGCGGCGGGGACAGCGGTGAAGCGGCAGCAGCGGCGGGGCGATCGGAGACAGCGGCAGCAGCGGCGGGGCGATCGGAGACAGCGGCGGGGCGATCGGAGACAGCGGCGGGGACAGCGGTGAAGCGGGAGCAGCAGCAGGGCGATCGGAGACAGCGGCAGCAGCGGCGGGGACAGCGGTGAAGCGGGAGCAGCGGCGGGGCGATCGGAGACAGCGGCGGTGACAGCGGTGAAGCGGGACCAGCGGCGGGGCGATCGGGGACAGGGGCGAGCGGCGGGGCGATCGGGGACAGGGGCGGGCAGCGGGGACAACAACTTACCGCTCTCCTCGGCTTCCAGGGACGGTCACAGGCCGCAGATCCACATTGATTGGAGAGAGCGGTCACAAGACCGGTCTCTCCAATCAGAGCTGGGGGCGGGTGAAGCATCGATCACCCAGCTCCAGCCAATGGCCAGTGCTACAGCAGCACTGATCAGGGCTGGATTTCAATGTTCCAGCCATTTTCAATGGCTGGAACATTACAGTGGCTGTAATTGGCTGAGCGGCGTTCGTCAGCCAATCACAGCCTCTGTAGGTTCGGGGAGGAGGCACCACCCCTCCTGAGGTCAGGCAGAGGTCCCCTCCTTCCCGAATCTACCGTTTAAGTAAATAAATTTCACTCCCCGGGGCTCCGGGACCGCGATTTCGCCAGGACGTACTGAGTACGTCATGGGTCGTTTAGCACCATGTCACCATGACGTACTCAGTACGTCCAAGGTCGTTAAGGGGTTAAAGTGAATGCTGTGGAGCAGATTCCAGCCCCTAGAAGAGGTGGAGATCGTATTCAGATACTGCGGGCCAGGGAAGCCAGGTGGATTTTGACATATAATACCTGCATGCCAATGGGCATGAATATCAAAAGTGATTTAATGTATATATATTAATATGTGGATCATTGTTCTGAATGCTTTCGGTATTTATTACATACAGGTATATCCATGGTTGTAATCATTATTCATAATTGATCTATTTTTTGAAAGGTGTATGTTCATGGAGAATAATGGATATGGAATTTTTTTTTTTTTTTCTTCTCTATGTGATTTTATGGAAGTTAGTGAATTATATTTGGCACATCCCAAAGGGTTAAATTGATTCGGGAAGATCTCCTTTTGCAATGTATTAGGCTGCTGCCTTGCTGACATAATTGGGTTAACCTGTGTATGTTTGACCGGATGTAGCATTCTGGGAAGTGAAGAGGGTTTTTTTCTATATATATTATGTGTTTCATTTGGATAACAGATGTCTATGACTAAGGGCCACAATGGCCAGAAACGCGTAAGACGCTTTCTTTTTAAAAGAAAAAATTTTTTGGATGTCATTCTGATGATTGGTTTTTAATAATTTTTCAATAAAATGAATTTTTAATTCACATTTATCCCGGACGTGTTGCTGGATCAGGAAAGGAATTTCCACCACTTACTGCTTTATATTCCTGAACACGGAATTTGTATCCTTGCACCGTTCTGGGTTTTGGAGCCAGGTGAAATAATATTACGGGTGAGCTGAAATACAACTTTCCTTCTTTAGTTAATATCTGTATATAATATATTTAGTCGGATTAGTCTCCAATTTTTTGTTGACATATAGGAATTAATTTCAAGTTTTTAATTTAACCAAGCAGCTTGCCTATTGTGTTGTAGACCATCCCAGCCTTGTGCAGGTCTACAATTTTGTCCCTGGTGTCCTTAGCCAGCTCTTTGGTCTTAGCCATGGTGAAGAGGTTGGCATGAGATTGAGTGTGTGGACACGTGTCTTCTATACAGGTAACAAGTTGAAACAGCTGCTATTAATACAGTTAATGCATGCAGAGTACGAGGGCTTCTTAAAGAATATATAACAGGTCTGTGAGAGCCAGAATTCTTGCTGGTTGGTAGGTGATCAAATACTTATTTCATGCAATAAAATGCAAATTAATTATTTAAAAATCATACAATGTGATTTTCTGGATCTTGTTTTGGGTGGGATGGGGGATTCTGTCTGTCACAGTTGAAGTGTAGCTACCATAAAAATTACAGACCTCTCCATCCTTTATAGGTGGGAAAACTGGCAAAATCGGCAGTGTATGAAAAACTTATTCTCCCCAATGTATCTACTGACTACCTGTTCGCCTTACCTCTTTGTCTTTATCTGCTACCTTCCTGGAATTCTGACCTTGGACCACAATCAGAGTTTACCTTTGTCTTACCCCTTTGGTTTTCACGAGCCCTCCTGATATTTGACCCCCTCAGACCTCTCAACTACCCAGCCTCACAGCTAGCACGAGTAGTAACTCAGCGTGATATTACAACTTGCCTAACTTTTTTTTCTCACTTTCACCAGCATGCATCCAATTCACATGCTTTGTGATTAGGTGGTGAATCTGACACAAATTATGTAGCAGGATCTGACTATGGAATATTGGAATCTTGAATTGTAATCACAGTTTCAGGGACAGGTTCCTAGTTTGATGAATGCTCCCTATAGCTCTCCGATGCCAGCTGTGACTGCGATATCTACACCGCCCAACGAACCTATAGTGGCCCTTTGAAAAATTTTAAGGTGAAAAAATGCCAGTTTAGAGGATTCAATTACAACTGTAAATTAGTTTTTACTCTACAACCGCGGTGTTCAAAGGGCGAATCCCAGTGGGTAGGAACAACTATGTCCATCCTGCATGGGGCCCTCAGATCTTGACTTTTTCTTTAGTTCCCCAGGCACCAGAATGGATTTCTGTCAGTGCCTTTTTTGATGCCTTAGGTGTAATTTATGATGAACCTAACATAATCCAGGTCGCTGAGGCAAAGATCATGAACTTGACACGGGATCCGCAACACTGAGGATTATTGTACCCAATTCCAGCAATGGTTAACGGAGGTTAAATGTAACTATTCAGCTCTCAGCTGTCGATTCCACAGGGGCCTTTCTAAAACTCTTAAAGGTGTTGTCTACTGTGAACAAAATCCATTCTAATTTGACATGTTTCCCTCAGGTAAAATAATAACGTCTGTACACCTCTCCCATACTGGTGCCCTTCCAGTGGTGCCGTGGCTCACGTGATGTTGAGCCCCGCGTCCAATCAGCGACGGCTTCTCTCTCCTCTCATTCGGACCAAACAAGTTAATGAACACTGCTAGAATGGCACCAGTACAGGAGGGGACGATAGACTTTATTATTTTACCAGGGGGAAACATGTGGAATCAGAAGATGTTGGCCTAGTACTAGACTTTTTTTCCTTCAAGAACCATTCATTGCCACATGCTTTCATTGACTGCAGGTCTGCAGCAATTGTTATTGATTTAGGACTAGTTCAGAGATTAGCATTAGGGACATTTAGTCTGGAAAAAAAATATTCATTTTTTTTGCTATTACAATGCTGCCTCAGAATCTTTTCAGATTTGTAATGGTGAATTTCACGCTCCAAGCGGGAGCCCTTCACTCTGAATTCATTTCCTGTTTTAAATTATATAATTTATCTGCTGGGGTAGTATTAGGACTTCCATAGCTACTTATTCATAATCCTCTTCTTGATTATGTTCAGAAGGAGATTAAGGATTTTGCAATGTAAGCTGAGGACAGCATGCTGCAAGGGTTAAAAAAGTAACTGTGCTTCTCTTATCTGTGTGTGAGCTATTGTTTATGTAAAATAAAGGTTTTATCACTTGGTGATTAACATTGGCATGGCTAGCTTGCATGCCATGTTGTCCAACACACACCTGCTATAATTGACATCTCAGTCAATGCACAATCTCTATTCAAAGCCTGGTGTTGGTAGAGAAGTTCAATCAGCTCTGGTATTTTCCTGGATCTAAATTCTGTGATTGTGTGAGAACTGCTCCACCCAGTAACCTAAGTTAAATATGGTTAGTTTCAGAATCTCTTTGCTTACAAATATGCTGCCCTCATATGAAGTAGCAAAAACCAGCCTTGCAGATTATCTTTGCATGGAGGCCCAATTGTCATAAGAAGCGTTTAAAGTCTGTATAAATATGCTCCTCTGGTCTAGAGGGTCTGCCGGGGTACCTCAAAGACTTCAGAGATGTGTTCTTGGAAAAAAGAGGTGGAGATTTTTCCTCCCCATCATCCCTATGATTGTGCTATTAATTGTGTCCCTAATGCCAAATTACCTAAAGCTCACCTTTATAATTTGTCTGGGCCAGATTGCACCACCATGTGAGCAAAAAGTTACAAAAAGGTCATATCTGTTCTAATTCCTCTCCTGTACCTGCTGGATTTTCATTTGTGAAAAAGAAAGTGGTAACCTCTGTCCTTGCTTTGATTTGTGAGAACTGAACAAAATCACAGTGAAGCATACATACTCGCTTCCATCTCATCCCAGACTTTTATAATCAGCTTACAGGAGTGAAGTGGTTATCTAAGCTAGACTTTAGAAGGGCTTACAATTTGATATGCATCAAAAAGGGTGATGAGTGGAAAACAGTGTTTCTTACATCTGAGGGTTTATTAAAAAATATATGCATGCCATTTGAGTTAACCAATGAACCAGCAGTCTTCACATTTTTTTTTATAAATGACATCTTTTCTGAACGCATTGAGTGATTTGTCGTGATTTACCTTGATGACATTTTAGTTTTTTCTCCTGATTTGGTTTCTCACCAGGAATATGTTCCTATAGTATTACAAAACTTGAGGGTGAATTCTTTGATTGCTAAAACCAGGATTTAAGCTAGTGCTTGAACTGTACCACACCTATATCTGCATTTAGACATCATAAGACTCATCAGACAGTCTGGACTTTTATGTGACAAGTGAATCATGCTGACATAGCTTAATATAAAGTGATGACACACACGTATGTGTGTATGTGTGTGTATATATATATATATATAGATATATATATAGATATATAATCGCAGAATAAGCTCTTTTCAGAGTTTACCAAATAGGAGACGTGTTACGTATTCTTGGCTCCTAGCCAACTGATTTCTTTAAATGTGTCTTCACTTCCGTAATTAAACCAGTCATATTTTCTATGCAGATCCGTGTACATTTCTCTGGTCTGTATGGAAGAATAGTATGCATGCTACTAACAAATGACTCATGATTTTAATGCAGACGGGGTTAAGGTAGATGCATAATTAGATTGCATCACTGTAAATTTATGGCCTCCTTAACACTCTGCCTTGGTCAGACCCCACCTGGAATACTGTGTACAGTTCTTGGGGCCTCAATTCAAGAAAGACTGATATATTAGAGCAAGTCCACAGAAGAGCAACCAAGATGGTAGAAGGTCTGCAAATTAGAGACCAACCAAGATATGTTACATAGAAGGTAAATATTTTAGGCGACCGACAGGAGTGATAATGGATGCACAGTATATCTCACCCCGAAAGTTAAGCTGGACAAGATATTTAAGGCTGGATAGTGCTGGTTTTCTTCAGCAGTTTAGTTGCTGAGTTGTTTATTTAATGGTAGTTTTGGGCCGGTTTTTATTGGAGTGGTGAGTAGGATTTGGTAGTGAGACTCACCACTCCCGCTGCAGTTCAGGAGGTACTGGAGGCTCAGCCATCTCACCTGAAAAGGTTGCCTCATTGCAGGCAGAGAAAAGGTTAAAGAAATCAGAAGGAAGCAGTCAGAGGCAGGAGTAACATGGTGTGTTCCTGAGAAGGCTAGATCTAGAAGGTAAATGGAAAGAACTGTGACTAGAGATTCAAGCCCTGCAAGTATCCTTAGTAACATGAGTCAGGGTACTATGTGTTAGGCCTCCTCCACACGTCCATGTCTCTGGTACGTGTTTGGTCCATATCCTCACGTGCCAGAGACACGGGCACACGTAGACCCATTAAAAGCAATGGGTCTGCGTTCATGTCCGTGTTTTCCCATGGACCGTGTGTCCGTGTGGAGCATATGTGTGCCCTTGTGCTCCACACGTAGACATGTTCGTTTTTGTACGGCATCACGGGTGTCACACGGATGTGATCAGTGTGACACGCACTGGAGAAAACACACATGCCTGTGAATTAAAAGGAATTTCTATACTTACCATCTCCGGCACTGCTGTCTCTACCGCTGCTGTCACTTGCTTCCGACCCCCGCTCATTATGCTCATTGCATATTCACTCCACTGTGGGCCGGAAGCAGCAGCAGCGGGGAGTCGGCAGGACCGGAGAAAGTAGATCAGCACCACGGACAGCAACGCCAGGGACAGGTGAGCAGAAAGTTCTCGTTCTCCGTGTGTTATCACGGATAGCACACAGAGAACACACGTGTGCCATAAACACGGCACACGGAGGGCAATATGCACCTTTGACACGTCCGTAAAAAACGTGCGTGATTTTCATGACAGTGTGAAGGAGGCCTAAAGGGGGCTTTACACGCTGCGACATCGCTAATGCGGAGTCGTTGGGGTCACGGAATTTGTGACGCACATCCGGCCGCATTAGCGATGTTGCTGCGTGTGACACCGATGAGCGATTTTGCATCGTTGCAAAAACGTGCAAAATCGCCCATCGGTGACATGGGGGTCCATTCTCGATTATCGTTACTGCAGCAGTAACGATGTAGTTCGTCGCTCCTGCGGCAGCACACATCGGTATGTGTGACGCCGCAGGAACGAGGAAGCTCTCCTTACCTGCCTCCCGGCCGCTATGCGGAAGGAAGGAGGTGGGCGGGATGTTACGTCCCGCTCATCTCCGCCCCTCCGCTAATATTGGGCGGCCGCTCCGCGACGTCGCTGTGACGCCGCACGGACCGCCCCCTTAGAAAGGAGGCGGTTCGCCGGTCACAGCGACGTCGCCGGGCAGGTAAGTATGTGTGACGGGTCTGGGCGATGTTGTGCGGCACGGGCAGCGATTTGCCCGTGTCGCGCAACAGGTGGGGGCGGGTACCCACACTAACGATATCGGGACCGATATCGAAGTGTGTAAAGTAGCCTTTAGGCCCAGACGAGCAAGTGTTTATTGTTTTGGGGTTTTTTTTTCTGCTGCATTATTGTCTGCAATTCTTTGGCTGAAAATAAAAGTCTCACGTTTACTTTATATGCATGGTTTCCATCTGTGTCACTGCCGTGCCGTCCTATAATGCCCATAGTGCAATACAATATATACAGTCCACCTCTCAGGGTACAGTTCCACTTGCGTTTTGCACGGACGAGTGCAATCTGATAAAACATCGGATTGCTCTCACTCTACTGCAAAACTATGGGGCAGTGTCCATCTGCGATTGATTTCTCATGCCACAGCGGTAGGCGGAATAAATCGCAGCATGCTGCGTTTCGCAGCGAATCTCTGCTCACGCAACCCCATACACATCTATGGGAGCGTGTTAAACATCGCACTGCACTCGCATGTCATCTGAGTGCAGTGTGATATACGCAGAGACAGGCAGCAGAGGAGAGGGAGAAAGTGTTCCCTCCATCTTCTCCGAGGCTGTGATACGATCCCAAGATCACATCACAGTCGCATGACCCTCGGCTGATGCCCACAGCAGAGGGTCATTAGCATATCGCTTTCCATGATCTCACATCAGAAGCTGTGCGCAAGTGTGCCGCCCCTGCAGTGGTCGAACCGCTCGGATCCGGGGTCTGCTGTGGCTCGAGGGTGTCCGGACTCAGGGGCTCGCAGCCACTTCAAATGAAAAGGGGGTATTTACAGGGGATAAGAGTTTGTGACGCCACCCATGGTTCGCGGTAAGGGGAGTACCGCTGCTGCCTATGGGAGTACCTGGGGGATATGGAGTGGGACAGCCAGATGATGTTCCCTCCACGGGTAGGGGAGGCCCCGGGACTCTGGATTATGGAGGTGTAGGGGAGCGTGGTGCAGATTGGAGGCAGGGGAAGACAGCGTACTCACTCAGGCAGTGTTGGTAGTGATGCAACCGCAAAGCAGACTCTGACACAAAGGTAAACCAAGTCTCTTGGTGCCGCTGCCACTTCAGGGTAGCTCGTCTGGGCGTCCGCTCCCTTTGGTATTGCTGATACCTTGCCTCCATGCACTGTCTGTTAGATGTTCTGAGTGACCCCTATGCTTGAAGCTGTCGGGGTCCCGCTCACTACTGTTAAGTAGGGAAGCTGTGCTCTCGATGGCTGACACTTGGGATTTCAGTGGGCTGCATAAGCTGGAAAGCCCTATCCCCCTCGTTGTGTTGATGCCTTCGATCTCTGAGTTCTTGGGGAAAATTCATAAAGAGACTATCCTCCGCAGGTGAATTACCAGGTTGCGTGAAGCTACCCCCTGATCTAGGGTCCAGTACCCCGCCGTGCTCGGTACTCGTTCATTACTAGGTACTCCGGTGCCTACCGTTCTCCACAACTAATCCTGGCACCTTTCTCCAATACCCTGCGACCGGGACTCCGACTCCTTCAGTCCCAGACCACTGTCTGCGACCTAGCCAACGTCTCCCAGGGAGCTCCAACTCCAAGCTCCTCACTCTTTGAGGGCTACTACTATACACTAACTCTGCACCTCCCAGCAGTCTGCCTGACCCCTAGGCGAGTGTCCCTGTTCCAGCTAGACCACCCACTGGTGTGCCTGGCAGGGTGTGGTGTGAGGTGTGACTAGGATTTGCATGCTGATGGAGCAATACCAAAAGTTAGGATCCCAGAACTATGAGGGGTTGAGTCCTGCACTAGAAGATAAAAGAGTGCAATACCCTGTGACACCCTGACTAGTTCAGTGGCATCACACAAGTGCAACCGTATTCTAAAACTTAATATTTTAATAACTTTGTCCTTAAAAACAGTTGAAAATAATAAAAAAACAAACAGTGCTGTGTAAGCAAACAGTGGAGTAGTGCATAGGGGCATATGTAAGGTGTAGGCCTAATATTCAGGCATAGCGAGACTCTACCAAGGCAATATGAACTGGCTGCTCTGTGCTTACAGGACCTGTGATGATGTCACATGGAGGGGAGGAGTCAGGGGTCACATGGTCAGCTCCTCAGTGTATGCATGACTCTGCTGTGCTGGGTGTCATGGAGCTGGGTGAGGGGAAGGTTATGTGTGGGGTCAGGAGGATTTACAGTGGATGGAGCAGAGCTGTGTGTTTACGTGGTGTATGGAGTAGAGCCGTGTGTGTACGAGGTGTATGGAGTAGAGCCGTGTGTGTACGAGGTGTGCAGAGTGGAGCCGTGTGTGTACCATGTGTGTGGAGCAGAGCCGTGTGTGTACGAGGTGTATGGAGTAGAGCCGTGTGTGTACGAGGTGTGCAGAGTGGAGCCGTGTGTGTACCATGTGTGTGGAGCAGAGCTGTGTGTACCATGTGTGCAGAGTGGAACCGTGTATATGAAGAGGAGCCAGATGTGTATGTTTACGGATCGGAGCAGTGTGTATACAATGTGTGCAGAGCCTTGTGTGTATGAAGAGGAGCCGCATATGTACGACGTTTATGGAGCGGACCTGTGTGTGCATGGAGCGGACCTGTGTGTGCATGGAGCAGAGCCACGTGTGTATGACGAGTGCAGAGCGGAGTCGCTTGTGTACAACATGTACAAACCGGAGCAGCTTATGTATGACCTGTACGGAGTGGAGCCGTGTGTGTACAAAGCAAAGCTACATGTGTACGGAGCGGAGCTACATGTATACAATACATACCAAGTGGAGGAACATGATGCTGCGACGTAAGAAGGGGAAATGTCCAGACCCGATTAGGATGATAAAGATACGCGCCCCTGACAACGTGCTGCATTTAGACCATGTGTGCCGCCCCTGTGTCAGCAGCCGGGCTGCTCGGATCCGGATCCGCGGTGGTTTGAGCGATCTCCGGACCCGGGGATCAGGGTCGCACGGCCACTCAGATAAAAAGGGGGAGTATTTACAGGGGATGATGTGGAAAGTTCGTGACGCATCCCGTGGTGTGTGGTAAGGTGGAGTACCACCGCTGCAGTTGGGAGTACCCGGTGGCGATGGTGTGGGCAGCCAGGTGTTTTAATAGGGGCTATGCCCCGGGACTCGGAGGGCGACGGGGAGGTGCCGTTGGGACTGTAAGGGTCACTTGTGTACTCACTCAGTCCAATAACGCTGACACCGATAACTGTGGTAAACCAAAGTTCCGGACACCGCTGCCGCTGAGAGGGAGCACGCCTGGATTCCGTGCCCATTGGTACTGCCTGTTAGTCTGTGACCTTTACCTTAGCACCTAGTTTTCTGGTTGGTCCCTTGAGTATAAAACTAATTGGGTCCCGCTCACCAGTATGGCTAACTGGGTGAGCTTGCTCTCAGGGTTCACGCTTGGGATTTTCTGGACCGTGCAGTGGGAAAGTCCTATCCCCCTCATTGTGCTAGCACCCAGATTTTGGAGCGGGTGAAGAACAGATCTTGAAGGCTCTGTCCTCGTCGGGTAAATTGTCAGGACGCCTGACTCTCCTTCCTGACCTAGGGTCTACATACTCCGTTGTGCCCTGGCCCCTCCCCGGTGATGGCACAAGGCCGCCGGCTGTCCTCCTCGACATTCCGTGCCCCTTGTCACGATCCCCTGCGATTGTGGTCCAGCTCCTACCAGGCCCAGACCAACGTCTGCCACCTAGTAATTCACGGAGCCCAGCTCCTGACCTCTCCTCTCGAGAGTCACCACTCTACTGACTGTCTCCTAACACTCCTGACCTCCCCTTAACCAACCCCCCAAGTGGGTGACCCTATTCCACTCAGGCCGTCCACTGGTGGGTGTGGTGCAGAGTGTTCCTAAGATTTTGATTAGCTTCTTCTTGTCAACACCAAAGGTCAGCGACCTGTAACCAAGGAGGAGGTAGATATTGTACAGAAGGGCAAATTGTACAATACCCTGTGACGACCCGATAGGCCAGGGCGTCACACATGCATGCGCACTGATCAGACCACAATGATATATGACAATGCTGGAACTATAATATCATACCAGGATAACAACAGTAAGCTTTAGAAATATAGCTCTACATATATTTTCACCAGAACATACTAGATATATTAGATTTATATAAGTTCAATACAAAAATATAGATTATAATACAAGGATAAACTTTGCTAATTCCAATGGATCAGTCACCTATACCATTACGCACAGTATTACATGCACTACTGTAGCAGTCATTTATTATGCTACATGTGCCTGTGGAAAAATTTAAGTAGGTCTCACAACTCGAGCCTTGAAAGTACATGTTGGGGACATTATAGCAGCGGAAAAAGAAAAAGATGTGGAGTCACTTAAGACTATTCCAAAACATTTAAAAAGTTCCATCACTGTGACTCCACTCTCTTACGGATCCGTGGAATTGATCGTATTATCACATACATGCGGGGAGGTAACATAGCACAAAAACTCTCACAATGTGAGAGTCATTGGATTTGGACTTTGGATATGGTCGATCCAAAAGGTTTAAATGAAAATTTAAGTTTTGCACGCTTTTTATAATCCTTACATTACCTTTGGTTTTAGTTAATATCTGTATATAATATATTTAGTCGGATTAGTCTCCAATTTTTTGTTGACATATAGGAATTAATTTCAAGTTTTTAATTTAACCAAGCAGCTTGCCTATTGTGTTGTAGACCATCCCAGCCTTGTGCAGGTCTACAATTTTGTCCCTGGTGTCCTTAGCCAGCTCTTTGGTCTTAGCCATGGTGAAGAGGTTGGCATGAGATTGAGTGTGTGGACACGTGTCTTCTATACAGGTAACAAGTTGAAACAGCTGCTATTAATACAGTTAATGCATGCAGAGTACGAGGGCTTCTTAAAGAATATATAACAGGTCTGTGAGAGCCAGAATTCTTGCTGGTTGGTAGGTGATCAAATACTTATTTCATGCAATAAAATGCAAATTAATTATTTAAAAATCATACAATGTGATTTTCTGGATCTTGTTTTGGGTGGGATGGGGGATTCTGTCTGTCACAGTTGAAGTGTAGCTACCATAAAAATTAGAGACCTCTCCATCCTTTTATAGGTGGGAAAACTGGCAAAATCGGCAGTGTATGAAAAACTTATTCTCCCCAATGTATCTACTGACTACCTGTTCGCCTTACCTCTTTGTCTTTATCTGCTACCTTCCTGGAATTCTGACCTTGGACCACAATCAGAGTTTACCTTTGTCTTACCCCTTTGGTTTTCACGAGCCCTCCTGATATTTGACCCCCTCAGACCTCTCAACTACCCAGCCTCACAGCTAGCACAAGTAGTAACTCAGCGTGATATTACAACTTGCCTAACTTTTTTCTCTCACTTTCACCAGCATGCATCCAATTCACATGCTTTGTGATTAGGTGGTGAATCTGACACAAATTATGTAGCAGGATCTGACTATGGAATATTGGAATCTTGAATTGTAATCACAGTTTCAGGGACAGGTTCCTAGTTTGATGAATGCTCCCTATAGCTCTCCGATGCCAGCTGTGACTGCGATATCTACACCGCCCAACGAACCTATAGTGGCCCTTTGAAAACTTTTAAGGTGAAAAAATGCCAGTTTAGAGGATTCAATTAGAACTGTAAATTAGTTTTTACTCTACAACCGCGGTGTTCAAAGGGCGAATCCCAGTGGGTAGGAACAATATGTCCATCCTGCATGTGGCCCTCAGATCTTGACTTTTTCTTTAGTTCCCCAGGCACCAGAATGGATTTCTGTCTGTGCCTTTTTTGATGCCTTAGGTGTAATTTATGATGAACCTAACATAATCCAGGTCGCTGAGGCAAAGATCATGAACTTGACACGGGATCCGCAACACTGAGGATTATTGTACCGAATTCCAGCAATGGTTAACGGAGGTTAAATGTAACTATTCAGCTCTCAGCTGTCGATTCCACAGGGGCCTTTCTAAAACTCTTACAGGTGTTGTCCACTGTGAACAAAATCCATTCTAATTTGACATGTTTCCCTCAGGTAAAATAATAACGTCTGTACACCTCTCCCATACTGGTGCCCTTCCAGTGGTGCCGTGGCTCACGTGATGTTGAGCCCCGCGTCCAATCAGCGACGGCTTCTCTCTCCTCTCATTCGGACCAAACAAGTTAATGAACACTGCTAGAATGGCACCAGTACAGGAGGGGACTATAGACTTTATTATTTTACCAGGGGGAAACATGTGGAATCAGAAGATGTTGGCCTAGTACTAGACTTTTTTTCCTTCAAGAACCATTCATTGCCACATGCTTTCATTGACTGCAGGTCTGCAGCAATTGTTATTGATTTAGGACTAGTTCAGAGATTAGCATTAGGGACATTTAGTCTGGAAAAAAAATATTCAGATTTTTGCTATTACAATGCTGCCTCAGAATCTTTTCAGATTTGTAATGGTGAATTTCACGCTCCAAGCGGGAGCCCTTCACTCTGAATTCATTTCCTGTTTTAAATTATATAATTTATCTGCTGGGGTAGTTTAGGACTTCCATAGATACTTATTCATAATCCTCTTCTTGATTATGTTCAGAAGGAGATTAAAGGTAATCTGTAACCAGGATTTTGCAATGTAAGCTGAGGACAGCATGCTGCAAGGGTTAAAAAAGTAACTGTGCTTCTCTTAGCTGTGTCTGAGCTATTGTTTATGTAAAATAAAGGTTTTATTACTTGGTGATTAACATTGGCATAGCTAGCTTGCATGCCATGTTGTCCAGCACACACCTGCTATAATTGACATCTCAGTCAATGCACAATCTCTATTCAAAGCCTGGTGTTGGTAGAGAAGTTCAATCAGCTCTGGTGTTTTCCTGGATCTAAATTCTGTGATTGTGTGAGAACTGCTCCACCCAGTAACCTAAGTTAAATATGGTTAGTTTCAGAATCTCTTTGCTTACAATATGCTGCTCTCAGATGAAGTAGCAAAAACCAGCCTTGCAGATTATCTTTGCGTGGAGTCCCAATTGTCATAAGAAGCGTTTAAAGTCTGCATAAATATGCTCCGCTGGTCTGGAGGGTCTGCCGGGGTACCTCAAAGACTTCAGAGATGTGTTCTTGGAAAATAGAGGTGGAGATTTTTCCTCCCCATCATCCCTATGATTGTGCTATTAATTGTGTCCCTAATGTCAAATTACCTAAAGCTCACCTTTATAATTTGTCTGGGCCAGATTGCACCACCATGTGAGCAAAAAGTTACAAAAAGGTCATATCTGTTCTAATTCCTCTCCTGTACCTGCTGGATTTTCATTTGTGAAAAAGAAAGTGGTAACCTCTGTCCTTGCTTTGATTTGTGAGAACTGAACAAAATCACAGTGAAGCATACATACTCGCTTCCATCTCATCCCAGACTTTTATAATCAGCTTACAGGAGTGAAGTGGTTATCTAAGCTAGACTTTAGAAGAGCTTACAATTTGATATGCATCAAAAAGGGTGATGAGTGGAAAAAAGTGTTTCTTACATCTGATGGTTTATTAAAAAATATATGCATGCCATTTGAGTTAACCAATGAACCAGCAGTTTTCACATTTTTTTTTATAAATGACATCTTTTCTGAACGCATTGAGTGATTTGTCGTGATTTACCTTGATGACATTTTAGTTTTTTCTCCTGATTTGGTTTCTCACCAGGAATATGTTCCTATAGTATTACAAAACTTGAGGGTGAATTCTTTGATTGCTAAAATTGAGAAATGCATTCCTGGGGTTCATTTGATCAGCCGATGAGTTTAAGATAAATCCTGAGAAGGTGCAGGCCATAATAGATTGGGTTCAACTGGGTGATCTGAAGGAGCTGCAACGATTTCTAGGATCTGCCAACTATTATCGAAAATTCATTAGAGGTTTTTCCCAGCTTGTTAAACCTTTTAATGACTTCACACGTAAGAGGGCAGATTTCAAGGTTTAGTCACCAAATGCTATTGGGACTTTTGAAAAATTGAAAGAATGTTTCAGGTCTGCTGCTGTGTTCTATTCCAACTTGACCTCCAAGTTCATTGTGGAGGTGGATGCTTCGGAGGTCAGGTTAGGGGCTGTTTTATCTCAGGGTTACAATACTCAAAAGAAATTGCACATGGCCTCAAATTGGTCTATTTTTTTTTGTCTGATGAAAAATTATAATGTGGGGAATCGTGAGTTACTCACCATCAAATTAGCCTTTGAGAAAAGGAGGCATTTTTTTGGAGAATGCAGATCATCAACTTATTGTGGTCACCATCCATAAGAATTTAGCTTACCGTATTTTTCAGTTTACACTCCTCACAAAAAGTTAGGGATAAAGTTCCTGCTGCAGTGATATTTTATCATGAAAGTCGGTCATTTAAGTAGAAGAATTCAATGATGGTTTCCTCATCTCAAACATTTTATTGTAACAAAAGTCACAATAGAAGCGGAGGGGCGGAGATGAGCGGGATGTACATCCCGCCCACCTCCTTCTTTCCGCATTGCCGGTGGATGCAGGTAAGGAGATGTTCGTTGTTCCTGCGGTGTCACACACAGCGATGAGTGCTGCCGCAGGAACGACGAACAACATCGTACCTGAGGAAGCAGCGATATTAAGGAAAGGAGCGACGTGTCAACGATCCCCGTTTTTGAACGATTTTGCGATCGTTGATCGTCGCTCCTTGGTGTCACACTCTGCAATGTTGCTACCAGCGCCGGATTTGTGTCACTAACGACGTGACCCCGACGATATATCGGTAGCGATGTCGCAGCGTGTAAAGCACCCTTAACTCCTAGACAGGCCAGATAGTCCTTGTTTTTCACCAATTTTTTTTTTTTTATCACATTCAGGTCAGGGTCCAAGAGAGTGAAAGCTGACCCTTTATCATACAGTTTTAATTCAGTTTCTCCTGAAAAACCTCCATCCTCCATTCTTCCTAAGGGCATTGTAATTTCTGCTGTATCTTTGGAGTCAGAAGCGGAGATTCGTAAAGGCCAGTTGTTGGCCCCTTAAGCCACTCCATGATTCAAATTATTTGTATCGGTGTACCTAAGGTTGCGGCTGTTACAAGAGTTTCAGGATTTTATCTTGAGTGGATAACTGGGGTTACGGGTACTCAGAGAGCTTGTGAAGTTTGTAGACGCGCTAAGACTGCTGTAACCGGCTGGCCAGGAAAGTGGCTCCAATGCCAATTCAATGTCAGAGTTACCTAATGCAGAGACACTCTCCAGGTTGTTTATTTGTCATGTTGTGAGACTTCATGAAATTACTCTTAACATTGTGTCGGATATGGAAGTGCAATTTGTCTCCAAATTTGGGAGAGTCTTTTGTAAGAAACTGGGGATTGACTTGTCATATTCTTTTGCCTACAACCCTGAAACCAACGTTCAGACAGAAAGGACAAATCAAGCTTTTGAGCAAATTTGGAGGAGTTTTGTTGTGGGTCCGTAGGAGGACTGGTCTTCCGTTTATATCTTTTGCAGAGTTCGCTTTTAACAGCTGGATTAATCAGGCCACAGGTTTGGTTATCATCCAAGCACATTTAACTTAAGGCCCATTTACACACAGCGACATCGCTAGCGATGTCGCTGCTGATCGCACCCGCCTCCATCGTTTGTGCGTCACTGGCAAATCGCTGCCCATTGCGCACAATATCGTTAGTCCCCGTAACACATACCTGCCTAGCGACGTCGCTGTGGCCGGCGAACTGCCTCTTTTCTAAGGGGGCAGTTCGTGCGGCGTCACAGCGACGTCACAGACCAGGCGGCCAATAGAAGCGGAGGGACGGAGAGCAGCCGAAGGAAAGACACGCCCACCTTGTTGCTGGAGGACGCAGATACGGTGTTGTTCGTCGTTCCTGGGGTGTCACACGTAGCGATGTGTGCTGCCTCAGGAACGACGAACAACCTGCGTCCAGCACGAGCAACGATATTATGACAATGAATGACGTGTCAACGATCAGCGATTAGGTGAGTAATTTTGATAGCGGTCGTTCGTATGTTTCACACGCAACGACGTCGCTAACAAGGCCGGATGTGCGTCACGAATTCCGTGACCCCAACGACATCTCGTTAGCGATGTCGTTGCGTGTAAATGGGCCTTAAGGCTACATTCACATGACCGTTCCGTTTTTACGGTCTGCAAAACAGTCCGTTTTTTTCACGGATGCATCCGTGTGGCATCCGTTGTGTTCCGTATACGGGCCGTGTGGCATCCGTGTGCCTTCTATTTTTTTTGCGGACCATAAACCACAGAAGCAGCTAGGTAAATAGAGGGATAGCTAGATAGAGAGATAGATAAAGGGATAAATAGAGGGATGAATGAATGACTAGAGAGATAGATAGAGGGATAGCTAGAGGGATAGATAGATAATAGATGAGAAAGACATATAATGTCTCACTCCCCAACAATTTGTAATCTTGCACCCTTTAGTGCCTTTCATGCGGTACTAAAGGGTGCTTAGCCTTGTATTTAGCCAAAAAATAAATAATTTAACAAAACGACGTGGGGTCCCCATATTTTTTGTAGGCAGCTCAGGTAAAGCAGACAGCTGCAGCCTGCAGACCACAGCTGGCATCTTCACCTTGGCTAGTAATCCAAAACAGAGGGCACCCCACGCTGTTATTTTAAATTAAATAAATAATTTAAAACAAAAATGTGCGGTCCCCCCAAATTGGACCACCAGCCAAGGTAAAGCAGACAGCTGTGGTCTGGTATTCTCAGAGTTGGGAGGTCCGCGGTTCTTGAACCCTCCACAGCCTAATAATAGCAAGCCGCAGTCGCCCCAGAAGTAGCGCCTCCATTAGATGTGCCAATCCTGGTGCTTTTCCCCAGCTCATCCCAATGCCCTGGTGCATTGGCAAACGGCGTAATATATGGGGTTGATACCAGATGTGTAATGTCACCTGGCATCAAGCCCTGGGGTTACTGATGTCATGGTGTCTATCAGATACCTGATATTAGTAACCCAGTCATTAATTAAAAAAAAAATAGATGACAAACAAATTTTTATTTGAAAAAAAAACTCCCCAACACATTCTCTCTTTCACCAATTTATTGGAAAGAAAAAACACATCCGGGTCCAGCATAATCCAATAAGGGGGCCCCACGACGATCCATACTCACTGTCCCAGTCAGTGAAGAACAGAATGTTCCCCATTGACTGGGAGAGCTGTGCAGTGACCTGAGCTAACATCATGAGGTCAGCCCAGGTCATTGCAGGGCATGAGCAGCGCTGACTTCAGGAGGATAGCGAGGTGCATTTTGCTGCGGTGATGGAAGCCGCTGCACTACTGACATCAGCGCTGGACACTGATTTCTATGCCCGCCGCATTCTCAGATCACCTCTCGCTAGCGGCCCGTGACGTCACCGCTTTTCACAGTCTCAGGCCGCCCTCGAGAAGTGATGTGAGAACGCGGCGGTCAGTGACAAGCGCTGACATCAGGAGTGCAGGAGTTCATCACCGCAGGTAATGAACTTTACTAATATGACGGCAATGCTCATCATCCCTGCGGCTGCTCGCACTAGTGCCGGCATATGCTGACATTGCAGTGCGGGCATATGCGGACACATTGCAGTGCGGTTATATGCGGACACACTGCAGTGCGGGCAAATGCTGACACACTGCAGTGCAAGCAACCGCGGGGCTGGCGGGGAGCGGGACACAGACTGCACGGGCACCCGACGGAGGTCACATGGAAGTGCTTCCATGTGGCTTCTGGGGATTTTGTGGGCCCATTGACTTGCATTGAGTCACGGTCAGTTATTACGGAACAGAATAGGACGTGTTCCATAATAACGGAACGGACATTCGGCATTCAATGTGTTTTTTTGTAAGATCGGATTCACACGGAAGTGCTACCGTGTGCCATCCGATCCTACACAAAAGGCATTGAAAAGATGGTCCTGTCCGTGGGTCCGCAAAAAAACAGGAACTGAACAGGACAGACGGAACGGTCCTGTGAATGAGCCCTTAAAGTACCATCAGTGAAGTTGGGTTTGAAGTTCATTGGTCCCTATGAGATTCTGTGTTTAATCCGGTGGCTTTTAGGTTGAAATTTCCTCATTCTCTTCACATCCCAAACGTTCTCCATAGATCTCTATTAAAGGAGCTTGTGCCATCAATCGTATCTCCCTTGTCTTTGCCCTCCCGTATCATTCCATGGAAGTCTTGAGTACTTGTACTTGTACAGAGGATTGTGGATTCTCTGATGGTTGAAAATAGCCTCCAGTATTTTGTTATTGGAAGGAACATAGACCTGAGGAGAAACCTTGGGTTCCACCTTAAGATGCGAAGGCCAATCATTTGGTCAGGGCCTTCCATTCAAGGTTTCTTGGGAAACCTGGGGGTCTGTTGGCCCCCTCCTTGAAAAGAGGGAACTGTCACAAATCAGACACTCTCTGTGTTATAAGAACACTGTGAGTGACAGCTCAGACACCTAATAGATGGCAGGGGTGTGCTGAGCTGTCAAGATTCTGAGTAACAACAAAGCTGCCCAATCTGGGACTGGAACAGGCTGGGTTATTCCCATGCAAATTTAGGATTGCCTTGCGGCCTTATTACTGTCTGGGGCTGCTGGACTTCCTCCAGGTGTCACCCTTTAGGGTCATTACTTGGTTATTTAGCTGGCTGGCAGTGGTCAGATCACTGCCATTTGTAGCTTTAAGCTTGGTGGTGTTTGCTTGCCTTGTTCTTGTGCTCAGTCTCTAATCAATTGGTGCCCAACCTTTGAGCTATCTCCTGAGTACCCCTTTGCCTTTATCCCCTACCTTCCTGGAATTCTGACCTTGGATCATGACCTGCCTACTCCATTGTCTGATGCCTTTAGTCATTACAAGCCCTCCTGGTATCTGACCCCAGACCTCTTAACTACCCAGCCTCATGACTAGCCCATAAGTAGTGACTCAGCTTCATACCAACACCATCAAACAGGCCGGATTTATTCTACAGTAGGACAATGACCACAAATACATAGGCAAGAGCTTTTAGAACTATCTTCAGTGTAAAGAACAAGGAGACCAAGAAGTGATGATAGAGCCCTGATCTCAAAATGATCAAGTCTGCCTGGAATTACATGAAGAAACAGAAGGATTTGTACAAGCGACATCCACAAAAGATCTGTAGCTAGTTTTCTAAGATATTTGGAACAATCTCCTCGCCGAATTCCTTCAAAAATTGTGTCCAAGTGTACTGAGAAAAATTGATCTTTTGATTCTATTTTGAAGGTAAATGGTCAGTTCCATCAAATATTCATGTGATTTAGATTTCTCTTTTGTTCACTCACTTTCCATTTTGTTAATTTATAAAACAAACTTAACACTTCTGTTTTTTAAATCATTCTTACTTTGCAGCATTTTTCCAAACCTACCTAAAACTTTTGCAGAGTGCTATATAGAAATATAAAATATTTTACCCAGATGGAGGATAGAAAGGTGTAAAATTTGGATTTTATTTGCTTTTTGATAATTCTCGACGGTTATAACATTTATTTATTAGTAACTGCATACATTTCCTAAAAATCACATGACTATTTTCCCTTTCTTATGTACTCTGTGACTTTTACTTTGATTTTAGTGGTTTCTTGATGAATTTGTCAAAAAGAAAATAGGTACTTACATGAGAGATTTCTATTATGTTTATCAAAATGTGATTTGTGAGTAAAGTTTCTGGACATGAAAATGGCTTCCTCCCTATATGAGTTCTCTGATGTGCAATAAGACCTGCTTTATTTGCTTCATTTACTACATTTGTACATCAAAATATTGTTTTCACTATGTGAATTCTCTGATGTGAGCGAAGATGTGATCTTCTATAAAAACATTTCCCACATTCTGCACATGAAAATGGTTTCTCACCTGTATGAATTCTCTGATGTGAGCGAAGATGTGATTTATCATAAAAACATTTCCCACATTCTGAACATGAAAATGGTTTCTCCCCTGTGTGAATTCTCTGATGTTTAACAAGATCTCCTTTTTGTGTAAAACATTTTTCACATTCTGAACATGAAAATGGTCTCTCCCCTGTATGAATTCTCTGATGCTTAACAAAATTTCCTTTCTGTGTAAAACATTTCCCACATTCAGAACATGAAAATGGCTTCTTCCCTGTGTGAATTCTCTTATGTATAACCAAATGTGATTTGTTTCTAAAACATCTTCCACATTCTGGACATGAAAATGGTTTCTCCCCTGTGTGAATTCTCTCATGTACAATTAGACTTGATTTATTTGTATAGGGTTTCCCGCATTCTACACATGAATATGTCTCCACCCCCGTGTGACGTCTCTGATGCAAGTTAAGCTGTGATCTCTCATTAAAACATTTCCCACATTCAGAACAAGAAAATGGTTTCTCCACTGTGTGAGTCCTTTGATGTTCAACAACCCTTCTGTTATTTTTACTATGCTCGACAGTCTGTGATGAATCAGAAAGCAGGATTTGTTGAAAAGGAGAAGTTGAAAGCTGTTTAATGTGAAGACTTGGAGGTATATTCTGGATAATGATATGCTCTTCATATGAATCTGGTGTGAGACCTTGATCATCTGATTTAAAATGTGAAAATAACAGGTATTCCTCTGAGCTTCTGCTATAGCCATCTGCCAATAATAAAATGGATTTTACTTTTCTTCAATAAGAAGGAATATTTGTTAAAATATGTATTGTAAAGCAATTCTATAGAAGCATTTCTAAGCATATTGTAATAAATATCAATTGAGTAGATGAAACCTGACAACAGTAAATGTCAAAACAGATTATGTTAGGTCACCAGGTTGTGTGCTTTCAATTTTTCACTTTTTAAAAACTTTTTCATAGATTCACGTTTTTTTGTGCCTGTCGCTAACCTTTCCCTTTAAAATGCTTAGTAAAAACTCATGAAGGCACCTGTAAGTCAGTGCTATCTGATGTTCATCGCATACACTCCATATCAGCTACATGCACTCTAAGGGCACAGAAGCCAGACCTTTGGAGTAAGTGCAGTGCTCTCGCAGCATATATATTTCAGTCTTTATTTAAAAAAATAAAAAAATACTTAAGTGTTTGTAGTTTGATTTTGACCTGGCTTGTTACTTGACCTGCTCTCTTTTGTCTACCTTACTGGGACTGGAACTACTACTAGATACCAACAAGATATTGACCCACATGCACCATGATCCACTACAATAATTCATTGTTGTGATCTCTATATATGGTTAGTATACAACTGTCACACAGAGTTTCGCACAAACTTTGCCGACTTTCATGGCAGCATCAGGCTTTGTTTACATTGCAAATTCTGGCACGTTGCCGGATTGTTTCTCTGTCCAACACAGGCAGACTCTGATGTTTACCTACTGTGTACTCAGTCATTGTCAGGCTAGCAAGAGTTAACCTCTGATAGCCTGCTTGTTAGGCTCCTTTGATCACATGTTGTGAGGAAGCCAATCACATCTGCTCCTCTCATATTTAAGATGGATGAAATCGCCTACCTATGCCAGCTATAGGTTATACTGTGTTTGTGTGTGTTGTAGTGTCCTAGATTATCTGGAAAGTGTTGGTTTTTGTCTGGAGTGCTTATGGTGTTTAACAGTCATCCTGCTTCCTCCATGCTTTTGTTTTCCTCATCTTTCATTGTCTTATACCTGTGTGAGCAGGTGCTGTGTGACAGAGTTTTGGTTTCCCCTGTCTGTCTATTTTGTGGGTTTAATCTCACTCCTGTTGAGGTCCCCCTGGGTGACTGGGTATCAGATCAGGGCTGCTCAGGAGCAGGGCCAGGAAGGAGACTCAGGCATCGCCACCTTTAGGGGTATCCCTGAGACTAGGGATAGCATAGAGCCTACTTAGCCTGAGGGTCAGCTTAGGAGTCCTTGTTTCCTGCTATCTCCATAGTCAACATGAGAACAACGCTTTTGCAGCAGTACTTGATCTAACCTTCTGTGCTTACCTATGGCTCATGCACCTTATTTTTTTAGACAGTTACATTGACTTTTGGTTTGCACTGGCACCTTAAAGGCTGCTTTCACACTACGTTTTTTTAACATGCGTCCTGAGCGGTTTTTTTGCTGCAAAAGGGCATCCAGTACAAATGCGTTTTAATTTCAATGCATTTGCAATGGACATGCGTCAACATGCAATGACATGCGTTTGCATTCAGTATAGTGAGGATCAAGCGAGTTGCAGTATTTTAACATTTTTCAAAAACGCTACTTGTAGCGTTTTTGAGCTGCGTCCAAATACTGTTTGCCACTGAATCCTGACTATACTGCACGCAAACGCATGTGAATGCTGAAATGCTGATAGAGAGGATCCTGTTGGGAAGAAGCCAGCCTAGCGTGCTCACAGAGTCTCTCTCTGTCGGTCCGTCTCTCTGTCGATCGGTCTCTCTCTCTCTCGGTCTCTCCCTCTGACTCCCTCTCTCATGCTCACCGATCACTGACTGATCACCGGCGTGGCGCTGCACGGTTGTCACAATGCTCCGGCGGATTCTCCTCTTTTGAAAATGCCAGCTGCTCATTATTTCATCTCGTATTTACTGGTTCCCCCGCCCACCGGCGCCTATGATTGGTTACAGTCAGACACGCCCCATGCTGAGTGACAGCTGTCTCACTGCAACCAATCACAGCCGCCGGTGGGCGGGTCTATATCGTCCAGTACAATAAATAAATAATTAAAAAGAAAACGGCGTGTGGTCCCCCCCAATTTTGATACCAGCCAAGATAAAGCCACACAGCTGAAGGCTGGTATTCTCAGGATGGGGAGCCGCACGTTATGGGGAGCCCTCCAGCCTAAAAATATCATTCAGCAGCCGCCCGGAATTGCGACATTAGTTAGATGCGACAGAGTCGGGACTCTACCCGGCTCATCCTGAATTGCCCTGGTGCGGTGGCAATCGGGATAATAAGGAGTTAATGGCAGCCCATAGCTGCCACTAAGTCCTAGGTTATTCATGGCAGGTGTCTATGAGACACCCCAATGATTAACCTGTAAGGGAAAGTAAATAAACACAAATACTGAAAAATCCTTTATTTGGAATAAAAGACAAAAAAACCCACCCTCTTTCACCACTTTATTAAAATCCCCAAATACCCCTCCAGGTCCGGCATAATCCACAGAGGTCCCACGATGCTTCCAGCTCTGCTACATAGGAAGCTGACAGGAGCGGCCGTAGAACACCGCCGCTCCTGTGAGCTCCACAGAGCAACTGAAGTGAGTGGCGCTATCAGCAGTGACGTCACTCAGGTAGTGCTGGGGTGTGTGCGGTGATGATGGGGGCGGTAGTGTTTGCGTGTGTGCGGTGATGGGAATGGTAGTGCCTGCGGTGATGATGGGGGTGGTATTGCCGATGTGTGCGGTGATGATGGGGATGGTAGTGCCTACGTGTGTGCAGTGATGATGGGGGTGGTATTGCCGATGTGTGCGGTGATGATGGGGATGGTAGTGCCTACGTGTGTGCGGTGATGATGGGGTCGGTAGTGCCGGTGTGCGGTGATCATGGGGGCGGTAGTGCCGGTGTGTTCAGTGATGATGGGGGTGGTAGTGTCTCTCTCTCTCTCTTTTTCTCTCTCTCTCTCTTTCTCCATCTGAATTTCCAGTCTATCACATTCAGTTCCCCTCACTCCCGATCACGTGACTCCAATACCCAGCCATAATTTCAAGTGACAGGATCCTGTAAAATAACACATGCGTTTGCATGCGTTTCTCTTTGGAAAAACAGGATCCACTTTTGCAGCAAAAAAATGTTCAAGACGCATGTTAAAAAAACGTAGTGTGAAAGCAGCCAAAGTTATATTTATAACCTGTTACAACTAGCTGTAGCCTAGACAGGTCAATCAGCGTATAGCATACAAATCAATTCACACTGCAGGACAGTGCTGTACAGTTGCATTGAACTTCTTGTTTACACTTAGCACTTTTGGCTTTATACAATAAGCTGCTGTGTTTCTCTGAAAATAAGACAGGGTCATACTATTTTTCTGCTCCAAAAGATGGGCTACGGCTTATTTTCACAGGATGTCTTAATTATTTTTCCATGAACAGCAATCCACGTTTATTCTCGAACAAAAAAAAAACATTTAGTCAAAATATAGTCATATCGGATTCTGGAACATCCAGATAACTCTCCAAACCCTGTGTGGAACAAATGTGTGTAAGTATCTATCCATCCATCCATCTATGACACACACACACACACACACACACACACACACACACACACACACACACACACACACACACACACACACACACACACACACACACACACACACACACACACACACACACGCCTGCAATTAAGAGAACTTTGGCCACATGACTTGTATCAAAGGTCCTTAAGCATTCTTATCAGGATATAAATGCTGGGGCCCCTAGGAGAATGGGGACCCTGTGAAATCGTACAGTTTGCGCTCCCTTCTCCCTAATGCCAGTTCTGTGTACCAGCCTGTCTCCTTTGTCCTTTTAGACTACTGCAATTAACCCCTTCACAACTGGCCGATTTGGCGCTTTCCGCTTTTTTTTTCGCCACCCTTCTTCCAAGAGCCGTAACTTTATTTTTCCATCAAGCTTGCCATATGACGGCTAATTTTTTGCGGAACAAGTTGTACTTTTAAATTAAACCATTAGTTTTACCATACAGTGTATGAGAAAAAAAATTGTGAAAAAAAAAGTGCGATTTGCATGATTGTTTTTGAGATATTGTATTTACTGTGTTCACTATATGGTAAAAATGATGTGTTGGTGTGATTAAAAAAAAAATCACAAGTTAAAGTCCAAAGAAAGTGGCGCATGTTTTGCGCCATTTTACAAGACCCATAGCATTCTCATTTTTAGGGATCTGGGGCTCAGTGACGGCTTATTTTTTTACGTCTCAAACTGACGTTTTTAATGGTACTATTTTTGCGCAGATGCTACGTTTTGATCTCCTGTTATTACATTTTGCACAAAATTTGTGGCGTAATGTTAGTGTTTGGAATTTGTTGCTGCTACGCTGTTTACCGATCAGATTAATTTATTGTATATTTTGATAGATCGGGCATTTCTGAAAGTGGCGATACCAAATGTGTGTATTTTTTTAAACCATTTAACTTTCAGTGGGACCTACTGTATACTCACCCATCCCTTGTAGACTGTGAGCCCTCGCAGGCAGGGACCTCTATCCTCCTGTACCTGTCTGTGTCTTGTATTGTTTATGATTTTTGTACTTGTCCCTATTATGTATACCCCTTTCACATGTAAAGCGCCATGGAATTGATGGCACTATAATAAATAATAATAATAATAATTTGAACTATTAGATTTTTTCTTTTTCTTATTTTACTAGTCCCCCTAGGGGACCATAAGGATCAGCAGTCTGATTGCTCATTCATTTCTGTTGATCACCACTACATCGCTGTGAACATCTGAAATGATCATTTCCTGTCTCACACAGTACTCGGTCGGGTGAAACAGGAAGTGAGTCATGTAAGCTACAGGCGTCATCACATGACCCTGTGCTACCAAGATAACCATCGGATCCATGTGATCATGTCACGTTATTTCCGTTGTCGGATGGTGAATAAACGTATGCTGCTACAGCTATTATAATGCCGCTGTCACCTGTCACAGTTTGACAGCAGCATTTAAGGGGTTAACAGGTACGGGTGGATCGCGGATCTGCTCATACCTGGTAGGCACACATGTCAGCTGTACAAATCAGCTGACATGTGCGCGGATCCCCGTTCGGCTGCTCGGGGGGGAATTAACACTATGACCGCAAGGACGTAATTTTTTGGCCCGCAGTCGTTAAGGGTTAAGAGGCCTTTGGTCACAGGACTTTGAAGGACAGAAACAATCTTAACCTTGGAAAACAAATGTTGGGGTCAATAAGAGAGTAGGGGTCTTGAGAAATTGCGCAGTTTGACACCCTCTAATGCCGGCACTGACTGAAACTAGGTTTTATTTTTGTAGTAGGGCTTATATTTATTTAATCTGTTGCAATTTAAATAATTTTTGGGGCATATACATGTATATCGTATAAATCAATTTATACTGCTGAATAGTGTATGACCACATACAAGTGCATCTCAATAAATTAGAATATAATCAAAAAGTTAATTTCAGTAATTCAATACAAAAAGGGAAACATATTATATAGAGTCATTACAAACAGACTGATCCATTTCAAGTGCTTATTTCTGTTAATGTTGTTGATTGTGGCTTACAGCGAATGAAAACCAAAAAGTCATTATCTCAGAAAATTAGAATAATTACCACAAAACACCTGCAAGGCTTCCTAAGTGTTTAAAATGGTCCTTTGGTCTGGTTCAGTAGGTTACACAATCATGGGGAAGACTGCTGACTTGACAGATGTCCAGAAGGCAGTCATTGAGACACTCCACAAGGAGGGTAAGTTACAAAAGGTGCTAAAGAAGCTGGCTGTTCATAGAGTGTTGTATCCAAGCATATTAATGGACAGTTGAGTGGAAGGAAAAAGCGTGGAAGGAAAAGGTGCACAAGTAATCGGGATAACCTCGCCTTGATAGGATTGTTAAGAAAGGGACATTCACAAAGAGTGGACGGCTACTGAAATCAGTGCTTCAAAAGCCACCACACACAAACCTATCCAGGACATGGGCTACAAGTGTCACATTCCTTTTGTGAAGCCACGCATGACCAATAGACAATGCCAGACTAGGCCAAGGAGAAAAAGAACTGGACTGTTGCTCAGTGGCCCAAGGTGTTGTTTTCAGATGAAAGTAAATTTTGCATTTCATTTGGAAATCGCGGTCCCAAAGTCGGGAGGAAGAGTGGAGAGGCCACAATTCAAGCTGCTTGAGGTCTAGTGTGAGGTTTCCACAAGCAGTGATGGTTTGACGGAACAATGTCATCTGCTGGTGTAGGTCCACTGTGTTTTATCAAGACCAAAGTCAGCATAGCCATCTACTAGGAAGAACTCTTCATGCTTCACTTTGTCGACAAACTTTTAGGAGATGGAAATTTCATTTTACATCAGGACTTGGCACCTGTCCACACTGCCAAAAGTACCAATACCTGGTTTAATAACCACAGTATTACTGTGCTTGATTGGCCAGCAAACCAATCTGACCTAAACCCCATAGAGAATCTATGGGGTATTGTTAAGAGGAAGATGAGAGACACCAGACCCAACAATGCAGATGAGCTGAAGGCTGCTATCAAAACAACCTAGGTTTCCTTAACACCTCAGCAGTGCCACAGGCTGATCGCCTCCATGCCATGCCGCATTGATGCGGTAATTCATGCAAAAGGAGCCCCGACCAAGTATTGAGGCATTTACTGTACAGACTTTTCAGTAGGCGACAACATTTCTGAGTTTAAAATCATTTTTTCAGTTGGCCTTATATAATATTCTAGTTTTCTAAGATAATGACTTTTGAGTTTTCATTGGCTGTAAGCCATAATCATCAACATTAAAAGAAATAAACACATGAAATAGATCACTCTGTGTGTAATGACTCTATATATGTATTTGTATTTCCCTTTTTGTATTGAATTACTGAAATAAATTAACTTTTTCATGATATTCTAATTTATTGAGATGCACTTGTAATTTCTTATATACTCATATTAAAAATTCCCTAACTACGCTAAGAGCTATTATCTTTTTTTTCCCATTTGTGTGATGATGGTTAGCTTGAGAATCCCACTGCATGATGGGATACACAAATTAAGTGTCATGAGGGGGCAGAGGCTTCGGTCACTACCACAGACCCTGTCTCCTCCCTGAAACGAAGCATCATCAGTGACACTTGTTTCCGGGGCTGTGCTTGTCCCTGCTGTGACCTTCCCTGCAAGCTGTGCGTTGTGTGTTCTGTACAGTGACAGCATCCACTCTGTTGTCTGCTCAGATCAGTAATAATCAGCCAGCAACAGAGTGGTGTCAGAATACCTGGCATGCAGGAGACCAATGATTTCAAAAGCATGGGTTGAGCTAGTCTCCTGCTCATTGGGTGTGCTAACACTGCTCTGTTGCCAGCTGATTACTACTGATCTGAGTCAACAACAGAGGTGATGCCGTCACTGTGCTGATCGCGCAAAGCAGGGACCAAGTCCAGGCTTTGAAACAAGTGTCACTGATGATGTTTCCCTTCAGGGAGGGGTCAGGGGCTACAGCCTCCGCCCCCTGTTCACACCTCGTTTTAAGTATTCCAGCATACACTGGAATTCTCAAATGAAGTCACCACACAGGAAATAGGAAAATAAATAGTAGTTAGTGCAGTTTGGGAATAGTAGGGTACTTTTAATACAAGTATATTAGGAAGAAGCTTAATTATAGCACTAAATAGATAGGGATTTAGAATAAAATTTATCTTGTCTTCGGGCCACCTCTTTAAATCTTACGTGGGGATCTAAGCTTTAATCTTATAGGGGCACTCAGAGTTATAGTCAAAGGTGCAGAAGGGCCAGTATTATTTTCTAGGGTATGTACACAGGCCATTAATATTTTCTAGGTGGTAATTTTACCATACAGAGGGCATAAAGGAGGCATTATTAATATGTAAAGAACACAGTGGTGGCATTATTATGTGGGGCAGTTAGAAGAGTCCCGTTATTGTGCCAACCAACCGTTGCAGTAATAGGGACACACATGGCAGCTCTGTATTGGGGAGAAAGCAAGATGAGTAGTTTGTGCAGAACCTCATCAGTGACCTCCATTTCAGGGGCTGAGCTAGTTCCGGCTCTACTGTGCATGCGTGGTTTTAACACAGTAGATTTCTATCACTATGAACTATCCTTCTCAGTGCACAGTCGCAATGAGCTCTCTCTGGACTCTGATCATAAGTGACGAGCAACAGAGCGCACGGTCATTGTACAGTGTAAGTAAAGAATGAGTGAGAAGAGACCAGTACCACCCCAACAAGTAAAGTCACTTTCTGGGCAGTGTTGGTTTCTATTTGCTTGTTTTTCTCCTTATAATGTGCACTGACCAGTGGCGTAACTACCGCGGTCGCAGCGGTCGCGATCGCGACCGGGCCCGGGAGGTTAGGGGCCCGGCGGCCGCCAGGCAGATCAGCAGCCAGCTCCTGTCAGTGTGAGAGGAGCTGCGCTGATCTGTCACAGACCTCGCGGCCGCTATTTGATCCGCTGCCGCTGCAGACACCGGGCCCCCCTGCCTGATGTCAGCGGCGGCACCGGGGCCCCCTGCCTGGTGTCAGCGGCTGCAGAGTCTCCCCCGTCACCACGCACAGTAATGATGAAGCATAGCGCGGCCGGTGCCGCGCTATGCATCACCATTCTCCCCCTGTGCGATGACGTCACTCCCGAGCGACTGCTGTGCTGAGTGCACAGAGTGCAAGAGTGCAGGACAGGAGGACGCCGACCGCAGCACCAGGAGAACGAGCAGCGGGGAAGACAGCAGCGGTGGAAGGAAGAGAGAAGGTGAGTACTTAGTTTTTGGTTTTTTTTAATATAAGTGAGTAAACGGTGGCCAGAGGCTTGGGAAGGCAGTTCTGGGGAAGCTGCATTATTGTATATGGAAGCCTGGAGAGGCTGCTTTATACATGGAGGTCTGAGGAGGCTGCATTATATATGGAGGCCTGGAGAGGCTGCTTTATACATGGAGGCCTGTAGAGGCTGCTTTATACATGGAGGTCTGGGGAGGCTGCATTATATATGGAGGTCTGGGGTGGCTGCATTATTATACATGGAGGCCTGGAGAGGCTGCTTTATACATGGAGGTCTGGGGAAGCTGCATTATTATACATGGAGGCCTGGAGATACTGCATTATACATGGAGGCCTAGAGATACTGCATTATACATGGAGGCCTGAGGCTGGGTGCATTGTTATACATGGAGGCCTGGAGAGGCTGGCTGCTATATTATACATGGAGGCCTGAGGAGGCTGGGTGCATTGTTATACATGGAGGCCTGGAGAGGCTGGCTGCTATATTATACATGGAGGCCTGAGGAGGCTGGGTGCATTGTTATACATGGAGGTGGCCTGGAGAAGCTGGCTGCTACATTATACATGGAGGCCTGAGGAGGCTGGCTGCATTATTATACATGGAGGCGTGGAGAGGCTGGCTGCATTACCTTATACATGGAATATAGGGGTGCCTTATGCATGGAGGAGTATGGGGCTGCATAATGCAATATGAAGTTTTATGGGGTTGCGTTATAATACATATAGGACTATGGGGGCTACATTATAATATATGGAGGACTATGGAGGCTACCTTATACATGGACTATGGGGGTGCATTATAAAACATTGGGGACTATGTAGTGCAGTATAATATATGGAGAACTATGGGGTGACTTATAATATATGGAGAACTATGAGAAATTCATTATAATAATTGGAGGGCTTCTTTATACTTGGAGGATTATGGGGGTGCATTATAATATATGGAGGACTATGTGGTGCAGTATTATATATTGAGTACTATGGGGTGAATTATAATGCATGGAGAACTATGGGAAATGCATTATAATACATGGAGGACTATGGAAGTGTATTCTAATATATGAAGGGTTATGTGGGACCCTTTATACTATTTGGAAGGCTATGTGGGTGCCATTATTGTATTTGGAGAACTATATACAAGGGGGGACAAAGATACAAGCAGGGGATGGGAACGTTTTGTGCTGAGGGAAAAAGGCTCTTTTCCCTCAGCACCCAGCTTTCCCATGCTCTGCTATACATCATGTCTCAGCACCCAGCTTTCCCATGCTCTGATATGGGAAAGCTGGGTGCTGAGGAAAAGATGTATAGCAGAGCATGGGGAAGCAGTGTGCCGAGGACAAGATGGATATCAGAAAATAGGAAAGCTGGGTGCTGATAGAGGGATTTCAGATCATGGGAAATCTGGGTGCTGTGGGTAAGAGCCAAGTGTCAGCATCATTATCCTGTACCCCGAGTGTCAGTGTCATTATCCTGTACCCTAAATGTCAATGTACGTGGAGGGGGGGCCCAGGTCTGAACTTTGCACCGGGGCCCATCAAACTCTAGTTATGCCACTGGCACTGACCATGCACTCTGTGCGGTCACGAGTGTGTAACGTGTGACAGACAGTCATGTGGTTTCTGGCCATAGATGATCACAGCGTCTGGCTGCGCAGAATGCTGCCTGGCTTTCCATTCTTCCTGCTGTCAGTATTCATTGGTATAGGTAGCTTTCCTGCTGGATTTATCTCTCTCCCTTTTGGACCCAGCAGGAGCACAACTTCCACCCAGCTGTCAATTATCAGTATTCACTTGGTCTTTAACCACCCCTTCGTTCCTTTGGACTGTGCTGGTGATATTTAAAGTGGTATCTGTGGTATCATTGCTGAAAACTTTGCTGAAGCTCTACCTACGTCATCTAATGTTAAGTAGTTCATGCTTTTCCCCGTGTGTCCTCTTGTGTCTTCTATAGTTGTTTAGTGGGGTTCATGAAGAGCTCATTCCATCTACTCCTTATTTAGGGCCCAACACTAGGGATACCTAGAGTCAGGTATTCGGCTTGGTGCATAGGTGCAGAACCTATCTAGGGTGGTTAGGGACCCCAGGGACCAGCATTAGATTCAGTCAGGGCTCACCATCTTCTTTTTCCCTAGACACAGGGTTTCCCTTCTGTTTCACCATGCGTTGGTACTTCCCTGTACCTAGCGTGACAGTTGCTAGTCTCAGTCTTTTTGTATCTGCAGATGTGCACCAGAGCATCTCTGTTAACCACATTACCTATCATATATTCTCTCAAGGTAATCATATAAATAGTCACGTGATAAATCAGGTGCTGGGGGCACGCACGACCAATAAACTGCCTGGGGCACTGGATGATCTTACTCTAGCCCTGCAGGTTTCATTTTTACCCATAGAAAATGTGTTAATAAAAAAAGTTTTCAAAACCCATTTAACACAATATAAAACTAATTTACACATAATTGTAGCAGCTAGTGATTAAGTAGAATCTGTGACTTTTCTGCATTTATTGGTCACTACTCACCTAGGTAGTCATATGTAAGATCCTCCTCTTTACACCACTCTTCACCCCTCACATATGTCCCTGTAGTATCAATATGGGTCAGATCTTCCCCCTGAAACAAATATTGTAAGTCACAGACAGATGGAGAAGTCACATCTATGATCAGCTCTAATCTTGCCATCTCCACCGTTCTCATTACACAAGTATAACACATATAATACTGGTGGATAAAACAAGACAGAACACAAGACCTTCACAGCCGTCTACATATCATAGGGAGATTTCATGGCACCTTCTCTCCATCTACCTGATCATCCTGAGGAAAATTGGGATTTTCATGTTTATAGTCCGGAGGAAGAAGAGGACGAGGACATTTCTCTGGTGTTGTCCTCTTACTGGATATAACTGGAGGAAACACATACAGGGACTGAATTCATTCTTTACATACAGATAATTATAGCCTGTGTGTATTTAGCCCTGTCTATTACCTGGTGATGTGAGGGGCTGGGGATCCTCCATCATGACATCCTTGTACAGATCTTTGTGTCCTTCTAAATACTCCCACTCCTCCATGGAGAAATAGACGGTGACATCCTGACACCTTATAGGAACCTGACACATACAATGATACCGTCATCCCCCAATCCCTTCATAGGGTTACTGAATAATAACTCAGCATTCCCAGCAGTGTCACCTCTCCAGTCAGCAGCTCAATCATCTTGTAGGTGAGTTCTAGGATCTTCTGGTCATTGATGTCCTCATGTATCAGGGGGTGAGGTGGAGGCCCCGTGATTGGGCTCAGGGGTCTTCCCCATCCCTCAGACACAGGGTCCTGACAGCGGTCACTAGAGGTCTTCTTCACTACTGTGTAATCCTGGTTATGGAGAGACACATTAATAAATCTCACTACAGACATTTCCAGAGTCCTCACCTCTCCAGTTCTGTCCATCTGTTATTCCCATAGATAAGAATGATGTAATGTGACGTCATCAGAAGCTCTCACCTCTCCAGTAAGCCGGAAGAGGATCTCTAGGGTGAGGTGTAATATCTTCTCCACCATCTTGTCCCGGTTCCTATCCATCCTTGATGGAGCAATCAGGAAAATTCTCTTATATAGAAGATCTCCACTGAGAGGATCCAATATTGTATCAAACTAAAAGAAACAAAGTAGAATTATAGAAAGCCTGAGGGAAAATAAAAAATACTATTTAAATGTTGAATTCTGTTCTATGTGTACCGCCCCCGGGCGAGCAGCCGAGGTGCTTCCACCGCTCGGATCCGGAGTGGCTCGAGGGGTCTCTGGACCCGGGGGTCTCGTGGCTACTCGATTAAAAGAAAGGGTGGAGATACGTACAAGGGGATTTTGGAAAGTTCGTGACGCCACCTACGGTGCATGGTAATATGAGAGACCACCACTGCCATTAGGGAGCCCGGTGAAATAGTGTGGCAGCCTGATGTTTAACCCCTCCGTGGGTAGGGAATTTGTGTCCCGGGGGCCCGTTGGTGATTGGGAGATGTTGGGGTGCTGTTGAGGGATAGGTGCAGGGGATTTCCAAGGTATTCACTGAGTCCCAGAATAACCACATCGACAACTTGTAAACCAAAGTTCTGAGCACCACCGTAATCCGCGGGGAGCACGCCTGGATCCGTGGCCTCAGAGTTGTTGTTGGTTTGTGGCGCTATCCCTGGCACTCTAGTCTCACTGGGACCCATTGGTTTGAAACTTTCCGGGTCCCGCTCACCCGTATGGCTAACGGAGTGAGATTGCTCTCAGGGTTCACGCGTAGGATTTCTTTGGACTGTAGTGGGAAAGTCCTATCCCATCGGTGCGCTAGTACCCCGATTTTGGAGCGGGTTGGGGATGACACTTGAAGTCTTCACCCCCGTCGGGTAAATTACCGGAACGCGTGAAGCTACTTTCCGGCCTGGGGTCCACGTCCCCCTTCGTGCCCTGGCCCCTGCCCGGTGATAGTGTGACGCCCTGGACCCCAGGGGTCACAGGTCACTACACAACACACACACACACCCTCCCTGGACAGGTCACACCAGTCAATCCTTGTTGCCACCCTCCAGGGCTGATGTCCACACCAGGCGGGGCGGAGCCAGGCAGTTGGCCCCGCCTACCGAGGAGTTCACAGGCTGGAGGCGGGAAAACACAGTAGAGAGTCCAGTTTTGGGCAGTAGAGAGTGAGGAGTGAAACTGTTGGTGTCTGGGTTGGAACCCAGGCAGGTTCAGCAAGGTCGGCAGACGGTGGTGGCCGTCTGCAGGAGTTGGTGAAGGTCAGTGGAATCGTAGGACCGGGGTCGGGCGGTGGCTCTCCGGTACCGAACCGGGGAGCAGATTGGAGCCAAGCACCAAAAAAGGGTACTCAGACCCCGACTAGGCTTAAAGCCAACCTCTGGTCAAATTCTCTGATTGCGGTCTGGACCTCAGGGGTTATTCCCAACCAAGTCCCGATTGAAGGCAACAGCCCAACCAGTACGGATAAGTGCCACCGCCAAGGGCCAGAGATCCAAAAGGGCCAGCGTCTGCGGGCAAAGGGGCTCCTCCGGCACATATACGTCAGGGAGCGGACTACCGGTGCCCAGGCATTGGAGTCAACATTCAAACACAGGTGCAGGGAAACGACAGCCACCATCAACCCATCCAGGGAAACACTGCAGCCGGCTGCGGGCCCGTCCATCCAGCCGTTTGGTTTACCAGAGACTCTGCCATCTGTATCTGAGCGAGTACACCTGTGCCATCCGGCACCACGCTGCGCTGCACCGCGACCCTGCGAGCCCCATCATACTGGAAAGCAATCTGCCACCGGGCCCCGGGACAAACAGCCCCTACCCACGGAGGGGTCAACACCTAGCTGCTCCCCGCCATCGCTCCCGGGAACCCAGTCACCAGCAGCGGTGGTGCTCACCATCACCACAACCCGTGGGTGGCATCACAAACTCTAAAACCAACCCCAAATTCCCCCTTTTTACTCGTGGGAGAGGAGCGCTGCTCGAGCACCGGGTCCGGCCCCGCTCGAGCCACCGAGGAGAAGGCACCGGATCCGGGCGCGATCTCCCCAAGCAGCCCCCGAGATGGGGAATCGGCCCCTGCCCTCGACAACTTGGCGTCACGAACAGGATTGAACCAGTCTACTCAACAGTAGAAGTGCGCCTTGTGGTTTCCGTCAGCGGCGTTCTGCTGAAAAATCTGAAGATCCGCGATTTTGGGCGCGAAGATTTCCCGCTCGAGTCGTCTTCCCGAGCAGTGAAGGCGCGAAAAGTGAAGCCCCGCCCCCGAGAAGGTGAAGTGCTGTGAAAAGACCAAGGGGGGGGGGGCGGGCGAAGATTAAGCCCCTGTGACGCTGGGGATAAGAAGCAGGGACGCCAGGACTCTGCACCCGCCTTGTTCCTGGAACCCGTGGGTGCAACATCCCAGGCAAGAAACATGTCTGCCCCGTCCGGAAGGCCTGAATTCCCGGAGCCCGAGCCTGGAACATCGGCGTGGGTGGAAGCCCGGACGACCCTCATGTGCTGCCGGCTGCAGGTCCAGGTGACGTACCTGATGGAGCAGTGGACAGCCGAGATGGGGGAGATTGCCGCGGCTGTGCGGGCGCGCGAGATGAGGATGAATTTGGAGGAGAGGGCGAGCGACCCACGCCCCTATGTCCTTGAGGGACCGGCCGCTGCGGCTGAGGGACCCAGTCTGCCCCCGATTCTCCTGTCACCCCCTCCGCTCCCCGTGTTGGCCCCGGCTTCTCCTCCGCTTGGCCCGCCGCCCCCAACACCGGCGGCGGAGTCCGCCCCAGACGCCCTGAAGGACTCGCCTGTGGACGTAGCCCGCGGGCGACCGTATGCACGGCCCGCTCCCGTCCCGCTCCCGTGGAAGGAGAACTCCCGGCAGAAGCCCGTTCCCGAAGAGGCCCTACTGCTCCCGGAAGCGACCGTGCCTAAGGGAGTCCAGGCCCTGGCAGCCCGCCCGGACAAGACGGAGGTGTCCGGTGCCCAGAGGACCACCTGGCGGGCAAAGCTGGCCGCTACCCAGACCCAGGCCTCGGCTGAGGCGGCGCCGGGTTGTTGCTGCAGGGCAGCGTCTCAGGCCGCGACACAGCGGGGTTCCCAAAGCAAGGTGCCGATCGTGGTTGGCACGGGGGAACTCCAGCTGGGCCCAACCCGTGCGCCCGAGGGGCAAGCAAGCGTCCTCTATTGGGAGTGGTAGCGGAGCCAGCTGGGCCGGGAAATTGAGGCCCGGGAGAAGAAGAAGGCCGAGGTCCTGGCCCGCACAATAAAGGAAAAAGACAATTTGAGATGTGCCACTGTCTTAGTGCGAGGCCCGAGGTACGAGGGCCAGGTTTCGGTGCTTTGACCCCAATAAGGGATACGGATTCCTATAGGAGCCGGGCCTGGAAAAGGAGGTGTTCGTGGCCCACCGGGACGTGTACCCTCATCTGCCTTTGGGCCACCCGGACCGTGACCTGATCCCCGGTGAGCTGATCACTTACACCCGCCACTGTGGCGAAAGGGGCTGGTTTGCCCTGAATTTCCAGAAGAGGGCACGGCAAGTTGACCCACAGCGCTCCCGGACCCCTCCCCCACTGTACAGCCCAGATGTGAGCTGGAGGAGGAGTATGAGGATGGCGACCTCAAGTAGGCAGCGGATCCCCGTTGCTAAAGTACTGTCCCCGTTGGGACCCTACAGCAAGTCCCCGTTGGGACCTACAGTTTATTGTGTGGCAGTGCTGAGCTGTTGAAGAGCCCGTCACCTTTGTCCCCACTCCGAAAGAACACGGCCGAGAACTTGCAGGCCACCCAAAAACTATTGGGTTTGTAAATATTCAGCCCCACTTGCCCTTCCCACAACTGCCAGTCTCCGGAGAGGCTGGTTGGAGGAAGGACCCGCAGCAGAGCAGGCTGGGGTCCGGTCACCACCAGAACCGATGACCATCCTCCAGCCCCCGCCCTCGACAATAGCTCAAGGCCGCTGGCTGCCCTCCTCGGCAGTCCATGCCCCTTGACACTGTCCCCTGCGACCGGGTTCCAGCTCCTACCAGGCCCAGACCAATGTCTGCCACCTAGTATACAGGAGCTCTCCTCCGTGGCCACTCCTCACGAGAGCCACTTCACCTCCTCTCTCTTTCACTCTCAACTCTCACTGTCCTCACTTTCTCCTCACCAAGCCCCCATGTGGGCGGCCCTATTCCCTTCAGGCCCCCCAATGGTGTGTCTGCTAGGTTCAAGTGGGAAGTGTTCCTAGGATTTTTATTGGACTGGCTGTTTACAACACCAGAGGACTGGGATCCGTTAACCAAGGAGGGTGGATACTGTGCAGAAGGGCAGGTTGCACAATACCCTGTGACGACCTTATAGGCCAGGGCGTCACATATGGACTGGGACATGAGTGGAATGGCTGACAAAGGCAGCTCCTCTATGATAACAATTACTGGCTGTTGGTCTCAATTTGGCCTCTGATTTTCACTGCGAGTGGAACAAAGGCGATCCCTGCAGCTAAATAGGAAAGGGTTCTTTAGTTAGTTAGTGCGAGCAGTCAGACTGTAGAATGCCCTACCACAAGAGGTAGTAATGGCAGACACTAAATGCCGCTTTACACGCTACGATTTATCTGACAATATGTCGTCAGGGTTACGGTTTTCGTGACGCACTTCCGTCATCGTTAGCGACGTCGTTGCGTGTGACACCTACGTGCGACTCCGAACGATCGCAAATAGGGTGAAAATCGTTGATCGTTGACACGTCGTTCACTTTCAAAATATCGTTTAGAACGCAGTAGACATATTGCTACGTTTGACACCCTGCCAACGACGAACAACATCCACACGACCGCCTTGGTCAAACAATTGCTGAACGATGTAGCGTCGTTTGTGAGATGTGTACGTGTGACTGCTACAAAACGACCTATGAGCGATCTCGGCAAATCGTAGATCTGGGCATGTCACATCGCTAACGAGATCGCTAGCGATATCGTTGTGTGTAAAGCAGCCTTTAAACAACTTTTAAAAAAGGGCTGGATGATTTCCTCAGTACACAAAGTTGTTGGTTATAAATGATTTAGTGACAATATTTATAATTGGTGGAGGAAGGTTGAATTAGATGGACCTAGATCTTCTTTCAACTTATGTAACTATGTAACCACCTAAATAAAAAAAATAACCGAGAAATACAGGGTGGGCCAGAGTCAAACATCATAAAAACCTCAAGTTTAGAATGACAGCAGTCCAACAATAGAGATAGGGCAGCACTCACCAACGTCCAGTAAAAAAGACTTTATTTATTCATGGTGCAGGTAAAAAGGCAGGAGCGACTTCCGGTTCCTGTCCTGGCTGAGGTGGAAGCTTAGAGGAGAAGCTCCTGCCACCCCTCACAGAAACCGACTAAAAACAGACCCCCCCGGACGAGCCACCAAACAGAGAGCAGCACAGGAGGTTACCTAAAGCAGCCAGCTATGGAACGGTACCTCCTGAGAAGTGCTGGGAGCGGTGAGGCAGCCTGGAGAAGCTTTGATATGGACAGGGGAGAAGATAAGATAATGGCGCCAAGCCTGATGGGGGAGGAGCCTGAACGCATGGTGAGAGACACAGAAAAGCAAACACAGAGCTGGAAGGGGAGAGATAAGGGAGATATGAGCAAGGAGACAGGAGATAAGGAAGATATGAGCAAGGAGTGACAGGAGGACACAGCAGGAGAGAGGTGGATGCAGGGGACTGATGACCGTGGATCGCAATGGGAGGATGAAGGGGATATGGAGGCAGAGGGGAGAGAGGATGCAGACAAAGCAGGGCAGCTCAGAGACACAGCAGTGTTGGAGGATGAAACTGACAAACAGCACAGGGAGATTAATCCCACTCAGACTCACAGGAAGTCAAATGCAAGAATTCATAGTACCCCTTCCAAAGGAAACAAAAAGCAGCCTACTACACCAACATCACAAGCCTGCAAGTTATTGGGGGATGGAGGTGGTGGCCCAGTCCAGACAAAGAGAACTAAGAAAACAGCACCACCTGCAGGCCAAGACAAGTACACACAAAAGCTTAATGTGGACTATAAAAAACTGGCTGAAGAAGTGACATCACACTTGTCAAAAGAGGTTAAAGTGGCTATTGAGGCAGCCATACAAACATCATTAGCTAATATGCAAAAACAGATAAATGCCCATGCCTCTAGACTGGCAGAATCAGAGCAGAGAATATCTGACTCCGAGGAGACAATACTGGCTATGCAAGCACAAATAGCAGCTCTAGCAAAATCTAATGAATACTTGAAGGATAAAGCGGACGATTTGGAAAACAGATCGAGACGAAACAACCTACGTATAGTCGGGTTGCCAGAGTCTGTGTCGATTGGACAGTTGGATAATATATGCGAGTTGGAGCTACCGCAGGCCCTGGGCATAAAGGCGAAATTCAGAGTTGAAAGAGCCCACAGAGTGGGTCCACTGAGACACCAGGAGGCGAATAAGGGAGAGGGCCAAAACTCAAACAAGAATACCCCGATAAGAGCCAGGCAGGTGATTGTCAAGTACCTTGATTATAAGCATAAGGAGGAAATATTGAGGGCCCTTAAAGAACGAAAGCGTCCACTACAATATCAAGGCAACAGACTGCTAATTTTTGGGGATTATTCAGCGGAAGTATCCAGAAGGAGAAAAGAATTTACCAAAATTTGCTCATTTCTGTACAACAAAAAAGTAAAGTGCCAGCTATTATACCCTGCTACACTGAAAGTTAGAAACCCCAATGGCTCATTTGTATACTACAAGGACTACAAAGAAGCAGAAAACATTCTCATGGCAGAGCTCAACAAGACTAGGTCAGAAAGGCAAGAAAAAGGAGCTAGTGGAGAAGGGAATAATAGAAGAGGATCCCCCACAAGCTCAGGAAGAGATGTGGGACGTCTTGGGGGACAAAAGCAAGTCGAGACCAGGGAGGAAAGGAGGCCAAGCCCGGGTCGACAGCATAATTCTCGCCTGGAACACAGGAACCAACCCTTGGAGAGAAACCATGATACCTGAACTGGAACTCGCTCATTGTTTTTCCTTTTTTTGCCTGTTTTTTTTTTTTTTTTTCTCTTCCCAAATAGGGAGAGGCGTTGAGGAGGATGCATTACGGAGAGAGGGTTGGGGAGGTGAGAGGAGGAGGGGGAAGGGAGAAAAGAGAGGAAAACATCCCAAAGTCTGGGTCCTCTTCCCCCCCCCCCTCTCTTTTTTTTTTTTTTTTTTTGTTCTTCTTCTTTCTTTCTCCATCTTCTCTCCCCTTGGTCTTTTTTTCTTTTTCTCCTTTGTCCAGGAACATCATCCAAATTCAAATGAAGTGGGCCTGTTCTGGGCGGACTGATGGCTACCTGGAGTCAGAGATAAGTAGGACTGGAGAATCTTGCTGAGGTTTTGACATACTGTGCTAATTTTTGCATAATTTTCAAAGGCTTATTCAAGTTAGTCCGGGGATAGAACATATATTTTTTGGGGGGTGATTAGGGAGCTACATATTTTGGCTAGGAATAGGGGAGCTCACCAACGTGGCGGGAAGCGCCGTGGATTTCTCGGAAGGGAAAATATGTTTTACAGTTACATGCTTTTTGTTGTATTTGTTATATTTGCAAGGTGGGGAAAGGGAGTGTCGATTTTGTGGTACCAACTGTGATTCTAGTGTCGAACATCTCGTCTTCCTTGATGCAGGGGCCCATAGGGGAGGGAGTAGTAAAAGCAGAATACACAGGTAAACATGATACAGATAACTACGTGGAATGTTAAAGGGCTGAGATCACCTAACAAACGAGCAATGATATTGAGACATCTGAAAAGACTAAAGACAGACATTGCCTTATTACAGGAAACCCACTTGGGGGGGGAGGACTTTTTCCGCATGAAGAAACATTGGGTGGGCACCGTTTACGGGGCAGCGGCACAAGGTAGAAAAGCGGGCACTATGATCCTAATAAATAAACAATTCAGTCATGAGGTAGTGGCACATGAGGCAGACGACCATGGAAGGTGGCAGCACTTAACAATCGTTAGTCCAGCGGGTAAACTCAGTATTTATAATGTCTATGGCCCAAATTCACAACAAATCACATTTCATGATGACATAAAGGCCACCATATTAGCAGATGGGGAGGCTAACATTATAGTGGGAGGCGATTTTAACACCGTCCCAGACTCAGCTGAAGATAGGAGGAGGGGCGAGGAGGGGACAGCTAATGTGGGCAGGAGTTTAGACAATAGGGATGTAACATTAGAAGACGTAGGACTGAAGGACATCTGGAGACTAACTCACCCACATGACAGAGAGTATACACACTTCTCTCACCCTCATGATAGCTGGTCACGTATTGATCAGTTCTGGATCTCGCAAGACTTACTGAGTGGAACGCAAGATTGTGTGATAGAGAATATGGTGATCTCTGATCATAGTCCGGTGAGATTGGGCATTAGAGAGAAATTCAGGAGAGGTACAGATATCATATGGAGATTCCCATCGTTCCTTCTCAGGCAAGATAATTTCCACAAGGTGCTACAGGAGTGGTGGGGAGAATTCGCAGAGGACAATAAGGAACATAGAGAGTCCCCAGTGATATTTTGGGAAACGGCAAAAGCGGTCCTAAGGGGCCGTCTGGTGGGGTACGCAGCCATGATCAAACGGAAAACCAATGAGAATTATAATTTCCATAGTGCAGCAGTACGGGTAGCATATACAAATTATGTGACAAATAGATCTCCCATGACAAAAGGCAGATGGCTGGAGGCAAAAGAGGGATTTGACGAATGGGCCAAAAAAAAGGAACAACTATTCTGGTCGCACAAGGAGGTTGACTTACATAGGTTTGGCAACAAGGCGGGAAGGATGTTGGCCAATCTGGCAAGGGGCAGCAGAAAGATGACAGTGATCTCTAAACTGAAAACAAAGGGGGGAGAGGTGACTACGGATCCTAAGGACATTAATAAACTGTTGGGAGATTACTATAGAAAACTATATGGGTCAGGGAATAACGACATGACTGATGAGGCAGAGTGGCTAAGACAAGCCCAAATGCCTAGCTTGACGGAGGAAGATTTGAGTGCCTTAAACGCAGATATCACAGTAGAGGAGGTGACGAGAACAATTGGGGAGCTTAACACCAACAAGGCACCGGGACCTGACGGTTTCAATAGTGAATTCTATAAGGCTCTGAAGGATCTGATCTCGCCGGATCTAACCTCAGTCTTTAATGCTTTCCTGGGAGGGGCGGAAATACCCAAAAATTCCAACATAGCATATATTAAATTACTCCCCAAGGGAACCAAGGACCTGGATGATCCCTCTAGTTATAGACCTATATCGCTCATAAATCAGGATTTAAAAATTATGTCCAAGATCATGGCTAATAGACTGGCCGAGATCTTACCTAGGATCATTACGAATCACCAGGTGGGGTTTATTAAGGGGAGAAATGCCGTTACCAATATCCGAAAGACAATTCTAGTGGTAGACGCGGTTAGACTGGGTCTCACTGAGGGAGGGGCTAGACCTGCCCTAGTTACACTTGACGCAGAAAAAGCGTTTGATAATGTAAATTGGGGGTGGTTAGACAGGGTAATGGAGGCCATAGGGATTGTAGGCAAGATGAGACTTTACATTAGAAACCTTTATGCCAACTCGGGAGCTAGGGTACATACTCCGGGCTTTCTATCAGACGTGTTCCCTTTGATGAAGGGAACAAGACAGGGCTGCCCATTATCTCCTCTTTTATTCAACCTGGCAATCGAGCCGTTGTCAAGAATACTATAGGGACAAAATAGCTTTGAAGGAATCAAGATAAGGGGTTCAGAAGTAAAGACAGCGCTTTTTGCTGATGACATCATACTTTATATGGGGGATCCCGGTGCGGATTTGCCACAGACTCTTGCCTTGATTGAAAAATTTGGCTCATTCTCCGGTTTCAAACTGAACAAAAAAAAATGCGAGATCATGTTCCTAAAGGGGCATCATGGGACAATGGGGGGACAAATAAGGGATGGCTGTCTATGTGGAATTCCTATAGGACAATCTTCAATTAAATACCTGGGAGTGCATATAGGAAGATCGGTGGAAACAATCTATAACTTGAATTATGGACCGCTAATCAGGAAAATTATAGTTCAATTAAAGGGATGGAAAGGTCTGCCACTTCCATTACTGGCAAGATGTCACCTGATAAAAATGATGAGCTTTCCTAGGCTGCTGTATCCCTTCCAGACAATCCCGCTATTGCTAAAACTAAAGGATGTGAATAAGCTCAACTCCGCGTATACAGAATTTCTGTGGAGGGGAAGGAAACCCAGAATAAAGCTGCGTACGCTGATGAAGTCAGCAGAGGAGGGAGGTCTAAACTTTCCAGATGTCCAAGGGTATAATCTTGTATGTATCATGAGGCATGTAATTGATTGGGTGAGAGGAACGAGTAGGCACTCAGATCATGCGATGGAAACTAAATATGCGTCACCGTGGGATCTGACGTCCATTCTGCACTCCCCACTATCCAGGGTTGAAGGGCACATAAGGAACTCAATTATATTCCGAGACACCATGCTAACATGGAAGTCGGTAAGGAAAAAACTGGGGCTCTCATGGAAAGTGTCCAAGTACTTGAACCCCTGGGCATTCCCAAATTTTCCCCTGGGACGAGAAAACAAGCTATTTACTAGATGGAAAGAGAGGGGAGTCAGGAGAATGATAGATGTTATGAATGTGGAGGACAGGAGGTGGATGACAGGTCGGGAAGTGTTGGATAAGTACAACCTTAATAGCTCACATGTCATCCAGTATGAACAATTGAAACATGGAATAATAGGAGACCTGGGTGTGGTTGGAAGAGAGCTGAACAGAAGTTCGATTGATGAGTTACTGGAATGTGATGTAACAAGTATAAATGTCTCTAAAATTTATCGATCGCTAAGGGGGGTGCTTATCTCACGGGAGGATAGTCGGACTTTAAAAGCGTGGGGGAAACAATTGGGAAGGGAAGAAGTGGTGGATGATATACTGAGAGGATGGGTACAAGTGCGGAAACATATTACCAATGAGAGATGGAGAGACACTCAATTCAGAATTCTACATAGGGCCATTATAGGTTTCAACATACCAGGTAGGGATAGGTGGTGTCCTAAGTGTCAAAAAGAAAAAACGGATATGCTGCATGGGCTATGGGAATGTGAGACAATCGCTAGGTTCTGGAACCAAGTCAGACTATTTGCCCAGTCAACATGGGGAATTTTCAGCAAACTAGACTTAATGGTGTGGATTTTCCACTCCTTTGAGGGAGGAGTAGGAGGAGGACCGAGCACGCAGGAAAAGAGGAAATACGCAATAACGCATGACATAGCCATGATAGCTAAGCGTTGCATCTTAAAACACTGGATTCAAAGGGAGGGCCCATCCATAAAGGAGGTTGTGGGCGAACTACACAACCTTCTGAAGTGGGAAAAACTAGAAGCGGAGAGGGATAAAGATGGGTTGACAGCCAAGTTTTTTGTGAGATGGAGACATTTTATTGAAAGCCAATTCACACAGGGAGAAATAATTAACCTGATGGCACCTTTTGTTCACTCGGAGTGGTATATCCTGAGCGATATCCAGGACAGCCTGGGTAAACTGAGAATCACCTAGGAGGGGGCTCTGGCGGGAGGGGGAGACGAGACGGTTGGGAATACCAAGACACGCTAGCAAAATTGAAATCATTCAGGGACGACACAGAGATTTAACGAATTGTATTGCATATGTTATATTATATTTCATTACCTCTGTTTTGGTTTAATGTTACTGTATACTATCTTAAATCGAACAGCAACATGGAACTCCAGATTGGGGTATCGCCCACCTCTATGTCACATTTTGTCAGACGAATGTTCTTCTTTTGCAATGATACTTGTTATGTTTTTACAAATTTGAAAAATCAATAAAAAACGTTTTGGAAAAAAAAAAGGCAGGAGCAGAGTTGACAGCAGGGCCCCCTCATGGACGACAGCCATGACGTCAACTCTGCTCCTGCCTTTTTACCTGCACCATGAATAAATAAAGTATTTTTTACTGGACGTTGGTGAGTGCTGCCCTATCTCTATTGTTGGACTCTATCCAGGAACTTTTTTTGCTTGGGGGATAAGCACCACCTGCCCAGTGTATGTGGAGGATTACCGCCTGCCGTCTACACAAGCAACACGGCTGATGCCCAGGGGTGGGTAGCTGCGGCAATTTCTGTTGATTGATTAGAATGACAGCAGGCCTCAACATGACAGAGCAGCAAGCAGAAAGCAAACAGAAGACCAAACGGGAGCAGCCAATTACTATGCCCTGATACAGTTATGATTATAGACTCTTCTCAGTTTTTTTCTGCCTGTTTTCTCCATGTTGGCAGCAGTGTGATAGACTATGACATCACAGATCTGGATCCTACAAATATCAGCACCTTTAGGCTATGTGCCCACGGGGAGAGTGTCCTGCGGTTATATCCGCAGGACATTCCGCAGTAGCTGGCAGAAATCTGCAGCACAACTTTTGTCTGTTTACATGCTGTGGATGCACAGCGGAATGTCCTGCGGATATGCTGCGGTGTCCTGCATTAAGGATACAGTACCATGGCTTCGGCACTGCATCCTCAATGCAGAACAAGTGCTGGAGTGATTGGGGTGTTCATACTTACCTCCATCACGCAGCACGTCACTTTCCGGCCGTATCTGTGCACTGTGCAGGAGAAGGTAGGCGGGGCCTGCACTAGCTCTGGCTGTCACATGACCGGAGCTCGTGCAGGCCCCTGCCCACCTCCTCCTTCCTGCTCCTAGCTCCACTGCGCTCCAGTCTGTACCGCTGCTATCAAGGCAGGTAAGTATGGGACCCTGCAGAGAAACCCGCAGGAATAATTCACATGCTGCAGATTTTTCCGCAGGAAAATTCGCATTATTTCCGCTGCGGAAAAAAACGCAGCATGGATACAGCACTCCCCAAATGCCATAGAAATGGCTGGGGACTTGCTGTACTGCGAATTTTTGAAAAATCCGCGGAATTTCTGCGAAAAAAACACGGCAAATTCCGCAAATTTTCCGCAGCATGGGCACATAGCCTTATAGTCACCCCACAAACACATCTGTCAGACCACAACCAACTGCTCCTATACATCAAATCTATAAACAACTCACCCTCACACGTCTCCATACTTCAAATGGTCAAAGATGTCGGCCCCAACATATACAGATGCCATCAACACACTGGAGATCAAGGAGACGCTTTAACGCTTTTATAATAATATGTATGAACTGAATGTAGAAGGAGTACACCTAGCGTTAAGGGACTTTAACGACATACTCTAAATGTCCGACCTGAAAAAATGCAGCAACAAGAGGCCAAGTAAACAACATCCCAACAACTGGTTTGACAAAGAATTTAATCCAAAAGGAAGGCCTTAAAGGGAACCTGTCACCAGATTTTTCCCTATTAAACTAAAAGAATCACCTTCTACAGCTCCTGGGCTGCATTCTATGAAGGTGCGCCTTGGCCCTTCCAGACCCCAAAAATAACTTTATAAAACATGGACGTTAGGTATGCTAATTACCTGTGCTGGCCAGATGGGCGGGCTCATTTTCTACTCCTGTCCCCCCCCCCCTGCCGCTGATCGCCGTCCTCCTTTCTTGATTGATGTGATGACGCCTTCGTCATCAAATCTCGCGCCTGTGCAGTTATGTCGGCTCGCACAGACGCAGTTCGCTCTGCCATATCGCGGGCAGAGCAGAAAACAGCAGCCCTTGCTCGCGCCGGTGAGCTACATGCGCAGGCGCGAGATTATGGGCGGGTATGAGGATGGCGCTGGTGAGGTCAAGCACAGCGCCGACCATAATCTCGCGTCTGTGCATTTAGCTTACCTGCGTGAGTGAGGGCAGCTATGTTTTCTGCTCTGCCTGTTATATGGCAGAGCGAACTGCGCCTGTGCGAGCAGACATAACTGCACAGGCGCGAGATTTGAAAATACAACGAGGATGATGACAGACGCGTCATCACGTCAATCAAGAAAGGAGGACGGCAAACAGCGGCAGGAGGGGGGCAGAAGCAGAAAATGAGCCTGCCCATCTGGCCAACACAGGTAATTAGCATACCTAACGGCCAGGTTTTATACAGTTATTTTTGGGATCTGGAAGGGGAGTCAGGGCCAAGGTGCACCTTAAAAGAATGCAGCCCAGGAGCTGCAGAAGGTGATTTTTTAGTTTAATAGGGAAAAATCTGGTGACAGGTTCCCTTTAAGAATGGCCTCAAATAAAAAAAAATGCAGAGACTCAAACAACACCACTCAGAGAAGCCTACCACACCATGCAACAAAATTACAAATCCATCCTCAGAAAGAAAAAGCAAAATTACATCTCCACGCTCCTCCAACTCCAGTATGCCTTAGAAGACAACAGCTTTTGGGAACTATGGAACCACCTAGCATCCATCCATAAACAGCAACAATCTCCACATCCAGAGTGGCAACTTCTGGCTCCAGTACTTCAAGGACCTTTACAAAGACATCCCAAGTGAAGACCTGAAACCGGTACAAAAAAAGCTTGTGAACAAACTGAAGGATATGGAAGAAAAAGTCAAAGATTTCCAAAACCCTCTGGATACATCAATCGAGAAAAATCAGAATGTTTCACACTGATAAAGGTAAAAAACAGCAGCCCAGATGGGTCCCTCCCAGAAATGCTAAAATACAGCCAGCCAGGCATTCAGGCTGTGATAGCAAAACTAATCAAAATTGTACTTCAGGCTGTCTACTTCCCCAAAAACTGGAACCAAGGCCTCATCAGTCCGATACACAAAAACAGGGACACGTATAACCCAGCAAATGAGGGGACAAGTGTCAGCAGCAACCTGGGGAAACTCTTCAACTGTGTTCTGAACAAGAGGATCCTCACCTCCCTCACCCAACAAAACATCCTCTGCAATGTAGGCTCCATGCCACACCAGAGCACCACATATACACCCTACACAGCCTCATCAAGAACCATATTCTCAACATAAAGCATGGAAAGATTATGCCTCCTTTGTGGACTTCAAGAAGGCCTTCAACTCAGTGTGGCACCCAGGGCTATTCCTAAAACTGCTGTGTGATACCAATGTGATATGACTGAAGTTTGAATGTAATTAGATAGGAATCATAATCAAAAGATAGGAGTGATCCCAGATATTATTTGACCTATCAATAATTCAGTATCAAAGAGATGTCCTTTGGAAGGCCAATATGATGACCAAAGAATACATGTCTTGAAGCAGTTTTCAAGATAACGAGGAAGTCACATTTACAGTTCCACTTACCGGAAACTTGTGGTTGGCTTAAAGACAGGTTTAAGGAAGCTTGCATATGAAATTTACAGCTCATTGCAATATTTCACTAACACTATGGTCAAACTGTGGTCGGCCAGTTGTCAACTGGCAAGATGTGCAGGAAATGTGCAGGAAGCTGCCAGTGCCCACAGCAGCTTGTGGTCAAGTTACATGAACATGACTCAGCTGTCACATGCTGGTGACCATTTTAACACAACCTACAATGTTTTCCTATAAAAATACACCAGACTCGCTTAATGTTAGGGAAACCTTCCAGGACATTGAAGTGTACGTACGCACTGTTCCTGTGATGCAAGATGCCATGTTGATTCCTTATCATTAACTCGAGTTCCCTCCGATGTGAAAGGATTGCTACAACATAACGGTAATGTTGATGCATATTTCTGTTATTGTATAAGTTTCTATGACTATAGTTCTTATGCCTATGTACCATTGACTATATATATTCATGTGCTATTAAAATAAATAGTATCTTGCTATAAAGAATATTAGTATTCGTGCCTGATTAGGATATCAGTGAGCGCTTCGTAAGTACGGGCTTTCAGCCCCCTTTTTAGTAGAATTTAGCAAGACATAAATTGGCGTAGTCGGCAGGATTACTTCTATAAGAAGTAATTAACGAATTTTTGTAATTTAGAAATTAAAAACATATATTTGGCAAAATTCCAGATATATTTTTTCAATCGTTTTGCATAGTGTCAAAATGTTCAGAAAACGTAAGGATAATGTTAAGGAGGTTGTTGTGGAGATCCCCACCTGGATTGAGGCTCCCTACAATCTTATAGCACATGAATTGGTCAATTGTGGATTGGCAGAACAATGGCAGAATAAGCATAAGGGTTGTGTACCTACTGATGTTGTGAATGTACTCAGTAGTGCCCCTGTGAAAACAGGTGATGTAGTGTCTTGTGGATTGGTAGAACAATGGCAGGACAAGCTTATGGGTAGTGAAGCTACTGATGTTGTGAATGTTCTCAGTGGTGCCCCTGTGAAAGCAGTTGATGTAGTGTCTTTAGCACGGCACAAACAATGGCAGGACAAGCTTATGGGTAGTGAAGCTACTGATGTTGTGAATGTACTCAGTGGTGCCCCTGTGAAAGCAGGTGATGTAGTGTCTTTAGCACGGCACAAACAATGGCAGGATAAGCTCAAGGGTAGTGAAGCTACTGATGTTGTGAATGTATTCGGTAGTGTCCCTGTGAAAACAGGTGATGTAGTGTCTTGTGGATTGGCAGAACAATGGCAGGATAAGCTTAAGGGTTGTGTACCTACTGATGTTGTGAATGTACTCAGTGGTGCCCCTGTGAAAGCAGGTGATGTAGTGTCTTTAGCATGGCACAAACAATGGCAGGATAAGCTCAAGGGTAGTGAAGCTACTGATGTTGTGAATGTATTCGGTAGTGTCCCTGTTAAAGCAGGTGATGTAGTGTCTTTAGCACGGCACAAACAATGGCAGGATAGGCTTAAGGGTAGTGAAGCTACTGATGTTGTGAATGTATTCGGTAGTGTCCCTGTGAAAACAGGTGATGTAGTGTCTTTAGCACGGCACATGTGGATTTTGGCAAGTGCATATAGTGTAATGCATGAGCGTAATCTAAAGATTCAAGGACAAGATGAGCAAAGTGTGAAAGATCAATTGACAAAACTGGTTGCTCATATGTGGAGTAAAGGATGGGAAATCAATGATGCCAAGGTTCAAGGACCGTCTCAGGTGGTAACATGTCTAGGGATTCAGTGGAACAAGGGGCACAGAGAGATCTTGCCCAATGCCAGACAGAAAATTATTAATTTTCCGGTCCCTAAATCCAAACAGGAGACTCAGTCTTATATTGGATTGTTTGATTTTTGGAGACAACATATCCCTCATTTGGGACAAATGTTGGCTCCTTTGTACAAAGTAACGAGGAAAAAATATGAGTTCCACTGGGGAGAGGAACAGCAAAATGTGTTTGAGATGGTCAGGGAAGTGTGGCAAGACATTGAAGAGATTATTCAATCTACCAAGACCACTGTATTTCATGTCGATGCTCATGTCCCTACTAACTCACTTGAACGTTTGTTTAATTCAGAAGCAGATAAAGCAGCAGCCATCAGACAAGTCAGTCCAACAGTTAACAAGGCAAGGTACAGCTGTTTGGGCACACCAGAAAGAGCGACGCCTTATTCAGCAGGTTTAGACCTCAGTACAGTGGAAACTGTCGTGGTACCCCCAGGTAAGGTAAAACCAATTTCAACAGGATTGGGTTGCCAGATACCAAAGGATCATTATGGTCAAATAGCCACTCGTTCTAGTTTAGTGTTAAAAGGAGCAATAGTGGTGGGAGGGGTAATAGAGGCAGATTATCAGGGAGAAATCAAGGTACTGATGCTAAATTTTGGAAATGAACCTTTGATCTTGATGAAACACCAGAAGGTGGCTCAGGTGTTGATAATTCTAATAAACTTGTCTGAAATAAGAGAAGGAACTGCCCCAGCAGAATTAACAATACGGGGTACTAAAGGTTTTGGATCCTCTAATATTAAAAATGTAGGAGCAAAAATATGGATTCAAAACCTCCAAGGACCGCCCTCAGAGACAGCGGTAATAGCGGTCGGAAAAGATCGTACTTTCCTGATGAGACCAGGAGTGGGGAAGTGGGAATATGTCCCACAAGAAAAATGTTATTTACGAGAATAATAGTGTATCTTTATTTGCAGAAGGTGTTGTAAATAAGCGGAATCCATGGTATCGGTTACTGGGAAGAGCTCGATAGTGATGAGATGGAGAAATTCCTGTGTTCGATGTTTGCCTCTTTGGTCGTTGGATGGACAAGTCTACATCAGGAGGAACCTGTGGCGAATGAATTTCTGATGCACCATCACATTTTCAACACACAGATTGCTGGATCTGTACACATTCTTCGCTTACAGCCACCAGTATCCCTTATCTGGATGTCCCGGTATCGATGGAGGAAATCTTAAAGTAGAAAAGTTGTTCTGATTATCTTGCTGATAAAGACACTCGAAGTGTTCGTCTATAGAATACTACAGTACCCATTTCCATAGTGGGATGGATCAATCTTCCATGGTGGCAAGGCAATTTGAATGCAACAGTCACCAATTTGCAATATCTGGCTTTTAAGGGAGGAATTTGGGTACTAAGAAATAAGACTGGACTGACTAACCTGGGATTCATCCCTATGGGGAATATAAAAATAAGTTTTGGGACAGCTATAAATACTGTAGATGCTTTTAAACCCAGCTTAGTGGAAAGGACAATTCATGATATGTTATGGCCTTATGCCAATATGTTCATAAATGGGACTAGTGAAACTTGTAGTAACATATCGGGAAATGTAATGTGTAATGATTCCTTTGAATATCGAGCAAATGCCAAAACACATGATATTCAAGGGAGCTTTTCAGATAATATTGCTTTTAGTTTTAATATACTATACATAGTAGTGAAACTGATTATATTTGTGATTCAACGTTTATCTAAACAAAGCAAGACAATTTGTGGCAAACAATATTTCTTGGTCATGGTATGGTATATTCCGAGTGATCTTCTTCTAGTGGAATACTGATGATGGAAAATAATCCCTGGGATCAAGGACCGATTGTGATACCAATGTGATATGACTGAAGTTTGAATGTAATTAGATAGGAATCATAATCAAAAGATAGGAGTGATCCCAGATATTATTTGACCTATCAATAATTCAGTATCAAAGAGATGTCCTTTGGAAGGCCAATATGATGACCAAAGAATACATGTCTTGAAGCAGTTTTCAAGATAACGAGGAAGTCACATTTACAGTTCCACTTACCGGAAACTTGTGGTTGGCTTAAAGACAGGTTTAAGGAAGCTTGCATATGAAATTTACGGCTCATTGCAATATTTCACTAACAGTATGGTCAAACTGTGGTCGGCCAGTTGTCAACTGGCAGGATGTGCAGGAAATGTGCAGGAAGCTGCCAGTGCCCACAGCAGCTTGTGGTCAAGTTACATGAACATGACTCAGCTGTCACATGCTGGTGACCATTTTAACACAACCTACAATGTTTTCCTATAAAAATACACCAGACTCGCTTAATGTTAGGGAAACCTTGCAGGACATTGAAGTGTACGTACGCACTGTTCCTGTGATGCAAGATGCCATGTTGCTTCCTTATCATTAACTCGAGTTCCCTCCGATGTGAAAGGATTGCTACAACATAACGGTAATGTTGATGCATATTTCTGTTATTGTATAAGTTTCTATGACTATAGTTCTTATGCCTATGTACCATTGACTATATATATTCATGTACTATTAAAATAAATAGTATCTTGCTATAAAGAATATTAGTATTCGTGCCTGATTAGGATATCAGTGAGCGCTTCGTAAGTACGGGCTTTCAGCCCCCTTTTTAGTAGAATTTAGCAAGACATGCTGGGAGCAGAATAGAAGGCAAAACCTATGATGTAATCCAGGGGTCTCAAACTCGGCTGGGTGTTTGGGCCGCACAGAGGAAAAAAATAATTTGGGGGGGCCGCATTCTTTGCGGGACAAAGTGACATTTTTATTGGTACTATATATATTTTTTACACACCTTTGGATGACTGATTTTCAACATTTTTCACTTGTTTATTATAACAAATGTGCACATTCTTTGGTTAAATATAAAAAAAAAAATAATTTGATGGTAAAAAAAAGTCATGCCTTATTTTGTTTTTTTTTTACATTTTATCCCTTTCTTGTAACTAATATTGTTACAATTAGCACTATATAGAAATTTTGGCCAACATCTTTTAGTAATGACCCCAACCTTGTCCCTATTCTAATGTCCCCATCCAATAGTATTATGCCCATCCTTGTAATGTCCCCATCTTTTAGTAATGTGCCCACCTTGTCCCCATCCTATAGACATGTGCCTTCCTTGTCCCCATCCTATAGACATGTGCCCTCCTTGTCCCCATCTTTTAGTAATGTGCCCACCTTGTCCCCATCCTATAGACATGTGCCCACCTTGTCCCCATCCTATAGACATGTGCCCTCCTTGTCCCCATCCTATAGACATGTGCCCTCCTTGTCCCCATCCTATAGTCATGTGCCCTCCTTGTCCCCATCCTATAGACATGTGCTCACCTTGTCCCCATCCTATAGACATGTGCCCACCTTGTCCCCATCCTATAGACATGTGCCCACCTTGTCCCCATCCTATAGACATGTGCCCTCCTTGTCCCCATCCTATAGTCATGTGCCCACCTTGTCCCCATCCTATAGACATGTGCCCACCTTGTCCCCATCCTATAGACATGTGCCCACCTTGTCCCCATCCTATAGACATGTACCCTCCTTGTCCCCATCTTTTAGTAATGTGCCCACCTTGTCCCCATCCTATAGTCATGTGCCCACCTTGTCCCCTTCCTATAGTCATATTCTGTAGTAATGTTCCCACCTTGTCCCTATTCTATAGACATGTGCCCACCTTGTCCCCTTCCTATAGTCATGTGCCCACCTTGTCCCCATCCTATAGTCATGTGCCCACCTTGTCCCTATTCTATAGACATGTGCCCACCTTGTCCCTATTCTATAGACATGTGCCCACCTTGTCCCCATCCTATAGTCATGTGCCCACCTTGTCCCTATTCTATAGACATGTGCCCACCTTGTCCCTATTCTATAGTCATGTGCCCACCTTGTCCCCATCCTATAGTCATGTGCCCACCTTGTCCCTATTCTATAGTAATGTCCCCATCCTGTAGTAATGGGGGGGGCAGTGGCGGCGGCGGGTGAAAGGGGGCGCTATAATTTACCGATCGCTCTCGGCTTCCTTCCACCCACAGATGCTGGAGTGAAGCTGAGGGGGCGGTCTCCGGCCCCAGATCCACAGTTATTGGACAGATCGGTCACAAGGCCGGTCTCTCCAATCAGAGCTGGGGGCGGGTGAAACTGAGGTCACCCAGCTCCAGCCAATGATCGGTGCTACAGCTGCACTGATCAGGGCTGGATTTCAATGTTACAGCCATTTTCAATGGCTGTAACATTACAGTGGCTGTGATTGGCTGAGCGGCGTTCGTCAGCCAATCACAGCCTCCGTAGGTCCGGGGAGGAGACACCACCCCTCCTGAGGTCCCCTCCTCCCCGAATCTAAGGTATTTGCTATTTGCAATGCAAACGGCGATCGCAGCCACCGGGGCTGTGATTTCGCCATGACGTACTGGGTATGTCATGGGTCCTTAAGTACCAGGGAGCCATAACATACCCAGTACGTCAGAGGTCGCTAAGGGGTTAATGTGCCGTCCTTCACATACACAAAAAATAAACAAACACCATTCTTCTCACCTGTCCCGCGCTCCCTCAGCTCCTCACCTCTGCTTCTCGCTGTCTGCAGGCCGTGCCCCGGTGACTATCGCAGCCGGTGCAGGGGCCGCAGCCACTGGCAGCGATTTATGTCAGATGAGTGTTTTGCCGGCGCTGCGCGCGCGCACAGTCCTTGCCTCTGAGAGCGCAGCGCCGGCAAAACACTCATCTAACAAAGTGCAGACAGTGGCTGCGGCCCCTGCACCGGCCGCGATAGTGAACAGGGGCACGGGCCTGGGGGCCGCACGAAGCAGCCTGACGGGCCGCATGCGGCCCGCGGGCCGCGTGTTTGAGACCCCTGATGTAATCCGAAGCGTCTACACTGAGAACAGCTGCAGCATGAGGTTAAATGGAAGCAGGACGGCCTATTTCCAAAGAGAGCCGAGGAGTGAGAAAGGGATGCAGCCTCAGTCCAACACTCTTCAAAATTTAGGCTATGTTCACACTAGAAAAATGATTTTTCTTAAGAAATTTCTTGAGAGTGAAGGATTAGCGCACCTGCGTTAAAAAACGCAATAATAACGCAGGTGCGTTTTTGGTGCGTTTTTCATGCGTTTTCGGTGCGTTTTCTTTCATGTTGGTCCCTGCGTTTTTGAATGCCTTTACAGCAATAAAGCACATTGAAAATAAAAAAAAAATAGATAATACAGAGATAGATATATGATAGATAGATAGATAGAGATATTTAGGGGAATAGATAGAGTATAGAGGGATAGATATAGATAATAGATATTTAGGGGTATAGATAGATAGAGGGATGGATAGATAGATAGATGATAGATCGACAGAAGGATAGATAATATAGAAATATAGATAATAGATAGATATTTAGGGGTATAGATAGATAGATAATATAGATAGATAGAGGAATAGATAGATAGATAATAGATATTTAGGGTATAGATAGATAGATAAATAATAGATAGATGGATAGATGGATAGATAGCGGGATAGATAGATAGATAAATAATAGCTAGATAGATAGATGGATAGATAGCGGGATAGATAGATAGCTAGAGGGATGGATAGATAGATAGATAGATAGATAGAGGGATAGATAGATAGGAGAGGGATAGATAGATAGAGGGATAGATAATAGATAGATACATAGATAGATAGATACATAGATAGATAATAGAGGGATAGATATTCCAGCTTTATTTATGATGTTTTCCCCCTACACACTGCACTTCTCGCGGCCGGTAATGTGTTCACATTACCGGCCGTGAGAAATGTCCTGCAGTTCCCCGCAGCCTCGCTCAAAAGCTGCATTCAGCACTCGCTCACTGACCCGTGGAGAACTGTCACACGCGGCTGGAAGCGCCGCGGGACATCGCTGTGGATTACGTCGGAGCTGTGTCTGGGAGGGGTTAATACACTGGAGAGAGAGGAGCTTTTTGTCTTTTATTCAAAATAAAGGATTTTTCGGTGTGTGTTTCTTTACTTTCACTTTCAGATTAGTGACGGCGTGTCATAGACGCTGCCATCACTAATCTTGGACTTAGCGGCAGCTATTGGTTGCCGTTAAGTCCATATTACCTGGATTGCCCCAGCATCACGGCATCTGGAGGAGCCGGTAACACTCCGGGACTGTCGCATAATGGATGCGACAGTCCCGGGGCAGCTGCGGCTGATATTCTCGGTTGCGGGAGGGGGAGGGGGCATTAACCCTGTCCCTCGCTCTCCCCAGCCTGAGAATACCGGGCCGCCGCTTTGTGTTTACCCGCCTGGAAGGTAAAAATACAGTGGAGCCCACGCTTTTTTTTTTCTCTTCTCCTTCCTCTTCCTGTCCTAGTGACATCACTTCCTTGCAAAACGTAGTGCAGGGAAGTACACTATGTCTTGAAAACGCGAAATAACGCGGGAATAACGCAGGTATAACGCAGGTATAACGCAGGAATAGCGCACATCACTTGCTACCTGCGTTATTCCTGCGCTATTTCATGATTACATTACAGTCAATGGAGTGAAATAACGCAGTTAGCTGCAGAAAAGAAGTGACATGCTCATTCTTTTTCTTAAGAAAATTCTTTCAGTAGATTTTCTTAAGAAAAAAAACGCAGTGTGCGCACAGCTAATTTTTTTCCCCATAGGTTTTGCTGGGGAATGTCTGCAGAAAGGTTAGAAGAATTTCTCAAGAAATTTCTGCAGCAAAAACGGACCAAAAATGCAGGTAAAAAACGCAGTGTGTGAAGATAGCCTAACATCAACGAGCTGGCAGTGGTTCTGGAGTCCTGCTCAGCACCAAGACTCACTCTCGATGACACAGGTGAAATTTCTGTTGTATGCTGATGACCTTGTGTTTTATCACCAACTGAGAAAGGTCTCCAACATAATCAGAAAATCCTAGAGACCTTCAACACCACATGGGCATTGCCAATCAACCAGAAAAAAACAAATATAGTGTTCCAGAAAAGAAATAGAAATCTGCGGTCCATCCTCCCATTATGATGGACAACTGTCCACTTACAGAAACCAACAGGCACACCAACCTGAACCAAGAACTCTGCCAGTCAATCTTTAAGCAAGAAGGAGAGTTGCTGAAAGACAAGGTGTGCAAAGCCTACTATGCCATCGGAAAATGTCTGTACCATCGCAATGTACTTGTAACCATCTGGCTAAAAATGTTTGATACCATCATTGCCACAATCCTTCTGTACAGCAATGAAGTCTGGCGTCCAGTCTCATATCTAAACTGGTCAAAGTGGGACGCTGGGCCAACAGAATTATTCCATCTACAATGCTGTAAGCATCTCCAAGTTCATCAGAGCACATCAAACAGCGTCTATTGAGCAGAGCTGGGCAGATTCCCACTACATCTTTCAATCCAGAAGAAGGCGCTATCATTCAAGCCTCATCTACAAAGTAGTAGTCCCAGATCCTACCATCACACAGCCTTGCTACACCAGGAATCCCGTGGAGAACAAAGCACCCCCAACACAAGGCACCCAAAGCCACCCTGACCAAACCACCAACCTATATGGCCTAACAAAAGGAAACATGCGAAAGACAGTATACAAAGGCAAAGAGGAATATCTGTGTCTGGAGGAAGTACATAAATCACAGAAAATGATAATATACCAGAACCTACTGAGGGACTACAACCTGGCCTCATGTCTAGAGAAACAAGCAATCCAAAAAAGCAACAGATCCTGAGCCAGTAAAGACGGAGCGCCTACAGCCTGCTCATCGAATCCGGGCGACACTGACAGAACTACAAGCCCTGAGAGCAGACTGCCAGTAGTGCCCCCAGGAGGTCGTTGGGGATGACGCCCACTTCATAGTGAGGTACCCCAAATTCTCCGCAGTGAGGGGCACTCACTTCAGGAGACTGATCTCCTCCCAGACGTCACCTCCATGGAGGAGAAAGAGAAACTGCCTATACTTCTGGGGCAACAGGAAAGTGCAGCGGCCATAGTGGTGCAATATGTCAGCGCCTGCGACAGATTAAGAGGAGCTTGAAATGTCATGGACTTCTGTACCCCACCCTGGATGTGCCTCTATCCCCATCCCCCCATATTTACCACTTGCTTTGGCAATGCCAACATGCACTTAGTCTTGCTGATAAAGCCCACATGAATTTGAGAGGAGAGGGGAGTGCGAGAAGAGAGAGCAGGGAGAGTGAGATGGGAGAGTGAGATGAGAGAGAGAAGAGAGCGAGAAGAGTAGGAAGAGCGGAGAGAGAAAGAGGGGAAGAGAGCTGAGATGAGCGAGAGAAGGAGAGCAAATAGAGAGCAGAGAGAAAAAGAGGATAGAGGAAGGAGAGAAAAGAGGAGAAATAGAGAGGAGTGAGTGAGGAGAAAGAAAGGAGATAAAGAAGCCTGCTGACCGTAAGAGCCTACAAATTACAGGAGACAGATCAACTCTGTCTGCTCATCTCATCTCTGCTATACACTATCATTACTAAAGGGATTAAAGGGGTTAAAGGGAACCTGTCACCAGATTTTTCCCTATTAAACTAAAAGTCTCACCTTCTGCAGATCCTGGTGTGTGTTCTAGGAAGGGGCACCTTGGCCCTGACTCCCCTTCCAGACCCCAAAAATAACTTTCTAAAACTTGGCCATTAGGTATGCTAATTACCTGTGTTGGTCAGATGGGCGAGCTCATTTTCTGCTCCTTTCCCCCCTCTTGCCGCTGATCGCCGTTCTCCTTTCTTGATTGACGGGATAACGCCATCCATCATTGTCCTCGTCACATTTTCAAAAAGGCGCAGTTCGCTCTGCCATATAGCGGGCAAAGCAGAAAACAGCTGCCCTCACTCGCACCGGTGAGCTAAATGCTCAGGCGTGAGATTATGGTTGGGGCTGTGAATGACCTCACCAGCGCCATGCTCATACCCGCCCAAAATCTCGCACCTGCGCATTTAGCTCACTGGCGCGAGCTGTTTTCTGCTCTGCCCGCGATACGGCAGAGTGAAACGCGCCTGCGCGAGCTGAGATAACTGCACAGGCGCGAGATTTCAATATGCAACGAGGAGGATGATGGAGGGCGTCATCACGTCTATCAAGAAAGGAGGACGGCGATCAGCGGCAGGGGGGGGGGGGGGGAGGAGCAGAATTAGCATACCTAACGGCCAGGTTTTATAAAGTTGTTTTTAGGGTCTGGAAGGGTTTCAGGGCCAAGGTGCACCTTCATAGAATGCAGCCCAGGAGCTGCAGAAGGGGAGACTTTTAGTTAGGGAAAAATCTGGTGACAGGTTCCCTTTAATGCCCTCTGCGCCCAGTAATGGGGAATCTCCACATACCTCCTCCTGCAGAGCCGCACACTAGATATATGGCTGCTCTGTGCTTACAGGACCTGTGATGATGTCACATGGAGGGGAGGAGTCAGGGGTCACATGGTCAGCTCCTCAGTGTATGCAGGACTCTGCTGTGCTGGGTGTCGTGGTGGGTGAGGGGAAGGTTATGTGTAGGGTCAGGAGGGGTTTACAGTGTAGATGTAGCAGAGCTGTGTGTATACGAGGTGTACGGAGGTGAGCCCTGTGTGTACGAGGCGTACGGAGCAGAGCCGTGTGTGTACGAGGCATACGGAGCGGAGCCGTGTGTGTACGAGGCGTACGGAGCAGAGCCGTGTGTGTACGAGGCGTACGGATCAGAGCCGTGTGTGTACCAGCTGTATGGAGCGGAACCGTGTGTGTGTGTACGAGGTGTCTACGGAGCGGAGCCGTGTGTGTACGAGGTGAGCGGAGCCGTGTGTGTACGGGGTGTGCGGAGCAGAGCCATCAGGGTTGGAGCCATGTGTGCGCATTCAGCATGTGCAGAGGGGAGCCATGTGTACACAATATGTACAGAGCGGAGCATTTTGGCAGTTACAGTCAGGTCCAGAAATATTTGCACAGTGACACAAATTTTGGCATTTTACTAGTTAACCAAAACATTCTATATACAGTTATATAATCAAGATGCGTTTTTAAGTGCAGTCTCTCAGCTTTAATATGAGGTATTCACATCCAAATTGGAGTTAGGGTTTAGGAATTACAGCCATGTAGCTGCCTCTTTATCAAGGGGCCAAAAGTAATTGGACAATTTTCTCAAAAGCTCTTTAATGGGCTGCATAGGCTATTATCTCATTAATCCATCCTCAATTAAGCAGGTAAAAGGTCTGGAGCTGATTCCAGGTGTGACATTTGCATTTGGAAGCTGTTGTTGTGAACCCACAACATACTTTCAAAAGAGCTCTCAATGGAGGAAAAACAGAACATCATTGGGCTGAAGAAAATCCATTGGAGAGATATCAGTAATGTTAGTGGTGGACAAATCAAAAGTATGGTATATTCTGAAAAAAATGAGCACACAAGAAGTATGGGAGCTCAAAGAGGCCTGGATATGCAATGAAAGCAATAGTGGTGGATGATCACAGAATCGTTTCCTTAGTGAAGGAAAACCCCCTCACAACACAGCAGTGTATAACTGGGGAATATCACTTTGGTGGCCGTGTCCCGGTCCTGTGCCCTGGGTACTTTTTTTATGGGGGGGGGGGAATATTTATAGGGGATTTGAATAAGGTTCACACGTGACGCCACTTCCACCATTTCACCAAGACTATTTTTAAGGGGGCCAACACTATCGCTTTTCAGTTTTTTACTGTTTATGTAGTTAAAGAATATTTTAGGATTATTTTTACTTTCTCTCGCAATGAGTCTCTCTGTCTCAAACTTAGCTACCTTAATTTGCTTTTTACATATTTTATTTAATTTTCTATAATTATATAATGCCTCATCACTACCTACCCTCTTTAATTCTTTTAAGGCTTTCTGTTTTTCTTTTATTGCTTCCCTTACAGCTCTACTTAGCCATAGGGGTTTCCTCCTATTTCTAGCATGTTTGTTCCCATAGGGTATATTTTCTGCACAAGCCCTATTCAGGATGCTCATAAAAGTCTCCCATTTGCTTTGTGTACTTTTATTACTTAGTACATCATCCCAGTTTATTGCACTAAGATCATCTCTCAACCGTTTAAAATTTGCTTTCCTGAAGTTTAGTGTCCTTGTAGCCCCTCTACTAGACATCTTACTAAAGAATACATGAAAACTTATTATTTTGTGATCACTATTCCCCAAGTAACCCCCAACTTGTATATTTGATATGCGGTCTGGCCTATTGGTTAGTACAAGGTCTAGTAGTGCTCCCCCTTTTGTGGGGTCCTGTACCATTTGTGAAAGGTAATTATCTTTCATTGTTATCAAAAATCTATTTCCTTTGCTGGAACTGCAAGTTTCTGTTCCCCAATTTATATCAGGATAGTTAAAGTCCCCCATAATAATTACCTCTCCGAGACTCGCTGCTTTATCAATTTGCTTTATGAGGAGATTCTCTGTTAGTGGCAGCCTGGATGTTAGACCCTCCGCAAGCAGGGCCAGGCCCCAGAGGTTAGTTGATGGAGATGGGTGTAGAAAGAAGGTAGGCCACACAAAGGGGTTTCAGTGAAACTGGTTCTTTTACTCACTGGAAGCTGGTACTGGTCACCCAAGGCCGGCTGGTCTCAACTGCTGGCCCCCTTAGTCCCAGTGCCGGTAGTGACCTGGTGGCTTCTTTCCCCTGCACCTGCCTTTGGTTGGTGGGTCCCCGTGGCATGGAGCGGCTGGGGGTCCCCTCTTGGTTGTCTCTTACAGCAGTCCGTATGATGGTAGCTTGAACGCTGTGGGGTTGGAGTCTCTGGTCCTGTCCCCGGTTCTCCCGTTACTGTGTCCCAAACTTCAAGGTCAGTGAGGTCCTTGATGGTCCCCTCACTGTGCAGATTTTATCAGGTCTGCCTGGAGCGTTTGCCTGACCTAGGATTCTGTACTCCGTTGGTGCGTAGTTCCGGGAGCACTCCACCGGCAACCAACCACCTGGGCCCTTAGGTCACTGTTCACTCTCCTGACAGTTCTTCCTCTCTCTTTCGCTGTCACCTCTCAAGTACTCACTACTGACTGTCCACTGTCTGCCCCTCCCACCTGGTGGTCTAGTGCAGAGGTTCCCAACTCCAGTCCTCAAGGCACACCAACAGTGCATGTTTTCAGGATTTCTTTAGCATTGCATGGGTGTTGGATTCAGCACCTTTGCAGTTGATTAAATTATCACCTGTGCAATACTAAGGAAATCCTGAAAACATGCACTGTTGGTGTGCCTTGAGGACTGGAGTTGGGAACCTCTGGTCTAGTGGACTGGATTGGCTCCACCTCTAGGCGGCCATCCATTGGTCCGACCCTAGCCTAGTACCATTCTATGGGGGAATTAGGGAAAACAGGGATTGTCTGGAGTGTTTGGTTGTTACTGGCACTGGTCTTCTGGGTCCTTAGGGGGTAGGCCCTGCATCCTGGTGGGGATGCAGTACCTTGTAGCTCCCGGATAGCTTCAGGGATGCTACATGTGGACAGAAGAAACTAAGATAAACTTGTACCACAATGATGGGAAGAAGAAAGTAAGGAGAAGGCTTGGAGCAGCTCATGATGCAGAACACACCATATCCACTGTAAAACATGATGGAGGCAGGTTAATGGCTGGGCATGCATGACTTCCAATGACATTGGATCATTAGTCTTTATTGATGATGTGACTAAAGACGGAAGTGTTTCGGACGTGTACCGCCCCAGCAGCGGTCGAACTGCTCGGATCCGGGTGTCACTACTTGTGGCTCGAGGGTCTCCGGACCCGAGGACTCAGGGTCACTCCAAAACGTGAATGGGGAGGTTATTTACAGGGGAGTTAGATAGTTTGTGACACCACCCGTGGTGTGCGGTATTAGGGAGTACCGCCACTGCCATTGTGAGTACCCGGGACGATGGAGTGGGGCAGCCAGATGACGTTACCCTCCACGGGTAGGGAAAGTGTGGCGCCCTTGAGGCTTCTGTCGTCACAGAGGTACTGCACCTCAGCCAGAGGTGTGGTATCCCATCCTGAGTAAGAAGGGGGTCATCTTCCGGTTCACAGACAAAATCTGCACAAACCAATTGGTAGGTCACACACAGGGTCAGGGTTTAAGGTAGGACTCCATTAATGCTGAGAGTAGCGGCCCGTATACCTGGTCATGGGGCCGTAAGTGCCATCCACTGGTTCGGGGGTGGAGCCTAGGAAGGGGGAGTGTGGGAGGAGTCGGGGGAGTGGTGAGAGGAACCAGTCAGTTCAAGTTGAAAGTTAGTCAGAGAGAGATAGAGGAAAGAAAGGGAGTCGAGGAGTGTGTGAGGTGGGCTGTCAGGAAAGTGACAGCGGACAGAAAGACCTAGTCAGAAGGAGGTTTTTCTTGGTGAAGATCCTGGGGTCTTGCTAGGCCCAGGTGACACCAAAGGAAGGGATTCCAGAGTGCCACGGATATGCGGCTGCCCCGTGGACTTGTTCCATTAGAAATACCGGGTGGAGGAATCAGGCTGCAACACAGGGACGGTCCCTACGCTGAAAGAAGGAAGACATTACTTTTAGCGAAACCGACGGCCCGGGAGATCGCTTCAGTTGCCTGAGACCACAACCTGCCACAGATCACCTGCAAGGGGGAGCAATAAAAAACCTAGGTCAGCCACCCTTTGAACAGGCTCGGTGGCAGAGGCACAGGACAGCCTAGTGCAGTTCGGCGCTAGCGAGACAGCCAGAAAGGACACATTGAGGGGTGCACTGGTACTGACCCTTGAACTATTCGGGATCGGTGGAGGCCCATGATGGCGGATCCTGGCATACCGCGGGTAACCGGTCAGCTGCAGTGTTGAAACCAACAGTGAGTAAACATCTTGACTGCAAGTTCCATGTCGTCTGCTTTGTCTCACACCTCATCAATAAACACCTTAGACTTCTCGAAAGTTTGCCCCAGGGTACCCGCTCCACCTGTGGGGAGCAAGAAGCACCTAAGCTGCCACAACATCAGCCCCGGAGGGCCCTTCCAGCAGCTGCGGCTTCATAGCCGCACAATTGCACAGGTGGCGTCACGAATTTCAGTAAACTACAACCTCCATCAGCCACATTGACTCCACCAGGATCACGGAGCCGGGCCCCGCCACCGCTGACTACCCCGGACTAATCCGGCCCGACACCGAGTCACCTAAGGCCCTGGGGCGGGAGAGTCAAAAGGCCCCGGGACCCTGGATGGTGGGATGGATTGCAGGGGGAGCACAGACTCACTGGTAGCAGGGGCTAATCAGGTACTCACTCAGAAGGAAATCAGACACTGACAACGTGGTAAACCAAGTCTCTGGGTGCAGCTGCTCTCTTGTGGGAGCTCGTCTGGGTTCTGTCCCCTGCAGTACTGCCTGATGGTCCGGAGCCTGCCTCCGTGCACAGAATTTTAGAAGTATCCAAGTTGCCCCTAAGCTTGGAGCTATGGGTAGTAGAGGAGCTTAGTCTCAGGAGCTCACGCTTGGGATTTCAGTGGGCTGCTTTGTGTGGAAAGCCCTATCCCTCTCATTGCGCTAGTGCCCCCGATCTCTGAGCTTCGTGGGAACAGTCTATAAAGGCCCTCGCCTCCGCAGGTTAATTGCCGGGTTGCTTGAAGCCTCTCCCCGACCTAGGGTCCAGTACCCCGACGTGCTTTTGGCCACTAAGCCAGGCACCCAGTCTCAATATCCTGCGACCGGGTCTCCGACTCCTCCGGGTCCAGACCACTGTCTGCAGCCCAATCTGCTTCTCCCCTGGGAGCTCCAACTCCCAGCTTCCTCGAGTTCCTCACTGCTCGAGGGCCACCACTGTTCTGACTCGTCATCTCCTACCTCCCTGCCTGACCCCTAGGTGGGCGGCCCTATTCCAGCTTCGCAGCGCAATGGTGTGCCTGACAGGGTGTGATGCGCGGTGTGATTGAGATTTTGGATGCTGATGGAGGCAGTGCTGCAAATTGGGAACCCAGAACCATGAACAATGGTCCTGCACTGGGAAATAAAGAGCATGCAATACCCTGTGACGACCTTACTAGTCCAGGCCCGTCAGAGAAGCAGCCGGATGAATTCTGAAATGTACAAGGCGATACTTTCTGCTCAGGTTCCATGAAATGCAGAAAGGGTGATTGAATGGTGCATCACAGTAGAGATGGAAAATGACCCAAAACATACTGCGAAAGCAACCCACAAGTTTTTTAAGGCAAAGAAGTGGAATATTCTTCAACGGCTGAGTCGATCACCAGATCTGAACCCCATCGAGCAGCTTTTCATATGTTTAAGACAAAACGTAAGGCAGAAAGACCCACAAACAAGCACAACTAAAAAGTCAGCTGCAGTTAAGGCCTGGCAAAGCTTCACAAAGGAGGAAATTCAGCATTTGGTGACGTCCATGTCGTCCAGACTTCAGGCAATGATTGCCTGCAAAGGATGCTCTACCAAGAATTAAAAATGAACATTTTATTTATGGTAAAGCAAATTTGTCCCATTACTTTTGAGTCTCTGAAATGAGGAGTTATGTAGAAATATGGTTGTAATTTCTAAACGTTTCACAGGATATTTTTGTTTAACCTTTTTAATTAAACCTGAAAGTTAACACTTCAATTGCATCTCAGATGTTTCATTTTAAATAAAAAAAAATAGCGGCCTGTAGAGGCCAAATCACGAAGATTCAGATCTCTGTCCAAATATTTCTGGACCTAACTGTATCTGTATTGTTACTGAAAATAAATCTCTATACAAAGACCAACACCATATTACCGCCGTATAGTGGTAGATACCAGTCCTGCAGAACATATAAGAGACTACAGTAAAGTTATAGATGGTGTGACAGCCTGCGCCCCGAGCAGGCACTGCACCTCAAAGTAACACACAAAGCCTCTCCTGGCTTAAGGCAAAAACATAGCACGTCCACATACCGTGGGCTTCCAGTCCAATACAGTCTCTATTGCAGGTGTGGCGCCTGTACACACTGGCTCCTGCCAGCAAACACCAATTGCTGTGGTTCCTTCCCAGCACCCAGAGACACTCTGCAGACCCGTGTCTGTCTCTCCTCCAGGAGAGGTTCAGCCCTGCAGCCACAGCCCTAGCGTAGCTGCACTCCCCTTCCAGTCTCCACTCAGACTGACAGTCTAGAGCAGGGGTCTCAAACTCAGCTGGGTGTATGGGCCGCACACAGAAAAAAAATAATTTGAGGGGCCGCATTCTTTTCAGGACAAAGTGACATTGGTAGTGGTACCATATATATATATATATATATATATATATATATATATATAAAACGCACCCATTTTTTTTGTAAGTAATACAGTTTTATTTACAATAAGCACTGCATAGTAATTTTGGCCAACATCTTGTAGTAATGTGCCCCATCCTGTTCCCCATTTTGTAAAAATGTGCGCATCCTTGCCCCCTTGTAGCAATGTGCCCCATGCAGGTCCCCTTCTTATAATAATGTGCCCCCATGCAGGTCCCCTTCTTGTGGTAATGTGCCCCATATGCAGGTCCCCTTCCTATAGTAATGTGCTTCATGCAGGTCCCTTTCTTGTATTAATGTTCCCCATGCATGTCTTCTTGTAGTAATCACACACACACACACACACACACACACACACACACACAAACCCTGTGCAGCCTCAGCTAACAGACACACACACACACAAACCCTGTGCAGCCTCAGCTAACACACACACACACACACACACCCTGTGCAGCCTCAGCTAAACACACACACACACACACACACACACCCTGTGTAGCCTCAGCTACTCAGCTAACACACACACACACACACACACACACCCTGTGCAGCCTCAGCTAACACACACACACACACACCCTGTGCAGCCTCAGCTAACACACACACACACACACACCCTGTGCAGCCTCAGCTAACACACACACACACACACCCTGTGCAGCCTCAGCTAACACACACACACACACACCCTGTCCAGCCTCAGCTAACACACACACACACCCTGTGCAGCCTCAGCTAACAGACACACACACACACACCCTGTGCAGCCTCAGCTGACACACACACACAAACCCTGTGCAGCCTCAGCTAACAGACACACACACCCTGTGCAGCCTCAGCTAAGACACACACACACCCTGTGCAGCCTCAGCTAACAGACACACACACACCCTGTGCAGCCTCAGCTAACACACACACACACACCCTGTGCAGCCTCAGCTAACACACACAAACCCTGTGCAGCCTCAGCTAACAGACACACACACACACACACACACCCCCTGTGCAGCCTCAGCTAACACGCACACACACACACACACACACCCTGTGCAGCCTCAGCTAACACACACACACACACACAAACCCTGTGCAGCCTCAGCTAACACACACACACAAACCCTGTGCAGCCTCAGCTAACACACACACACACCCTGTGCAGCCTCAGCTAACACACACACACACACACACACACACACCCTGTGCAGCCTCAGCTAACACACACACACACACACACCCTGTGCAGCCTCAGCTAACACACACACACACACACAAACCCTGTGCAGCCTCAGCTAACACACACACACACACACAAACCCTGTGCAGCCTCAGCTAACAGACACACACACAAACCCTGTGCAGCCTCAGCTAACACACACACAAACCCTGTGCAGACTCAGCTGACACACACACACAAACCCTGTGCAGCCTCAGCTAACAGACACACACACAAACCCTGTGCAGCCTCAGCTAACACACACACACACACACACACACACAAACCCTGTGCAGCCTCATCTAACACACACACACACAAACCCTGTGCAGCCTCAGCTAACACACACACACACACACACACACACCCTGTGCAGCCTCGGCCAGCAGCAGAAACACACACACACACACACACCCCCTGTGCAGCCTCAGCTGACACACACACACACACACACACATACACCCTGTGCAGCCTCAGCCAGCAGCAGAAACACACACACACACACACACCCTGTGCAGCCTCAGCGGACACACACACACACACACACACACACCCTGTGCAGCCTCAGCCAGCAGCAGAAACACACACACTCACACACACACACACACACCCCCTGTGCAGCCTCAACACACACACACCCTGTGCAGCCTCAGCTAACACACACACACACACACACACACACACCCTATGCAGCCTCAGCCAGCAGCAGAAACACACACACACACACACACACACACACCCCCTGTGCAGCCTCAACACACACACACACACACTGTGCAGCCTCAGCCAGCAGCAGAAACACACACACACACACACCCTGTGCAGCCTCAGCTGACACACACACACACACACACACACACCCTGTGCAGCCTCAGCCAGCAGCAGAAACACACACACACACACACACCCTGTGCAGCCTCAGCCAGCAGCAGAAACACACACACACCCTGTCCAGCCTCAGCTAACACACACACACACACACACACCCTGTGCAGCCTCAGCTAACACACACACACACACACACCCTGTGCAGCCTCAGCTAACACACACACACACACACACAAACCCTGTGCAGCCTCAGCTAACACACACACACACACACACACACAAACCCTGTGCAGCCTCAGCTAACAGACACACACACAAACCCTGTGCAGCCTCAGCTAACACACACACCCTGTGCAGACTCAGCTGACACACACACACAAACCCTGTGCAGCCTCAGCTAACAGACACACACACACAAACCCTGTGCAGCCTCAGCTAACAGACACACACACAAACCCTGTGCAGCCTCAGCTAACAGACACACACACAAACCCTGTGCAGCCTCAGCTAACACACACACACACACACACACACAAACCCTGTGCAGCCTCATCTAACACACACACACACAAACCCTGTGCAGCCTCAGCTAACACACACACACACACACACACACACACACCCTGTGCAGCCTCAGCCAGCAGCAGAAACACACACACACACACACACACCCCCTGTGCAGCCTCAGCTGACACACACACACACACACATACACCCTGTGCAGCCTCAGCCAGCAGCAGAAACACACACACACACACACACCCTGTGCAGCCTCAGCCAGCAGCAGAAACACACACACACCCTGTCCAGCCTCAGCTAACACACACACACACACACACCCTGTGCAGCCTCAGCTAACACACACACACACACCCTGTGCAGCCTCAGCTAACACACACACACACACAAACCCTGTGCAGCCTCAGCTAACACACACACACACACACACACACAAACCCTGTGCAGCCTCAGCTAACACACACACACCCTGTGCAGACTCAGCTGACACACACACACAAACCCTGTGCAGCCTCAGCTAACAGACACACACACACAAACCCTGTGCAGCCTCAGCTAACAGACACACACACAAACCCTGTGCAGCCTCAGCTAACAGACACACACACACAAACCCTGTGCAGCCTCAGCTAACACACACACACACACACACACAAACCCTGTGCAGCCTCATCTAACACACACACACACAAACCCTGTGCAGCCTCAGCTAACACACACACACACACACACACACACACACACACACACATACACCCTGTGCAGCCTCAGCCAGCAGCAGAAACACACACACACACACACACCCTGTGCAGCCTCAGCGGACACACACACACACACCCTGTGCAGCCTCAGCCAGCAGCAGAAACACACACACTCACACACACACACACACACACACCCTGTGCAGCCTCAACACACACACACCCTGTGCAGCCTCAGCTAACACACACACACACACACCCTATGCAGCCTCAGCCAGCAGCAGAAACACACACACACACACACACCCCCTGTGCAGCCTCAACACACACACACACACCCTGTGCAGCCTCAGCCAGCAGCAGAAACACACACACACACACACACACACACACCCCCTGTGCAGCCTCAGCTGACACACACACACACCCTGTGCAGCCTCAGCCAGCAGCAGAAACACACACACACACACACACACACCCTGTGCAGCCTCAGCCAGCAGCAGAAACACACACACACCCTGTCCAGCCTCAGCTAACACACACACACACACACACACACCCTGTGCAGCCTCAGCTAACAGACACACACACACACCCTGTGCAGCCTCAGCTGACACACACACACAAACCCTGTGCAGCCTCAGCTCAGACACACACACACCCTGTGCAGCCTCAGCTAACAGACACACACACACCCTGTGCAGCCTCAGCTAACACACACACACACACACACACCCTGTGCAGCCTCAGCTAACACACACAAACCCTGTGCAGCCTCAGCTAACAGACACACACACACACACACACACACACACACACACCCTGTGCAGCCTCAGCTAACACACACACACACACACAAACCCTGTGCAGCCTCAGCTAACACACACACACAAACCCTGTGCAGCCTCAGCTAACACACACACACACACACACACACACCCTGTGCAGCCTCAGCTAACAGACACACACACACACACACACCCTGTGCAGCCTCAGCTAACACACACACACACACACACCCTGTGCAGCCTCAGCTAACACACACACACACACACAAACCCTGTGCAGCCTCAGCTAACACACACACACACACAAACCCTTTGCAGCCTCAGCTAACAGACACACACACAAACCCTGTGCAGCCTCAGCTAACACACACACACACACCCTGTGCAGACTCAGCTGACACACACACACAAACCCTGTGCAGCCTCAGCTAACAGACACACACACAAACCCTGTGCAGCCTCAGCTAACACACACACACAAACCCTGTGCAGCCTCAGCTAACAGACACACACACAAACCCTGTGCAGCCTCAGCTAACACACACACACACACACAAACCCTGTGCAACCTCATCTAACACACACACACAAACCCTGTGCAGCCTCAGCTAACACACACACACACACACACACACACACACCCTGTGCAGCCTCAGCCAGCAGCAGAAACACACACACACACACACACACACACACCCTGTGCAGCCTCAGCTGACACACACACACACACACACACACACCCTGTGCAGCCTCAGCCAGCAGCAGAAACACACACACACACCCTGTGCAGCCTCAGCGGACACACACACACACACACACCCTGTGCAGCCTCAGCCAGCAGCAGAAACACACACACTCACACACACACACACACCCCCTGTGCAGCCTCAACACACACACACACCCTGTACAGCCTCAGCTAACACACACACACACACACACCCTATGCAGCCTCAGCCAGCAGCAGAAACACACACACACACACACACACCCTGTGCAGCCTCAACACACACACACACACACCCTGTTGAGCCTCAGCCAGCAGCAGAAACACACACACACACCCCCTGTGCAGCCTCAGCTGACACACACACACACACACACACACCCTGTGCAGCCTCAGCCAGCAGCAGAAACACACACACACACACACACCCTGTGCAGCCTCAGCCAGCAGCAGGAACACACACACACCCTGTGCAGCCTCAGCGGACACACACACACACACCACACACACACACCCTGTGCAGCCTCAGCCAGCAGCAGAAACACACACACACACACACCCTGTGCAGCCTCAGCTGACAGACCCACTGACACACACACACACACACACACACCCTGTGCAGGCTCAGCCAGCGGCAGAAACACACAAAAACATTCTGCTCACCTATCCTCCGTCGGCTCAGCAGCACGCAGGCATGTGGACCCGATAATGATCACAGCTCCTGCCTGTCACTGATGAACTTTCTGCCGGCGCGTGCAGAGCACTCAGAGCAGTTCTCACTGCACAACAGCCACTGGCCAATCACAGGTAAGCGTCTGAGGTCATATGGAGCAGGTGCTTGCCTCTGATTGGCAGGCGGCTGTTATTGTGTTCTGCAGCGAGAACTTTACTGTGCCCGGCAAAGGCAAAACTGTAAACTGAAATAGATAGCTGGAGGCTGCGGCCTCTTGCACCGGTCGCCATCTTTACAGGGTCCACGGGCCAGCGGGCCGCAAGAAGCCACCTGAAGGGCCGCATGCGGCCCGCGGGCCGCGTGTTTGAGACCCCTGGTCTAGAGCCAGTCTCCCCTAGACTGTCCTAGACACTCTGCTGCTGGTTCAGAACCGCAGGATTGTTTTAACCCTTGGAGCCACACCCACAGGTGGTAAGGAGTGTTTAATTAGCCTCACACACCCTTCCATGACTCTGCATGTAATGCAATCCTGTGGAACCACAGGTCCCAGCCAACTTCACATTGCAGAGCGCCAATGCTTCTGCAAAATATACCGGCCATTTACAATGTTGCTGGTTGATGCCTCACAATGGTGACTTACAGGTGATGTTGTTTCTGATGGAAAGACGCAGAAAGTGAATGACTCCATCTGGCACAGACCGACATGACATCTTCCAGCCAAAACTCTGCAGAGTACAACAAAGACACATATGACCTCTCGCATTTCCAGCGCCGTCCCCACCTCTTCCCAACCTGCAGAAACTCCTCATCTTGTTGATACCACAATACTGAGCTGCTTCCACATGTGACCCTATTATTGCACATGCTGTATGGCACAAAAACAGTGCTCCTTGTATTACCCCACATACTAATGCCACCACTGTGCCCCTTACAAACTCAAATGTCTCCTTTGTGCCCTCTAGATGGTAAAATTGCTCCCTAGAATATAATAATGCCCTGTACAAGTGCCCTTGAAAATATTGCCCACATTTTGCTCCTAAGAAGTGATCATGCCTCTTGCGTACCTTTGACGGTCAAAATGCTCTGAGTGACCCAATAACAATAATGTTTCTGAAGAGCCTATTTAACACTAATGTACCCCAATACCCCCATGTACAGCTCCCCTATTCACAGTATGATGTTTCCACAGCTCCCCTATACACAGTACAATGGTCCCATATACTGTGTCTATCTACAGATTTGTAAAGAAAGCTACTGATCATAATAGCCTACTAATGTATAACAGTAGCCATCCACAGGCAACCACATATGTATTACCTCAATCACAATTCCATAGGGTAGATCACATAGTCAGTGACAGCTTTACAAAACAGATCAGATTGAGTGAGATGTCCACTCATTTCAAGATTGGGGCTGCCCCGCTCATTTATTGGACTAGCCAACAGAATTTAGGACCCCACGTACAATTTGTCAACATACCGTATTTTTTGTTTTATAAGACGCACCAGATTATAAGACGCACCCCAAATTTAGAGGTAAAAAAGGTAAAATAAATAAAAATGGGGTCCATCTTATAATCCGGTGTTCTCTTACCGGAAAGGGGGAGCAGTGGTGGTGAAGCGGGGTCACATAAGGCAGAGGTTGTGCTGGCAGCCGCGGCGGTCAGTGGCGGCAGCAGTGGCGGGTCCGTGGTGGCAGCCACGGCGGATCCGTGGTGAAGCAGGCCGGTGCGGTGAGTGTCCCAGTCTGTCCCCTTTCTCAGTCCAAATGATGGCGCCTGGAGCGGCGCATATGCAGATGGAGCTCTCATCCAAGGGCTTAATTTGCGCACACGCTGACTCCCGGAGCGGCCCGTGCGCAGATGGAGCGGTTATCCAAGAGCTCCATCTGCGCACGCTCTGACTCCCGGCGCCATCATTTGAAACTGGGACCGTGGACACACTGGGACACCTGCCACACAGCCACCCATCCGCACAGAGTGGCAGCCAGGAGGCCGCCTTCTCACACGCAGGCACAGAGAGGCAGCCGGCACCGACAGGCACTCTGCTGCCCGCACGCAGCCACAGGCACCCGGCTGCCCGCATGGAGCCACAGGCACCCGGCTGCCCACACGCAGCCACAGGCACCCAGCTGCCCGCACGCAGCCACAGGCACATGGCTGCCCGCACGCTGCCACAGACACCCAGCTGCCGCACAGACAGCCCCCCCCCTCCCCCGGTAAGCTATATTTGGATTTTAAGACACACCCCTCATTTTCCTCCCAAATTTTTGGGAGGAAAAGTGTGTCTTATAATCCGAAAAATATGGTAGATCATCCGCCTATGCGTGAACACTTGTCCATTCTCTCCTTATGTTACCCACATGTATCTGAATTCCAACTACTACATTTAATATGCTATGAACGAGGAAAAAATCTTCTAGACAGAGTAGCGAGTTCAGAAATAGGATCACTCAAAACACAATTATGTCAACAGACCATAATCTGCTAAAATTATATATATATTATATTATACATACATATATACAGTCATATGAAAAAGTTTGGGCACCCCTATTAATGTTAACATTTTTTCTTTATAACATTTTGGGTTTTTGCAACAGCTGGGTTAAAAACTGGCTCAGTGATAGGAAACAAAGGGTGGTTATTAATGGTACGTACTCGGACTGGGTCTCAGTTCATAGTGGGGTACCACAGGGGTCAGTATTGGGCCCGCTTCTTTTCAACATATTTATAAATGACCTTGTTGGGGGCATGCGGAGTAGAATTTCAATATTTGCAGATGATACTAAACTCTGCAGGGTAATCAATACAGAGGAGGATAATTTTATATTACAGGGAGATTTATGTAAATTGGAGGATTGGGCTGGAAAGTGGCAATTGAAGTTTAATGTAGATAAATGTAAGGTCATGCACTTTGGTAGAGGAAATAACATTTATGATTATGTACTTAATTGTAGAACACTGGGTAAAACAGACACAGAAAAAGACTTGGGTGTATGGGTGGATGGTAAACTTCACTTTAGTGGACAGTGTCAGGCAGCTGCTGCCAGGGCTAATAAAATAATGGGATGTATTAAAAGAGGTATAAGTGTTCATGAAAAAAATATAGTTCTACCTCTGTACAAGTCACTAGTGCGACCGCACTTAGAATACTGTGTACAATTCTGGTCACCGAAATATAAGAAGGACATAGCTGAACTGGAGAGGGTGCAGAGAAGAGCGACCAAGATTATTAGAGGAATGGGTGGGCTGCAATACCAAGACAGGTTATTAAACTTGGGGTTATTTAGTTTGGAAAAACGAAGGCTTAGGGGGGATCTAATCACAATGTATAAATATATGAGGGGACAGTACAGAGACCTTTCCAAAGATCTTTTTACACCTAGGCCTGCGACTGGAACACGGGGGCATCCGCTACGTCTTGAGGAAAGAAGGTTTAATCATAATCACAGACGAGGATTCTTTACTGTACGAGCAGTGAGACTATGGAACTCTCTGCCGCATGATGTTGTAATGAGTGATTCACTACTAACATTTAAGCAGAGCCTGGATGCCTTTCTTGAAAAATTTAATATTACCAGTTATGTATATTAGATTTTATGACAGGGTATTGATCCAGGGAACTAGTCTGATTGCCGGATGTGGAGTCAGGAAGGAAATTTTTCCCCATTGGAACTTGTTTGCCACATTGGGTTTTTTTTTGCCTTCCTCTGGATCAACATGTTAGGCTACGGGTTGAACTAGATGGACTTAGAGTCTCCCTTCAACCTTAAAAACTATGATACTATTACAGTTTCATATATCTAATAACTGATGGACTGAGTAATATTTCTGAATTGAAATGAGGTTTATTGTACTAACAGAAAATGTGCAATCCGCATTTAAACAAAATTTGACCGGTGCAAAAGTATGGACACCTCAACATAAAAGTGACATTGATATTTTGTAGATCCTCCTTTTGCAAAAATAACAGCCTCTAGTCGCTTCCTGTAGCTTTTAATGAGTTCCTGGATCCTGCATGAAGGTATATTTGACCATTCCTGTTTACAAAACAATTCCAGTTCAGTTAAGTTTGATGGTCGCCGAGCATGGACAGCACGCTTCAAATCATCCCACAGATTTTCAATGATATTCAGGTCTGGGGACTGGGATGGCCATTCCAGAACATTGTAATTGTTCACACATTGTTCAACACTGTCCCCATTGGGGCTCACAATCTAAATTCCCTATCAGTATGTTTTTTGGAGTGTGGGAGGAAACCGGAGTACCCGGAGGAAACCCACGCAAACACGGGGAGAACATACAAACTCCTTGCAGTTTTTGTCCTGAGTGGGACTAGAACCCAGGACCCCAGCGCTGCAAGGCTGCAGTGCTAACCACTGAGCCACCGTGCCGCCCAAGTACAAGTGTACCTAGAAAAACAGATCTATTGATGTTGTTTTGAAGGTAAAGGGTTGGTCGCAACAAATATTGATGTGATCTAGATTTCTTTATTGTGAACTCACTTTGCAGAACGGCATTCTTCTTTGAAACATGTCGGCAGTTTGGCTGTACGAGGCACCCATAGTCCCACTCAGTGACATCATACACCAGCTTCATCCCTGGATTCCCTGCTCCAGGCTTACAGGCAACACTTCCGGCCGGAGAGTCCTGGGTCCCAGCAGCGTACCAGCACTTCATCCATCATGGATCACATCTCCAACCCCAAGGAAATCAGTCAATATGACTAACCATGTCAAGATGGTCATAACCACAACTTCTACCACCGTGTGAGTAATATACCCTCCAGAAACTTTCACTCCTGCTATCTCAATTTACATCAGAGGTCTGTCCCAGCACTGGACTTTGCTCCATTCACATAGATATCTGACTCTGGTACTGGACACATATCTATCTAAAATACCTCTGAAGCTGGGCTATTACTATATTTTCAGATGTCTCTGATGCAAGCTAAGATAATGTGATCTCATTAAAATATTTTCCACATTCTGGACATGAAAATAGTTTTTCCCCTGTGTGAGTCCTTTGATGTTTAACATCCCTTCTGTTATTTTTGTCTATGCTGAACAGTCTGTGATGAATCAGAAGATAGGATACAATTGGTGCAGTACCTGATGCACATGGTTTTACAGTGTACCCATTGATGCACATTGTTACATGTGATATTTTCCAATGCACACAGGTACTTGCGTGATTTGAATTGGTACATACTGTTCTTATTTTTTTACTATAAATTTGTATCTATTGTTTTATTTTCAGCCTTCATGTTATAAATCTATGCCAAATCAATCTGACTTGTCACTTTTTCATGTCAACACTTTTGTAACCAGCATGCTTTTGTAGAATTTATGCTCTCATTGACTGCTTTGCAGATTTGGATACTCTTTTATGGTCTCTTCATTTGTCACCTGTTTGATATAAGTTCCCTGGGTAGTGCAATAATCACCATTTATTCTATATCACTTTGCATTTTGTTAATCCAGAAAAACAAACTATTTACACTTCTATTTTTGGAAGCTTTTACAGAATACTGCATAGAAACATAAAACATTTTATACAGAGGATGTAAAGATGTGTAAATTGGATTTTATTTGCTTTTCAATAACAGATGTGTATTGGTAATTGCATACCTTTCCTAATCATCACTCACTACTTTCCATTGTCTTTACTGGTTTCTTTAACAATTTGGCAATAAAAGGAAAATCGCTACTTCAATGTGTGATTTTTCTGAAAATAAAATGAAAATAGCTTCCTCCCTATACAAGTTCTCTAAAGACCTGCTTTATTTGAAAAACAAAAAAAAAACAAAAACAGTTTACTACATTATGTACTGTACATCAAAATGTTTTTTTCCCTTGTGTGGGTTCTCTGATGTGAGCGAAGATGTGATCCCCTAAAAAAACATTTCCCACATTTTGGGCATGAAAAGGGTCTCTCCCCTGTGTGAATTTTATGATGTCTAACAAGATCTCCATTCTGTGTAAAAGATTTCTCACATACTGAACAAGAAAATGGTTTCTCCCCTGTATGAATTCTCTGATGTCTAACAAGATCTCCTTTCTCTTTAAAACATTTCTCACATTCAGGACATGAAAAAGGTTTCTCCCCTGTGTGAATTCTATAATGTTTAATAAAATTTCCTTTCTGTGTAAAACATTTTCCACATTCAGAACATGAAAATGGCTTCTTCCCTGTGTGAATTCTCTTATGTATAACTAGATGTGATTTGTTTCTAAAACATCTTCCACATTCTGGACATGAAAATGGTTTCTCCCCTGTGTGAATTCTCTCATGTACCACAAGACATGATTTATTTGCATAATGTTTCCCACATTCTGCACATGAATATGTCTCCACCCCAGTGTGACATCTCTGATGCAAGCTAAGATATGATCTCTCATTAAAACATTTCCCACATTCTAGACATGAAAATGGGTTTTCCCCTGTGTGAGTCCTTCTGTTATTTTTTCTTTGCTGAGCAGTCTGTGATGAATCAGAAGACAGGACTTGTTGAAAAGGATCAGTTGAAAGCATTTTGATGTGAAGACTTGGAGGTATATTCGGGAAAATTATATGCTCTTCATATGTATCTGGGGTGACACCTTGATCATCTTCTTTAAAATGTGTAAATATCAGATGTTCCTCTGAGCTTCCACTATAGCCATCTGCCAATAATAAAAGGGATTTTATATTTTGTTAGGAAAATCAAGAGTAATAATAAAATGTATTTTGAATGTTTATACTTAAAGGGGTGGTTCACCCATTTTTTTTTTTTCCCCAATGATTCTCACTTACCATTATATGCATCTTCTGCATTGGCTTCTGTTTCCATTTCTGGCACTGAGCGGCGCTATGCTGCACGCTCAGTGCCAGTCACATGACCCCCTGGAGCTGTGGCCGCCGGCATCCTCTGACGTCCCGTCATTTCCGGGCTCTCAAACTAGACGGGTACGTCACAGGATGCCGGCGCCACTCACAGTGATTGACTGGGCTGTGAGCGGTGACTACCTGACGTCACAGCCCAGCATCGAGGGGAGGATCCGGAGGACGCCAGTGTGTGGAGCGGTGAAGGCAGAGCGCGCGCTACCAGCATTCAGCTGTGGGAGGTATGGGGCGCCAGTGTGGAGTACAGGGGGGGTTTCTCCAACTGAAATCCCCCCTGTCACGCAAGTATGTGATCACACTGTCCACCCGCCCGCTGTGCTCAGCTGTCAGGAGAGCGGGCGGTGTCGGCAGTGTGATCATATACTCCCACCAGCAGCACAGGTGACCGGACGCGGAGTGAGTGTGTATGTGTGTATGTCATACTCACCTGTCTGCAGGGTCTGGGTGCCATACTTGCTTCCAGCCCCTGTCCCGGTCCCGCCGCTTCGGCTGTGTGCAGTCTCCCCGGGGCACGCACGAAGCTTGCAGGACCTGGCCGTGGATCACCTGATGCAGTCACCTGACGCATCAGCTGATCGTAGTCTCGCCGGCTTTTTCGCGCCCGGCCGGCTATCAGCTGATCCTGCTGTCAGGGGACTTCATCAGCTGATTACCGGCCGCTCCTGCAGTGATGGGCCAGGATCATACTCCTGTCCAATCGATCGCTCCAGGAGCTGCCGGTAATCACCACAGCACATAAGAGAGTATGTATTTTTTTTTTTTTTTTGTTTTTTCTACTGATGCAACAGCTGATTGTATAATCGGCTTTTATACAATCAGCTGATGTGTGATGTGATTCAGGCACTTGATCCTGACACATCATCTGATCGCTTTGCCTTCCAGCAAACCGATCAGATGATATTGGATCCGGATTGGACGGCGCGGGACCCTAACCCAGGATTACTGCGGAGGGGGGTTTATTTCAATAAAGATGGAGTCACTAATTGTGTTGTGTTTTATTTCTAATAAAAATATTTTTGTGTGTTGTGTTTTTTTTTTTTATCATTACTAGAAATTCATGGTGGCCATGTCTAATATTGGCGTGACACCATGAATTTCGGGCTTAGGGCTAGCTGATAATATACAGCTAGCCCTAACTCCATTATTACCCGGCTAGCCACCCGGCATCAGGGCAGCTGGAAGAGTTGGATACAGCGCCAGAAGATGGCGCTTCTATGAAAGCGCCATTTTCTGGGGTGGCTGCGGACTGCAATTCGCAGTGGGGGTGCCCAGAAAGCCCCCTGACGAAGGTACACTCCGAAATGCGCATCAGGCGCATTCCATCTGCAAACTATACATCATAGGTAATGCCTTATTCACTACTTGGTTTGTCCAGAGAGTGGGCTTAGTCCCTCTAGGTGGGAATTTATTTCCTTTTTCCCGCTGTAATTATGATGGTGGTCGCCGGCCATTAGCGCGTATGTAGTGTTGGTGCTTTAATCCTTGCTACCCGGTGGCACTATTGGCCATATTGCCCCGTGGTGCTACATGCTTTTCTTGCGCTAACACTTGCACGTGCTGTGGCTTGTGGCTTATTTAGCATCTCCGTTAAGGCGAGCACACGATTGGTATTTGCTGTGAGGTCATGTGTATGTGGCTTGTTTACACTAAGTCATGATACTATGGCCTGTGTGTGTCCGCCTACTATAGTTCTATCCTTAAACACATTCATCTATATAGGCATATATTATTAACCTCTGTATTCTATCCTGCATGATACACCCATTGACTTCCATGGAAGATACTCCATTGACTTCCATGTGGATTTCAATGTGTGTGTATGCATTTGCATGCGTATAATCATATGTGGGGTATTTCCATATTGCTGCTTATGCCGCTGTTTTTCATATGTGTTGATCCCTTATGAAATTTGTTCCATATACATACAAACCACCTTTGAATTTCCTTATACACGGAGTTTGTATGCTGTGACCTCTTTAGCTGAGCTCGCAGAGAATATAGTCTCTCATGGATTAACACATGGGTAACTTTGGTTGTGATGCGTAGGCATATGGATATGTATTAACACATTGGTATGCCTTATTGTGAGGTATTTTTATGCCTCTGCTCATGCCGCGGTTTCCCCATATGCATTGATTTTGTGTGAAATTTATATTCATACACATATAAACCATCTGTTGATGCTCTATTGTCACGTATGGGGTTTATATGTTGTGGCCTTTAGAGCAGAACCTATATGGAACGCAATTCCCTATGGATTACTATATTAGTAGATCCTTTTGTGATGCGTGAATATATGGATGTGCATCTAATACGCAATTGACATTATAGTAAACGGATAACATTTTGGAGTCCTTTCCACATCTTATGTCCTGTCTCAGTCCCTCCTGCTTGGAAATCTATATGGATTGTTATGGATATAGCGGATTTTTGCTTTATTAACAAATATTCTAGCAGGAGTAGATTGATGGGTCGACCTGATGTGGTCCTTCTCCTAACTATAGGACCTCCATCTTTGTTGGATATGACCTTATATCTTGTATTATTGGAGATAATTGGCACACTATTATCCTATACCTAAATGTTTGCGGTGTTGTATACCGTTGTTTTCCTCCCCTCACTTGTCCACATTTTTATGAATATTTATACAAAATAAAAATATGTATTGAACTGTTGATCGCCTCTCTTGTTCTTGTTTTGGTTGCTCTCTTAGCGATTTGGTTCATGTATCTTAGTCCTTCTGCGCTATATATATGATCCACATTGGTCTATGTATAATATTCCATTGAATTTATAATATGCAGATATTCATACCAACTTCTACTCATGTCTAATATTGGCGTGACACCATGAATTTCGGGCTTAGGGCTAGCTGATAATATACAGCTAGCCCTAACTCCATTATTACCCGGCTAGCCACCCGGCATCAGGGCAGCTGGAAGAGTTGGATACAGCGCCAGAAGATGGCGCTTCTATGAAAGCGCCATTTTCTGGGGTGGCTGCGGACTGCAATTCGCAGTGGGGGTGCCCAGAAAGCTTGGGCACTCTTCACTGTGGATTCCAATCCCCAGCTGCCTAGTTGTACCCGGCTGGACACTAAAATTAGGCGAAGCTCACGTCATTTTTTTTTTTAAATTATTTCATGAAATTCATGAAATAATTAAAAAAAAAAAGGGCTTCTCTATATTTTTGGTTCCCAGCCGGGTACAAATAGGCAGCTGGGGGTTGGGGGCAGCCCGTACCTGCCTGCTGTACCCGGCTAGCATACAAAATATGGCGAAGCCCACGTCATTTTTTTTTCTCTTTTTTGGCAAAAAACTGCATACAGTCTGGGATGGAGTTTGCTGAGCCTTGTAGTTCTGCAGCTGCTGTCTGCTCTCCTGCATACACTAGTGAATGGAGGATGCTGAGCCTTGTAGTTCTGCAGCTGCTGTCTGCTCTCCTGCATACACTAGTGAAGTTATGTACTAGTAAAACAACTCCCATGTCAGGAGCCAAAATTGGGAAAGATTTGTTTTGCCGAATCCATTGCAGGGTTAATGGTGTTCTCAGATTTTACAGAGGACATCAATGTTAGCCTGTGTGGATGACGTAGGACGCATTAAGCACCCAGGCTTCAGAAGAAGGAGGACAAAGATGGCCAAAAGAGGAGGCGCTGCACCCGGAGAATGGAGACGGTCATCTGACCAGTCTGCATCGCCCCTTAGGTAAGTATTATAAAGTAATGTTTATGTTCTACACAGTGGCCTGGGCTCTTATATACAGTATGTTAGAATGCTGTATATAAGAGCCCACTGGTGGTGGCCGCAGCTTATAGTCACCAAATCTGGTGACAGGTTCCCTTTAAGTGCCCGGCTCCTGGTCTTATACTCACCTTACAGCGTCTTCATCTTCCATCAGTGGTTTTCTGTAGTTTGTGACCTGCCAGCTTCGCTAATGTTTCATGGAGTAATCTGGAGGTCACAACTCAATACAAGTCTATGAGACCCTCGTTCTGGCATTCATAGAGTTAGATTGAGAGCTTGTGACGTAACTTCTAACTTCCAGACGTGATTGTCACAAGATAGCGCTGCGGGACCGGAGTATCGTCGATAAAATACACAACAGGGGTTTTAAGCGCCACTCGCGTGCTGAAATAAAACACTGGAGCGGTGCTTTAAGTAAAGGCTGTAAAGCGGTAGACAACCCCTTTTACGTTTGGCCGGTTGCGAATTTCTACTGAAAATTAGCCATTTGCCATAATTCAGAGATTAGCATCAGAGTCCTGATAGCCATAAAGACCTAAAAATCAAGGTGAAGGTGAAGGTGGGACTCACCTGGTGCAGGTCCATGTGGAAACGGATCTGTAAATTTATAAAGCATTGCGATGAAAACAAAGGAACGGCTTTCCTGTAAGGATTGCCTGTCAGCTGGTGCTAAGGCTGCTTTCACACATCCAGTTTTTGCTGTGCGGCACAATACGGCGCTTTGCAGAAAAAACGCAACCGTTTTTTTTTTTGCCGACGGTTGAGTTGTTTTCTGCATAGACTTGCATTAGCGCCGTATTGGGCCGCATGGCCTTGCGTTGCGTCCGTTTTTTGCCGGATGCGGCATATTTAGCCCATGATAGAACGTTGCCTGGCACTTTTTTTGTGCGGCGAAAAAAACGCATCACGCTGGATCCGGCGAGATTTACAATGCAAGCCTATGGACGCCGGATGCGGTTTTTTTGCACTGCGGATGCTCAGTATCAAGCTGCATCCGTCAAAAAACGGACGGGCCGCATGGAAAAACTTATGCAACGGATCTGTTTTTTTCGCCGCATCCGTTGCATAGGTTTTCGAGCCGCACTGCAAAACCGGATGTGTGAAAGCAGCCTAAGACGTCTACTACTTCCAGACCGTGACCATATAGTGTGGTGAGGACTGAAAGCAATTACTACTCTGAGGCTGGACCAGAGCGCAGCAGGCAGACGCTGACCCCCTTCTCTGCTCCAATCATGCTCTGACCTGATTGTATATCATCAAGGCTGGAGCTTTCCATCCGGTGGCCATTCACAGAAATGTTCAGATATCAGCAGGCGAGAGAAAAGAACACAAAGTCCGGAAGCAGAAGCAGATACATATAGCGGAGCACTGCGGGAATTTGTGATTTGGCACATTGCTACACCAACACCAAGATTGGTACTTCTCTGGGGAGGTGGTATGGTCATAGTAAAGGCCGCTTTACACGCTGCGACATCGCATGTCGCTAGGGATAGCACCCACCCCCATCGTTCGTGCGTCACAGGCAAATCGCTGCCTGTAGCGAACAATATCGTAGGAACACGTCACACGAACTTACCTTCCTAACGACGTCGCTGTGGATGGCGAACAACGTCCTTTCTAAGGGGGCGGTTCGTGCGGCGTCACACGGCAGCCGTCCAATAGAAGCGGAGGGGCAAAGAGCAGCCGCATGAAAGTCACGCCCACCTCGTTACCAGAGGACGCAGGGACGGTGTTGTTCGTCGGTCCCGGGGTGTCACACGTAGCGATGGAACGACAGGAACGACGAACAACCAAATGAGCAACGATATTTGGAAAATGAACGACGTGTCAACAATCAATCAATGATTTGGTGAGTATTTGGGATCGTTAGCGGTCGCTTGTAAGTGTCACACGCAACGACGTCGCTAACGAGGCCGGATGTGCGTCACAAATTCCGTGACCCCAGCGATATCTCGTTAGTGATGTCGCTGCGTGTAAAGCGGCCTTAAGTCAGGGCTCCTACAGAGGTATATATAGGTGGTGGTGATCAGAATAGAAAAGGCACACAAAGAAAAAGGGAATGATGGGCACACCGGGCTGTATGTAGGGTGTTCTGTGTACACGAGCCTAAGGGTATGTGCCCATGATCAGGGTTCAGGGCGCTGAAGTCTCTCACTTGTGTTCTCCCTACGGAGGACACAGGCGAATGCGCGATAAACAACTGACATGCTGCAGTCTGGAAAGACGCACCGCAGATCAGGGTTTGCTGCGGAAAAAACAAGCACAGCGGGCACAGGATTTCTAGAAATCCCTCCACTGTGCTTGTACTGTACAATGCAGCGTTTTGAACACAGCTGAAGAATGCCGCATCCAAAACGCTGCAAACACTGATCGTGGGCACGCACCAGCAGACATTCAACTTCTCCCACACAAATGAAAAGCAGAAACCTTGTAGCACCTGCACTTATTGGAAGATAACCCATAAATATCGCTACTATCCGTCATGAGGTCATTTAAGTGGCCGTTGGATCATTCGGCCAAAAGCAATCATTCTGGATTCCCCCATACATAGTAACACTTAGACAGGCCAACATGCCGAATACTATTTTTTTTCTCCCACATGTTACATTGTGGGCAGATCCAGCAAGTTTTGACAACTTTAATGTTTTTGGGGACCTTCGCTAATAGTATACAAACACTGAACAATAAAAAATAAATCTTTATTTTTATATAGCGCTAACATATTCCGCAGCGCTTTACATACATCAGGAACACTGTCCCCATTGGGGCTCACAATCTAAATTCCCTATCTGTATGTTTTTTGGAACAATCCTCTACTGACCACTTCTATAATCCAGCATCAAATACAGCTGACCGGGGCCACATGAAATATTCTACATTACTGGACATTTTAAGAACTGGACTTCCTTCACCAAAAAAAATAAAAAATTGCTAGTAATGATCTGTTCACATGGTATTTGATGAGGATTTTCAGCGGGAATGTGATGGCTTAGGCTGCTTTCATACATCCGGTTTTTGCAGTGTGGCTCAAAAACCTATGCAACGGATGCGGCGAAAAAAACGGATCTGTTGCATACGTTTTTCCATGCGGCCTGTCCGTTTGACGGATGTGGCTTGATACTGAGCATGCGCAGAGCAAAAAAAAACGCATTCGGCCGCCGGATGCGGTTTTTGCCGCAGGACGCCGCATCTGGCGTCCATAGGCTTGCATTGTAAATCGCGCCGTATCTGACGTCATGCGTTTTTTTTCGCCGCACAAAAAAAACGTGCCAGGCAACGTTCCATCCGACCGCCGCATGGGCTCAATATGCCGCATTCGGCAAAAAATGGACGCAACGCAAGGCCATGCGGCACAATACGGCGCTAATGTAAGTCTATGCGGAAAAAAACGCAACTGGCGGCAAAAAAAAAGGTTGCGTTTTTTCTGCAAAGCGCCGTATTGTGCCGCTCAGCAAAAAACTGATGTGTTTTCAGCTTTAGCAGATACCAGACTACGGCCATGTTCCAGTAAGTTTTTTCCAGCAGGTGTCTGCACTAAAATACCCCATAGTTATCGGCTTCAGAGGATTTTCCGTTGTTGGGAGAGGAGAGGGTGTTATTAAAAATATGCAATTTGCATACATGCAATCACGTGGTCACTTCACTTTAGCGGTCCACGCTCTATCAAAATGTAGTTTGTGGCCAGATATAGTGTATTCATAATGTGGATGAAACTTAGAAAAAAGCAGACTTGCAGTAGCATAACAGGTTCATTACTGTAACGTCAAATACTCACTTGGTGTATTGTGAGTGCTGTGAGGACAGACAAGTACGTAGTCAAATGAAGTGACTATTGGCTTGTCCAGCATTTCTCTGTTTTCCTTTGTCTGTTTTAGTTTTGGGGTATTCCCATCACCAAGATCCTATCTCAATATGTATGAGGTGTTATAATAATATTAGCAAATATATGCAATTTGAAACGTAGTATACATCTCATGATTAGCCATGTATCTTACCTGATGTGGAAGTGATTAACTCTAAAGGCCCTGTCACACACAGATAAATCTGCAGCAAATCTGTGGTTGCAGTGAAATTGTGGACAATCAGTGCCAGATTTGTGGCTGTGTACAAATGGAACAATATGTCCATGATTTCACTGCAACCACAGATCTGCCGCATATTTACCTCTGTGTGTGACAGGGCCTTTAGGTATCCATGGTTACAACCAATCATATAGTGAAAGTTGATACTGTTCGTTGCCATTGATGCCTAGGCCGTTGGAATGCCCCTGCCCATGAGGTAAGTGACATGGCTTATCACGAGAGCTACACTACATTTATAATGCGATATATTTGCTAATATTCTTATTATTACATCTACTACATAGTAGTAGTGGATCTTGGACATGGGAATACCCCTTTAACTGTTAATAATGTTATCTGTTTATCTAATAATATTTTTGTTTAGTTGACATTGATTAAAACAGTTAATATTTTCATACACAGGTATAATTAAAAAGTCCAGTCAAGTACATATCATATTTTTCATTTATTTTATGCAGCAGAAATCACAGAGTGGTGCAGTTAGTGACATGTATCATCCGGTCACCTGCACAACAAGTCCCAGAGTGGAGGCAGTGACATGTATCATCCGGTCACCTGCACAACAAGTCCCAGAGTGGAGGCAGTGACATGTATCATCCGGTCACCTGCACAACAAGTCCCAGAGTGGATACAGTGACATGTAGCATCCGGTCACCTGCACAACAAGTCCCTGAGTGGAGACAGTGACATGCTTTGCTCTGACACATAGTGTGCTGCATGTCACTATCTGTCTCCACTCTGGGACTTGTTGTGCAGGTGACCGGATGATGCATGGCACTATCTGTCTCCACTGTGGGACTTGTTGTGCAGGTGACCAGATGATACATGTCAATAACTGCCCCACTCTGAGACTTGTTCAGGTGAGAGTGTATACAGTTGGAACAATGCAGCAGAAGTCACTGAGTGGAGCAAGTTAGTGACATGTATCATCCGTTCACCTGCACAACAAGTCCCTGAGTTGAGACAGTGACATGCTCTGCTCTGACACCTAGTGTGCTGCATGTCACTATCTGTCTCCCCTCTGGGACTTGTTGTGCAGGTGACCGGATGCTAAATGTCACTATATGTCTACACTCTGTGATTTCTGCTGCATAGTACCAACTGTATACACTCTCACCTGCAGAACAAGTACCACAGTGGAGACAGTTAGTGACATGTAGCATCCGTTCACCTGCACAAGTCCCAGAGTGGATACAGTGACATGCAGCACACTATGTGTCAGGGCACAGCATGTCACCAACTTGCTCTGCTCTGTCACCTGCGGTGCTGCATGTCACGTTTTTGCTGCGATTTGGTGCGTTTTTTGCTGCGTTTTTGCTCACTGCATTTTTAATCAGTGCACAATGCCATTAAAGATTGTTGATGGAAAAAAAAAAAAAGATCTGATGTCATTTCCTTATTCAAAATGTTCATTGTATGCAGGAGAGCAGACAGCAGCTGCAGAACTACAAGGCTCAGCATCCTCCATTCACTAGTGTATGCAGGAGAGCAGACAGCAGCTGCAGAACTACAAGGCTCAGAATCCTCCATTCACTAGTGTATGCATGAGAGCAGACAGCAGCTGCAGAACTACAAGGCTCAGCATCCTCCATTCACTAGTGTATGCAGTAGAGCAGCCAGCAGCTGCAGAACTACAAGGCTCAGCATCCTCCATTCACTAGTGTATGCAGGAGAGCAGACAGCAGCTGCAGAACTGCAAGGCTCATCATCCTCCATTCACTAGTGTATGCAGGAGAGCAGATAGCAGCTGCAGGACTACAAGGCTCAGCATCCTCCATTCACTAGTGTATGCAGGAGAGCAGACAGCAGCTGCAGGACTACAAGGCTCAGCATCCTCCATTCACTAGTGTATGCAGGAGAGCAGACAGCAGGTGCAGGACTACAAGGCTCAGCAACCTCCATTCACTAGTGTATGCAGGAGATCAGACAGAAGCTGCAGAACTATAAGGCTCAGCATCCTCCATCCAGGACTGTATGCAGTTTTTTACCCAAAAAGAAAAAAAAATGACATGGGCTTCGCCATATTTTTGTATGCTAGCCGGGTACAGCAGGCAGGTACGGGCTGCCCCCAACCCCCAGCTGCCTATTTGTACCCGGCTGGGAACCAAAAATATAGAGAAGCCCTTTTTTTTTTTAATTATTTCATGAATTTCATGAAATAATTTTAAAAAAAAATGACGTGAGCTTCGCCTAATTTTGGTGTCCAGCCGGGTACAACTAGGCAGCTGGGGATTGGAATCCACAGTGAAGGGTGCCCAAGCTTTCTGGGCACCCCCACTGCGAATTGCAGTCCGCAGCCACCCCAGAAAATGGCGCTTTCATAGAAGCGCCATCTTCTGGCGCTGTATCCAACTCTTCCAGCTGCCCTGAAGCCGGGTGGCTAGCCGGGTAATAATGGAGTTAGGGCTATCTGTATATTATCAGCTAGCCCTAAGCCCGAAATTCATGGTGTCACGCCAATATTAGACATGGCCACCATGAATTTCTAGTAATGATAAAAAAAAAAAAAAAAACAACACATAAATAAAACACAACACAATTAGTGACTCCATCTTTATTGAAATAAACCCCCCTCCGCAGTAATCCTGGGTTAGGGTCCCGCGCCGTCCAATCCGGATCCAATATCATCTGATCGGTTTGCTGGAATGCAAAGCGATCAGATGATGTGTCAGGATCAAGTGCCTGAATCACATCACACATCAGCTGATTGTATAAAAGCCGATTATACAATCAGCTGATGCATCAGTGCCAAAAAAAAAAAAAAAAATACTCACTTATGTGCTGTGGTGATTACCGGCAGCTCCTGGAGCGATCGATTGGACAGGAGTATGATCCTGTCCCATCGCTGCAGGAGCGGCCGGTAATCAGCTGATGAAGTCCCCTGACAGCAGGATCAGCTGATAGCCGGCCGGGCGCGAAAAAGCCGGCGAGACTACGATCAGCTGATGCGTCAGGTGACTGCATCAGGTGATCCACCGCCAGGTCCTGCAAGCTTCGTGCGTGCCCCGGGGAGACTGCACACAGCCGAAGCGGCGGGACCGGGACAGGGGCTGGAAGCAAGCATGGCACCCGGACCCTGCAGACAGGTGAGTATGACATACACACATACACACTCACACACACACTGTATATATACACACACACACACACACACACTGTATATTCACACACACACACACACTGTATATTCACACACACACACTGTATATTCACACACACACCGTATATTCACACACACACACTGTATATACGCGCACACACACTGTATATACGCGCACACACACTTTCTTCCCCTGGCTGTGTAGAGCTGCTGCTGTCTGTGTGATTGATGATATCAGTGCATCCACAGGGAAGAGGCAGGGAGGAGGGTTTGGGTGGGAGCAGAGTGGGCGTATTAGACACAATGGGTGTGTTAGATAAGCTAGACACCGCCCTAGAGCCACAAAGAGTTCTGGGACTTGTAGGAACTGAACACAGGAAGTCAGAGGAGAGATTAACCCCATCAGAGCTGGAGCCAGCAATGAGCATGTGCTGCTAGTGCACAATAAAAGCTAATTTTGCTGAAAAAACATAATAGATGTGTTGAGGGGCACATATTAGCAAGATTTATCAGAAAAAAAAAAATCAGTTTTGGTAGCTGGACAACTTCTTTAAAGCTTGGGATAGAGATAAGCAAGAATGTAAATTGCATCCTTGTATTTATAGAAACTTATGAATATCTGCACACCTATGGCTTACATAACAGATGTGCACAGAAGCAAAACACATGCGGCAGGAACTGTTCTAATGATTAAATTCCTTACTACAGTTAGTAAATGCCTTATTCCTATTAGTAAAATGTCTAATTATATTTAACAGGGGGCACAGTGGCAGATTATCAATTTTAATCTGTAGTAGTGGTTGACATGACTGTCTCATCGGATGTCAGTAACAACTCATTCAATCGACAAAGGTAGATAAATCAAACCAATGATGTTCACAAATTATGTGTAATAATGAGAAATGACACAGGGAAAAAGTATTGAAAAATTAAGAAAGATGTAAAAAGCTAACTATCAGTAATTAAAAAACAATCCTGCCTCTTAGTGAACAATATAAGCTGGTTCAATTGATAGCCTATAAAAGGTCTCTCATTGCCAAGGTGCCAAACAAGAAACATCTCATGATGGGTAAAACCAGTGAGCTGTCTCACGACCTTTGCAACTTACAAAATATACTGATGGCAGTAGTTACAGAAGAACTACTAAACTACTGATAACTCCAGTGAGCATTGTTGGGTCCATAATCTGGTAGTGTAAAGAACATCATGTCACCATAAACTGGCCATGACAAAGTGCTCACCGCAAGATTTCAGACAGAGGAGTGTAAAGAATTGCATAAGCATTGTCCAAAAGCCAATATCCACCTGTGAAGAGCTACAGAAATACCTGGAATCAGCAGGTACAATTGTTTAAAAGAAAAACAAAAAAACCCCAATAGGTAATGCACTCAACCTACATGGTCTGTATGCATGCTCCCTGTTGTTGTAACTGTTCTGCTCTGATTACGGGATCACCATCCTCTATCATATTGTCACCATTTTCCCCTTTTCTTAATGTACCGGCAAAGGGTGGTTGGATTCAGAACATTACCTCTACAGGTAAAGAAATATGTATGTCACCCTCAAGAGGTGTAAAGATATATTTTCCTCTTTTCCATTATTATTATCTATCATGCTGTATTTCCTATTTTCTCTGTCTATATTTCTTCACTGACTGAGTTTCTAGTTCAATATCCTATCTTTTTCCACAGACAAACTCTGCCTGTCTATCAATATACAATCTTCTCTTATACCTCAGTATCCACCCCGTCCTCTGCCCTGTATCACACATTCCTCGTACCTTCTATCACATACATTTTCTATTCACTATACAGCATCCCAAGGTGAGGATCCACTTCACCTGCGACAGAGCTCGGACACTTAAACCACCAAGGGGTCCCCAAGGTGCTTTATGCCATGGGGATTGACACAGCGCATCTTAAAAAAGGAGAGACCCACAGAGACTGCCATACCGGACCTAACCTCTGACCTACCTGGGATCAACCGGAGCTTCATCACGGCAGAAACCAGTACCCGGGGTGCGGCGTTGAACCAGTAAGTAAAGACCTGGAACCCGCACCTATTGACTCTGATTGCTGTCACCCTGCGCTCCGGTGCTCCCGGGGACTGCCGTGCCCACACCATCCTCGCGGGGCCTGCTCCGCCTGTCGGGAGCAATACCATCCTGGCTGCACCCGACATCTGCCTCGGTGAGAGACCCTGCAGCGGCGGCCCTCATCCCTGGCCGCATACCACAGGTGGCATCACGATCCTAATAGACTTTCCTAACCTCCAACTACTTGCTCCTTCCTGTACGCCTTGGGGTCACAGAACCGGGCCAGGCCACCCCGTGACAACGCAGAGGATCTGCACCCTCGGCGGGGTAACGAGTAGGTTAAAACACCTGCCCCGTGGGGTACTACATTTGGTGTCACGAACAGAATCTTCGTGCCTGCAACAACCGGGTACTGTGCGCCTATTGAACTTCCTGTTTATGGACTGTGTCAAATGTTTATTTTGTGCCCGCGGCCACGGGTACTGTGTGACTACCGGACTGTGACTGTACCCTGGCGTCCATTGAGAAAAGGACAGGTGACATGTGTACCCAAAAGGACTGGAACTTCCCGCCCTTCGTGGGAGGGATGGCAGCAGGGTGCAAAAAGCCGTGCCCGCCCCCTACATGACATTTATCTATAGGAACCAGGAGCCCCGCCTCCCTAGGATGCAGGAAAAGATGGACTGATATCGACTGCCCTCATTGCCCCCAAACCTGGAGGGCCCTGGAGCGTCACTGAGAGGCATGTAGACATTGAACGTACTTTTCTGCTTGTTCTACCGGATGACTTTCTGAGCCCCTGGGTTATGCTCTCCAGTCTGTTTTTTTCTGACTACAATGTTTACAAGTCTATCCATCTGGTCTGAGTTTCTGATCATGTGAAGATGGGACGGTAGCAGTCACAGTTTTAACTTTTGGCATGTTAAATCATTCAGAATACACCTTACATCCCACCGTGGTCTCTTTACATCCGCAATGCTGCACCTCTTCAGCCACATTACACCATTTATTCACTTGTTGTTCTACTCTCTTGTCTTTTATCCAACATCTCTTTTCTTCCCTGAAGTTGTGCCAGTTCCCTACATCCAAACATATCCACACATTGGCATGTCTTCCTTTTTGAGTATTGGTCCAACATTTTTCCCACTTCCCATTCTTGTACTATCTGACTGTTTCAGAAGAAAACAGTAATAATCTGTGAATTGTGGTACATTGGATTCCCAGTCCATGCATTATGTCATTACTTCCTTCATCTTTTAAAAATATCTTTTTTGATTCCCTCCGCATTATACAATCTCCCTATTAAGGTTGGTCTTGATTGTACCTGTGGTTTCTATATATCACACCTCATTATGATGGGTCGCGCAGCGTAGGGGAGGGGCCCTTTCTATGTCCTGTCATATTCTGTGCAGTCCATCTCTGATTTTTAAATCCATCCTCTTTGTATCTGATCCTATTGTTCCCATGTTTTATGAATTTCTGCACTTTATTGAAATAAAATATTTCACCATCACTCCTTTGGTTTTGTTCTCCTTTCCTCCGGTTTTTTCATGTTACCTAAAGAATATACCCACCGAGGGATCACTAATTAGTGAGTCCCCGGTGTTATACCTAACCCTATTATGGCCAGTGTTTTCTTGTGTTTAATTATATATATATATATATATATATATATATATATATATATATATATATATATATATATATATATATATATATATATTATATATTACAGCAGCACAGACAAAATAAAAGCAAATTTATCCTCAGCGCAATTAGAATCTTATCCGAAAGACATACGGTGATGGTATGAGAATATGTTAATCTTGTTGGGTTGTGTGACACACAAGATCAAAACCTGTAATCAGCATCTGCGTGCATGCACCACGGGCCACAAGGCTAGTAATAACGCAAAGGGACCAGAGAAACAGCATGACGAAGACCGTGCTGCTGTGAAGTAACAAAATGCGTAGGATCCAAATGAATGGCGGTTTATTTCTGGACACATTTCAAAGTGGTCACACTTTTTCTTCAAAAGAACCACCAAATTACAAAGCAATGCTTTTACAGTTGAAATACACACCATGCTTGGAGGCAAACAGACACTGAATATCACCTCAAAAAACCCATAAAAACAGTGATGCTTGGAAGTAGGAAGATCATGGTATAGTGCTGTTTTTCAGTATATAGCACTTGAGAAGAAAAAGAGAAAAATTGGACAAATGTAACAAGATAGTCTTGTTAAAAATCTGCTGCCATCTACCAGGATGATGAAAATGAAATCAGGGTGGACATTTCAGCAAGACAATGATCCTAAACACACACCCAAGGAAACTTTCAATTGGTTTCAAAGAAGAAAACAAAACTGCTAGAATGGATCAGCCGATCACCTGAAGTGAATCCTAGAAAAATTATGGAAGAAACTAAATCTCAGAGCCCACCGAACCTTCAGGAATTGAAGAGTTTAGAAATATATTTACTTCGAAAATTGGTGACATGTTCAATACTTATTTCACCCGCTGTACGTGATCGATTTCATTTTCAGGGGTGCGGTGATCGGTGTGGCAAATTGCAGTGATCGGGTCCCTGTGTTAGACCATCAACATGAAGGTTTGACAAGATGAAGAAAAAAGCTTTAATCAGATGAGATGTCCAGTAATTTACTGGATGCAAATAATATTTATTCTGTATAGCGGTACGTTTACATGGACCGACAGCATTAAACAACCACTATTTGGTAAACCATTACTGATCGACAGTCGTTAACTGCAGTCTGCTTTTTTTCAGCAGGCTATCATAATCATGATCTAATCTTTTTTCTAATATGTACACTATCTAACTGCTTTATTTTTTTCTACTACTGTATTTTTCGGACTATAAGGCGCACATAAAATCCTATGATTTTCTCAGAAATCGAAAGTGCGCCATATAATCCGGTGCGCCGTATATATGAATACAGTACATGGATTGAGCATTACGGCCACCGTACTCAGGAGCCTCATTGAGTGCGGTGATTCGTACAGCTCTGTGCGTAGGAGCCCCGCGGATTATCTGTGCCCCAAAAATGCCTCCTGTTAAGAGACATGCTTATGATGCAGATTTTAAGCTTAAAGCTATGTCATGCAGTACAGCATGGAAAGAGCAGCTGCGAGAGAATTCAACATTAATGAATCTGTAGCACCCCTGCTGTACCAGATGCCACAAATGTAACTCGTAGAAAACCCAAACCCCGGAATACCCGTGCCAGCAAGTACACAGCACCCTCATGCCACATACACAACCCCAACACCAGACTGGGAGACTGCCTAGTAACAGGTAAAAGGGGAGGGCACTGATTGGATAGTAGCCACCCAATCTGTAGGGAGAGACCCAGCGAGGGGAAGGGGCGAGTGGTCAGTTCAGAGTTGGAGGAAAGAGGAGACTGAGGTGTAGTGTGTGAGGAGAAGGAAGCAAGAAGGAGAGGAGTGAAGTAGTAGAAAGTGGAAAGTACAGAAACAGACATGAAGAACCACCGGAGTGCTGAAAAAGGAGTGAGGGACTGTGGAGTACGGAACCAGGACTCCAGGCACCGTGGGTTACCTGTGGAAGTGCAAAACTCCAGGAACCACAGGAGGCCTGTAGAAGTCTGGAACCAAGGCTCACAGGACTCAGCACAAGGCGGGGTGCAGACCCTAGGACAGTGGGACACTTTATGGTCAGCTGTTAACTCTGCCGGGCGAGAAGATCTCCAGGGTCCATCGCCAACCAAACAAGTCTGAAGCACAAGCAGCAAAAAGGGGACCGGAGACTGAACCCCTTAAATAGTCCAGGCTGCCTGCATTAGGACCAAGGCTAAAGAGAAGGGACTTCCAAGCAGCTCAAGGCCACGAGAGTCCAACCACAATGAGTGTGCACGGAGGACAGCCAACCCAGGTCACAGCTGGCAAGGAGAACAATGGGAGCGAGAACACCTGGAACCGGCACCAACTAGTTCAAGTACCAACACAAAGTAAACAAGGAAAGTTGAAACTGCAATACTGGTGTGGACTGGTTGTTTGATCAACCTGTGCACTCACACAGACGGTTCCCTACCATTCACTGCTGGGGCCTTTCTCTGCTTGTGAAGGGCTTCAAACATCCAAGCTGCAATACTCCATCAGCCCCAGCAGTACCCTGCAGTGGCGGCCCCAATAACATGGCCGCACACCGCAAGTGGCATAGTCAAGAACGCTTATTTATTTATTTATTTTTTCTTTTATTTTTCACCCCTTTTTCTGAGGGCTGGCATCCCAAGGGCCACGGTACCGGGCCACGCCCGCGACCACGACTGTTCCCATTGCACACCACACGCCCGGGACCGAGTACCCCACAGCCCCTGGGGCGTCACAAATCTACGGTGCGTAAGTGGAGGAAACAAGAAGATGCCCTACGCCAGGTAAAGAAGACCAAACTTAGTTTCGGAGGACAGAAAGCAAGATGGCCACAGTTGGAGGACAAAATAGAACAGTGGGTTATCGAACAGAGAACCGCAGGTAGAAGCGTCTCCACTGTCTATTCAACTCAAAGCCACAGCGTTAACACGTGACATGGAGATCAAAGACTTTCTAGGAAACTTTCCTTCATGGTGCTTACGTTTTATGAAAAGGCGTAATCTGTCAATCCGCACCAGAACTACTGTCTGCCAGCAACTGCCAAAGGATTATGAAGAGAAGCTGGCCATTTTTCGCACCTACTGCATAACCAAGATAAATAAAAAGAATATCCAGCCAGAACACATCACTAACATGCATGAGGTACCCCTCATTTTCGATATCTCCATAAATTGTACTGTTGATAAAACAGGGACCAGTACGGTATCTATATGTACCACAGGAAACGAGAAGTCATCTTTCACTGTAGTTCTCGCCTGTCAGGCTAATGGCCAGAAACTACTACCCATGGTCATTTTGAAGAGAAAGACTTTGCCAAAAGAAAAAGTTTCCTGCTGGTGTCATCGTCAAGGTTAACCCAAAGGGCTGGATGGATAAGGAGAAGATGATTGAGTGGCTGAGGGAGGTCTAGAGACCGGATGGTTTTTTCACAAATCCCCATCGGTTTGTGACTCCATGCGCGCTCATGTGACCGATAATGTCAAAGCCCAAGTGAAGAAAACTAATTCAGAGCTTGCCGTAATTCCGGGTGGATTAACCAAAGAGTTCCAGCCACTAGATATCAACAGGTCATTTAAAGTTAAAATGTGAGCTGCGTGGGAGCATTGGATGACAGAAGGTGAGCACACATTCACCAACACAGGGAGGCAATGCCGGGCAAGTTATGCCACTATGTGCCAGTGGATCGTGGATGCCTGGAAGAAGGTATCAGTCTCCAGTGTCATACGAGCTTTCAGGAAGGCTGGAATCATCACTGAAGAGCTAAGCAGCAGCAACGAGACCGATTTGGATAATGATGATGGGGACCCGAGCATGGTTGATATAGAAATCGCCCAACTGTTAAAAACTCTGACACTGAAGATGAAGGATTTGTGGTGTAGGAATGAACTGAAAATGTACGTTTATTGATTTGCAGTTGCAACGGAACAAGTTGAGAGTTATTGTGAAAGAGTTGAATAAAGTTTGACCTATGGTCTGAGCTAGGTTTCATTTAATGCACTGCCCCTTATAATCCTATGCGCCTTATATATTAACCTAGGCGTCTTGGCAGGCGCTCATTGATAATGCGCCTTATAATCCGTTGCGCCTTATGGTCCGCAAAATACGGTACTTCCTTTTTGATGATGCTTAGTTTAAGAGTCCAGTGCATGCTGGGATATTCAAATGAAGCGTCATAAGGGGGAGAGGCTATAGTGACTGCCCCCTCCCTGACAGAAATGACGCATCATCAGTGACCTATATTGCAGGTGCTGGGCTAGTCCCTACAATACAAATCAAGCGTTGTTTTTCACTTCCGACGGATGCTTAGTAGATTCCCATCACTGTGCATGGTTCACCTTAGTGCACAGTGACAATGCGCTCTCTCACCGGCTTTGTGAGTGATGAGCAGGCAACAGAACGAATGGACTGTGCTTAATTTAAGTAAAGAGCGAGTAGAGACCAGCGCTGCCCCACAAGTGACGTCACTTGCAGGGGCAGAGCTGGTTTCTGTTTGTTTGCTATTTGCATTGGCATGTAACATGGAGTTTTGTTCAAACCTCTCCGACTCTCATGGCGGCATTTAATTTTGTTCAGATTCTGACACTTCCCCCTATGGTTTCTTTGGTATCTGGGATCAACACAGGCAGACTCAGGCGGTGACCTGCAATGTGCTGATTCATAGGCAGGGTAGAAAGATTTAATCTCTGCAAATCTGCTTGATCCTTTAATCACATGTTTTGGAGAGCCCTATCACATCTGTGGTTTGTCCAGTCCCTCCTTGGTAGTAGGGGAAATTAGATCAGGACTGGTCAGGAGCAAAGCCAGGAAGGAGACTTAGGCCTCTCCACCATTAGGAGTATCCCTGAGATTAGGGATAGCATAGGGTACTCTAACTTGAGGGACAGCTTAGGAGCTACAGTTCCACACTATCCCAAGGTCATCATGACAGTGCGTTGAATGTGCGCTCTTTTGCCATTCTCTATCATGTTGCATCTGTAGATGTGCACCAGAGCACCTGTCTGTTAAACATGTGACCTATCTTATGAACTCTGAAGGGAATCATGTGAAAAGTCACGTGATATATCGGGGGCTGGAGGGGCCACACCCTTTAAGCTGCCCGGGGCCCTTGTTGCGCTTTATTATTTACTCTGCTATTTCAATTTTACCCATTGAAAATTTATCAATAAAAATGTGTTAATAAATAATTTTCAAAATCTGTGTAACACAATCTAAAATAGTCAACACATAATTGTAGCATCCAGTGACTCAACGGAATCCGTCACTTCTCTGCATTTAGTTACTACTCACCTGGGTATTCATCTGTAAGAATCTCCTCTTTACACCACTCATCACAGCTCACATTTGTCTCTGTAGTATTAATATGGGTCAGATCTTCAACCTGAAACAAATATTGTAAAAGTCACAGACAGATGGAGAGGTCACATCTATGATCAGCTCTAATCCTGCCATCTCCACTGTTCTCATTTTAGGTTATGAAACATATAATATTGGCTAAAACAAGAGTGAACAGAAGACCTTCAGAGCCATCTTCACATCAGAGAGAGATTTCACGTCACCTTCTCTCCATCTACCTGAAGATCCTGAGGAACATCGAGATATTCTTCTTTAGAGTCCTGTGGAAGAAGAGGACGGGGACATCTCTCTGGTGTTGTCCTCTCACTGGATAGAACTGGAGGAAACACATACATGGACTGAATTCATTCTTTACATACAGATAATTATAGGCTGTGTGTATTTAGTCTTGTATATTACCTGGTGATGTTTGTGGCTGGGGATCCTCCATCATGACGTCCTTGTACAGATCTTTGTGTCCTTCTAAATACTCCCACTCCTCCATGGAGAAATAGACGGTGACGTCCTGACACCTTATAGGAACCTGACACATACAGTGATACAGTCACCCCCCGATCCCTTCATAGCGTTACTGTATAATGTCCCAGCATTCCCAGCAGTGTCACCTCTCCAGTCAGCAGCTCAATCATCTTGTAGGTGAGCTCTAGGATCTTCTGGTCATTGATGTCCTCATGCATCAGGAGGTGAGGAGGAGGCCCTGTGATTGGGCTCAGGGGTCTTTCCCATCCCTCAGACACAGGGGCCTGACAGCGATCACTAGAGGTATTCTTCACTACTGTGTAATCCTGGATATGGAGAGACACATTAATAAATCTCACTACAGACATTTCCAGAGTCCTCACCTCTCCAGTTCTGTCCATCTGTTATTCCCATAGATAAGAATGATGTAATGTGACGTCATCAGAATCTCTCACCTCTCCAGTAAGCCGGAAGAGGATCTCTAGGGTGAGGTGTAATATCCTCTCCACCATCTTGTCCCTGTCCATATCCATCCTTGATGGGTCAATCAGGAAAATTATCTTCTATAGAAGATCTCCACTGAATGGATCCAATACTGTATGGACCTGAATTAAACAAAAATGAAAGATAATACAAAACCTGAGGGGAACCGGTGATGATGTTTAAATGATGAATTCTCTTCTCATGACTGGAATTTATAGAGTGGAATGGCTAAGACAGCTCCTCCATGATAACAATCCCTGGCGGTCGGCCACTGCTTCGGCCACTGATCTTCTGCAGGGATCACACATTCATCTGGAGGTTGGCACAGGAGCCAAGCAGCGTTGTATTATGAGAGTCATGGGACAATAATTGTGAGTATTACTATTATTATATTATATTATTCTGCTTTTTTTTCTTCATATCGATCTACGAGTAAAACCTATATATTTTCTTCGGAGTCTGCTGCAGAATACGCACTTCACATTCATCTTCCATAATGATTCTGTCAACTACACTGGAATCTGCATCTCTAATAACTACTATATGATGAGGACGACACCTTCATTATCTGTTCAGCTTTTCTCTACACATTTGCCCACAGTCCTTGCGTTGCGTCCGTTTTTTGCCGGATGCGGCATATTTAGCCCATGATAGAACGTTGCCTGGCACTTTTTTTGTGCGGCGAAAAAAACGCATCACGCTGGATCCGGCGAGATTTACAATGCAAGCCTATGGACGCCGGATGCGGTTTTTTTGCACTGCGGATGCTCAGTATCAAGCTGCATCCGTCAAAAAACGGACGGGCCGCATGGAAAAACTTATGCAACGGATCTGTTTTTTTCGCCGCATCCGTTGCATAGGTTTTCGAGCCGCACTGCAAAACCGGATGTGTGAAAGCAGCCTAAGACGTCTACTACTTCCAGACCGTGACCATATAGTGTGGTGAGGACTGAAAGCAATTACTACTCTGAGGCTGGACCAGAGCGCAGCAGGCAGACGCTGACCCCCTTCTCTGCTCCAATCATGCTCTGACCTGATTGTATATCATCAAGGCTGGAGCTTTCCATCCGGTGGCCATTCACAGAAATGTTCAGATATCAGCAGGCGAGAGAAAAGAACACAAAGTCCGGAAGCAGAAGCAGATACATATAGCGGAGCACTGCGGGAATTTGTGATTTGGCACATTGCTACACCAACACCAAGATTGGTACTTCTCTGGGGAGGTGGTATGGTCATAGTAAAGGCCGCTTTACACGCTGCGACATCGCATGTCGCTAGGGATAGCACCCACCCCCATCGTTCGTGCGTCACAGGCAAATCGCTGCCTGTAGCGAACAATATCGTAGGAACACGTCACACGAACTTACCTTCCTAACGACGTCGCTGTGGATGGCGAACAACGTCCTTTCTAAGGGGGCGGTTCGTGCGGCGTCACACGGCAGCCGTCCAATAGAAGCGGAGGGGCAAAGAGCAGCCGCATGAAAGTCACGCCCACCTCGTTACCAGAGGACGCAGGGACGGTGTTGTTCGTCGGTCCCGGGGTGTCACACGTAGCGATGGAACGACAGGAACGACGAACAACCAAATGAGCAACGATATTTGGAAAATGAACGACGTGTCAACAATCAATCAATGATTTGGTGAGTATTTGGGATCGTTAGCGGTCGCTTGTAAGTGTCACACGCAACGACGTCGCTAACGAGGCCGGATGTGCGTCACAAATTCCGTGACCCCAGCGATATCTCGTTAGTGATGTCGCTGCGTGTAAAGCGGCCTTAAGTCAGGGCTCCTACAGAGGTATATATAGGTGGTGGTGATCAGAATAGAAAAGGCACACAAAGAAAAAGGGAATGATGGGCACACCGGGCTGTATGTAGGGTGTTCTGTGTACACGAGCCTAAGGGTATGTGCCCATGATCAGGGTTCAGGGCGCTGAAGTCTCTCACTTGTGTTCTCCCTACGGAGGACACAGGCGAATGCGCGATAAACAACTGACATGCTGCAGTCTGGAAAGACGCACCGCAGATCAGGGTTTGCTGCGGAAAAAACAAGCACAGCGGGCACAGGATTTCTAGAAATCCCTCCACTGTGCTTGTACTGTACAATGCAGCGTTTTGAACACAGCTGAAGAATGCCGCATCCAAAACGCTGCAAACACTGATCGTGGGCACACACCAGCAGACATTCAACTTCTCCCACACAAATGAAAAGCAGAAACCTTGTAGCACCTGCACTTATTGGAAGATAACCCATAAATATCGCTACTATCCGTCATGAGGTCATTTAAGTGGCCGTTGGATCATTCGGCCAAAAGCAATCATTCTGGATTCCCCCATACATAGTAACACTTAGACAGGCCAACATGCCGAATACTATTTTTTTTCTCCCACATGTTACATTGTGGGCAGATCCAGCAAGTTTTGACAACTTTAATGTTTTTGGGGACCTTCGCTAATAGTATACAAACACTGAACAATAAAAAATAAATCTTTATTTTTATATAGCGCTAACATATTCCGCAGCGCTTTACATACATCAGGAACACTGTCCCCATTGGGGCTCACAATCTAAATTCCCTATCTGTATGTTTTTTGGAACAATCCTCTACTGACCACTTCTATAATCCAGCATCAAATACAGCTGACCGGGGCCACATGAAATATTCTACATTACTGGACATTTTAAGAACTGGACTTCCTTCACCAAAAAAAATAAAAAATTGCTAGTAATGATCTGTTCACATGGTATTTGATGAGGATTTTCAGCGGGAATGTGATGGCTTAGGCTGCTTTCATACATCCGGTTTTTGCAGTGTGGCTCAAAAACCTATGCAACGGATGCGGCGAAAAAAACGGATCTGTTGCATACGTTTTTCCATGCGGCCTGTCCGTTTGACGGATGTGGCTTGATACTGAGCATGCGCAGAGCAAAAAAAAAACGCATTCGGCCGCCGGATGCGGTTTTTGCCGCAGGACGCCGCATCTGGCGTCCATAGGCTTGCATTGTAAATCGCGCCGTATCTGACGTCATGCGTTTTTTTTCGCCGCACAAAAAAAACGTGCCAGGCAACGTTCCATCCGACCGCCGCATGGGCTCAATATGCCGCATTCGGCAAAAAATGGACGCAACGCAAGGCCATGCGGCACAATACGGCGCTAATGTAAGTCTATGCGGAAAAAAACGCAACTGGCGGCAAAAAAAAGGTTGCGTTTTTTCTGCAAAGCGCCGTATTGTGCCGCTCAGCAAAAAACTGATGTGTTTTCAGCTTTAGCAGATACCAGACTACGGCCATGTTCCAGTAAGTTTTTTCCAGCAGGTGTCTGCACTAAAATACCCCATAGTTATCGGCTTCAGAGGATTTTCCGTTGTTGGGAGAGGAGAGGGTGTTATTAAAAATATGCAATTTGCATACATGCAATCACGTGGTCACTTCACTTTAGCGGTCCACGCTCTATCAAAATGTAGTTTGTGGCCAGATATAGTGTATTCATAATGTGGATGAAACTTAGAAAAAAGCAGACTTGCAGTAGCATAACAGGTTCATTACTGTAACGTCAAATACTCACTTGGTGTATTGTGAGTGCTGTGAGGACAGACAAGTACGTAGTCAAATGAAGTGACTATTGGCTTGTCCAGCATTTCTCTGTTTTCCTTTGTCTGTTTTAGTTTTGGGGTATTCCCATCACCAAGATCCTATCTCAATATGTATGAGGTGTTATAATAATATTATTAGCAAATATATGCAATTTGAAACGTAGTATACATCTCATGATTAGCCATGTATCTTACCTGATGTGGAAGTGATTAACTCTAAAGGCCCTGTCACACACAGATAAATCTGCAGCAAATCTGTGGTTGCAGTGAAATTGTGGACAATCAGTGCCAGATTTGTGGCTGTGTACAAATGGAACAATATGTCCATGATTTCACTGCAACCACAGATCTGCCGCATATTTACCTCTGTGTGTGACAGGGCCTTTAGGTATCCATGGTTACAACCAATCATATAGTGAAAGTTGATACTGTTCGTTGCCATTGATGCCTAGGCCGTTGGAATGCCCCTGCCCATGAGGTAAGTGACATGGCTTATCACGAGAGCTACACTACATTTATAATGCGATATATTTGCTAATATTCTTATTATTACATCTACTACATAGTAGTAGTGGATCTTGGACATGGGAATACCCCTTTAACTGTTAATAATGTTATCTGTTTATCTAATAATATTTTTGTTTAGTTGACATTGATTAAAACAGTTAATATTTTCATACACAGGTATAATTAAAAAGTCCAGTCAAGTACATATCATATTTTTCATTTATTTTATGCAGCAGAAATCACAGAGTGGTGCAGTTAGTGACATGTATCATCCGGTCACCTGCACAACAAGTCCCAGAGTGGAGGCAGTGACATGTATCATCCGGTCACCTGCACAACAAGTCCCAGAGTGGAGGCAGTGACATGTATCATCCGGTCACCTGCACAACAAGTCCCAGAGTGGATACAGTGACATGTAGCATCCGGTCACCTGCACAACAAGTCCCTGAGTGGAGACAGTGACATGCTTTGCTCTGACACATAGTGTGCTGCATGTCACTATCTGTCTCCACTCTGGGACTTGTTGTGCAGGTGACCGGATGATGCATGGCACTATCTGTCTCCACTGTGGGACTTGTTGTGCAGGTGACCAGATGATACATGTCAATAACTGCCCCACTCTGAGACTTGTTCAGGTGAGAGTGTATACAGTTGGAACAATGCAGCAGAAGTCACTGAGTGGAGCAAGTTAGTGACATGTATCATCCGTTCACCTGCACAACAAGTCCCTGAGTTGAGACAGTGACATGCTCTGCTCTGACACCTAGTGTGCTGCATGTCACTATCTGTCTCCCCTCTGGGACTTGTTGTGCAGGTGACCGGATGCTAAATGTCACTATATGTCTACACTCTGTGATTTCTGCTGCATAGTACCAACTGTATACACTCTCACCTGCAGAACAAGTACCACAGTGGAGACAGTTAGTGACATGTAGCATCCGTTCACCTGCACAAGTCCCAGAGTGGATACAGTGACATGCAGCACACTATGTGTCAGGGCACAGCATGTCACCAACTTGCTCTGCTCTGTCACCTGCGGTGCTGCATGTCACGTTTTTGCTGCGATTTGGTGCGTTTTTTGCTGCGTTTTTGCTCACTGCATTTTTAATCAGTGCACAATGCCATTAAAGATTGTTGATGGAAAAAAAAAAAAAGATCTGATGTCATTTCCTTATTCAAAATGTTCATTGTATGCAGGAGAGCAGACAGCAGCTGCAGAACTACAAGGCTCAGCATCCTCCATTCACTAGTGTATGCAGGAGAGCAGACAGCAGCTGCAGAACTACAAGGCTCAGAATCCTCCATTCACTAGTGTATGCATGAGAGCAGACAGCAGCTGCAGAACTACAAGGCTCAGCATCCTCCATTCACTAGTGTATGCAGTAGAGCAGCCAGCAGCTGCAGAACTACAAGGCTCAGCATCCTCCATTCACTAGTGTATGCAGGAGAGCAGACAGCAGCTGCAGAACTGCAAGGCTCATCATCCTCCATTCACTAGTGTATGCAGGAGAGCAGATAGCAGCTGCAGGACTACAAGGCTCAGCATCCTCCATTCACTAGTGTATGCAGGAGAGCAGACAGCAGCTGCAGGACTACAAGGCTCAGCATCCTCCATTCACTAGTGTATGCAGGAGAGCAGACAGCAGGTGCAGGACTACAAGGCTCAGCAACCTCCATTCACTAGTGTATGCAGGAGATCAGACAGAAGCTGCAGAACTATAAGGCTCAGCATCCTCCATCCAGGACTGTATGCAGTTTTTTACCCAAAAAGAAAAAAAAATGACATGGGCTTCGCCATATTTTTGTATGCTAGCCGGGTACAGCAGGCAGGTACGGGCTGCCCCCAACCCCCAGCTGCCTATTTGTACCCGGCTGGGAACCAAAAATATAGAGAAGCCCTTTTTTTTTTTTAATTATTTCATGAATTTCATGAAATAATTTTAAAAAAAAATGACGTGAGCTTCGCCTAATTTTGGTGTCCAGCCGGGTACAACTAGGCAGCTGGGGATTGGAATCCACAGTGAAGGGTGCCCAAGCTTTCTGGGCACCCCCACTGCGAATTGCAGTCCGCAGCCACCCCAGAAAATGGCGCTTTCATAGAAGCGCCATCTTCTGGCGCTGTATCCAACTCTTCCAGCTGCCCTGAAGCCGGGTGGCTAGCCGGGTAATAATGGAGTTAGGGCTATCTGTATATTATCAGCTAGCCCTAAGCCCGAAATTCATGGTGTCACGCCAATATTAGACATGGCCACCATGAATTTCTAGTAATGAGAAAAAAAAAAAAAAAAACAACACATAAATAAAACACAACACAATTAGTGACTCCATCTTTATTGAAATAAACCCCCCTCCGCAGTAATCCTGGGTTAGGGTCCCGCGCCGTCCAATCCGGATCCAATATCATCTGATCGGTTTGCTGGAATGCAAAGCGATCAGATGATGTGTCAGGATCAAGTGCCTGAATCACATCACACATCAGCTGATTGTATAAAAGCCGATTATACAATCAGCTGATGCATCAGTGCCAAAAAAAAAAAAAAAAATACTCACTTATGTGCTGTGGTGATTACCGGCAGCTCCTGGAGCGATCGATTGGACAGGAGTATGATCCTGTCCCATCGCTGCAGGAGCGGCCGGTAATCAGCTGATGAAGTCCCCTGACAGCAGGATCAGCTGATAGCCGGCCGGGCGCGAAAAAGCCGGCGAGACTACGATCAGCTGATGCGTCAGGTGACTGCATCAGGTGATCCACCGCCAGGTCCTGCAAGCTTCGTGCGTGCCCCGGGGAGACTGCACACAGCCGAAGCGGCGGGACCGGGACAGGGGCTGGAAGCAAGCATGGCACCCGGACCCTGCAGACAGGTGAGTATGACATACACACATACACACTCACACACACACTGTATATATACACACACACACACACACACACTGTATATTCACACACACACACACACTGTATATTCACACACACACACTGTATATTCACACACACACCGTATATTCACACACACACACTGTATATACGCGCACACACACTGTATATACGCGCACACACACTTTCTTCCCCTGGCTGTGTAGAGCTGCTGCTGTCTGTGTGATTGATGATATCAGTGCATCCACAGGGAAGAGGCAGGGAGGAGGGTTTGGGTGGGAGCAGAGTGGGCGTATTAGACACAATGGGTGTGTTAGATAAGCTAGACACCGCCCTAGAGCCACAAAGAGTTCTGGGACTTGTAGGAACTGAACACAGGAAGTCAGAGGAGAGATTAACCCCATCAGAGCTGGAGCCAGCAATGAGCATGTGCTGCTAGTGCACAATAAAAGC